>NC_135376.1:56417500-57126875 GCF_049243985.1 Paroedura picta | reverse complement strand
TAGTCCTCCAGCCTCTTTAGTTCCCAGAATTCATGTTATTTTAGCACAGAAACTTCAGCACATAAATCCCTTATTGCCTGCCTGCCTTAATGAAGAGGAAAGCAAAAGCTGTAAGTATATAACTGATAAACCTCAGCAACTTCCTAAAAACTAGAATTTATTAAGTCATTCCTTCTCCCTATGCGGATCTAACTGATATATCGAGAGGGAGTATTTACTAGGGAGAAACTTGCTGTTAGCACCAGCTCTCCCCCCACACTTGTGGGTTAGTCTGTTGGAAAATAATCTGAATTTAAAGTATTTGTGGTATTTGAGGGTCTCCAGTTGTTCTTTCTGCCTTTGAACTGCTTTGAGGCCACACTGAATTAAGCAGGAAGGACAAGATATAAAAATTAAGTTGTTGTTGTTTTTATTGTTATAAAAGTTTGTCAAGTGCAGTCCCACCTAAGTGTAGTGGTGACTCATTCAGGATTCTAGGTGGTTTGATTGGCAGAATGCCACATCTACCAGAATTCACAATCACAAAACACAAAATGTTGTTACTGCTCTTTGTGCATATATGCCAGTTTGTCCCTTAATCCTGTCCTGCAGAGGGCACCCACTCACTAGAAACCAAGAAGCAATCTTCATAAATTGAAAGCATAAAGACGTTTGGAGGTCAGCTTGCACTTAAGCATCCTTGTGTGGTCCAACCTCCATTGCCTTTTGCCATATATTACCGGGTAGAAAACAGAAGAAGGAATAACCTAGGCTGTGCTAGCAGGAGAAAAGGACCACTTTCTCCAGTTTTCTTGGTACAGCTTCTTCAAAGGCATTTCCGTGCATAGAGGCTGTGGAACAAGTGGGGATAATCTGCTCACTCTGAGTAGCCTAGGATGGTATTACACTGTGAGGCTCCATGCCTGGTCCAAATCCTCCTAAAATTCTGGGGGTAGTCCAGAGCTTTGTGTCTGTAAAACACTAACGTAATTTTTTTTACTATGTAGATTTTTGTATATTAAAAGTTTTTTATACTGTTAATGTAAAACATTTGGCACTGTGATATATTGCCTTCCAAATATAGATATATACAGAGAGTAAATTACAGATTTTTCCCCTAAATTGCTAAATTTGAAATGTGATAAAGAAACCAAATACAAGAAAGGAATAAAGTGTGATTCCAGTAGGATTACAGAGCATTAGTTTGACCCTTTCAGGTGTGCAATATTGGGCTTTAGGTGAATGGATATTTGTTTTTGTTAATTATTTGATGTTACTTAGTGATTGAGAGCTACAATGCGAAGAAATCTGTTTGCAGTGCAGCTCTTATAAATTGGATCTACACAAATCTGTTTCAGGTGATAATAACTGAACATACCCTGTGCAGTTTTATTTGTGGCATTGAGTGAATAATATCTTTGATAGCATATGGCATTGTGTGAATACGTAGAAGTTGGGATTGCATGGGTTCATTGTTTACTGCATTTTTGGTGGAATTGCTTATGACTTAAATTGAATGAATTAAATAAGAACATAGAAACTGTTGACAAAACATACAGAGTGCAGCTTAAAGGAACAAAGTTGCTTTGTAAAGGGAAGGCTGGCAAAGATCTGGGTTCTGTTGGCAATTCTTTGAGATATAATTAACATATCTTATTTTTGGTTGATTCCTTGGTTGATTTAGAGGGAAAACATCAAATATTTAAATACAATAAATTATATATAACATATATACTATAAATTAAACTTTAATCAAATTATAATTAGATTTAGGTTTTAAAATAATCTAAATCTAATCTTTACAATTTAAAAACTTACTGAAGGGGCCAGTCAGTGCATAGAGGTTTTGGTTGGTTGAATGGATTCATAGGCAGGGAGACCAACATCTTCCCAATGTTATTTCCTGACTTCAACCAAAGGCCTGGTAGAACAGCTGCATCTTGCAGGCCCTACACAAGTGTTTGAAGATCCAGCCTAGCGTTCTTACTGAGAAAAGGCAAACTGTTCCTTGAACTGATCATGGAGCTGGCTTCAAATGGAATTTAGCTGTGTAAATGAAGCCTGTACTTGATATGATTGCTACAGTATTTATGACACTGGCGCCTGTTGCCGTCTTGTTAGTTGTTTCTAGTTTTATGTCAGAACTGTCCCCAGTCAGAGCAGAACTTCTTGGATTCCTTACTCATGCCTTCTTGGGAGACAGCCTGGCTGCTGAATATCTGATATTGCATCTCATCTCCACAGTGTAAGTAACAAGACACCTGTTGATAACCCTTGCCTTTAAACCAAAGTTGATAGTGACAAAATAACAGCTATGCATATGTGGTAAGAGCTTTTACAGTTTATTTTATTTACGTTATTTATTAGTCCACCTTTCTCACTTGGACTCAAGGTGTGTTATCCAGAGTGAATCAATATAATCAACAGGAAAGGACATTCAGTACACAATATTAGGGTTGTAGAACCAGTCAGAAATGTAAAAACAGAACTTTCTGTTGGTTTGTTTGGCTGCCTGGCAGGTTCAAGTGGTTATTAGAGCAGTTACTCTACAGAACTTATGTAGTGTATATGCACAGTGAACCCTTGATGAGAGTTAAAGGTGAAGGTATCCCCTGTGCAAGCACCGAGTCATGTCTGACCCTTGGGGTGACGCCCTCTAGCGTTTTCATAGCAGACTCAATACGGGGTGCCTTCCCCAGTCATTACCGTTTACCCCCCAGCAAGCTGGGTACTCATTTTACCGACCTCGGAAGGATGGAAGGCTGAGTCAACGAGCCGGCTGCTGGGATCAAACTCCCAACCTCATGGGCAGACAGCTTCAGACAGCATTTCTGCTGCCTTACCACTCTGTGCCACAAGAGGCTCGTTTGATGAGTGTACATGTCCTCAAAATTATGGCGTTTCTGTGGACACTTTCTAAATTATGACTATAAGCCTACCCGCAGTACCAGGCTAACTTGGCTTTTGTGTTACTTGTACTCATGTTCTCTTGTTTTTGAGTTTGGGGGCTTTTTTATTGGAGAGAACTGAAGCTTCCCCTTTGAATGAAGGGGAAGCATAATTGCTCAGAGTACTTACAAAAGGTACTATGCTACATCCAGATAACTATTAGTGCCAGTAACTCCTGCTGAGTTCTGGTTTTGACTTTACTGGCATGCTTTTTAACTGGTGCTCTGGAGAGGTGGTTAAGCCCACAACAAAATCTTTTACTAAGTTCAAGGACTATTGCTATTACTGTTTTTACCCTCTCTGGATGATTCAGAAGGGCAAGTTAGAAATATTTTTTATTATTGTATTATTATTTAAACATTTGAGAATTCTGGAAAGTGCATAGGAGAAACTGTTTTGTTTTACCAAGCTCTTCCTCAATTTGAATGACAGTTATGATAAGCCATTGGGAGCCTTTTGCCACACCCCCACAGACATAAGAGGTAGCCATGCCAAAAATTTCTTGTGTACTTGCATGAATACCATCAATGGTAAAGATCACTGTCCATCCTTATGACCCGAAGCTCTCCCCATCCCCCAAATATGTGTGCATAGAAAGCTGTGCCCCCTTTGGGAATATAAATGTATAAATTTTGAAGTCTGTTTCACGCAGTTGTGAATGGAGAAACAATTTTTAAACTTTTCCTGATGTGAGATATCTAAATGGCTGCCAAAGATACAGGAGAGAAAGAAATCATGAACCGTGTCTTCATAGTCACTCTCAGCTTCTCCACTTGTCTGTTGTATATTGTCTAGTTATGCAAGAAGAGATGTCCTTCCTCTGGGAAAGTTCACGATAAACTTAAGCGGCTGTCCAAGAAATAGTGTCTTCACTGAGCACGTTTACCGTATTATCCAGCAACTTGTTCCCGCCGTAAGAATGTCATTTATATTCTTTGTAGTATATCTTGATTGTTCAGTAGTTTGACTGACTATAGGAGCATTTTGAAATGACAGCCATTTGTACAAGTTTGTAGCTGTGACTTAATTGATGTAATCTTTTGTTTATGCTTATAGATTGGCTCTGAAGAAAGAATATTTTAAGGAATATATTGGCTTGTGATAAAATATGCCTCTCTGGTGTTTGAATGTGTGAACCAGTGTTTATTAGAACCTAGCCAGCTGCTGCTGGATGTTTAGTGAATTTAGATGAATAACATGAGGCCCCAGATGCTCATGGAAGTAGCTGATAGGAGATGTTAGCCCTCCTATAACTTGATGTGTGGCCCACTATAATTGCAATAATCCTAGTTCGTGGTGGTAGGCAGAACCTCTTTGCAGAAAGACCAAAAGGCGGCTGAATGAGGATTGCTGCTCTTAGAACAGAGCTTGTCCTCTTTAGTATTGTTACATATGATACAAGAATGTGATATGTATTTTGGTGGGTAGTGGACAACAGTTGCTCAAATAAAAAGCCATTGAATTTAGTGGCTGTAGACTAATTATCCATACGATAGTAGTGTTAGTCATTTAAAAACAATAGAACCAAAACACCCTGTTAATCTGGAATTACAGGATCATTAAGATATTTTTAAATGTTTACTAATAAAATATAAATCTCTAAATGTTTGAGGGTGTTAACACTTGCATTGCTGTTAGAACTGTGTTTCTGGTTGCTCTTGTTCTCTTTTGGACTTTAGGTTTGTATCCATGTTGCAGCTCTGTTTCTTTTTTTTAATCTGGTAGCCTGGGTTTGATTGGGTTCATAGCAGAACTGAGCTGTTCTGACCAAACTTTAGTATCAGAATTCTCTTAGCCTCACCAGGTGTCTGTTGTGAGAAGAGGAAAAAAGGAAGGAGATTGTAAGCTGCTTTGAGTCTCACATAAAGAGTGGACACTTCTAGGGCTGACGTCTCAGAACCACTTGCTTTCATTTCTCTTGGCAGTCGTACCGCCTGCAAATGACCATAGAGAACATGAACTGCTTACAGCTTAAGCCTCATAAGGATTACACAGCAAATCGCTTGGTCAGTGGAGTACTACAACTGGCAAGCAATACTTCTCTTGTCATAGATGAGACTCTGCTTGAACAAGGACAGCTTGACACAAGAGGTTGGTGCTTGAGTGTTATCCCAACATTGTGCCAGTGCATGATTTTGTATTTAAAATGTTAGTTAGAAACTGAATCACTGCATTAGGAAGTATAATGATGGTTGGCCAAGGCAGTAGTTGAGCTTAAAGACTGGTATATCAGACTGCACTTTTAAAAGCTTAGAAGTGCTCTGTAAACCAATAAGGAGTTTGAAGAGTTAATTTTTCACAAAGCCAGAGACTTAACTGACAGGATACTCCAAGCAATCTGATTGGTTAGGATCAGCTGAGCAGAGAAAGACTTAAGAGCTGCATGCTGAGGAGAGTGTCAGCCAGATTTCTGCATTGACTGAGTTGAGTCTGATTTCAGCCTTAGCTGAGAGCAGTTTAACACAGACAGGAGAACTGGAGGAAAGATAGCAGGGAAGTTTGGGAAGTAGATGAAAACTCCCATTCAGGCTAAGGAAAGGGGATGATCTGTGGTTCCTTCATTGCTCTATCCAATCAAATAAGGAATTAGCTCTGAAGATTGCAGGGATCTCTGGTCTGGTGTGATTAGAAACTGCCTTTTAGAGACCTTACAGAGAGATTTAAAAACTGACTACTGCTACCAGACAGAGTAAGTATGTGGATTGGTTCACCCAAGTTTTTTTAAGGCTGAATAGACAGAGTATCTGTCTTGGCTACCAGTTTAGTTAACCCTAATAAAAGTCTTTTTTCAGGCTTTTATTTGGGGATATTCAGTTGTACTGATCCCATTTTGCTCTCCACCTCCCAATGGAGGAAAGCATAACGGGGTTTTAAATGGCTGGGAGGCATTCCAGCCTCACAGTGTGCAGGTGTACTTACCCTGATGTATTGTTGGAATGGCTGCATGTCCCTTTTGATTCCCTCTGTTTGGAAGGAGGGAACTAAATAGAAGTTTTAAATGGCTGCTGTCCATTTAAACCGCACAGCTTGATGGGTCCCTCCATTTTGCTACACACACACTAAATTGAGGGAAGCAAAATGGAGGGTTTTAAATTAGGCTCTACTCAGGATTGGTTTGGGCAGTGGGAACTGCCATCTCAGCGTTGCCCAGGCTGGGGCTGCCTCCCTTTGGAGTTCAGTTTATTCTGAGCTGTAATGAGAGGCTGCCCAGGATTGGCTCTGAGCTCCCACAAACCAGCTGATACTGCCTTTTAAAAAATATTATTGGGGTGGAGCTTGATTTGAAATTCCGTAAAATTCAGGATTTCTGAAAAATCCCAGATCCAAATACTATATCAGTATTCAGACCCTGCATATGTGCTTTTGTTTTGTTGTTTCTTTCCTGGGCTAAAAATGCATTTTTTCAGACCAGAGAAAAGATGCCCTGAGATTAAAATTAACTGGTACTCTCCCTTGCTGTCTTTGATACCTGCATGTAGCTGTCTTTTCCAGCTGGAGATGACTACAGCAATAGCAAATGAACACTATCACATTTTGACAGTCACTTTTCAGCTGAATAGAAGGGGGAAAAGAATAAATGAGCCCTGACATGTACAGCACTGGGTAGCCCAGTCTTGTCAGAACATGTAAATGGGAACAGGGTTAGCCCTGTGGGAAACAACCAAGGACGTCTAGGGTTGCTAGACAGAGGCAGGCAATGGCAAATCTTGATACATCTCTTGCCTTGAAAACACATCATAAATTGTCTGTGACTTGACAGCACTTTCTATACCCATGAATGAATGAAGAGGAACATTGAGATTGCTTGGAAAGGAATTTCAGCCCAGAGAAACTGGAACTGTAGCCTTTGACTCAATGTTGGCACTTTTCCTAACACAATGAAATAATAATTTTTCAACTTGAAAAACAACACATTTCCAATTTAAAACTAACACATTGCTACTTCACGGTTCCAGAAACAAATCAGAACACCAAGAATTCATAACCAATATTAAAGTTTTGTGGTAGACATTTTGGAGGGGGTGAGTCACTTGGAAGCATACTAGAACATAGTATTTGTTACATAATTGTACCTGATGCTCCAGAAGAGAGTACACAAGTTATGTGACTTTATTTGAAATGTCTCTTTCCAATTTGCAGTCCTATTGAGGCAAATCCTAGATTAGCCTTGACATTCTAGATTAGCAGGAGTATTTCTGATGAAGCAGCACATTTGTCTTCCTGCCAAAATGCCTATGCATCCTGCAGAGCAAATGCTCCTGCCAGATGTTTAAAATACTGTTTTGTTTAAAATCTGTTTACTTTGCATCCAGACAGAGGATTTGTTCTGTTGTGTTTACAGGTGTGCACAATGTGACAGCCCTCGGCCATTTGATAACTTGGCAGAAGGTGGATTATGACTTCAGTTACCACCAGATGGAATTCCCATGCAACATTAATGTCCTTATCACTTCAGAGGGCAGATCGCTTCTACCGGTATGGCAGTGTTTGTTTGAAACAAGCCTCAACTGTGTGTGTGTTAGCTTCTTAGTGAAGGAAGAAATGTACTATTCCAGAGACAGGTCAACTGGCTTTGTGCTTCACTGAGCTATTAGCATTATTTTTCATTGCTTTTCCACACTACCCATTACAGATTTTAATTCTTTAAAATTGCTTAACGTTAAAGCATTAATGTCCGGAGCTGTAGGACCAAAACAGAGTAGGGGAGGGCTGTATATAAATATAATAAATAAAATAGATATCACAGATTAGAAGAAATTCATTGTTTTTTATCCACAGCTGTCCTTTGTTCCTGCAGCTGCAAGCTGAGAATGAGAGCACTAAGCTACAGAAAGTGTTTACTGTATAACACACACACAAAATTTTGTACAGACATTTGAGATTCTGAAAAAGTATAACAAGAGTAGCTTCAAACCATACCCTGGGAGAATTACATTTTTTCCCAAGTCTGATACAAAATGTATTGCTTTTCCAATGTTTCTGTGTGTCCTTAAAATTAAAGAGGTCGTGTACCTTTCATATACCAGACTGAACATGGTGACCTGTGAAGCTGACGTTATTCAATTTTTTTCTTCAGTCGGACTGTCAAGTTCACTTACAGCCACAGCTCATTCCCCCCAACATGGAAGAACACATGAACAGTCTGCTTACAGCAGTGCTGCCATCCATTCTGAACAAGTTCCGCATTTACCTCAGTTTGCTGAGACTGCTGGATTACAGTATATCTGATGAAGTTACCAAGGTACACACACAAGATTCTGAGGATGAAATTGCTCTGCTTAGATAATTACATTTTCCCCAAAGATGAGTGATAGGACAGGTTTGGAATATATGGCAGTTTGTATCCCAAGCTTTCCCATTGTGCATTGGACTTAGAACACTCCAAATGTGGATGTGATTGCCACTCCATTGGTGCAAAGGAAGCTTTATGCCTCATCCTGTGTCTCACTCTCCATCAGTGGAAGATGTAAAAGATGTTTCAAATCTGATTACCATCTTACAAGGGTCCTTGCTGATGGGAATCTAGGAAAAGAAGATGTCTTGGAGCCTCTGCCAAAAAATAATTTCAATTGAGGCAAAGGCTGTACCTCACAGAGGACACAGACACCCAGGCCCTACGGATTTATTCCTGAGGTGTTGGTGGAGAAATGCAGATGAGGTGGCAGCTCCCCTAGCAAGTGAGAGATGTTACATCTCCTTGACAATGAACGTACTTTTATCAGTCTCTCAATTGTGCTATTTGGTACCTTTTTCCTATGGAGGAAGGAAGAAAGGGTTTAAATAGGGCATCTGAAATACTAAGGACTGCAGTCTGGCCAGGAGAATCCTTTAGTGTCTTGTGCACATCTAATTTGTTCAGCTTGTTTCCATGGGGGGGTGACATTAGGGAAAAGGTAGACAGTATCCTCTCTTGGTTTCTATGGATCAGTGTGTCTGTCATTTGATTGAAAGTGGAGCTAGTACTGAGGCCCACCATGTGTGTGAAAGATACATAGTTCCTTCCCAGCTGCTGCATTCTTGCACTTCTTTAGCTGAGCTTATGAACATAAGGAAGACTATTTTGAATGAAAATATTCTAAATGGGATATATTGGAGAGGTTTGAAGGCTTTCTTCTGTTGGTATTTGAGTAGCTTGTCCAGGTCCCCAGAAGGGAAGTTGTGCAATGCCAGTGGTTTGAGCAAGGCATCTACCCTGAGGAAGTGCTGGATGCAGTGGTGACTTTTTTTCTGCCTAGCACTGGTTACTTATAGCATGCAGGAAGTCATGCAGCTCTTTCACCTCTGATTTGTCGGGGGCAACTGTTAACAAGCATTTGCCATATTGCCTTATAAATCTAATTGGTTGAAAGACTACGTCTGGCTGAAACTTTGTTCTTTTGGCTGAAGGGAGTAAAGCATTCTGTTGGGCCTTTCCTAACTGTTAGGGAAGCTGTTTTGCTTTTCAGAGGGCCCCGGGGTCTCTTTTTGCCATTTTATGGGTAGAAACCATGTTCTTTCAGTTTTGTTAGCACTATGTTCATTCCCCCCCCCCCAAAGGGAATCATCTAAAAATACAATACAGGAGGACTATTTGGGGGATTGATTTGGCAATCCTTCATTATCAGGCCTCACTAATAATACTGCTTTAGATGTTATTTGCTCCATGGTTCTAACCTGTATCTAAAGCTTATACTTACATAGTATACTTATTTGCATTTAATCAAAACAACCTCTTACAGGCAGTAGAAGATGACTTTGTGGAAATGCGTAAAAATGATCCTGAGAGTATCACAGCTGATGACCTCCATAGAACTCTACTCATAGCAAGGTGAGAAACCTCTTCACTTTTAATTTCTGATGCTTCACCTATCCCAGAGCTCATATGCTTTCAAATAGCTCACAGTGTGTTATTTTACTTTTTAAAAACTTTTAAAAAATGGCTGTACTTCTATTAAATGCCCTCTGCAGCTCCATAAAGTCCATATTTGCTTTTTAAATTTGTGGTAACAGCACAAAACAAACCATACTTAGTAGGGAATATATATTTAAAGAATAGAAAAAATGAGAAATATCAGTGATGCTTGCCACTTTATGCTGCCCCAACATGATTTAGAGAAATGTATAGCCATTATGCTTTCACAGCTACAGTGCCTGCCTTCCATTCCATTTCGTTATAGTATTGATCTGTACAGTTCTAATGGGTTAGACCAAGCATGCTTGAGAAAAGCTGTCCCTTTGGATACTCTTTGTTCCCTGAAGCAACCCTCCAGCAGGATTTGTGATGTAGAACAGGAACTTTTCTTCAACATGACTATTGTGGAATGTGCTGCTCCAGGTTAATTCTTTCCAATTGCCCACAAGCCAAGAAGTTGCGAAAGCTAGAATTTGGGGCATTTGGAAAATAAATGGATGTATTAGTTCTGAATGTAGGCTCCAACTACAAGAAACTCAAGTTTGTCCGTTAAACGAAGTAGATATGAGTGTCATAGTACAGATTTAACTTTGCTCTTGTGTTAAGTCTCTCTTAACCAGTCTTGTTGCTTACAGGTTCCTTTCACTCAGTGCTGGACAGACAACCTTGTCAAGAGAGCGGTGGTTAAGAGCAAAGCAACTGGAGGCACTGCGTAAAGCCAGATTGCAGTAGCAGAAGTCTGTCAGTGGAAATGAACTCTATAAAGCTACACTAGCTACTGTACTTATATATGACTTTAAGCGTTGCCTAATCTATATGGAGCTTTTGTTTATATTGGATTTTGTAGATAATTTGTACCTGAAAATTATGGCTGTTCTCTTTCAGCTTGAACACACTTTAGGTGTTCAATGTTAAAACAGACTATATAAAATTTTGGGCTTGTTTTGTAACTGAGAACTAGTAACTATGAAAAGTGTTTGATATTAAATTTTACTATAAAACTACTACTTTACAAATGAAACATTGTTTTTGGTGATAATGCAGCCTGGGTTTTTGTTCAGGCAAATGTGCATCATTTACCGTAACTGGATTGGCTTTAAATGCAAAGAAACAAAACAGGAAAGAATTACTACAAGGGGTTCCTCTCTTCCCAGAAGCTGATTATGGCAACTAAACTGCAAGTAACTTCTCTGAATGAGTCTAAATTCTCTAATGGTGAAGTTTACATTACGAACATTTGGCACAGAACCTAATTTGAGTTAAAACACACTGTGCTAAATATGAAGACACATAATCCATTATGGATAAATTAGTGGAAATAGAAATTACCAGAAAATAGATTATCTTCACATAGGCTACAGTTACATAGCCTCTAACGAGGTTTAGGAACTCCCCTTCTACAGCAATTACAATTCTGAGTGGGACTGGTCCAAGAACACCTAGCAATTGTCTGTGTGACTTGAACCTGGATCACTCACCAATGCTGGCTTAAAAAGAGCAAGGAAATCAGGATAGTCATTCTCTGAGAAACAGCCTCAGAAGTGAAGACGCCTTCTCAAGAGACAGATCACTTCAGTCTGCTGGTGCCCAAGCCAATACAAAGGTACGGGGGAAGGAACTAGGAAATGGAAGAGGTTATGGGAGCTTTCAGAAGGGAGAGAAAATTAGATGTTCCCTACAAGTTCGTGTTTGTGGTCTTTATTTTGAACCAAGTACAACAACATTTGCTGAATATCATTTTTTATTAAAATATTCTCATGTCTCTCACATTAAAACAATACAATTTTATTTTAAATAATCACAAATTTGTACAGACACTCCAAAAAGAAACATATCACAAAGTAAGAAATAAATAACAAAATGGGAACAGTATCAAAAGCTTCCAACAAAAAGACAACCAGGTTAAGTTGATGATCATTTCTGTTACAGAGATGTTCAAAGACACAGTACTATCATTATGACACTTGTTTAACTGCTTAGAACATCACATGCAGCCTAACTATAGTACACATGTACTAACATACAGAGATCCTGGCTCAGGAGTGGAGGACTACTAAGGCTATGAAGCATAAAATAGAATAATCCAATGTTACTGTTCCTGCTGCTACATTCTACTATAGAACAACAGCCACAAGACTGTTCTGGGATATCCCAGTAATCGCTAAATAAATGTATCCAAACCCATTAGGCTTCTGGAATCCCAGGACAAACATGGTCTCATTCCCTACCAGTGTTATAACAAAGGCTGAGATTACCTCACAATTTATTAGTACTATACTTGGCTTTGAAATCATTTGGATTAATCTAGTTTTAAATGTCAACAGTATAATTTTATGGTTGTATAAAATTCTTATGTTATTTTTGGTGGTTATGTTTAGACAATTTTCTAATGTCTTGGGCAGAATATATTTGACATTCAATTATTTGTTAAGACAAGACCCCTGTATTTCCTCAAAGGGTTTTGGTCAACAGCAGAGCTAGGTTTGTTAAACAAAAGACACAACAATAGCTTCCAGATATACCGTACAAGGTTTTTTTAAAAGAAAAATTATTTCAGTAGCTGCACTGTATATATACTAATTTAAGTTGCTCCAAGATACCATAGAAGTAAATTAAAGGAGGTAGGAAGAAGTAAGCCCCTAGTATGCACACTTATCAGCAAAGACCACTTCCTTAGGAATACAACTAGAACATCAAGGAACACAAATTAAAAGCTTAAATTTAAAAAGTCTGAAAAATAAATAGGATGTC
Source organism: Paroedura picta (assembly GCF_049243985.1). Taxonomy (NCBI): domain Eukaryota; kingdom Metazoa; phylum Chordata; class Lepidosauria; order Squamata; family Gekkonidae; genus Paroedura; species Paroedura picta. Next base: position 57,114,304 of record NC_135376.1, on the reverse strand, counting down.
ATCTTTTGAGTAAAATATTTCATTGGTACAGTGCAAGATTAGTAAGGTAACAGGTATTCAGTGCCAGGCCCTCAGTATAAATATTCTACAGAAATCAGAAGACTCATCAAAACAGGTCTAAAAAAAATAAATTGTGCATTTGATCACTGAACGTGCACATCAACCACTGGTGCATGAGCTACGTAGCAGGATTTACTTTCACCAGAACAGGTACCAGTTGCTAGTTCTGAAACCATTTCAGAATTCAGTTCTTGTTTATCCCAAACCTTTCTGTAAACATAGTTATTGGTAGTATTTTTGATACTGATACTCAATGGCAGTCAGTTTTCCCCAAGGGCTTTTGTTGCCTTTGTTTAAGCAATATGTACAACTGAATTAGAACAACTCAGTCACTAAATCTGAATTATTCTTGTCTGACACTGTGTAAACATTTCTCTCAGTTCATTTTGCTGAATCTCATTTAGAGATTCTGTGTCTGCGGGGCTTTTCTGGACTTTAGCTACTGCAAAGTTAATTCCTTGGGTTAAGCCAGCTTGCGTAATACTAGCCACCTGGACCATGGAGCTACGGATCTTTGCAAAGGGAGAGACTGCCCTGCTGCCATTATTCTCTGCTGGTGAAGGGGTCATATGAAAGCCTGGTTCAACTTCAAGAACACTAGATGCAGAACCTGGGGTATTACAAGACTGAGGCAAATTAATCTGTTCAACCACTAAGAGCTGTGAGCCTGGCTCCGTAAGTGGAACATCTAATTTAGATGGTCTAGAAGGAATCTCTTTAGCTTTCCCAAAACAAGGGTCCATTTTCCTAGAATTATTGCTAATGTGATCCATTTCCTGGTGAGGTTCTTGAGAGCTGATATTTATTTCTGAAGTACTGGTAATCTTATTTTGAGCATCTTGTACAAATCGGTGGCAGTACACATCAATCGGCTTATTTAACTCCACTGCTACATTCTCATTGGATGGAGTTTCCTTAAGTGCTCGGCCTTCAAATTCAGATCTGTTAGTTTGGTCTCCACACTGTTCAATATGGATTTCTGAAGGAACAGGAATGTTAATGTGGATGTCAACACCGCTTATAGACTGAGACCGACTGGTTAAACGAGGAGCAGAAGCAATGATACCACAGCTAGGTAGAACATAATCTATGTGGCCCACACTCTCTAGGGAGTCAACAAATTGCTGGTCCTCATCAGACTTAGAATTTGTAAGGAAGTCATCTGAATGGAATGAATCATTATCCGAAGAAATCTCTATGTCAGATTCTGCACAAACTTTAGGATCAGTCATGGGATTTTCCATGGTTTCAAGGCTACTGTCTGATTTCCAGAGATTTACTTTCAGATTGGGCTTTAAAAAATTTACTTTCATTTCAGGCTTGGCAAAGTTCCCCAACTTTCTAAGACCGCCGATATTTACATTTGACTTAGTTTGTTTCACTTTCTGATTGAGAGAAGAGAACTTGCTCATTAAATAATTCTTCCCCTGGGCCAAGGAGCCCCTGTTCTGGGATCTGATGCCAATGATGTCTTCATGGGGTTTACTGCTCTTTCTGCAAAATTAAGAAGATAAATCACTTACTCTGCTACACATATTCAAGTAGACCTACTGCCAAAATCTTAATATGCAGACAATATTATACTAAAGAAATCAATTTGAAGCATAAACATAATATCCGCAGACTCCTCTCCAACTGTAGCTGAGCTCCAAAAGCCACATATGCCTTCACCAAACTCCGAACCTACTGCTAGAGAATAGTTTGCAAAGTCAACCAATATTTGCTTTCCCAATCTCACATAACACTTGCATCAATAAGTTCTGAAGCCTCTTCTCCATACATCTCCAGATAAAGGGGTAGAAGCAAATACACCCCTGCTATGGAAGACGTAACTTAATTCATACTGCTGGTCCAGAAATTTAGCATTTGTAGAGCAGATCTGACCAGACAGCCTGAACTAGCCTACTCTCATCAGATCTCAAAAGCTAAGCAAGGTTGGCCCTGGTCAGTATTTGGCTTGGAGACCACCCAGGAACACTAGAGTCACTATGCAGAGGCTGGCAAAGGCAAACCACCTCTGATTATCTCTTGCCTTTTAAACCCTACAGGGTTGCCATAAGTAGGCTGCAACTTGATGGCCCAAAGAAAGGAAGGCACCTGAACGGCCCAAGCCATGACCAGGGGAGATCTCAAAGCAGACTTCAGCATAGTAGTGAAAAATCTACAGAGCACTAAACTAGGAAAAACAATAAAAGGTAGACTATGAAGAATGACAAGTTTATATAGAACTTTTACCATCCAAAGCACTTCCATACAAATGTCTGTGTAATCTTTGTATCGTTTCTGCATAGCAGACAGGTGTGTTGCAGATGAGGAGCTATCAAGGCTGAGAGAGAGTGGCTTTGCTAAGTTCACTTAGTGACATTATGATGTGCACCAGAGACCTTGCAGATGACGGCTTAGTCTTAGTCACGACTCCCAAACCCCCACTCACAAATGGCAGTTCACAACTACAACTAATACCAGTGTTATGCCACCAAATGGTTTTGAGGCTCTGATAATTCTGGGAAAGGAAAAAAGCAAAAAAGGCTTACCTCTCCAATTTTCTCTCAACAATTACTAAGTCTGATCCCATGGCTTGTTTAGTGATTCGGAGCATCTCTGCAATGCACTGTAGAGTGTCTATAATACAATTAGTAGCTTGTCACGTTCCTGAGTAGTTTTCTTGCTTACAGAATTTCAAAAATCAACATAAAGTTGCTCATGTCTCAAAAATTTAAGCTATCAAGAAGCTTACAGCAAGATTATATTTTACACTCCCCTTTTGTAGGTAATATGAATGGAGCCCACGCCTTTTAAGAAATATACATTTACAGTCTGGGAACAAGTTATTCTTACTTTAGGATCCTGTTGACTATAAAAAACTGTTACGAACTTTGCATTTCGGACAAGTCAGGGTTTACAGTCAACATCAATAATTCAGAATGGCTACGCTTGAATATTCCTACAGAATATTTTAATGAATTGCCTAGATCATAGGGTACTGGAAACTAAGTCCTATCAAATATTTAGGGATCTGGATCTACACAGTTTTGGAGTTTTTTATACTATTGGCAATTAAAAACTGTCGCTAGAAGTAATGGGAATTTTTAGGTTTCCTCCACACTAAAAATAAGCACACTACCTAGAATACTTCATTCGGTTTAGCTAATAGATACTTGATCAAAATAATTATTTGATCTAACAAAACCTTATTATTACTGCAAGCATTCTAATCAGGAGAACAATAGAATATTTATTAGGCTGTTAGATTGGGGGCAATGAAGTACTGGTGCTAGAACCTAATACAGGACAAAAGTAGACCGTCTAATTTGATTCCAAGAAAAACATGTGACAGTTTAGGGATACAACACTGACAAGGTGGTATGAAACTATCCAGTCTTTCTCCAGTGAATGAACAGCAGGCAAGTACTTTTTGCAAGCATATACAATCTGACAGGTTCTTGTATGGTTGCATATTGTAGCATCGAAACTTGAAGTATGCTACCATACAAGGACAGAGCGGAAATAACAGATGGACCCCCCCCCTCTCATTATTTTCAGGTCAAGTGTTCAAATCATCATCACTCTGCTGATTTAGAAACGGTAATGGTCATCATGTTAAAGTTTTATTTTAGCAACGATTTTAAAAAACGAGCAATATCAGACCACTCTATTCCATTTTGGAATTAAAATCTTCTAGCAAGTAACAAGAGTAAATGAGGGAGGCCCTTTTACAAAGTTACGCATATGCAGGGAAGATTTTTTCCCACCATCTGGATTAGTCTGTCAATCACCATGATCAATTAGTTTTGGAACTTTTTATCCCTTTGCTTAGTTACACACAGTGAAACTCCTTTAATAATTTTGAAGGGATTCGTCAATGAGTGTCCTGGAAGGAATGTTTGAATCTATTGCACAAATTCTGATTGACTTTAGTATGGGAACTCTTTCCGAGAGCCGAAGTCAATAAATGGGGCAGCCTAGGGTTCAGGTTGTGTCAGAGGGTAGGTGTCTAAAAATTGGTGTCAGGGGACAGATGTGAGGTGTTGTATGTCTGGTCTCTAACAACCCTGTCTTGGGCCCATCCCTTGGGTCTGAGATACGTAAGCTTTGTAAGCAGAGATTAGCCAGGAGCTACCTCTTCTGTTACTTTCAAAATATGCTGCATTAATACTACCTGGCTGTAGACTGTTTCCAAATACCTGTGCTTTTAAGAATGTGTAGTTAACACAGCTTTTTAGACCCTTGATCTCTGGGCTTTTAAACCTTTGCAACTATTACCATAAATTATATAGAAGCATAAAAACCAAGGGAAAATAACCTGGGTCTTTTATTACCAGCTGTTGATAAAATATATTTGTCTTTAAACTTCTGTTGCTAGAAACATTAGGCCTGGTTTTCAATTAAAGGGACATATGGAGATGCATACTACTAGCAGGTCCCCATTTGCAGCTTGAATAAGTACGAAGCTAGGTTTATCTCATCAATGAAGTCAGTCTCAACTTAGTCCTAAACTATATGGGGAAACAGCAATCGACTATGAATATCCAAAAGCAAAGACCACTTTTTTTACCCACCTGACTTGAAGAAATATGAATTTACTTTGTTCATTCCCAGTGATGCTATTAGTGTTCACAAATGGAAGTGTCCAATTCTTGTAATCAATTTTTACTCTTTTTACAGCATTCAAAAATACTTATATCAGAAGTAGCACATGAAGTCTAGCATAATGGACGTGATCTTTTCAAGCACCATGTCAAAGTGTTACCTTTTCCATCCTCTTCAGGGTTCCGCACTACAGCTCTAAGAGTATGAAAATATCCACTTGTATCTTTGTACTTATAATGCAGCCTCATACATGAGAATTTGGGCTTTCCAAAGAGAGTTGGTTCAGGTCCTTTTTATTAAAAGAAAACAATTAGCATTGTAGAAACAGAAAGCTAAAATGCAATTTCTCAACATTACTTAAGGGAATGTCCTTCCAACTGTTGCTCATAAATTTTCAAGAAATGTGACAAAAATATGTCAAAATGCAACAACTTTCAAATCTTACCTATTTCTATCCTCTCCAAATCATCAAGACTTAGCCTTTGGTACTGATTTACTTTGTCAACTTCATCATCATAACTAGACAAAGAAACATCAATGCTCAAAGTTAGAGCTCAATCAAGTCATAGCTAGAGTCCCAATAAATTACAAAAGAACTCTAATTTCATGGAATTTTTTCAATATGAGAACCAGAAGAAATCATACTTACTAAGCTACATAATATGCAGAGTTAGAAAGCAGAAGTAGAACATCTACATCTTTATGAGTGGCATCAACAAGGCTAAACAAAAGTGAACATAATACTTTGTAAATACTGTGTTCTATGCATGGACATATATTAACCTGCTAAAGTTAAAGGGTGTTCATTAGAAGGGTCTGATGAAAGAATGTTCTTTATTTCTTGGCAGATTTGAGAATTGACAAATTACAGCAGTAGCATGATAATACTCATCTATCACTGGAATTTAGGCCACAATATTTATGTAGTTTCTAAGCAGAATAGGTCAATCTCAAGGGACAATACCATTCTTTCTCACACAACCAGAATTATAGCATTATTATACTAATATCCTATTAAGTCCATTTATTCCATGTGGTTAGGAGTTCTAACTATTGCCGAGAGATCTAATAATCAGCACCCAACCTAACAGGGCAACTTTGGCTTTTAGGTTTTAAGACATAGAACAGTAAATTTCTTGAGAAGGTGAGACCTCCCTGTTCAACTCAATTCCTAAATCTTGGTCTGTTGTTCTTTATTTCTATAAAGAAACTGGCCATTTAATATGTCAACTCCTTTCCACATTAATAACAGTCCTTTCTACATACTAATCGCATCAAGAACTCAACTATAAAGATCGCCTTTTTACTACACATAGTAAGCAATCAACTGGGCCCTCCAGAACCCCCCCCCCAGAAGTGTCCAATGGGTACATCAAGAGTGAGCCAATTAGGGTCTGGTCAACCTCTTAATTTATAGTCTTAAGTGCTTTGTCAAGTCAATGTTATAGAGACGAATCTTTAGTATGGATTATGCTTTTGTATTATATTTTAAACCATGTTGTAAATCACTGAGCCATATGGGCATATATAAATTTAATAAATACATAATATTTCTCCAGCACAACTCCCCACAATACATTTTAGCCACCTCATAAAACATTAGTTATGAAAGATCCTATATAGTACATAACCAGTATAACCCTAGAAAATTCCATACCTTGGGTCACAATCAATAAGGGCCCATCCACCATGGAATTTCTCATCATCTGGTAAAAGCAGTTTCATATAACTTTGTAATAGCTGGCTAATTAGCTCCTGATGACTTCTCAAATTTTCCTTGTGCAAAGCTTCATGTTCTTTCTCTTTTGTAAATATGGAATAGAGGTCCTCTGTCACAGGAATACCTTGCATTAAATCTAAAACACAAAAATCAACGAGGGAAATAATGGGAACCAAAGAGTAAAATATCAAACAAATGCTGCTCCATAAATAAGACAGCTATGCACAACTTATGCCTTTGAGACTTGGGATTTAAATAAATTTAATGCTGAGCTGTATATAAAATCAAAGCATTAATTTAAACAAAATGAGAGGTTGTGTTTTTATCATACATTAAATATTAAATGTCCTTAAATCAAAAATGTATCTGTTAAGGGACTCAGCATAATAAGCCAGCCCAGTACTACTTAAAGTAGCCAAATATCATAGAACCATAGAGTTGGAAGGGGCCATGCAGGCCATCTAGTCCAACCCCCTGCTCAACGCAGGATCAGCCCAAAGCATCCTAAAGCATCCAAGGTAAGTGTGTATCCAACCTTTGATTGAAGACTGCCAGTGAGGGGGAGCACACCACCTCTTTAGGCAGCCTATATGATTTTGACCAACTTAATAACTGTATTTGAGACAAATAGTGTTCCCCAAACACTACTGCATATCATAAATTAACATAAATTAACACAAGCTTAATCTTTTTAAGACAAAGAAAAAATCCAGATATATAATGGGTGATTATTATGAAAACAGATCAGCATTTTCTTACCTATGACTGCCTGTCTATAAGCATCCCTGAAGCGGTTTAAGTAGTACCTATTGGCAGAGTTAACTCCATCTTTCATAACCCCTGCCAGCTTCCTTTCACCAGTCCTTGTGAAGTCACCCTGTCACATTTAACAGTTTATTATTAAAAATATTCAATGTATTGGTAATTCATGCACATGATATTTAGTAGAGGTTCGGGTTTTAATACTTTTTGACATTTTGACATCTTGCTTTCAAATTTTTATTAAAGATACAAAAGATTTGACCATTTCATATAAATATATAAGTACTGTGTCATGTTATATGACCATTTACATAAAAAATAAACACACCAATAGTTTTACAGACAATAAAATGCCAACTGTCTACCGTTTTAGTGCTGGAAAATGAAGTGTCAAATCAGCTGCAATTTGCCTCAGATAAGCTAATTTTGTATATATTGAACAAATTGGAATCAACACTGGAAATATTTTGTTTGTTTATAACATTTATTTGCAAATCACTAAATGTTTCTTTTACAAATGCCTCAACACAAAGCCTACAATTTTATAAGTTTTTAATTTAAATGGCTGGTTTTACCAGTCTAAAGTCGTCTTGCATATGCATTTGACACAAGTATTCATGGTTATATGATCTTGATTTGAGCACAGTTAAGTGTCTCAGAATGATAAACTATGCTTACATAATCATAGTTGAAGTCAGTCTGCCCTGGAGATCAAAATATCTAGGTACAATCAGATCAATTGCTGGGGAAAACAAACAGGGGTCTTTTTTAGGAATCTTTTTGCTATTTTAATTGTAGAAAAAAATCTTGAGTTTTATAGTACTGCAAGCTGTGCCTGAGAAAAATGGCAATCTAGAGCAGGTTGAAGAAAAGCACAAATAAATTGATAGGAGCACTGAAGAAATAGAATTGAGTGTGGGGAGGGAACAAAACATATGGGCAACTCCCTCCCATCTATCTTATCCAAACCGGCTGGTGGTTTTCTTCAGTTAGGTTTTCTGTTTGGGACTGCTCCAAACTGGAATTTTTAGGTTTGTGTCCATTCCTCATCATCTGCCTTCAAAATTCAAGGGGACATATCACTGAAATCAATCCCTAAAGGTATTTAGCCAATCTTAATTCAATTTATTAACAGTCAATTACTTCCTAAGATATGATCTGATGATTAAACATAACTGGAAGCATGAATGCAATATAATTGGAGTAAAATTTGAGTAATTCAGAGCTTTTGAGAAGATTAAGCCATGTGTCAAATATTCAAACAGTTATTTAAGATCAAAAAGATGAACCAGTTCTTCTACAGTTTGTATTGCTCAGTTTTAGAATGCACTTTCGTTTAGCTGTTCCTTTAGATTGATGTGCCATGAATAAAAAAAGGACATTAAAAATATTTATTGTAACCTTATAGCATACGTTAAACCATCCTTTACATCTATAACAGGGTATCAAAGTACTAAGTAAATGCTGAGTAAGAATAATGTCAGTACCATATTCATAGTGTACATTAGTTACATGCTAAAGACCAAGGAAGAGCCTCTTGTGGCGCAGAGCGGTAAGGCAGCCGTCTGAAAGCTTTGCCCATGAGGCTGGGAGTTCGATCCCAGCAGCCGGCTCAAGGTTGACTCAGCCTTCCATCCTTCCTAGGTTGGTAAAATGAGTACCCAGCTTGCTGGGGGGTAAACCCAGAGAGCCAGTTTGGTGTAGTGGTTAGGAGTGCGGACTTCTAATCTGGCGAGCCGGGTTCGATTCTGCGCTCCCCCACATGCATCCAGCTGGGTGACCTTGGGCTCGCCACGGCACTGATAAAACTGTTCTGACCGGGCAGTGATATCAGGGCTCTCTCAGCCTCACCCACCCCACAGGGTGTCTGTTGTGGGGAGAGGAATGTGAAGGTGACTGTAAGCCGCTTTGAGCCTCCTTCGGGTAGGGAAAAGCGGCATATAAGAACCAACTCTTCTTCTTCTTCTTCTTCTAAACGGTAATGACTGGGGAAGGCACTGGCAAACCACCCTGTATTGAGTCTGCCATGAAAACGCTAGAGGGCGTCACCCCAAGGGTCAGACATGACTCGGTGCTTGCACAGGGGATACCTTTAACTTTACCTTTAAAGACCAAGGACCAACTATGTTAATTTTTCATGAAGACATTGCCAAGTTGACTGGAGAGGCATTTTCTCAAGTTCTATGTTTCCAAGGTACACATGGGCCTGATTCAGATTTGGGCAAAACATACATCGTGGGGAGTCTTAGAAGGACAATGTGATGACATAGTATGCAGCCTACCAGTTAAGATCCTCTTCAGCACAAACATTTTCTAAACAAATAAGACCTTTCTCACCATTTTCCTGACCTAAGGCATCTCTGGAAGGTGTTTTTTGTCCCACTGTGGAAATGTAATATGCAACTCATCAACACACGTCATTTCCAACAGACCAAGCATCATCCCCTGGAGGTGCATGTGTTGCTCAAACAGCAGGAGGGGGAGGTGTAAGCCTCTTCTTTCTTGGATGTCTGATCAAGAGCATTCCATACACCACAGAAATGTGCAATTTCAGAACCCAGCTATCTGCCAGACAATGTATAGTTCGGCCCCAAGGGAAACACTGGAAAAGAGCTGCAAGAATGTTTGATGAAGAAAGATGGTTTTACCTTTAAAGCTGCTGTTCCAGCATACTGTCTGCTTATGGCATCACCATTGTTTGCCCAGATAAACTGATAGATTCTATTGCATTTCATAGGCAAAGGCTGTTCTGGTGGCATGACACCCAACTTCTTCAGCTGGAATTTAATGTGTTCCATGTTACTAAAAGAACATAAAGCTTTCTTTTTTTCTCTAGCACCATTATGCTGCTACAACAGTAAGGTCATATGATAGTTCTTCTGAATATATAGAAAAATATTTAATACTTCTCTTTTGTCAGTATTGTTTACCACTACGGGCTATGTAGCACAAATGGTTTAATCACAGTGTTAACAGATCATTGTCATGTAAAAAATGAACACATGTGTTAGTCAAACCTAAGTACTCAAGCCATAAAACTAACCTCAAAACTCTATGTTTAGTGGGGTTACCTGAGCTTAAATGATATGCCAAAATGACAATCTGAATTCCTCAGTTTATGGCTTATTCAGTGTAAAAATCCTACACAGTTTAAGACATCTTAACCTTGCCTGGATTACAAAACATGTGTCTGGACAAAGTGAGCATTCACATGAAAGTTCATAGCTAGATTAAACTTTTGTTGATCTCAAGGTGCCACTGAACTCAAATTTTGTTCTGCTGGTTCAGACTAACACAGCTACCTACCTGAATCTATTTTGTCTGGATGCGAACTATCAGAATTGACTATGTAAGAACTTTTGTTTCTTTGATAATACAGAACCTACCTCAGTAAAAAAAAGATCATGCATACAAACACTGCTTGTACAGCCATGAGAAAGAGAAAGATTTCTGGCATCCACAGAACCAGCATTTTCTACAATAATGTTATACCTAGTTTCATTCTGAAGCAATTCAGTCACTAAGAGATCACACATACATTACCTTATTGGTCTTATCGTTAAGGGGAACCAGCCAATCAAGGAAGGGCAGGATATCAGAATTATTATTATTATATTGACAAATTCACACAGTTCCCCTTAACAAGGATTTTGTGCTATTTATATTACCTGCTGTTCCATAACTACACGAGCAACAGCAGCCTGAACAACATTTGTTCGATCCAAACAATCCATACAGTTAACTCGGAAAATTCCTTCCTGCTTACAAATCACACCAGCTTGGTCCACCCTTCCGAAAAAGAAAGAAAGCATTAGTGTTGCAACCCCTGCCCCCCCTCAGAATTTCACCAATATGCTCTGGACCTGTTTGCACTGTTGTATTGTTTATATTGTTTATACTGTTATATTGTTATATGGTTACAACTATGTTATTATTGTAAGGCTATTTACATGTTTATAGACTGTTTTATGTACTGTTCTTTGTTCTTATGTAAACCGCCCTAGGGAGGGGCGGTATATAAATATAATAAATAAATATATAAATAAATAAATAAAAATAAACTGAGGCATTATTATTATTATTATTATTATTATTATTATTATTATTATTATTATTATTATTGCCGAAAAGCACATTGCATTCAGGAATGCAATGGGGGCTAGCGGGCAGCAGCAGGTAGAGCGGGCTAAGGGGGGGACGTACTGGAGGTGACGTCAGTGTTGGTGGCCAGGCTGCCGGGAAGGTGGGTGAACGGCGGAGAGTGGCAGCCGGCAGAGAGGGCAGTGGCCGGGCAGTCGGGGGGTCGGGACATGTCCTCGCTGCACAGTGGGCGGCCAGGAAGCATGGCGCTGGCGGCAAGGGCCGTCAGGAGGGCCTGGTCCACTGGCGGGAGGGCAGAGGGCAGCGCGGTTTCACAGGCGGGAAGGGCTCTGTCGAGGCGGAAGCTCCATGGCGTGTGGGTGCCTAGCCACGGGGCGCCACCGGCGAGAAGATGTGTGTGGAGCGGATGGCTCTGTGGCGGGTGGAGGGCCATGGGGTGGCGCTGCCAGGAGCGGCTGCCTTGGTAGCGGTCAGTCGGAGGGCCGCACGCGCCCTGCAGCCTGTAAGGAGGTGAGTTGGCCAAGCGGAGACCTTGGCGGCCAGGAGGTGAGCGGCAGCGAGGCTTGGCGAGCGGTGCCACACAGCTGGGGGAGGCGGGCGCTGTAGGGGCGGGCCCAATCCGGAGGCACCCAGCTTTGCTGGGCGCCTCCACATTGGTCCGCTGCCTGTGCCTGCCTGTGGATTCCAAGGGCCGGACAGACCCGGACAGCACCACCCAAGATGGCTCTTTCAACTTTATTTAAGAGCCAGTGGTAAAGATTGGAAGACACTGGGCTGCAGTGCACATCTCCATGTGGGAAGATTTTTGCACATCACAGGAGGTATGGAAAATTGCTCAGAGATTTCATTTCATGATTAGGAAAACAGAGAAAACCCTCTTAGTACCTGGTCATAGCTCCACCCCTTCAATGTGGCTGAGGATGGAAGTACTTCCTTTCTGGCTTGTCTCTACAACACTCTGACAGAGTCCATTTGATCTTAGGGGATGCCCGGATCAACTTGTTCCAAACAAATTCCATGACAGTAGCATAGGTACTTATTACACTACAGTTGTGGGAATTTTTCTGTGGATTCTGGCTACCTATAAATTTGTATAATCTGAGTCTCAAGTCTGATGTGGGGCTGCCCCCATCCCATTTTGAACAAGTACTGAAGTTTCTTTTAATCTGGTCTCAGATGAGATCCAGTCTCTGTGGCTGAAGGAACCATACATAGTACCATAGTTGACTAGTTCTTAAAATAAATAATACATTTTCTCAAGATATTTCTATATTTTAGAAATGTATATTATTTTTAAATGCTGGAATTAAAATATTTGCTGAGAAAGTGAAGATGAAGAGGAAATCAGTCTTGGATTTGGAGGAAAATGTGTCATTTTAAGACACACAAGGCAAGGAAAAACAGCAGAAACAAACACCAACTGTTGTTAGGTTTGTCTTGCATAACTTTAGTAGCAATTCTTTTAATCCGGATACGATTTGTAAGGAATGGAAAGAGTCATCTGAACACTTTTAATGTGCAGAACAACATAATATGCTGCAGTGAAACTGAGTCATACAGTACTGGGTTCCTCCCCCATTGTTGCTCAATTTTTTCCATGCCTCATCAAGCAACATACCCCCTTATAAGGATAGCACAAAAGAAGATTTAACATCCATCTTTAAATTATACTTCATATAATTTTCTCTTTTTGGATTCAAGGCATCATACAGAAACCTACCAGCACCACTTCATATCAGTAATAATGTCTGATATGGCATCTGTTAGCGTTTGAACATTTTCAAACTTCATTCCGCGGCTAAAGGGTAGAAAGAAAACAATTTACTGTGAGTTATTGCTAGATGAGCATACATGGACACGGCTCTATTATGAATATATAAAGTCTGAAAGTCAAAATTATATCATTTGTATTTCCCACTACAAGAGACACATAAGCATCATGCAAAGCTGAATCTTTCTTTCACTTGATGAACTTTTAATCAAAAAAGCCAAGTGCCACAAGAGATTTTATAATGTTGTTGTTATGTGCGAAGTCGTGTCCGACCCATAGCGACCCCATGGACAATGATCCTCCAGGCCTTCCTGTCCTCTACCATTCCCCGGAGTCCATTTAAGTTTGCACCTACTGCTTCAGTGACTCCATCCAGCCACCTCATTCTCTGTCGTCCCCTTCTTCTTTTGCCCTCGATCGCTCCCAGCATTAGGCTCTTCTCCAGGGAGTCCTTCCTTCTCATGAGGTGGCCAAAGTATTTGAGTTTCATCTTCAGGATCTGGCCTTCTAAAGAGCAGTCAGGGTTGATCTCCTCTAGGACTGACCGGTTTGTTCGCCTTGCAGTCCAAGGGACTCGCAAGAGTCTTCTCCAGCACCAGAGTTCAAAAGCCTCAATTCTTTGACGCTCGGCCTTCCTTATGGTCCAACTTTCACAGCCATACATTGCAACTGGGAATACCATAGCCTTGACTAAACGCACTTTTGTTGGCAGGGTGATGTCTCTGCTTTTTAGGATGCTGTCTAGATTTGCCATAGCTTTCCTCCCCAGGAGCAAGCGTCTTTTAATTTCTTTGCTGCAGTCCCCATCTGCAGTGATATTGGAGCCCAGGAAAATAAAGTCTGTCACTATCTCCATTTCTTCCCCATCTATGTGCCAGGAATTGAGAGGGCCGGATGCCATGATCTTTGTTTTCTTGATGTTGAGTTTCAAGCCAACTTTTGCACTCTCCTCCTTCACCCGCATCAACAGGCTCTTTAGTTCCTCTTCACTTTCTGCCATTAGAGTGGTATCATCTGCGTATCTGAGGTTGTTGATATTTCTCCCAGCAATCTTGATCCCAATTTGTGACTCCTCTAATCCCGCATTTCTCATGATGTGCTCTGCATACAAGTTAAATAGGCAAGGCGACAGTATACAGCCTTGCCGAACTCCTTTCTCAATTTTGAACCAGTCAGTGATCCCATGTTCAGTTCTCACTGTTGCTTCTTGACCTGCATATAAATTTCTCAAGAGACAAATAAGATGCTCTGGTATTCCCATCTCTTTAAGAACTTGCCACAATTTGTTGTGCTCCACACAATCAAAGGCTTTAGCATAGTCAATGAAGCAGAAGTAGACGTTCTTCTGGTACTCCCTAGCTTTCTCCATGATCCAGCGTATGTTGGCAATTTGATCTCTAGTTCCTCTGCCTCTTCGAAATCCTGCCTGTACTTCTGGAAGTTCTCGGTCCACATATTGCTGGAGCCTAGCTTGTAGGATTTTGAGCATAACTTTGCTAGCATGAGAAATTAGTGCAATGGTGCGGTAGTTTGAACATTCTTTGGCATTGCCCTTCTTTGGGATTGGAATGTAAACTGACCTTTTCCAATCCTGTGGCCATTGTTGAGTTTGATTTTATAATAACAGTTTGCAAATTAGCAGTGTATATAAAAACTTGAAATCCTGAATCAACAAAAGCATTTTAAAGAACAAAAGCATTTTAAAGAACTGTAAAAAAAAAAAAAAAAAGTGCTGCATTATAGCACTTTATAAGAAACACATATATAAGAGACACACATAAGAAACACATAAAGAAACTTTATGATACAACATGTTAATTTATAGGAAACCACTGTTTACCATCTTACCAGTGTTCATGGAAGTCAAATGACACATACGTAAGGCTTGGGTTGTTGTATAGTAAAACTTGTTTAAGAAAAGCATCACCAATAATTTTCTCCCGTCCAGCCTGGTCCACCAAGTTAATGATAACCTGTTTAATTTTAAGTAAATTTAAAAATATAAATATGCATTGCTCACTCTGCACAGGGTTTCAACTATATACAGAAATATGTGGGATGAGTGTTGGTGATGTGGTTTATTTAGGGCAGATTTTTTTTTTACATATTTTTAGTTATGTTAAAAATGCAAGCCTTCTTGAAAACCATAAATTAGTTTAAGAAAAAAACAGGGAGCTGTAATATAACCTCTGATACAAAAATAATTTTATTTAAAAAGAACATAATGTTCTGTCAGATAAAGAATTGATGTTGTGCTTACCATTGTTAAATTAGCAGCAGCTGCCAAATGGGAAAAACAAGGAAATTCAGAGAATGAATGGTTCCACTGTGTATAGAACATTGCTTTATTAATTAGCAAGGGGGCCACTTTAAAAGTGGGCTAAGAGGCAGCAGTGCCCTCCCCCAAACTCTAGTGCTCACAATGGAAGCATGGGGAGAAGTGAGCAGAGGGTGCTGTGGCAAAGCTCGCTCCTAGGTCACTTTTAAAGTGAGCCTCACCACCACTCCTCCACCATGCTCTCAACGTGCCCGCTTGGCAAGAACAGGGGGGGCAGCTGCCAATTTTTACCCAGCTTTAAATGAGGGCCAGGAGATGGTGGGAGGCCCATCCCAGTGCGCTCTCATGACAGGAGCCAGGGAGTTGACAGCAGGGCTGCAATGTGAGACCCCAGCAAGTACGGAGATGGAAGATAGGGAGCCAGGGGTCTATAATCCTATAATATAGACCAGCTATGGCATATTGCTGGGGGAGGATCATATCTACAGAATATTTTCTCTAAGGGTCATTACTTCAACCTTCAAGATTGGGAGACAATAGAGCCTCTTCCCATTCATGCATAATCAGAAATGTCAGACAATTACCAGTGGCCAGAACAACTATCTGAGAGCCAGTTTGGTGTAGTGGTTAGGAGTGTGGACTTCTAATCTGGCATGCCGGGTTCAATTCTGCGCTCCCCCACGTGCAACCAGCTGGGTGACCTTGGGCTCATCACGGCACTGATAAAACTGTTCTGACCGAGCAGTGATATCAGGGCTCTCTCAGCCTCACCCACCCCACAGGGTGTCTGTTGTGGGGAATGGAATGGGAAGGCGACTGTAAGCCGCTTTGAGCCTCCTTCGGGTAGGGAAAAGCGGCATATAAGAACCAACTCTTCTTCTTCTTCTATCTACTTTTATCATTTTTTCAAATGAAAAATGTTGGTACTGCATTTTTTAAAAACTGCCCCAAGCTGGTTAAAAGACTAAAAAGTACTCAGGGGGCATGAGAATACTTTGGAATTATAAAATTCAGTCATTTGATCCTATACAGAAATCCTTCAGCTGCAAAACAAAAATGACTTTACTCTGAGCCTGATTCTTTAGAAGCTCAAACACATTTGTCCAGCTTGAGGTGACTGCAGTTCTATAGATTTATGATTAAATTATACAAAGATTGTAGACAGCCACAACCCATAGGAGGGAAAAATCCCTAAACAAGTAATTACTTTCCCTTCTATATCTTATGAAGTCACGCGGGCAGAGGACCAGGCCTGTGGAAAGGCAGTGGCAGTCCCCATGCAAACTCAATACACACCTCACAAACTCTACATCCTCCACTAAGACAAAGACAGATCTATCTTGGCATATTGTGATTTTGTGTTGACTAATTGCGCTCATATCTTGGTGGGTCTCTTTCTCAATTCAAGATTACCTCAATTTTTGATTTGAAACTGTAATCTTCTCAATTTACAAATCATTGAAATTCTGAAACTCTCCCCCACCAAAGTATATTCTAAGGAATTATAAGTTTCATTCAAAGGTTCTGCACTTTAAACTCTTATTCAAAACCCACCTGTTTTGTATAGGTTTTCAACTGCTCTTCAAAATGTGCACGAAAATATGAGATAGTTTCCTTTTCACCTGAAGCAAAGAGACATTGTAAATACAGCTTAGGGAATTAACAAATGCACTCATTGTATGGCTACACAGCAACTAAGCACGTACGCAGGTCTTGAAAGTCCCTTAAAGAACAAGAGCAAACTCCCAAATCATTTCTATTAGGAGTATTGATTTTAAAAAGTATTAAGCTCTCTTTCCATGGAACTTCTGTTTGCAATACAAAACACTGGAATGTCTCAGAAAGTGGCCTGAGAGTACTTATTGCAGAATATATCACAACTGCATAATGACACCCCATCTTTATGCATATATTGCTGACCCTACTGTTATCACAGTTGACAGTCATGGCATATCTACTCTATTACAAATTCAGGTGTATCTCATAAGGACATCCAAGGTCTATGAAGTTTTGTCAAGATGTACCTTTACAATATGCTGGGAATTATTGACTGTCTTGAATTTAGCTGTTAACAAGTTATTTTGATGTTATTATGATGAATGAAGGTCCACAAATGTCCTGGGTAAGAATGTGATTTTTTAATGTTTGTATTTTTTTTCTTTAATAAACTATGAAAAGTAAATACCGTATTTGCCGGCGTATAAGACGACTGGGCGTATAAGACGACCCCCCCAACATTTCCACTCAAAATATAGAGTTTGTTACATTACTTTACAGTACTATGGGCCACTATGGGCAGCTATATCTATCCCAACTGAAGTGTACCTGGCATATAAGCCGATCCCCCCACTTGGAGGCATGTTTTTCAGAGGGAAAAAGTAGTCTTATACGCCAGCAAATACTGTACTTTGTTTCCCTCTTTTACTTGAGAAACACTATATTCTGGAAAGTGAGTTAACAAACCATAACTCAGTGGCAGAGTCACCACAACTTTTCTTCTAGAAATTCCAATTCCATTGAGAGATCTTTCCAAGCAATCTTTCAAGAGAACCAAAGTCGCAGAATTGTCAGATGGGCTTCATTGAGATAGATGGTCTGTGGGCTCGCCTCAATAATAAAGTAATCCATATAAATTCTTTTTAGAAATAGCTTCTCTGCTCAAGTAATGGTAATGACCTTAATTCTGTTTACCATTTAGATGAAATGAATCATCAAGTACTACAAATTTACAACGAGACAAGAAAAGCAAAAAAAATGGCAAAACTTATATAGCATAGCAAATTAACAGAACACATAATTTTGTTGGCTGGCATTCTTCCACAAAGAATGACAGTCCAAAGATACTTATTTCTCTCAACAGCAATGTGATGCAGAAGCAAAATGGCACAGGAGATAATTCAAAGCAGGAAATTACATAGGATTTTCTTCTAAAACGCT
This sequence comes from Paroedura picta, assembly GCF_049243985.1. Taxonomy (NCBI): domain Eukaryota; kingdom Metazoa; phylum Chordata; class Lepidosauria; order Squamata; family Gekkonidae; genus Paroedura; species Paroedura picta. The sequence goes on along the minus strand of NC_135376.1, from coordinate 57,096,085 downwards.
CTAATCTTATTTGATGCACAAGAGTTTCTTAGTCCAACTACAATCTCAATTGAAGCTCTGAGGTTTGATTAAACTAAGACCATCTTAAATGCCTGCAGAAATATGGCTGGTGCCCTAATGTTCAGTATAAAAAGCTTCCATTCCTGTGACTCAACTTTACAGTGGGCTGGAGCCACCTCTTCTATTGATTCTAATCAAGGGTTTTCTCAGCTTCCTCCTTTTCAAGGGATCCCCACATGGCACATACTCTAAAAATCCTGTAGAGGACCCCCTGGACAATGTAAGAGGCGGAACAGGGAGGCTACGGGAAAAATGGAGAATCAGCTGAAATCTCCCTCATGTGTCTCTTAGGCAAGTGAAACTCTGAAGAGTCCAAAACTTCATTCTTGAGTAGAAAAACTTCTGCTGATTTCCGCTTCTTGTTGTAGCTACTACATTCACGCTGTTCAACTGTTCTGACTCTCAGAATTGGCTTTTTTATGGGACTACAGCAAAGGACTGACTCCATTCCCAAAACCCAGCATGTTTGTAGAATAAGCAGCAACTAACCATTTGTGAAGTATGCCACTCATGTATCATGTACAAAGTGAACCATGTCAGTGGAAGTTTCCTAGACCTTGCAGCATGAGAGCAATCACCTCAAATACAAGTAAAAGGGGTTTAAGCAATCTCCTGCAGCATGAATAGGAATCAAGTCAGCAATGAAATCTTAAATCTACCAGGATTTGTAAAAACATCACTAACAAAGAGTATTGTGTTACTTACATTTGTCCAATCGTGGCCGGGGATTGTATCTATAACCAACCTGGCTCCAGAACACAGGTACAGAGCCTCTTGTTTGAACAAATGAGAGGGTGTGGTTATGGACATGAATTAGTTGTTCTGTCTCCACATAATTTGCCACATTCCCATTTTTATCAACTCCTCTTCGTTTGTAACGCATCCCTACAAAACAAATAATTGTTCAGTGAAGGGGGCTAAGCCTTGTACAAGGTTACAGGACTTAAATGGTAATAGCAAGATATTTTCCATGTAACTAAATGCTTTCTTCAAAAACAGTTTACATCATTAGGGAATCCTGAAGCATTTCACAGGCGTACCAGCTCTATGGCGGCTTCTACGGGAGATAAGTGCCACAAGAAAACATGGGTGAATGTCGTCCACACAAATTGACTCCTGAGGTGGTGTCTCAGGACTGCTTTTCTCTTCATCCGAAGCTTCATTATAATTCACTACAAGCTCTTCGATCTGTACAAATCCCTGTATGACTGGGGTAATCCAAAAATCCACTTCACAATTCTGTAAAATCATAACAAAGAAATTTACACCTTCACCAGTGTTCTGTACACAAACAGCAGCATTTCTACACCAATGTCATTTAAAGAGCTCTTTTAAAAAAAAAGCTCTGCATATAAACATGCACAGAAAATTCAATAGGAGTCAGCTAGCCCAACAGCACAGGCAGTCACTTAGAATGACGCAGTTTACGAATGATCCCTGCTTATTTGATCATACTAGCTACTTCACACACAAGAAACCTCAACTTCATTAACAGAAGTACTTAAAGTGGATCTGATTATATACTCTGTGTTTAAAATATAATGAACGCAGCATACCAAGTCATTGCTCAGTTTCTACTTAAGGATAAAGAATTCAGATACATTATTTTAGAAGGTCAGCATTTTTCTTACTCTAGCTTCCAAGCTACCTGCCCCATTCCAGCTGGACCGGGTCAGTTACGAGCAGTTATCTTGAACATTTGATGTCCAAACTACTGTGACGGTCTCCAAGCATGTAATACAGCTCCCCCCCCCCCAAAAAAAATCAGCTCCCACATTCAATCCAGATTGAGGTTGTGGTTCTGGAGTGAGGGGGACACTTCCCACTCCCATATGGAACATCACTGGCTAGAAATGCCCATCTTTTGCACTGCTTTTGCTTTGGTAGAGAAAATAAAGGCAGGAATCTTTTTTGCATTAAGGTGAGCCATTTCTCATTGGGAAAAACTGGCACAAGAAGCAAATAGGAAGTAACATGGTTGTGGTCAGATCCATTCATAGAATTAATATCAGGCAGCGTTCAGATTACAAAGAACCTGGAACTATCCAGCACTAGTAAATATGGTTAACACACTGAGAAACCCCTTCGTAGAGTGAAGGAGGGCTGAACATGTGCTCATCACAAAGCCAGATTCTAATCTCAAACCGTGATTTGCAGAAAGCTTGCGATATGTCTGCACGTGGTCACAAAAAAATTTAAATCTATTTCAGTTTTTTCCTACTGGATTATCTACTTCTACATTATAAAACATAGGAACCACAGCCATTTTCCTCGTTTGATTAACAGGTCCCACAAGAAAGTGCAACAGCTTGATAAACAGCACTTGGGAGATTGATAAAAATGGCAGAAATCATTTTAAGTATGCACAAGTTTTACAGTAAAGAACATTACTCACACCAATATTGATCAGATCTTGAACCATGTGTTTGTTCCAAAAGAATCTGTCATCAACCTGAAAGTTACAAATTTCTAAGTGAATGGTTTCAAAGAATATTTAAAGTATCAAGACATCTTTCTAACTCTATACATCTTTGGGAAGAACACCTCACAGGGTAACAAGCTGTTTTTAAAGCCAGAGGGAGAACATTAGAACAGGATTTCTCAGCTAAGGTTTCATGAAACCCTGGAGTTCCTTGGTGACCCTGGAAGGGTTTCCTGAATGGGTGGGAGTTAATTTTTAATATATTTTTAATTTATTAATCATTTACCAGGCAATATGATCATATATGGTCATGTTGACCTGCCCCCTCCTTCCCAAATGGCCAATGATGGGCCTGGAGGGGCCCCAAGTGGGCATTCTCACAGCTATGTTTCCCAAACATATTCTGCACAATCACACCACTTCTGGTGATTCTTGAAGCCTGAAGATTGTTTCTGGGGTTTCTCAATGGTAAAAAAGTTGAGAACGCCTGCATTAGAAACACAAAACAAAGTTTGCATGCATGTGAAAGCTTACGCCAGAATAATACTTTGTAAGTCATTAAGGTGCCACTGGACACAAACTTTCTGCTGTTTCCGACCCACACAGCCACTCAACTAAATCTATCTTCATTAAAAACACACATTTGTTAGATAATTTTCTCAAAAGACAGAACTCTTGACTGTGCATCCCTACCTTCTTCCAAAGTGGCAGGTTGGCCTTCTCACAAGCACTTTGCCTTTGCACAGAGTTTGTTAGGTCATAAGTCGAAGAGTAATAAAAAGAATCCGAGTCCATAAATATTTTCAATAATTCTTCTAGCAGCCTCCTTTCTAGTCTCTCTTTCTCTTTACTTTCTTTGACCTAAACAAAGCAGATTAACAGAAGAGCTATTATGTACTAAGAACCATGATTCTGACTATTTAACTCTAGTGCTGTTTCAGAACCAGAAATAAAATTCTTTACTTTGTACTAACTTTAATGGTAAAATATATACACCTCACTCATCTCTCACAAGATAGGTCTTTGTGTCTATAAAAATAACCTTCTGATCAAAGAACTATACTACAATAGATTTTCTTGCCTGCAAGTAGCTTCCTTTCAACCTGCTTTGAGTTCAGTCTCTATCTATTGACTCCTGTTTAACCTTTGTCAATAGTATGGGTAAGCCATGAAATATACATTCTTACATGATCTTGTACCTTCAATTCATATGTATTATTGTGCAGTTTAGAGATTATATGGCCCCAACAGGGACAAAGGCATATTGTGGTAGAGGAATAAATGCTTGACATGTGTCCATAATGCTATTCTGGCTTCCATACATGAGCAATTCCTCATTTTGCTCTTATTGCCACTATAAATGCATTTGAAGTAGAAATAGACTCTACTGCAGTGGTTCTCCCATTTGGGGTCACCTGGCCCCTTTCTCGGTGTCGCCAGGTTGCCCGCTGCCGCAGTGTCAGGTGGCAGCATGTGGAGGTATGTAGTGGTGGCGGTGGGCGGCAGCGTGTGGAGGCGGGTGGTGGTGGTTGACGCAGCAACTGGTGGCTGGCGGAGGTGGGTGGAGGCGGTGGAGCCGTGGCAAAGGATGCCTCCACGCCGCCTCAATTGTTGTGCGCATGCGTGTGCAGATGCGTTTCCAGTGCTCCACTAGCTCCTTCTGCCTGGAGGGTTACGCCAACACCTGCCGAGGAATGCGCCGAAATGCTTCACTTCACTCAGCTCTTTCAGAGCTGGCAAGAAAGTGACCCCCCCTCCCCCTGCAGGTCCAAAGTCGCCCCCATCCTACCCGACTCCATCCGACAAGCCCTGCGTGCTCTGCAATAGGGTCGCCGTGGAACACCCCCCCCCCCGCCGTGGTTAAAAGAAGGGAGAAAGGAGAGAAGGGGCGAGCCAAGGGAGTAAGACTCCCGCCCAAGCCCGGTCCGAAGCGGACCACAGAGCAATGGGGATGTGATGGTGTGGCAACAGCAGCCCCCACCCCCGGGCAGGGCCCTCAATCTTCTCCAGTCACCTCCTGCCCATGGTCACGGCTCGGGGTGGTGGTGGAAGCGCCTCCTCAGCGCTAACTGGCAGCTCCTCTGGCTGGGTCTCCGCTGGGCTTCACCGCCAAAATTGGGGTCGCAGTGAAAATAAGGTTGAGAACCACTGCTCTACTAGCTCATGGATTTTTCCATACTTTTCCCTTGCACCCATCCTCAGCAGATTTTACCCTTTTTAAAAAATCATTAATAGATATACTAGTATAGTGTTGGGACATTTGTTTGAAACCATGTTAAGACAATTACAAAATGGGAAAAACCTGAATGGAATAGGGGCAGGGATGGCAGGCATGAAGGGAAACGGGGGGAAATAGTTCCACATGTGGGAAGAGAAGTGCTGGGATTTTGCTCACTCACATTACACACACACAAAGCATGACTCATTAGTATGGCTTTCTGTCCAGCTGAAATTGAAGCTGGCTAAAAAGTCTGCTGGCATAAAAGGAAAGGGAGATTCAAAAATCCAAAACATATGAAATTTGACAAACTGAAAACTTAGTATTTAACATGAAGTCTTATCTTTTGGGCCTGTTACACAATATTGTGTCCTTCCTCATCCACCATAAGGACCTACATTCAAATGTGCATTGGGGGTTCCATGCTTGGAACTTAATTCCCAAATGCACCCAGCCCAATTCAGATCAGAATTACAGAGAGAGGGGATTAAGGTTTCACCCATACTGTTTCCCAATCTGAAACAGTCCTAGGGAGCCGCTATTTGCCCCAAAGGCTATATGAACATTTCCCTATCAGTACACATATGTTTGAGGTTAATTTGTGGTGGATATAGAAATTGACAGTGAACAGATCAATGTAATTAAGAATATAATGTAGTCTAAAAAACAAGGGCTGAATAGTTTTTGCATCAAGAAAGCCAAGGTGAGAAAAATGTTACAAGAAGCATGTTGAAGCCTGAATATCACAGAAGTTAAGGTAGGGCAGATCAAGGGATTTTTCATATAGTAGCATGTATGAATGCTTGGAAAACATGCAAGCTACTCTGAATTGTTTGGAGGAAAAAAAATTAAAAGAATATTCATACTACTTCACATAACAGCTAAGTGTATGCATTCAAAGCCCAGAAAAACCCCTCACCTTCTTTTTATTAGAAGCAGAAACATTTGATTTAATCTGAGTGAAGGTCTTCAGGAGGAATTTAGAATCATCTGGAGACTGTGTAATCTTCTCTGGTTTGTCTATTCCAAAATGATGTTTTTTACAGAGCTAAGTGATAAAAACAGAATTAGCTAACATATTGACACATGATGAATGTATTTTAAAAACGAGTGATACATTAGCAGTATTTTTATATTTAACATGAAATTCACTCAAATATGTAGGTTGCATATTTACATTTTGCTTCTCAGAAAAGTTAACTTAAACAACAGCTCAGAACCATAACAGTGGCCATAATAAACACATTTCAATAACTGCAAATACTTCACACCTTTAAGTGTGTAATTAGGCACAGGACTGATTTTGTTCTGTACACATTAATTATTAAGTAACCATGTATAAAATATATCAAAGCAGGAGACCAAAGTGGGTTTAATTCGAGAGTTAACTTCTTTGTATCTGCATGGCATATACACTGGATCATGGTGCCCTATTATTTAACTTCAATTTTGTACAAATTCTCTAATGAACAGTTTCAGAATAATCTCACCTCCAGTTCCAGGTCCTGAGGTTCTGCTTCTGAAAGTGGTATTGCTGTAATCTTTGTTATCTTGCATACTTCATGATCTCCTGGAAGCTTACCAACAACTACTTTTTGGCGAACAAGCAGCAGCCACCATGGAAGATCTGTAAGAAACCCAGATGTACTAGTACTACAGCAGATGAAAGCACCACTCATTATAGTTTATTGAGCAGCAAGCCTCAAAACAATGTGTCTCCAGTATTAAACAGATTCAACTACAGCAATTTACAAAATTCAGTAAAATAATGGCTGTTTAATTGATAGGCCACCACTCCTGATCCAGCCAACTCACAGTGGCTAAAAACAAATATTATAAGAATCACAATCATAACATAATGTTCAATAATAAATCCAACAGAAACACCACCACCCTGACCTAATCCCCCCATCTGCCATTTTTCTGGGTAAGATGTTAAACATTGGAGCATTCAGAGGAGGGGTTCAAGATCTTCCTGGGCTGGTCTCAACCAAATGCCTAGCAAAAGAGCTGTCCATCTTGCAGGCCCTGCAGAACCATATTACTTCCGTCAGGGCCCTTAGCTCTTCTGGGAGTACATTACACCAGACAGGGGCTAGGGCCAAAAAGGTCTTGGCCCTGGTCAAGGCAAAATTCACGTGGGCCAGGAATCATCAACCTATTAAAATTCTCAGAGCAAATAGGCCTGTGAGGGGTATCAGGAGTTATGAGTCAAATAAGCTGGGCTCAGACCGCAAATGGCCTTAAAAGTAAAAAGCAAAACCTTGAACTTGATCCAGAATTCAAACAATAACCAATGCAACTTCCTCAGCACAGGCTAATTATAGCCTCGCCAAGGTGTTCTTTTGAGAGCCCTAGCAGCTGCATTTTGCACCAGATATAGTTTTTGGGTAAGGGGAAGGCCTGCATAGAGTTACAGAAATCCAAACTGGAGATAATCGTAGTATGGATCTCTGTGGCCAGGTATTCTGAAGCCAAATCACACCCAGATTCCTAATATTTAATATCATAAAATGATATCTGTTGCATGAAAATTACATAGATCAATTTCCATGGAAAATTCCAAAGACAGAAAGCCCAAGAAGAAAATGCTTTATGCCAGTGGTCCCCAACCCGCGGGCCACAGCCCGGCGCCGGGCCATGAAGGCCTCGGCACCGGGCCGCGGCTCCCTCTTCCCTCCCCCCCCGAAGCGAGAAGCTCGCCAGGCCGCGAACAAATCGGCCGCCAAAGTGGCCGATTAGCTTGCGGCCCGGCAAGCTTCTCACTTCGGGAGAGGAGGGAAGGGAAGCTTGCCGAGCCGCAAGCTAATCGGCCGCTTTAGTGGGGCCGGGAGGGGAAGCCGCGGGCGCCGGCATGCTGGGCGCAAATGCACATGTGCGGTCCGCAGCAAGCGGAAGCTTGCGGTCCGCTGCTTTATGCAACATTTGTATGCCCTGGGGAGTGGTATTTTATTATACAAGCAGGGAGTTCCTAGACTGGACCATTAAAGCTCAGTGTTAGTCAGACTGCAGGAGTGGACAATTGCCTTGCTTGCATCCACTAGGAAAAGACAGCATAGAAGCAAAGTTTCTATAGCCTTGTCTTACCACTCCTGCCAAGCATTCAGAGGCGAGTCTTAACCTGTATACTGTATGTGGCAGAACATATAGCAGAACATCAGGTCAGTCTTCTTGTGCTCCATTTTCACTTTAAAAGAAAATCTCCGATATAATACAGCTACTCCCTTCAAATGCCAGTAATACCTTTAACTAAGGCATGCCAGGAAGTTAAAATTGCCTTGAAAAAAGGCCTCAGAATGGCTGGGGCCCCAACATTGTATGAACAGAGTTGGACAATAATGTGTCCTCCTTCACCACTGCCCCCTATGTAGGTCAAGTCTTTAAATGCTGCTTAAACAGAGATAATGCCTCATGTAGTTTGACCAGGTAATTTTTACCCCAGCCTTCTACAGACAGGCTCAGTTTAAGTGCCGTTATTTCATACCAGACATCCAGGAAATAGGATTTTAAAAACTGTTATTTTTTATTCACCATAAAGGATAGCAGAAACACTTATTCAGGAAAAAGACCTAAAAAGTAAGTGAACTTGTGCTGTGCTCATTAAGTTTTAACATTTCAGTTCTTGGGTGCACAGAACAGCTCTCAGCTAAGCTTCAATTCTTGGGGTAAATATTGCCCTCCTCTCACTCTTAGGAACTTCACAGAGTAATTGCAGGCACCGCAGCAATTGCAGGTATCAGGTGATAGCTTTCCTTGGTTTAAATGTAGTATCTTATCAAACTTTTATAAGCAGTCTTGGTGGGTTGTGTCTGTTAACAACCATGCTACATTGCTACTGTACTGAAAGCAGATTAGCGAGATGTTGATTCTTTGGGAAGCTGAGCTATTTTGTATGACAGAGGTCAGTAGTAATTTTTCATTAAACAATTGTAGAGCTTTAATGTTATGTTTAATTCATAATCAAGAACACAGGCTTTAGAAAAGTAAAAGGTTTCTTAGCAATATAGAAACAGGAGAAAAATTACCGTATTTGCCGGTGTATAAGACAACTGGGCGTATAAGATGACCCATCAACATTTTCCACTCAGTATTATGGGCCACTATGGGCAACTATGTCTATCCCAACTGAAGTGCACCCGGCGTATAAGACGACCCCCCCACTTGGAGGCATGTTTTTCAAGGGTAAAAAGTAGTCTTATACGCCAGCAAATACTGTACTTCAAGGATACCTGAAACATTTTAAAAGCCTTCAACATTTGCCCAAGTACATTAGTAAATTGATTGGCTTCGTACGTTTGTGAACAAAACTATGCATTATTTAATACAAAGTACGGTTATTTCTAAAAATAGATGTGGTGCTGGTTTCAAAACACTGATCATAATACAACAAAAGTTTCTCTCAGTTGAGAGTATGGCTCATTATGCACGGAGGAGAAGGTCCGCATTCGGGGTGGAATGGTGTCGGCTAAAATCACCGATAACACATGGTGCCGGCTGCAACCAGTCGCAGATTCGGTGCAGGCCGCCAAAAAAGCCGCGTTAGCAAAATGCAGAAGACCAGGGCGCAACCAGAAGCGGCGCCACAGTCGCAGCGTGCATAATTGGTTACTCTGGGTTTTGCCACCGTTGCATCCCATCCCATGCGTAAGCGGTTTGCTTCACTTCTTCCCCCTCCGCATGTGACCCGAAATCGCCGTTTCGGCGGCCGTGCATAATGGGCCTATATGACTTAAAAACTAAAACCAACCCTGCTCACCAGAAGTACTTGTTTTCTACAAAAATAATTTTAAAGTACTATGTTGCTAGATATATGAATCAGACTGGGTACAAAAATTCTACTCCAATTCTAATCCTGTGTACCTAGCATATTCTAAGAATTCTCTCCAAAATTTTCCACCTTCCAAATAGATGTCTCTGTCAATGACACATAATTGAAACGTAATTTCAGATATGAATGATCAACTAAGAATTGAGAGGAATTTTTATAATCCTATCTAAGCATAGTCACACTGTGGTCTGCTCATTTGTTAAAACTGCAGGCAATGGCCATTTCAGTTTCAGTTTCATCAATCAAAGGACAGTGAAGACTGGCAAGAACTTTATTTTTTCCCAGACCAAAGCAAAATGCATTTAACACCACCTTAAGTATTACTGAGCCAAGGTAAAATATTTAATTGTTCCATACCTGTATGAAGCTGAATTTTCCCAATAATTCCCTCTATCAACCCTAGACAAATCGGATTCCAAGCAAGAAGAAGGTCTGTAGCTAAGGGGACAAAAACCACAATTACTAATAAAAACATAGAACTATGTAAATCAGATATGAACAATTCAAATCAGGCAATTTTAATATACCACAGTTTGTTTTAATAATAATTTTCTTGTTTATCTCCAAGAAAAAAGTATGCTGTCATTTTTTGACAATTGTGTATATAGTCTTAAATGAAATATTCATTTAGTAAATAAGACATTTCTGTTTAAGTACACCGTATATACACATATTTCAGCAATTAAATTAAGGTTACCAGATTAAGAGTACTGCCATTTTCTATCTCGGACTTTCTTTTCTTTCTTTAATCTTAAAGTATCTGCTTCAACCCTACACGATGATTTACCACAAATGAACGTTTTGAACTGAGGGGAGGACATCGGCTGAGTTCCAAAACATCATTTACTGCAAGTATCTCTTGTTTTTTTTTTCTCCGTCTCTCTTCCTGCATCAAAGCCCTTTGTTTTCCCCCTCCTCTTACTCTGCTCTGCCCGAAGCCACCTCGTTATGAGGCAGGCTAATTCTCCTAACTAAGCAGAAGAAGGACTCAAATCAACTCGAATTAATTGGCAAAAGCTCTTATTGTAATTGTTTTGGTTTTCGGAGATAAGAGATAAGAGCTGTGAATGGGAAAATCTTACGAGAACTCTGTGCCAGCACGAGAATATCTGCCTTAACTGACTTCAATATGTCACATGCCAGAGGATAAAACAGAGGACCTCTACTGGCCACTTGTAAAATTGTTTGAGGCCGGGTTTTTTTAAAGTCAAAAACATGTCTATGTTAAAAAGATTGGCTCATCTAATAGAGATACAAACCCAAGATTTCAAAGTATTTATAGATGGATTGGTCAAAAATATCTCCAAGGAGATCCAAGATGGCAAGGAAGAAGTCTCCAATAGGAATGATGGATCAATAACAGTGGCTGATGACAGCTTTAAACAAGGTGGAAAACCAACAGCAGAAGAGAAATCTGAAATTCATATCTTCAAGGAGATCCAAGATGCCAAGGAAGAAGTCTTTAACAGGAATGATAGATCAATAACAGTGGCTGATGACAGCTCTAAACAAGGTGGAAAACCAACAGTAGAAGAGAAATCTGAAATTCTGGAGACGGAAAATGGGATGCCGGAGTTCTGCAGCCCAGATAAGGACACCCTTTTTAAAAAGACATACAGCCATCTCAAAGCAACAGTGTACAAAAATCAATCAAAAGAAATATGGATCTGCAGTGAAAGTAACCGATTTAAAGGAGCTCTTTGGGGAAAAAAATGTATTGATACTGGAGTCCAGGAGGTGCAATGGCCTCAAGATTTATCGATGCATATTCTGTGGGAAAGAGTACAACTGCACTTTCTACGCCAAAGGCCAATGGGACAGAATATAAGTCTACGGGAACGACAAGATGTAGCAAGCCTCGAGATGAGACCCCCTTAAGAAGACCGAAAGCTCATATTGTTTTATGTTTAATGTTATACTGTATTCTATATTTCTATTTTTATGAAAAAGGGGAAGCAGTGTCTCTTTCTCTCTTGTTTCTTGTTTCTTTTCCTTTGTAGGCATATAGGTAATATAATCATTAGTGTTGGAAATATAAAATGGGGTTCTCCCCCCTTATTTTTTTCTTTCTTCTATTAGTGTATTGTTCTAGGGCCAAAGCCTACACTGACCTGTAGAAAATGTTTAATGTTAAGCTTTCAACTTAAATCTGAAAATATACCTGTCAGGATGGCTCTTAGAATGGGTCAAGTATAAATTGTTTTGTAGATGTATCAGAATTAAGGATAAGGAGAAGCTATAGAAGACTGAAAGCTTATATTGTTCTATGTTTAATGTTAAGCATTTAATCTAAACCTGGAAATCTTATTATTCTCTGTATTAACAACATATACTGTATCCTACATTGCTATTTTTATGAAAAAGGGGAAGCAGTGCCTTTTTTCTCTCTTGTTTCTTTTCCTTAGTAGGCATATAGGTAATATAATCGTTAGTGTTGGAAATATAAAATGGGGCTTTCCCCCCTTATTTTTTTTTATTGGTGTATTGTTATAGGGCCAAAGCTCATATTGATCTGTAGAAAATGCAAAGCTCTCAACTTATACCTGTCAGGATGGCTCTTAGAATGGGTCAAGTATAAATGGTTTTGTAGATGTATCTGTATTAAGGATAAGGAGAAATTATGAAATACTTTTGTTATTTTTTTTCTTTGTACATCTTTAAGGCAAAGCCCTACTTTCCTCTCCCTTCATCAGGGTATTGATACAGGGCCAAAACTCATTCTGTTCTATAAGAAATGTTTAATGTTAAGCATCTAACTTAAACCTAGAAATATCTGCCAGGATAGCTCTTAGATAATATCAAGCAGTTAACGTGAGGTCTACGATCTCTCAAATAAGTTGATTAATAATAACTTTTCTTTTGTATATCTAAACAGGCCTTTTTAAAAAAAAATGTAGTGGAAATGTGGATGGCTCTTAGACTCATGGCTCTTAGGGTTTTGGGCAAAAGTTTATATCACTGTGGAGTCAATGTGGAGTCGTATATTTTCAAATGATGACTATATTTTATTTACTGCTTTTTGTATCAATAACTCGTGTTGCATCCTATATTTCTATCTTTATGAAAATAAAAAAATCATTACAATAAAAAAAAGAGTACTCTTATTACTAGCTGTTATGGTATAGCATATATTTATTTAAAACATCAAACCCAAAAATTAAATCAGACTGACTCCTTAGTTCAAACCTGCCCAATTTGTCCCACTAAGTAGACCCCCTGGACCTGCAGTCATTCTGAGGGTCTATGGAGTGCAACTGTCCTGGCTCCCCCATCCCACAACAGCCTAAAATGCTGCTCTTTAGGTCCTCAAGAAAAGTGGTCCCCAACCTTTTTATCACTGGGGACCGGTCAACGCATGACAATTTTACTGAGGCCCGGGGGGGTGTCTTTTGCCGAGGGACGTTCCCACTGTCTGAGCCCCTGGTCCACTTGCTTTCCCACCGCCTGCTGGGGGGCACTGCCAGCAGCAGCTGCACAGTGCCACACTGAGGGGGAGCCTCAGCCATGGTGGCCACTGGAGAGCACCAAAGATGAGCTGGTGGCAGAGTGGAAGGCAGCACCCGGAGAGGAGGATGAGGAGGAGCCACGGCCCGGTAGCAACTGATCTACGGACCGGTCCCGGTCCCCGGACCGGGGGTTGGGGACCAAGAAGGTTGTGCTCCACAGGAACAAAGAAAACACATGGACTGCACCAGTCACTGAGGTAAAGGCAAGGAAAAGTCCAATGGCATAAATGAAAAAAAAATATTCAGGTTGTAAATTCCCTATACATTTCACAATAAAGCATTAAGGGAACCTGTAATGTAATATTACAATTATAAGAAACTAGAAATTAAGCCCGCTGTACAAAAGATACAGTGGGTGCTAGCGGGGTGGGTGGATGGATAGAAGGAAGGAAGAAAAAAAGGAAGAAAGGCAGGAAGATAGAAAGAGAGCAGGTGAGAGGGAAAGAAAGAGGCAAAGAGAGAGACGCTGAAAGGAGAGAAATTGAGGAAGGGAGGGAAGGAGGGAGAGAGGAAGGTGCCATGAAAGGGGACGGGGCAGGGGTGGAAAGAAGGGGGGAAAGTGTCTGTTGGGCAGGGGGGGGAGAGGTGATCATCACATGGATCACCGTGGCTAGGTGTTCCAAGGCCAAGTAGGGTGCTAGTCATTTAGCTTGGTGAAGGTGGCAGAATGTACCTCCATTGTGAGGGAGGCATCAAGGAACACGCCCAGGTTCCTTGTGGAGCAAACCGCTGTTAGCTGTATACCATCCAGGTTGGGCAAACATGCTTCCTTCACTTGGACCCTTCCTGCCCAGCGATAGGACCTCCATCTTTAAAGCATTGAGCTTCAGAGGACTCTGCTTGAGAGCTACCTAATGTTTCTGGGGGAGAATGTGGCCATCCATGAGGAGGAAGAGCTGGGTGTCATCTGCATATTGATGACATCCCAGCTCAAACTTGCGCACCAGTTGAGCAAGAGGGTGCATGAAGATGTTCAATAAGATTGGCCCTACTTCTACAGCTCCCTCCCACCCTGGAAGCTAGCCACATTGCTCTCAGCCGTGCCAGAGACAGAGAGAAACACAGAGCCCTGCCAGACCAAACACGAGCCCTCATTCCCTCCTATTGTTCCTGCTGTGAGGGAGGGACAGACAGACAGAGAGCTGCCCCAAACTGCATACCAGCCCTCCTTCTAGCCCTGATTATCTGCTATGCCTCCTGCTGCGAGGCACATCGAGACACACAGCAGGAGGGAGAGGGAGAGACACACACGGAGAGATCTGCACCTCCCGGTGTCCCCTGGGTTCTAGCGCCCATTGCATTCCTGTTTGCAATGGGCTTTCTTTCTAGTTGATAATAAAGAGGTATACAATCTAACAACAAGAAAAGGGCCTGGAACAGGATTTCTGACAATTATCAGTTACAATTTTTTTAAGCTGCCAAAGAGCCCTCTAGAGTCATAACAAAAAATGCAGGGAGATGGCAGCTGAGAGAGATAAGTATGCACAGAACTCCTATGTGAACACCCCAATTCTTGTTGTGTGCTATGGCTGAATCACCAAGGCTCACTGTTTTCAACTGGCCTTTGTAAATGCTAGAATATTAGATCATAACATCAAGTTTCAAGTTTCACTTTTGACCCAGTTACAAAGCAGTCTAACCCACAGGAAGTGGTAAAAAACATCTCTCTTCTCTTAAGGACCAGATGAGAGTACCAGTATATAATAGATGCTGAGAAGGAGAGTGTTCCATTTCTTTTTCTCAACTCCCAGTCATTCTTACTATAGCCAAGAGGGACATGAGACCAGGAAACCCTGAAGACCAAAATTCCTGATGTAGCAATCCAAAAGCTCTTTTCCAATGTTTAACTTAAGCTTCATTTTGTATGCTCAGTTCTAGCTTTCAAACTCGACAATAGTTAGTTTATAAAGTTTATACTTTATAAACATGAGTCATTCAGAGCTCATAATCAGGCTACAGCAGTGGTCCCCAACCTGCGGCTCCCTCTCCCCGTCCCCCCCCCCGCAGTAAAAAACTTCCCAGGCCGCAAGCTTGCGGCCCGGGAAGCTTCTTACTGCGGGAGGCCGCGGCCCGATGTGTGGGCGCGGCCAGCGGGTGCAGCCCGTGGGCGCGGCCCGATGCATGGGCGTGGCCCGCGCCCCGATGCCCTGCCGGTCCCCAACCTCAGAAAGGTTGGGGACCACTGGGCTACAGGATGACATACCACTGAAGTATGAATCCCGGAACTGTCCAAATCAGTTTTGTCTGTGGACATACTCCACAGTGCAGCAAGGTCTTACTCAGAATATGAGGAAAGCTCAGGACATTGCAATATCTGCCAATATATGTATTTTATGGACCTAGGCTGAATCCAGATACTTTATCAGGTCTTTTTACAGCAGCGGTCCCCAACCTTTTTGAGGTTGAGGACCGCCTCTCGGGGTGGGGGAGAGCCAGCAGCTGCATGCAAACGTGCATGCAGAGAGTTGCCATGCATGCACGTTTGCACCAGCAGTGGGCGCAAACGCGAATGCGTGTTTGCGTCCACTGGCCACGCCTGCCTGTTCCCCACCCACTCGCAATGAGAAGCTTGCCGGGCCGCGAGCAAAGCAGCCAGTTTGGCAGCCACTTCGCTCATGGCCTGGCGAGCTTCTCGCTGCGGGGGAGGGAGAGGCAGGCACGGCTGCCGCCGGCCTGGTACCAAGGCCTTCAGTAACGGGCCACGGACCGGGGGTTGATGACCCCCATTTTACAGTAACCAACAATACATGTTACAAGAGACAGAAGTTTGGTTAAATCTAACACATTATGCCTGATGCTTCCATGAAGTTACAAAATAACTCATTATTCCTGTTTGGTTCTTACATCTGTTAAACATCCTCATTACAGAGGATGCTAATTTGCTGTTTACCCTCTACCTATATGTATGGACTGGTAATTCAGAAGGTTGAGAAAACTGCTACTTTATATACTAAAAATGTATTTCATTTGAATTTTATTTATGGAGTTCAAATATATAAAAGTATTAAAAAAAACAATAAAAACAGCAAGGAGTGACACAAGTCCCACATATATAAGTTAAAAAAGGTAAAGGTAAAGGTATCCCCTGTGCAAGCACCGAGTCATGTCTGACCCTTGGGGTGACACCCTCCAGCGTTTTCATGGCAGACTCAATACGGAGCGGTTTGCCAGTGCCTTCCCCAGTCATTACCATTTATCCCCCAGCAGCAAGCTGGGTACTGATTTTACCGACCTTGGAAGGATGGAAGGCTGAGTCAATCCTGAGCTGGCTGCTGGGGTTGAACTCCCAGCCTCATGGGCAGAGCTTTCAGACTGCATGTCCGCTGCCTTACCACTCTGCGCCACAAGAGGCTCTTATATATAAGTTAGCTATGTCCTAACAACCAAAGACCTAACACGTTTCGACCTATACAGGTCTTCCTCAGGTCAATATTAAGTATAAACAATTGTTTTAGAAAAACAAGAGATATACGTAAAATATGTTTTAATATCATTTTTCTATCACCAGAGTGGTAAAACGATTTCTATATTCGAGTAGAGGTCCCTTGCATATCCACGGGATGTTACAGGTTCTTATACAGATAAGGGTCTTGCAAGGGACTATCTTCAATAGCCTCCCCTGGTTTTGAACAACATCTGCTGTGTGTTCTTGTGTGCCTATAAAAGTTGTTTACCACCCTAGCAATTGGAAAATACTAAAACGTATTTCATGTATATCTGTGTTTTTCTTAAACAATTACATGTACTTAATATTGACCTCTGAGGATGACCTGTATAGATCGAAATGCATTAGGTCTTTGGATGTTAGGACACAACTAACTTATATATGTATGACATTTCACTCCTTGCTTTTTAAATTGTTTTTATACTTTTATATATTTGGGCTCCATAAATCAAATTCAAATGAAATACATTTTTATTATATAAGGTAGCAGTTTTCTCAACTTTCTCAGGTTCTCAACTCTTATTACAGGTTGTGTTTTGTCTCTTTTTAAATTTTTGTTGGACTGGTAACTTCCATTTCACTGTATCTGAAGAATACAGTGTGGTTGCACATGAAAGTTTATACCTTGAACAACACTTTGTTAATCTTAAATGTGTTACTGGCCTTGAATTTTGTTCCTTAACAAGCACTGTGAACACAAGAATTGCTCGTGGCTATGGTAAAGGTAGTTGAGACACAGATAAAATTATGTAATTAGCCAACATGAAAGCCAGAATTTAAAGACAAGCAAATGAACAAACGTGCTGATGGACAATGTGTGCATTCCATTCAAATAAAGGGCTGAGACCTAGCTCTAACCAAAGGCATGAGACAAGTCAGAGACAGCAATCCCTACAGCTGAAACAAAGTGATGTTAGTGGACCAATAAAAACTCAAACCCCTAGTGGGAATAAATATGTGCTGACTTTATTGATGAATTTTCAAGATATACTATGACCTACCTAATTAAAGAGAAACGTGAAGTGCTGGAAAAATTCAAAGCAAAGGTGGCACTGGTCAGTATCAGGTTTCAAAGAAAGCCACTAGCAATCTGCACCGATAATGGAAGAGAATATGCTGGTCATGAAATTAAGAATTATTTGGCTGAACAAGGACTAGAGCATCATATTACAGTACCATACACTCCAGAACAGAATGATATAGCAGAAAGAAAGAAAAACACTCACTGAAATATGCGGGTATATGCTCCCTGCGACAGAGCTAACTAACAAGTTCTGGGGAAAAGCAATCAACACTGCTACCTATCTGCACAACAGATTACCGACTAAAGGTGCCAGTGGGACTCCCTTTGAACTGTGGTATGAGTACAAACCCAGTATGAATCATCTAAAAATCTTTGGATCAAAAGCCTACACTTACATTCCTAAAGAACAGCAGACCTAGACAGATCAAGCAGAAGAAGGCAGTTTTGTAGGCTATGCATTGGGATGCCATGGATACAGAATCCGTAGCCTAGAAAAATAAACTGTCAAGATCTGCAATGTTACATTAATGAAATGGAGAAATCAAGAAATATGGGGAATATGGAAAAATCAGTGAATCTATACCAAGAGGAAAAAATGAAGCACAACCAAGCATGCATAACATTTGCACAGATTAAGATTAATTTAATAACTAAACAGAAGAATGTAAAGCATCATCTAGTAAGAAACATGTATGAAGAATGGCTTGTTGAGTTGGAATATTCGCCTACTGATTGCAGAAGTACTCACCAAGCCACTTTTCGAAGAATTGTTTGCAAGACTATGCAAAATGATGAATCTTATTCATTTATATTATATTTAAAAATTTATATTATACTTATATTTATAAATATATTGGAGCCAGTTTGGTGTAGTGGTTAGGAGTGCGGACATCTAATCTGACGAGCCAAGTTCGAATCTGCACTCCCCCACATGCAGCCAAGGGTGACCTTGGGCTCGCCACGGCACTGGTAAAGCTGTTCTGACTGGGCAGTATTATCAGGGCTCTCTCAGCCTCACCCACCTCACAGGGTGTCTGCTGTGGAGAGAGAACTGTAAACCGCTTTTTGAGACTCCTTCAGGTAGTGAAAAACCAGCGTATAAGAACCAACTCTTCTTATATTTATACAAAATGATTAATCTTGTCAACTCTGTACAATACACCTTTTAAAAACGTGTTGGAAAAGGCAATGTCTAGTGTACAAAGAAGAAGAGAAGACAACACTGCAGGGACAGCAAGAAGATAATTAGACAGGATAGTGAGATTAGCACCTTCTCTCCTATAAATTATCATTTCTCATCTGTCTCCAGATTACTATTCTGGGGACAATTTTCCCCTTTTTCTTGGAAGTGCCACGCTCAGACTTTGTCTGCACTGGAGGCTTCATGCCAGGCTGCAGGCTGGAGTTTGAGCCAGGACAGGTTGCCCTGCCTCTTCCTGCTCCCGCACAGGGGAGCCAGATTTGTGCTCCCGTATGGGAACCAGAGCAGCAAAATTCCCAGTGCGGAAACGGTCTCAGTATTACCTACTCAGCTAGCGATGTAGTTAGGAACTTATCACTGTCTCACTTCTATGTTAATTCCTCAATAAATTTTTATTTACTCTTAATCAGGTTGTGCACCCCTGCTGTGTTAACTACTCTGCCAACAATTCCTTACCACCACCAGCACCAATATCCAGTTTGGTATTTCATGATCTCTAATTAAAGCAGTTTCTAAAATCCCCAGAGACAA
Organism: Paroedura picta; assembly: GCF_049243985.1. NCBI lineage: Eukaryota > Metazoa > Chordata > Lepidosauria > Squamata > Gekkonidae > Paroedura > Paroedura picta. Next base: position 57,076,850 of record NC_135376.1, on the reverse strand, counting down.
ATTAATTATGTTTTACATAAATAATTGCTTTCACTGTAATTCAAAAGGATTCCTAAATTGCTATTCTTGGTATATTACTCAGTCACAGGTTTTAAAGACATGAAGCAGTGCTACTTAGGATTAAATTGAACACATCTTCAATTAGGTTTTGTGGAATAACACATTTGCCCTATTTCAAGATAAGATCAGAAACTACTCAGTTTGGGAAGAACAAACCATCAGCAGACAGAAGCATGCCTACTTGCAATTCAAATGCTATTTTAAATACTGCTGGTGACAGCAACATTGGTACACATACCTATTGTATTCAGACAAGTTATACAGATCAGTTGATACTACTGGTTCGGCTCTATAACAAAGAGGTGAAACAAAGAAATGCTGGAGCTTTGCCACTTAGTAGAATGAAGCCATACATTGTCAACTTTATGCCAGATATTTTAATATTGGAAAACAGAAGCCTCTGAAGTATTAAAGCAGCTGAGTTTTTTCTATTGCCTTTATCCCCCCCCCTCCTGCTTTCGCAAACTGTTTGCGCATGGTATCTTAGTAACTATTAATATATAGGGGGAAATTCAAATTACAAAGAAATTTACATATTTTATTGCATGCTAAAATCAAATTTCCAAAGTACAATGAAAAATGTAATTCCAATTCAGCCCTAAACCATTTAAGAAGGTTTTTTAAGGAAGACATATGGATTTGAGTCAACCAAGTCCTAGTGCAATGAGACAACTTTCTAAAACCTAAATATGAGGTTTATTTATTTAAACAGTCTTAAACCAGAACAGTTATTTAAAAAGTTTGATGAGGACATTTCAGTTTCTCAAGGTATGCACCTATGCACTGACTATTATTTCTGTTTTGCTTTAAAAATATTTCAGAAGAGTACGACTGATAAAGACAGCAATGCTGAATCAGACCAACAATCCTTTGAAACTGGAATTGTCTTTCAAACAGCTTCTGTGATCTCTGGAAAATTAACAAGACAGACCTAAAGCCACACACACATATATACGTGTGTCATCTCAATGACCGTTTATGCACTGGAGGTTTCATGCCAAGCTGCAGGCTGGAGTTTTAGTTGTGGCAGGTTGCCCCACCTCTTCCTGCACTCACACGGGGGAGGATTTGGCCTGGTATGCCTCATCCGCCCCAGATTTGTGCTCCTGTATCGGAGCAGGGGCAATGAAGTTCCCAGTGCATAAATGGTCAATTTCTAGCACTCTGTGTCCTAACAGAAATTTTCCTATTATGGCTAACAGCTGTGAGAATTTTGGCCATTTGCTCATCCTCACTGTAGCCATTCATTCATTCTGCATAATTCAGTCAACATAAATCACATCACTTTTTGGGAACTCATAGGTGGCTGATGGGGAAAGGGGGGGGAATTATATGCTTGTGCCAGCACTTTCTGTTCATACTACATAGGATAAAACCCACTGTCCATAAAGGTTGTATGTAAATCTATTCAGTTATTAAGAACATTCTTAAACACACTTAGAAAAGGATTCATTTGCTATTACAATAGACAACTTTTGCTACTAGTTCATGTGAACATCTTTAACATTCAGAGCAGGGGAGAAAATTATTGGCACTTCTTAAAAGCAATGGTCCGCAACCTTTTGCAGGCCACGGACCACTGCGTCGGGGTGTGGGGAAAGGGTGACCCGGGGCCCCGCACACGTGCAGCAGCCCCGGCACAAACGCACATGCACGGACACATTGCACATGGGCGGCAAGTCCGCGCATGTGCGTTTACACTGCCGGCATGCCGGCGGCCAAGGCTCCCTCTCCCCACTCCTCCAGGCCGCAAGGAAATTGGCCGCTGAAGCGGCCAATTAGCTTGCGGCCCAGCAAGCTTCTCTTCCCCCCCCCTCCCAAAGCAAGAAGCTTGCTGGGCCACAAGCTAATAGACCGCTTCGGCAGCCGATTTGCTCGTGGCCTGGCGAGCTTCTCGCTGCGGGGGGGCAGGAAGAGGGAGCCGTGGCCCGGGGGTTGGGGAACACGGCTTAAAAGAAATCAATTGCAGAAGTACAAACATACACACCAGCTGTTAAGAGGCAAAGAGGGATTTAATCTTTAAAAACACAAAACTAAAGTCAGCTTTATGTATTAGCGTTGGTAGTTTCATATCTTCAAAGAGATACGGTGAAAAACCTTTAAAATTCCTTACGAACTTTCCTCTATTACATTTTCAAGCTGTTCTTTTGACATATAGCTTCGACGCTGAGTAATTGCGACACAAATAGAATTGTACTTGCCTCAAAACACATTCACTCACAACAGGAGTGAGCTTCATGACAGCAAAAGCTGTAAACCTGCCAGGCTACTAAAGAAAACACCCCATCCCATTAAACATAATAATGGGAAACATTTGTACAGAAGAATATTTAAAGTTCAGCTTAAACACCTAACCAGGGCTTTCCTCAAAATTAACTGTGGTCTTGCATAACATACAACATAATCCAGCCTTTCCCAACTTCTTTACCACTGAGAAACCCATGAAACATTCTTCAGGCTTCAAGAACCCCCAGAAGTACCATGATTATGCAGAATATGGTTGGGAAGCATAGTTGTGCACATGCTCACTCCTCCAGGCCCATCACTGGCCATTTTAAGAGAGGGCTGTGGTTGACATGACCATGTATGGTTATATCACCTGATAAATGTTTAACAAATTGTATTCAGGAAACCCTTCCAGGGCCATAATAAAACAAGAGTTTTACGAAACCGCGGTTCAGGTAGCCTGACATAGCCATTTAATTCTCTTTCTTCTAAATGCCTGCCAAATTAAAAGTAAACCATTTATCATCAAAATTTAAGCAAACATAATGGAACATCACACTATATTTCTAAATTCAGATTAGTTCTACCTAAGATATTAAGCTGGAATAAAAGCCTTGAATAGTTCTCTCTATCTGAAAAGATAGTCACAAAATCAATGCTATGACTTTAATAAATAAAAGTACTACCTTTACCACATTTACAAGAAATTAAATCACCTTAGGGACCTCTGGTCTCCTTATGTCCCCCCATAAACCCCCCAAAATGTAAGTTGACAAAGGCATATGCCTAGGGGTTCACATCCAGTGGCCACCTCCCAAGGCTCACTAGGCCAGGATGTCCCGGGCAGTTTGGCTAGATAGCCTGGGCGCCCGGTGAAGATTGGGCCTGCTGACAGGGACTGTCTTGCAGTCGGCTGACTGCAAGAGGGCAGTTCCTCCCCCATTTATGCCTAGCTCAAGGTAAAATAAATGCTGTGGCCAATCTTATACCAAAATAGCTATTGTCTGTGTCCTTCTTATGGTGCACACTATACCTCCGTGCAAGGCAAATGTATGTTTTCTCCTTTAAGAAAACTACAGGCAAGCTATTTTAGCAACTACAAGGGCAAGCAATTTTAGCAACAACTTTCATATGTTAACCCAGGCAGGAGACAAACACTGGTGGACCATTTCATAGGACATTTTTTGTGCCCTAGTTAACAAGTAAAAAACTGCTAGCCTATTCCTATTACTGTCCTGATATGCTGCTGCCAATTTCCTCCAGGCAAGGAAGATAATATACGGAAAAACAGAGTCAGAATCCCTTTATTGGCATAAAAAATCAACAAAATCATAACATTTACATTAACATTTTATGCAGTTACAGAGCTCAAGGCCAAAAGATAGATTCAAGTGGGTAGCCATGTTGGTCTGAAGTAGCACAACAAAAACTGAGTCCATAGCACCCTTAAGAACAACAAATAAAACTTTGTTGGTCTTAAAGGTGCTACTGGACTCAATTTTTGTCAAAGCAAAAAGGTTATCTCTTAGAATGGCCAATAGGATCAAGGCAATTGTCAAAATAGATGCAGGATTTGCCTCACTTAACATAATCTACATGGGAAAAAGTTCAAAACTGTTATCACCTTCTGTCATCTGCAGAAAAAACTTGCCACATGATTACTCTGAACAAATTAATAAAAAGATGACTAGTATCTAGCATACAAAAACAGATTGTACTCATATGTTGCTACATAAATAACAATGAAGGAAAAAGAAGGCTGGCATTTACCAGTAGTAAATGGAAACAACATTTTACAAGAACTTATCATATAAATAACTTTGAATCCTCAGTATTTATATCAACAAAATGAAATACATACACTCAGTGTTACATCGGCCATTTAGTATATAAGTTTGCCTAGCAGAAACTGACATGAAATCACATGGTTCAGCTGCAAAGAACTGAGACACTTTGGTATCTGTCACTTGCATACTGTGAACATATCTCGCCTTACTGGCTCTAATATATTCTTTGTGCTATTAGATCACTAGAGAACAGTGAGAGCTCTTGTTTACATTCCAATTTCATGATGTTTTGGGGCAATGGCAAAAAATAATAAAATCCAACTGGATATAGATCTGAAAAACATACAGTATGGGAGTGGCTGATGCCAAATATAACTGCATCTGTATTTGACTGGTGCAGTAGTTAGATAAACATATTCAGCTTCAAATCCGCAAGACTTGTTTACAATGAATTACCAAAGTCCCAAGTAGAAAGCAAGCTGGTCTCTATATATCCCTCATATGACAGAATGGAAATATGCTCTGCTTATCTTAATCAGTACAAAGAGAATCACAGGCCTACAGCCAAGCAATGAGACAACTCTCTATAATAAAGTACAGTAGAGTTGATGAACACTAGGAATCAGAGCATAGATCACTACTTTGTTCTAATTACACATTTTTGAAAAATCACTCTCAGATGATACCTCAAAACATGTACAACTCAATTTCCTGAAAATATGATCGAAGGCCAAACACATTACAAGATTTTTAGACCCACTCTCTACCTATATCAGGCTTTCTCAACTATATATATGTGTGTTTATGTATATATATTAAATTTGTTAAAAATTTATCAGTTGATATGACTATGTAGGGTCACGTCGATTCCCCCCCCCCCATGATGGGCCTGGAGGGCGTGGGCATGTAAACAACTGTACTTCCCAGCTATATTCTGCACAATCACACCACATCTGGGGTTTCTCAAAGCCTGAATAATGTCTCAGGGGTTTCTCACAGTAAAGAAGTTAAGACTATATGGTCCCGTAAAACCTATTTCATGGTCTGATGAAAGCTTACACAAATAAAACATAGTTGGTCTTAAAGAGGCAGACAATGATAAACTACCTGTGAATATCTCTTGCCTTAAAAAACCTAGAAGGACACCATACATAAATTGTGATTTATTAATTATTTGGATATTATTCAAATAATTTCATTAATGCAAAGCCAAATGTCAGAAAAATTGTGTGGAATGATCACCAAAGCAATTAATATTTCTGTACACAGGAGCCTCTTGTGGCGCAGAGTGGTAAGGCAGCAGACATGCAGTCTGAAAGCTCTGTCCATGAGGCTGGGAGTTCGATCCCAGCAGCCGGCTCAAGGTTGACTCAGCCTTCCATCCATCCTCGAGGTCAGTAAAATGAGTACCCAGCTTGCTGGGGGGTAAACGGTAATGACTGAGGAAGGCACTGGCAAACCACCCCGTATTGAGTCTGCCATGAAAATGCTAGAGGGCCAGACATGACCCGGTGCTTGCACAGGGGATACCTTTTTACACAGGAATAAGAATAGGTGCTTTATTACTTCAACCTGCATCCGGCCTACTAATGTCATGACTTTAAGACACTTCAAGATGCCCATTAAAGTCTTCCCCTTATAGAAAGAAAACACAGCTACAACCTTGACTCCTCTAGAAACAATTAGACATCTTGGATTTGTAAGTGTCTCAGGAAAAGCAGCAACCATTACAAGTTTTACAACCATTACAAGGTTACAAGTATAACCTTACTCTTATACCAGGATCACCACCAATCAGCCTCCTCCAGCATAATCAGCCTTAAATTACAAACTTTGATAGCAAACCACAGAAACAACATCTTAGTGCAGTGGTTGTATTTTATGTTTTTTTAATGTCAGGGGTTTTAATAGGATTTTAAAAATTATATCTGACATTTGTGACCTGCCACAAGCCTTCAGGGAGTGGCGGGAAATAAATCACAAAATAAATAAATAAAAATAAATAAACCTGGGAGTCGGGACCCCTTTGGGGGTCTAACACCCTTTCACGGGGTTCGCAGCAAGGCGAGCAGCCCTTCTCTCCAAGGGGGTCCCAAAGGAGTCGACATCTGGAGCAGTGGAAAAAGAGCAAGATAGGCATGGTGGGACAAGAGGCAGAACTGAACTGAGAAACCCTGGTAGAAAACCAATTTATATACAGTCATAAACAATGGATCTTCACACCATTGGTCAGTTTCGGTTTAATTTCTGTGAAAGAACAGTTGCATAATTTTATGGTTGGGGGTCACCACAACATGAGGAACTGTATTAACGGGTTGCAGCATTAGGAAGGTTGAGAACCACTGTCCTAGTGTCTCAAATTAAACATACCCACTCCGCTATTAAAGTGCTACTTGAGATGAGATCTATTTATCTTCTATATATGACACCTCACATCAGTGAAGTTAAACTTTCCCTCTCCTTCTTACCTTGCTGCTCTGTATCTGAAGCATTTGCTCCCAGCCTTGTTATAAAACTGGAAGTGCATCAGGAGATGAGGATTCATAGACACTGCATTTTTTTAAAGAGACACCTCTAATCCCACATTTACAGATGTATGAGTCAATATCTAAATACAATTGGATGACTCAATATATCTAGCCTGACCCTAAATGGAACAACCATTTTTTCATTAATTCTCTTCCATTATAAGACACTGTGGAAAAGCACACTTTCTCATCAACCTTTCCCAACCAGTTCTATCTTATATGCATCCAATCCACATACAATCCTACGTGACCATTTCCTGGACAGGTAATATTGTAAGAAATCAGCTTCTCTGAGCACTTTCCCAATTAGCCTGTCCTCAAAGAAAGCACTAATCTCACTCTTTATGGTCAATCCCTTGTACCACTTGGGGCAAGTGGCTGCATGCCACTTGTCCCTCATTTCTTGTCCAACATAAGGATAGTCCTGCTGGATTCATCTAGAAGTGATCCATTCAGAAGAAGAACTTGGGCTTTTGTACCCCACCTTTTACTACCCAGAATCTTAAGGCAGCTTACAATCGCCTTCCTTTCCTCTCCACACAATAGACCCCTTTTGAGGTATGTTGGGGTGGAACAGCTCTGAGAGAACTGTGACTGGCCCAAGGTCACTCAGCTGGCTGCATGTGAAGGAGTGGGGAATCAAGCCCGGTTCTCCAGATTAGAGATCACCTCTCCTAACCATTACACCAGACCAGTTCTAGTCTAGCATCCTGCCTCACACAGCTGCCAACCAGTTTCTCTGGAGAGCCGACAACAGAACAAAGAGGCTGTGCCCTTCCTGGGATGCTGTCCCCTGGCTCTGGGATTCAGAGGTTTGGTGCCTCAGAACATTCTCCTCAGTCACTATGGTTAGTAGCCACTGATAAACCTACATGAATCTCCCCTTTTAAATGTGTCTGTTCCTGTGTCTAGCACTACAACCACTCACAGCAAATAATAAGTTTTAATCATTTTCTGTATAAAAAAGTATTACCTTTTGTCCATCCTGAATCTAGTGCACATCAGCTTCATTGGCTGCTTTTGAGTTCTCCATTCCATGCATAATTTTATAAATCTCTATATCATGTCCTCTCTTCTAAACAAAAGTCCCAGACTCTTCATTCTTTCATCATAGGAAAGGTACTCCAAGCCCCTAATAAAAAGATCTTTGGTTTGTAGTGAATAGTTCAATGAAAGTTGACACCTAGTCTTTACGCTGTTCACTGCTGTAGAACAATGGGTTGTCACTTTCATCGAGCTATTCGCTATGACTCAAAGATATTTTTCCCTCTTAGCAAGTTCAGACTTGAGCAGCCTATACTTGAAGTTGGGATGTTTTGTCCCAGTGTGCATCACCTTACATTGAATTCCATAAATCAGTGTAGAACACTTACACTCTGAACATTTACTTGAGACTGAACCTCTACCTTCTTTCCTGTCACAGGTATAAAACCTGCTGCAATCATACTTTATTCAATTATTAAAACCTACAATAAAACCAGGGGGTGTGGTGTGGAAATTCTCATGTTTGACATAAGGGTCCAGCTTAAGCCCACTTAAAAGGCATCTGAGAGTCCAGTTCAATCCCACAGAGTACCTGCATGTAATTAAAATCAATCTCTTATAACCTGCACAGTAAGTTAAAGGAAATGTTTGGTGTAGTGGTTAGGAGTGTGGACTTCTAATCTGGCATGCCGGGTTCGATTCTGCGCTCCCCCACATGCAACCAGCTGGGTGACCTTGGGCTTGCCACAGCACTGATAAAACTGTTCTGACTGAGCAGTGATATCAGGGCTCTCTCAGCCTCACCCACCCCACAGGGTGTCTGTTGTGGGGAGAGGAAAGCAAAGGCGACTGTAAGCCGCTTTGAGCCTCCTTCGGGTAGGGAAAAGCGGCATATAAGAACCAACTCTTCTTCTTCCTGAAAAGATTAAAACAAAATGGCAAGCAAAGCAATACATTACTTGTAGAGAGAAGAAATAAGAGAAGAAGAGTTGGTTCAAAAGTCTGCACTCCTAACCACTACACCAAGCTGGCTCTCTTCCAGCTTGGAGCTTCCAACCATCAAACCTTATGCATTATGTCAGCAAGTGGAACAATGCCCCCAACAGCTCACCAACAGTACAAACTGATGAATTCAACTCAATCTGACACTTTCACCCAGCTGAATTTGGATATAGGAAGTTGCTAACTGAACCATCAGGATTAAAGGTAAAGGTATCCCCGGTGCAAGCACTGAGTCATGCCTGACCCTTGGGGTGACACCCTCCAGCGTTTTCATGGCATACTTAATACGGGGTGGCCTTGCCAGTGCCTTCCCCAGTCATTACCATTTACCCCCCAGGAAGCTGGGTACTCATTTTACTGACCTCGGAAGGATGGAAGGCTGAGTCAACCTTAAGCCGGCTGCTGAGATTGAACTCCCAGCCCCATGGGCAGAGCTTCAGACAGCATGTCTGCTGCCTTACCACTCGGCACCACAAGAGGTTCCATCAGGTTTAGTCAGTATAATGTTTAAGGACTGTCCAAATATCCAAATGCACACAAGCAATCTCATAATTTCTCATGTGTAGATTACACAGAAACCAATGGACTTGGACTACTAGTAAAGTCACACGCTGCCTGAGACAACACTGTAAGGACAACATCTAAGGACGTGCACTCCCACGCACAAAATCCTATCCTGGAATAGGCTGTTAGGCTTTGCCCTTACCACTTTGCCTACTGCATGGCCCCGCCGAAGTCTTGCAGCCCCGCGCCTTGGGGGAGCCCTAGTGCTCGCCAGCCTCTCCCCCCTGCCTAGGGCCGGCCACGCCAAGGAGGCTGGCTCCTCCCGGAAGCCCTCACCTGCCGCCTGCTCACCTGAGCCTAGTCCGGCTGGGCTGCCCCAGAGAGCCCCACAGCCCCCTCCCTCCCTCCACCACCGCTCTCCAGTCAGACCCCCGCCAGGGCCGCCCTCCGGTTTCCCTAAGAACAGCCTTCTCCCCGCCCGACTCACCGGGACGGAGCTGGAAGCTGCCGTCGGCGCGGTTACACCAGAGCGCCCGTTCGCCCTGCTGGAGGATGTACTGGTCCTTGGCTTGGAAGAGCTCCATGCTCAGCCGAGAGCGGGGGGGCGAGAGAGGACCGCGCCTCAGCCCGCCCCGGAGAAGGCACGTTGCGCCCGCCTGCCCACCCCGCAGCAGCAGCAGCAGCAGCAGCAACAGCAGCAACAACAACGCCTCCTGCTGCTGCTGTTTCTGGGAGAGCGGCGGGGACGCGCTTCACCAGCGCGCAACCTGAGCCCACCTTCCTTCTTTCGCCGTCTCTCCTCTGCCCTCCCGCCTCTATTGACGCGGCCGCCGCTCCTGTTGGTGCTTCCGCAGAGCCGGCGGGTTCCGGTACACAAACCCCTGGCCACGTGACTTCATCCGCCTGGCCTTCTTTCTCCTTTGCGTTTCTTTTTTAAAGGGACAGCGTTCCTCTGGAGGCCTGCCCTCACAAGCGCCAGCGGCGGAGCGGTGGCGTCGAGGAGGTCGGACAAGTTTCACCTCTTCGGGCGCTGGAGCTTTTTGGAGGCACTCTTGGCAGGGAGATTCAGGAGACAGATTCAGGTGAGTTGGGCCGAAGAAGGAGGACCATGTTTGAGTCCGGGGTCACCTTTAAGAACAACCGAGTTGTAATCAAGGTCCATGCTTTGGTGTGCACAGCACACTTCCTCAGATGCAATGAAGTGGGAATTTTCCAGTCCACACATGCAGGCAGAGGGTGAGCAGTAAATTAGTACACAGCATAATGAAGATGTTGAACCGATTCAAGGGCCTCACAGAAATAACAAGCTAAATTTGTAAAGTCGTCATTTGTTTAGATTCAACTCTGGCAGGAAAACACAGGGAAGGAAATAAATATGTCAAGATCGGAGCCTCATGGGCAGATGCATCCCATGTTGTGGAATGGCCAGTTCCCTAGCTTGCATCTAAGTCTATTAAGGCAGGACAGAGACCCCTTCTGAAGCTTCTGTAGACTCCCAGGGGTTCATGGACCCCTACTTGGTATTCTCTGCCCTAGGAGTTTCCCATAATAAGTCAACTATGACTTGGTAGCAAAATAATTGTGGCAGATGCTGAGAAGGCCTTGTGCCACTAGACAACAGCATCCCCACGTGCTTTCTGGCCATTCACAGGCCAAACTAGCACAACCCAGACTATAACAGTGCCGTATACACAAGCCAATGACAAAAACTGAAGTGCATGTATAGAACAGAAATCAAGATAATGAGCCTGGCCACATATATGTGTATATATGTAGCATGTAATTATGGAATTAAACATTTTGAAATTCATTATGGAGAGAAATACCCATATAGAGGGAAACAACTAAGGTTGACCAGAAGACTGCAGTGGAGCTCAGTCAAGGAAGTGAGCAAAACCACAGACTGCAATTGAGTAAACATTTGCATTGGAAACAAAAGACCTCACTCCTCCCCACCTCCAGCCACAATATTTAAACTGCCATAGCAGACTTTTGCTCATAGAATCATAGAGTTGGAAGAGATCTCCAGGGTCATCTAGTCCAACCCCCGCACAATGCAGGAACTCACAACTACCTGCCCACCCACAGTGACCCCAATTTCACACCCAAGTGTTTCCACCACCAAAAATCTCCAATTATTTTTTGGTCAAATCATTTTTACTACATTAATCTACAGCCTGCTAGGGAGGCTCCATACCAGATTTCATACAAATTGAATTGATTTTATATTTAACTTACAAGAGGGGTTCCTGGTAGGCTGTTGCCTTGATGGCCAGAAGCAAGCAGAGCCAAAAAGCTCTACAGTGCTGCAGGTGCAATATGGCTTGGGCTTTTCAGTGGTAGTAATGACAAGTTAGTGCCATGTGGAAAGTTATTGGCACTGCTGGCAAGATTGTGGCTGTAGCTGAGCTACACCTTGAAGTGCCAGAGAGACCACTTACTTTTATTTGCTGTTGGATCTTTAAATTTCCCAGGCAGATTTGGTGAAGGATAGACCCATCGATGGAGCCTCTTGTGGCACAGAGTGGTAAGGCAGTAGACATGCAGTCTGAAGCTCTGCCCATGAGGCTGGGAGTTTGATCCCAGCAGCCGGCTCAAGGTTGACAGCCTTCCATCCATCCGAGGTCGGTAAAATGAGTACCCAGCTTGCTGCTGGGGGGTAAATGGTAATGACTGGGGAAGGCACTGGCAAACCACCCTGTATTGAGTCTGCCATGAAAACGCTAGAGGGCGTCACCGCAAGGGTCAGACATGACCCGGTGCTTGCACAGGGGATACCTTTATCTTTAGACCCATCAATGGCTACTAGCCATGGTGTCTAGAAGGGAATCTCTATATTCAGAGGCAGTAAATCTTTGAAACTCTGAGCTAGAAAGCAACATCTGGGGAAAGTCTTGGCCTTTATGCCCTGTAAGCATTCTAGAGTAACTAGTTGACTTCTGTGTGAAACAGAGTGCTGGACTAGAAGGACTACCAGCCTGATCCAGCAGAACTCTTCTTATTCTGACTGTAGGCTTTATTGAGGATAATAATTAATTACAAAGATCTATACAAGCTTCTGCTTTTGCTGCAAACTCATAAATATGTTGTTGTGTCACATCTATATCATGCAGAAGGCCATGTTTCAACATTTAAGTCCTAAATATGTTGGCAGAATAATTAACAGCAACGGTGTACAACCTGATTAAAGAGTAGATAAGGGTTTGTTTAGGAATTAATATACTTATTAGGAAAAAGGAGAGAGAGCAAGGCATAGGTTCCTAACTACATCTCTAGCTGAGAGTAAGACTAAGTGTGGCATTTCTGAGAAGGAGGAAATTGCCCCTAAGAGTAACAATCTAGAAACAGATGAGAAATGATACTTAACAGGAGAGAAGGCCTTTACTATCCTATCTAATTCTCTTATTGCTGCCCTCTGCAAGGTCTTCTTTGTACACCAGACAATGCCTTTTCTAAAAAAAACCTGACAGATGCTTTTAACCTTCAGGAAACTTGCACTTTTTTTTTTTTTTTATAATTGCATATTTAAGATTGCTCTTCAGCTAATGTGGCACCTCATCAGATCATGTGCTTATTTATTTTCAAGTCACATATGTGCATAAAATGAAGCAAAATAATGGATTCTGTTATGTGACTTGAGGTCATAAGCTCTCTGTTTAAAGAAATCCAAAAGCTACAAACGAAGATATATGAAGCATTCAGGGTTCCTCCGAGCATGAATTAATCAAATTAGTAGAGCAGCAAATTGATCACAGCTGTCAAACACGCAACAACACATATGGCATTAAATATCAGACATATAAGAACCAGGAAAAGCATTTTTATTCTTTGCAAACATTCTTATACATTAGTGTTTTTCATCAGTTTAAATGTTTCCCAGAAATTCTGTATTTAATTAGGTAACTAGATTGAAAGCCCATTTTACTCGCCATAAAATGGGCGCTAGCTGGCAGCGGCGGGCCACACAGAGTCCCTAAGGGTAGGGCTGGACAGCGTGGCACGGGCGAGTGAGGGCGGCCGCAGCGTCGGTGGGGCCGCAGAAGCCTCCCTCCCCCTCCAGAAGCCTCCCTCCAGAAGGTGTGAGCGGGGCCAGGGTTCGCATGGCGGGGAAGCGGCCTACCATCGGGCATCTGTGTGGCGGTGGAAGCTCCTCAGCGGTCGGGAGGTTCGTTGTCGCGCAGGTGGGCCTGAGGCAGGCGGCCATATTGCGGGCCGCAGCAGAACTGCGGCGGCAGTGGTGGCGGTGTGGCTCCGAGAGTGCGTCTAGGTGGCAGAGAGGGCGTCTGGGCAGTGGAGCAGTTCAGCTCAGTAGAGGCTGGGCAGGAAGCGGTCCGTTCGCATGGCGGGCGCAGGGCGGCGGGGCCATGGCGAGGGGAGTCTTTGTTCGTGGCGGCGGTGGGGAGTCGAAATGGGGAGGGAAGGGCGATGGTTCGTTGCCAGGAAAGGAGCAGGGCGGCCGCGTCTTTGACACAGCCGCCCTGCTCCTTTCCGGGCAACGAACCATATGGGGACGGAGTGTGGATGCGGAGTCCGGGGCGGACCAAGTGGCCAATAGGGAGGCGTGCTATGCGCGCCTCCCAATTGGCCACTTGGCCCCTGAGTGGCCCTCTCCGAGTTTTTATCCTGGAGTGGTCCTGCCCTAACTCCTCCCACAGAGCCCTTACTCCTTTATTTATTCCGCAGCGCAGTGCGCCGCGGGGCAGGTTTAAATTATTATTATTATTATTATTATTATTTTGATTTATTTCCTGCCACTCCCAAATGCCTCGTGGCGGGTTACAGTGTCTTAAAAACCCCATTAAAACTCCCATTAAAAGACTTTAAAATGTCACAACATGGCGGCACAATAATAAGATCCCCTTCCTACCCCCATTCCTAAAAAGGGGGGGGGGTGGAGGAGAAGGAGGTCAACGATGTTCAAGAAGCCCGGGGGAGAGCAGTCGATGTACCCCGGCAGCCCCAGCCTCAACCATAGACTGGCGGAAGAGCTCCGTCTTGCAGGCCCTGCTGAACGTTAAAGGGTCCCGCAGGGCCCGCAGCTCACCCGGGAGCTCATTCCACCAGGTGGGGGCCAGGACCGAAAAGGCCCTGGCCCTGGTTGAGGCTAGGCGTGCTTCCCTAGGGCCGGGAACGACCAGAAGATTCTCACTCGCAGAGCGCAGAGCCCTGCGGGGGGCATAGGGCACTAGGCAGTTTATCATACTTCTATACCGCCCTCCCCGGAGGCTCAGGGTCCCAGCCCACGTAAAGCCTTAAAGGTTAAAACCAGAACCTTGAACCGGATCCGGACAGCAATTGGTAACCAGTGCAGCTGCCTCAGCACAGGCTGGATGTGGGCCCTCCAAGGTGTGCCGGTGAGGACCCTAGCAGCTGCATTTTGTACTAGCTGGTGTTTCCGGATCAGAGACAGGGGTAGTAGAGCGAGTTACAGAAATCTAATCTGGAGGTGACTAAAGATACTAGAGCAGTGTTTTCAAGGTAGCCAGTCTGAATATTCCCTGAGTTATGCCAATTTAATGTCAGCACGACTGCAATCACCACATTGATGTAAATGCAATACTTTACATGCATCAAGATGTGGGAAATGTGCAGACCAACCCAGAGTTTGCATACAGATTTTTTTTGTTGGACTTTTAGGACAGCATGCACTAGATGGAACTGTGATATCACATTAGAACAGTTGTGTTCACATTAGAATTCCCCAAAAGGAAGGGCCTTGTTTCAGAGAGCGATTCATATTAGAAGCTGCAAGTGTTCATAATTCTGAAAGAAATTATTTAAAAAGTCTGGAAACTCTGTTTCCATCCCTCTTTTTTCTAACTCCCCCCTTTGTTATGTTTTTAGATTGTAACCTTATATGAATATAAGAACAACATCTATTTCAGTATCTTGTTCCCAAGGGTGGCTAGCCAAGTACTTTCAGGAAACCCACAAGCCCTTTTCTGTTATTTGATGTCCATAGGCTATGTTCATCATCATCGTCATCATTTTATTCTTATATGCTACCCTTCCCTGTCTGGCTCAGGGTGGCTCACAACAATCAATTTGTCAATACATTCACAATAAATTACAAAATAATCCATGATTAAAAGCAGTTTTAAAACACTTCCTCTTATGCAATACATACTCTTAAAGAGGGGGGCTGCCTAATGTTAAGGGTTTGGGTGATTTAGATGAGGTGAATGGATCCTCAGGTAGGGAGGCCAGTAATCTAGATGTTCTTTTTTGGGCCTTGACCGTAGGCCTGGCAGAACAGCTGGATCTTACAGGCCCTGCAGAACTGATTTAAATCCTGCAGGGCCCTGGTCTGATTATGCAGAGTGTTCCAACAGGCCAGTTCTACCTCTTTAGGGGTAGTCACTTGACTGTGATGCTCTCTCAGGTAAGTAACAGAAGAGGTATGCATTCATTTATTTAATTTCATTTTATTCTTTGGAACTAGGAAGCTGATAGAAGTGGCTGAAAGTTATTCAGACAGCAAATGTCTTCCTCCAGGACTGTCATGGCTGTTGCAACAGAGATGCACCTCCCTGACCCTCTCTCTTGACACATTCAGAGTGCAGAATACCACAGCAAGCCAAAAAGTAGAACAGTGAGAACTTTTATATTTGTCCTTGCAATGGAGCACTGAAGAGAGAGGGAGGAAACATCACATTGGCTTATAAGACTCACATACTATGTACACAAATTTCAGCCTATGAGGACGACTTCATTGGAGCAGAATATTGAATGGTTCTAATGACATCCTCTGGGTCAAATATTCCTTAATTGTTTTTTCTTTAGACATCATTTATTGACAGGCATGCCATAAGGGGAAAAAATCAGACAGACATTTGTTTTGGATGAAAATGTCAACAGTCCCATAGTTTGACCTAGATACATACTGGCCTGGATAATAAAGGGTGATTCCATACAGAGAAACTTTATCCTTCATGAAGCATTGGTTGTTCAACATGACAATGGCCAGGAGAATCTATAGATACTATATTTAGTCTTGAATTAATGAAGCTCACCCTTGCTATTCAGAAAGAAGCCTGCAGTAATCCATATGGGCAAATAGCTTATTCCCTTGCCCTAATTTTACATATTTGAAAATCTATGTTTAACAGTATAGGACTTAAATAGGCATGCATATTGTAGATTTTATTATACTTTAGGTTTCAAACTGCAGCTGCTTCGTTTTTCTATGAAAAGCTGTCTCATTTTGTGCTGTCTAAATTCTTTTTAAAGCCCACATATTGTTTATGCCATCCTGTCAACTTACAAAGCCATTTAGTATCTTTGCAATACAAGCCAATGTGCTATTATAGATGTGCTTATTCTATTGGCTGCTGAGATGGATCCATCCCAACAACATACGTCTTTCTGCAGAATATGTCAAGACTAACTTGTTTGCTTCTGCTTTGTCCTCACCTCCCCAACCCTGTTTAATTTCTGTTTTTGTCATTGGTCCCTTTCTTTTCTCTCCCATCATTGAGTCATTCTGATTCAAAACCCTCTTATCTGGACAGAGAAAATCATTTGTTTAATCTGTTTTTCTCTGTTCTTGGCTGAGCAAGGACAGGTGGAGGGTATTTCGTAACTTCCACTGAGACAGCTCTGAAGATTAAATGTTTATTTCTGATCCCTTTTTAAATGGTAATTGTTATCATAGTATTATTGTAGGGTAGCACTTCTTGAACAGATTGGTCACCAGCATCTGAATGTGAAGCCTGCTCCTAAACATATCGTGCATGTATTACGTGCAGGGCTGATGTGGGCCTTCACTGATCTAATTTGATGCTTTTTATACTGTAGAGTATCTCGAATTTAAGTCCATTGCACCTAACCTCTTACTAAAAGAGGTTAGAAGCACATCATTCTTGAATTCACGTCTAGATGGGGATTTCATGGGCCTGGCATTGCTAAAAAAAATTAGCAATTTATTGGCAGTTGCTGGCAGACAGGAAATGTGTGGGTTGGTAAAACAGAAGGAATGTTGAAAGAAAGCCATGTGCTATTCATTCCCTCCTTCAGAAAATTTTCTGCCTTGTTTTAGCTCTTAACTTGCATTGCATAGGAACCAGATTCCTTAACCTCATCTTATTTATTTATTTATTTATTTATTATATTTATTTATTCATAATCTTCATCCAATTGTATAGGAAAGTTCAGATAAAAACCTTGGGGGAGGGGTGAGGACCCCTCTGTTACAGTTCTTCATTGAGGACAGGAGGCAGGTAAGGACCAAAATGCCAGGGTCATTTCTGTGCCCATTTCTATTTTATTAAGGTGTCGTATTTGTAGAAAAAATGGTAGTGTGATTTTAAAAAGCTGGTTTACCAGTCAAAACATCTGAGGGTTCTTTGAACGTTGTGCACTGTGCTTTGTGGATTAAATGTAGGTTGAGATGGCTAATTCCTGAAGGAGAAATTTTATTTTGATGCACTGATCAAGGGTAAAAAACTTAGTAGTTCACCAATACTGATCCAATTGAAAGATACCATGTTTCATTTAACAATTTACTGTGTGGCCTTCAAACCTGGCTTTCAGCCAAAGCATCTTACTGAGATATTGATGCTTGTTAGAATGGTTTATGCCAGGGGTAGTCAAACTGCAGCCCTCCAGATGTCCATGGACTACAATTTCCATGAGCCCCTGCCAGAAACACTGGCAGGGGCTTATGGGAATTGTAGTCCATGGACTTCTGGAGGACCGCAGTTTGACCACCCCTGGTTTATGGTTTTCCCTTCCAGTTCCTTTCTTGAGAGCCAGTTTGGTGTAGTGGTTAGGAGTGCGGACTTGTAATCTGGCATGCCAGGTTCGATTCTGCGCTCCCCCACATGCAACCAGCTGGGTGACCTTGGGCTTGCCACGGCACTGATAAAACTGTTCTGACCGGGCAGTGATATCAGTGCTCTCTCAGCCTCACCCACCCCACAGGGTGTCTGTTGTGGGGGGAGGAATGGGAAGGCGACTGTAAGCCGCTTTGAGCCTCCTTCGGGTAGGGAAAAGCGGCATATAAGAACCAACTCCTCTTCTTCTTCTTCTTCTTGACATGAGGATTTTTTAGATATGACCTGATTTCATAACTCCATCTTATTCTTTCTTGTAACCCTGCCATGGCAGTTTAACTGTCTGCTTCCATCAACACCTCCCCCCACACACGTTCCTGATTAGCCAGTTCACCAGAGAGTGGTGATTGGTTGGTAAAAGCCTACTGAAGACTTGATGTGGCTTTGATTTGTCACATCTGCCCTCCTTTTTTCACCATTGGAAAAGATGGTTGGTTCTTCACCATAAGCAGACAATGGGCAGTCAGTGGGAAAGAAAAGGTACCAAGGCACTGGTCCCCAAGGCAGCATCTGTCCCATGTTCCAAGAAGGTAAGCAATGCCATTATTCCATAAGGCTTATGGATTCACACCTTGAAATAGGTGCTATTGCAAGTACAGTAGTCTGAGTAAACTGTGAGCTTCAGGACCCATGCCAGGATGAAAGGCAAGAGAAATTCTTTTTCAGTACCCTCATCCCCTTCCTCATAGCCTCTGTATTCTTATTACAGTGCCTAGGCCACTACTGGGAGCAGACAAAGTTGGGCACAGTAGCTTGCTGATAGTTTTTCCAAGCTTGCTCTCCCCTAGGAGGTTTGGTATGTGACTTTCACTGTTGGGCTGCTGCTGCTATGCCTCATTCATGATCTGGGCCCCTCCTATCTGCAGGACCACCTGTCTCCTTATGCCCTCCACACGGCTCTTTGCTCTGCAAGTATGAACTTGTTGGATATCCCCAGCCTGAAGGAGTTTCACCTGGCCTCGACCAGAGCCAGGGCCTTTTAGGTCCTGGCCCAATCTGATGGAATGAGCTCCCAGGAGAGCTGAGGGTCCCTACAGTTCCACAAGGCCTACAAGATGGAGGTCTTCCGCCAGGTCTTTGGTTGACGCCATGGCAGGTTAGACCTGGGCCCCTCACTGGCTAGCCAGGTCATCAGGCACCCCTGTAATTTCCCCGAGGCACTGTGTCATCATGAGGGGGGGGATCTTTTGCTGCCTGGGGAGTAGATTTTATAGGAATTTTATTATTGTTTGGGGGGGTAATGTGTATTTATGGGAGTGGCAGGATCTAAATTAAAAAATTAATAAATTCTGAGTCAATAATGGAAAGGCAGGGAAGTGCTGGATCAGGTTCAACAGCAATAGGGAGAGACATATTTGGTGGGTTGGCACACTGCGCACTCAGTAGTAATGTGGCTCTTTTGGTTACTGCCAATTGCAAATGTGGCTTTCCACACTAGGCTAAAAAGGCTGGTGGGGGAGGAACACAAGGAGTTTGTGTTAGATTTGAAGCTGGATAGGATAGGAAGCCATGACTGGGATTTAAGAGAGGCCAATGTAACATCTGGATTACATGTGAATTCCCTGATATCAATGGGGCTGCTATCGGAAGAAATCACTGTATAAAATTAAGACATTTTGCTTTAAGAGAGTTGTCTTCTGTTGTTTTCTGGTTATTCATCTAAATTAGAGTCCAGCCAGAATTGCCCAAACCACAAACAAACACTTATTATGGTCTCAGTATTTTAATGCAGACACATACACGCACATCATTGTCTCTCAGCGAAAACAAATGGGTGTTAAAGAAGTATTGCAGGCAATATCACTGTGCCATGTAGGCTTACCATTTTCTGTTTGATATACTAATTGTCTTAGCAAATTTTTATTCAGAAACAATTGCTGTGACTAATCTATGTTTGTTTACTCAGAAGCCAGTCAGTGGGACTTTCTTCCAAACACTCATACACAAAAAATGCATCTGTCTGCACTGTAATTTAGCAGCACTAGAAGTCCCTTCAATGTCCTGCCTTTTTGGAAGACAGATACCTTTGTATTTCTTATTTACAATGGCCATGTCCCTGCCAAGCGGGTCTGTTGAGCATTTATTATTGCATTGTTCCTATTATAGTGAGAGTAACAATACATCACACCAGTTCTGAATAAACTCCCAGGAAAATCAGAGCAGTTCTATACCCCATTTCTTCTCTTATCATTCTTCAGAAAGAACATGCAATGTCACTAAATTTTGCATGAAGGGACACAACATACGTAAGCAGATGGTTAAGTCCTTAAACAAGGCTAGATTATAATGACACTATTGAATTTATTTGCTTGGTGTCATGGTTAAGAGCTTTTAATCTGGCAAACCAGGTTTGGTTCCCCACTTCTTCACATGCAGCCAGCTGGGTGACCTGGGCTAATAGTGCTGTTCTCATAGAGCAGTGCTGTCAGTGCTCTCTCACCCCCACCTTCCTCACAGGGTGTCTGTTGTGGGGAGAGGAAGGGAAGACAATTGTAAACAAGACTCCTTAGGGTAGTAAAAAGTAGGTTTAAAAACCAACTCTTCTTTTATGTGGCAAGTTTTAAAGCTGATTTTATATCAAATGAACTGAAACTGAAAACAGACACTGTAGTTTCTCCACATTTTTGATAAGTGATTAAACATGTTAAAATATAAATTATTTATATTGATTTGTAGTTTTTCCAGTGCTGAAGACTCCCCGGCAGGTGACCAACAGCTCTAGTACACAAAGGGATGCCTTTTTTTTAATGATAAGCTATTGTTTGTGGAGGGTTTCAAAAGATTAGTTTATGGATGGAAAGTCACCCCCAGATTTAGGCTGTAACTGTATATGTGGACATACATGTGACTTCCGCCCAGCATGACCATGTCTAAGCCAGACCTCATTGCTTCTCTCACTTCTAGCAAAAACTATAATCAAGTTACTCAGTGTTGCTGGATCTTCATAGCAGAAGCCCACAGATAGGTTAATGTAAGCCGCCTCGAGCCTTCGGGGGGAGGCGGGGTATAAATATAAATATAATAATAATAATAATAATAATAATAATTAATCCAGGGGTAGTCAACCTGTGGTCCTCCAGATGTCCATGGACTACAATTCTCATAAGCCCCTGCCAGCATTTGCTGGCAGGGGCTCATGGGAATTGTAGTCCATGGACATCTGGAGAACCACAGGTTGACTACCCCTGGGTTAAAACACATTTATTATGTGGTGGATAGGAAAAGGTTTGTGATCCATTTACAAGAAATCTAGCAGTTTTGGGGGATCACGGCCCAAGAAACTTTAGAATTAATCCCAACAAAGGAGAAGTTTCCTTGTGGGGAAGGGTCAGGATTCATAATCCATCCATGAGCTAGGCTCCTTTTGTGGCATACTAAGTATGTACTAGCCCAGTAGCATTTCCCGGGTATTGTATAAAAAATATTTGCAGATTGAGGTATGCTGACATTTGCTAACACTGCCCATAAAATTTCAGAATGACTCAGATTTAGAGTATGGAAGAATAGTGAGCTGCAGCACTCAGTTCTTCTGTAACAAAAGACTCCCATCTACTTCTTGACACCTCCTCTATTGCTGTGGGGTTCAAGAACGGAATGCAGAGGGCAATTCACGTCAGGAGGTATGCATCAAACACTGATAAAAGAACCATCCTCTAAACTCATTAGAAAGAATGGTCTTGCACTGAAACTGTGATACTCCATGTTGTTGCACCTCTGACACTTACCTGAGATCACCTGTCACCATTTCTTTATTTGAGTATTGAGCCACCTTATTGGCTTTCTGATTTCAATCACTTGAGAAGAACAGGCAGCCATCTCCGTTTTAAAGATAAGTAATACTGATAAAGGAATAGCTTTTTCTGCTGCAAAGCTATTTCCATAGTTGTTCTTCTGAGATCTGTAAAAGAGAACAGCTATACGTTTAAAAGGAATTCTAAAATCATCACCTATATTCAAAAAGTAACATTCTAGCTATCTCAGTTGACAATCACATAGATAGAAAAATGTTTGCTAAAAATATTGCCAGGCATTTAGATTTCTGCTGTGAAATGTATCTTTGAAGCCTCGCTAAAGAATTTGCATTACTTCCTTTTAAAATATTTAATACTCAGAACAATATCCATGATTGTATTCAATTCATGGGGGAGGAGGTAGAGATTGGCATCAGCATTCAGGTTGACAGCTACCTGAATAGTACTCTGAAGGAGATTTCCTGTGGGATATCTAGAAGGGTCTCTAATCTTCTTCCTGTGGTTTAAATTGATGGTAGTATAAATCAAATGAGATACAGGTTGAGTTGGCACTTTTCTTATGAGTCCTGTTTCTCCAGCTTTAATTCAGAAAGAAAAATATGCTTCACCTTGCAGTAGAAAACAATGCTCTATTGGAATAAGGTTATCAGCTTTTTAACACCTGAAGTCTTTCTGAAGACTGCCTTGCAGAGATCAAAGAAGTTTTTCCTAAATACCAGAAAAAACTTCACTTGCTAAATGTCCATGCATGAGGCTGCTGCTAAGAGTTGCCCTCTTCAGGATCCTGTATGGGGGAAATGCCACTGTTAAATTTCTATGTATCATGAACTTATTTAGGGCATATGAGCTCAGTCCATTTTTAAAAACATCCATCTGCAATGTACCTCAGTCTTACTTTTGTACAGATACCTCATTTGGCTGATCGAAATTAAGCCCCGCTGTATTTGACCAGTCTGTAGCCTTGCTTCCTTTTGTAGAAGCAGGGACTCTGAACAACAGACAGTTGCAACCTCTGGGTTGGGAAATACCTGGAAATTTTGGGGTGGAACCAGAAGGGAGCAGGGAGGGACCTCAGAAGAACACAATACTGTGGAGTCTACCCTCCAAAGCAGCCATTTCCTCCAGATCTCTTTAGTCTGTAGAGGAGTTATAATTCCAGGAGATCCGCAGGTTCCCTCTGGGTACTGGCATCCCTAGCAACAGCATATGCAAGTTGTGCTGCATAGTTGCAATAGGATTGGTTTTACTTTTTTTACTGGCCTTGGTCCTGCAACTAACAGTACCCTGACCCACAGGAACTACTTAGGCAAACCTGTATCAATCACCTTAGAAGCCAATTTGACTTTCTACTTGTGTCCACATCTACTTTTAAAGGCACAGGTAGAGCAGGCAGCAAAAGAACTCTGGCAGTCCTACTCAATGTGAAACTCCAGAGCATTCACTTCCTTGTAAGATACCATTATATAGAGTCTCTTTGCTGCACTGTCAATGCTAGCATGCTTTCCAGTGTCACAAAACTTCGGTCCTGTACCGGACCAACAAAAGAAAATATGGGCCCTTAACCAGGATGTGAATTCAGTAAATGGGCTGCAAGAGAATTGGGTGGGTAGCTGGATTCATTGTAGAATTGTCCAAAACAAAGGCACCTGACTGCCATCCTCTAGACTTCTTTCTCTCCCAATATGCTTATTTAGTGGAGGCATCACTGGAATTCTTTCCTGTGATGTTCAACAGAATGTGGTAACCACCTCTCAGGATAAGAGATACTGAGCATTGCTACCAGTTTCAGGTGATTTCCCTCAGCTGTCTACACCTTAGAGCAGCTGCCCTGAAGCAATTATAATGCTTTAAGGTGTTGATTGTCTTCCAGGACATATGCGACAAAATGCATTCAAAGCAATCTCAATAGTCAGCAGTATTTTTCACAGGAAATCTAAAACCACCTGGTAAACTGAGAGGCTGGGTCACGTTGTCCCTCCATGCCCTTCACCAGGCGTCTATTCTGGAACATGACTTGTTATTCTGCTCTGAACACCTGTGTGAAGGACATTATATATTGGTGTGAGCAAGAGAGAGAAGGGAGGAATCAAGAGCCTCATGCTGATACAAAGACAGATAATTTGGAACAAATAAAAACAATAAGCAGTGATGGTTTCCATTTTGGGGAGGAAGGTACCTTTATGTGGAACCTCATATCGGAGAAGGAGAAGTTGAGAAGCGTGGGAAGTGGTGACTTTGTGACAGGAGAGGAAGCCATGAGCCAGAACAGCCCTTTTCAACCTTTTGACTGTGGAGGAGCCCCTGAAATAATTTTTCAGACTTCAAGGAGCCCTGGAAGTGATATCAGCTGGACACATCCCTTGCCACACCCCTGGAAGGGTCATCACTATCCTAAGGTGACCAGATTTTAACAATACTAAAGGAGGACACCATTTACCGGGGGGGGGGGGGATTGAAAGAGTTGATGCAGGAAGCTGGGGAGTGAATGAGGCCACGGCATCAGGCTCAGTGGGAGGGCAAGTGGGCGGGGGTCAGGCCCGAAGGAGGGAAGGTTTGAAGTGGAGCAGCCGCTGGGCCAGGCCTTGCACGCAGCAGAGTATCACATGAGGGGGGTGGGGAGCCACGCTGCCTGCTCCCCAGAGGCCGCTTTGCTCCCAGACCTTGGCACTGACTGGGGGGGCTGGGGGCAGCGGGACCGAGCAGGGTGGCCTGTGCACGACAACCAGGAACCAGGAGCGGCATCAGAACTGGGTGTGTGCACCTCCCCTCCGCGATGGCCACAGGTGTTTCATGGGGCAACCCAGGGGGGTGGGGCAGGCACCGCATTGGGAAGAGGGCCAGCCCGGCCATGGTGGCAGAGGCGGCATCCTGGGCCCAGCTGAGCCCCCTCCTTCCTTCCCTCTGGCTGAGCAGCAGCCCCAATATTCTGGTTCTCGAAGCAGCTCAGACCAGGCAAGATAGAGCGGTGGCGGCAACAACCATGGCTATGCTGGTGGAGGGCAGGGGAGGGGCCCTGCCCTGCCCCCCACCGCCTAGCCTCGCTTCCCCCTCCCCCTCCCTCCTCTGGACTGAAACACACAACCCCCCCCCCCGAAAGGCCAGGACGCGAGCAATAGATATTGTCTACTGTCACCTGCCACTGCGCCGCCCCCCAGTCCACCCCGCCCACGACATGGTGCTGGCTGCAACAGGCGGGAACGGCCGCTTCGATGGCTGCTTTGCACAACCCTAAAAGACAATGAGTGCCTAAAAATCGGGATTTTTAGAAACTGCCACGGGATGTGGGACCAATCTTTAAAAAACAGGACTGTCCCAGGATGAGGGACGTCTGGTCACCTTACAGTACCCACACCCTTAGCCCTCCTTTTGCTCCTCCCCCTCCCACCTTTTACTACTACTGTGGCAGTTCTGCCCCATTACAGTTAGTAAGAAGAGAAGACAGCCCAGAGTCCCCCCATAACATGCCACTTCAGAACTCCCGTGGACCCCCAGGGGTCCATGGACCTCTGGTTGGGAATTCCTGAGCTAAAGCATGGCTACAAACTGGGTTGCAAAATCTAGAGCTGTAAAAAAAAACAAAAAAAAACGGTGGGTTACAGTATGGGAGAAAAAGTAAAAGCTTTCCCGGGTGCTGCTGAGGAGTGTACTGGTTGGATTGTGGGCCCAGTGAATTATATATCAAATCTTCCCATAAGGAAATCCCAGATCCACTAATGATAAAGCAAAAATATCAACAAATTAACATTCTAGTCTTTCTCTTAACTACTACATTTATAGCCTGCCTTTATTCCTTCCTAGAATTAAACTCCTAGGACACGTACAAGAGCCTTATCTGCTTCAGCTTCTTCTTTCTATTATCCTGTTGTTTTACTGGACCTGGAAATCTGATCTGAAGCAGCTGATAGGCATTCTGTAGTAAGCTGCACCAGGTTAACTCTTTGTAATTACAAAGAAAATGCCAGTTGTTATTTTAATGTTTTACTGTTTGTTGCGTGACTCTCCTCCTTGGCTTGGGTTTTTTGATTGCCCCAGAAATTCTTTTCTGAATGGCCTCTTTGAAAATGTTATACAGCTCATAAGAAGCTAACCACATATAGTAAAGTGAACATTAAAGTTTACAGGGCTGGGTGGTGTAAGTGCGTAACTCAATTATAAGCCCTGCTTCCTTGTAGCAAAACCATTAACACTTCTCGGAAATTAGCAGAGAAGATAATCAGCTAGGTTCTCCCCTGCTGTTTGTGCAGCATTGTAGTTCACAGAATCCGCAGTGGAAAAATGTAGGCATAATGTTTGGAGGGCAGGAACTTGGCAAGCAGGGCAGAACAGATGACAGGCCCCATCCCCTTTACTAGGCAGCGATAGGACAATATTCGCTTGCAGCTGGGCAAATCATTATTTGTGCCACTATGGCTGAAGCAGATGCCTACGATCGGGCTGTGAATAAAAATAGAAGAAAAACTCTTTTAAAGCAACTAATAGAGCTATATACAGGGGAAAGTAGTCATCTGAATTACACACTGCTAAAAACAAAAAGCATTTGAACTCTTTATCGGGGGGAGGGGGGAAGCACAGCAGGTGGAGCAGAAAGAAATAGATGTTTGTTTGTTTTGCATTTGTTTCCACCATCTCTCCGTGGAGTCAGGGCAGATTACAACAGGATAAAAGTACATAAAAATGAAGTGCGAAAATAGAAATGTAAATTAAATTATCTGTTTGTTTATTTATATTCTGCCTTTCTCCCCGGGGGAGATCCCAAGCAGCTTACAATATCATCTTCCCCTCTTCTGTTTTATCCTCACAACAACTGTAATAGGGTGATTCAAATGAGTAGCTGTGTTGGTCTGAAGTAGAACAATAAAATCAGAGTCCAGTAGCACCTTTAAGACCAACAAAGATTTATTCAGGTGTGAGCTTTCGAGTGCAAGCACCCTTCGTCAGACTATGATCTTCTTACATGACAGGGAATATAGAGTGAGAGGGCATAACTGGCCCAAGGTGAGTGTAACAGGGCATAACTAGCCCAAGGTCACCTAATGAACTTCCACAGCAGAGGAGAGGGATTTGAATCTAGGTCCCCCATATTCTTGACTGACATTCTAGCCGCTACACCACGCTGGCTGGTTAGCATCTTCCTTGCACATTATAAAGCAATAGGGTTGGAAAAGCAGTCTGCATTGTGAAGCTTCGTTAGGTTATCATTCCTGCTGTTCAAGCCAATACATGGCTGTGTTTGAAGTCTTGTCTCAGGAGTCTGCGTGTTCACTCTTTCTAGTTATTTTCTTTGAGCTCTTTCACAATGTAGGGCATCCGTTTATCTGGTAAATATTGGTTTCAGCACCTTACGCTATAAATCACTCTCGTCACAGAAGAGCTGCAGGGCAGGACAACGGGCCATAAATAGAAAACAATGTGTGCTTTTCCTTTCTTGGCAGAAAAATCCTGCCCAAGCATGATGAGATCTGCTACAAATTGGCACCATCCCTTTCACAAAGGAAGAGGAAGGTTTGCCAAACGCCGGTGCTTCGTTACAATCCCTTTATTTAGTGTTTACATGGCTGCTGGACGCTAAGGCCAGAGATGACCTAATTCATGTCCAAAACAAAATATTCACTAACAGAATATCATTGAAACCAACGAATACCAAGATATTCTTGTCTTGCTTCCATTCCTTTTCTACTGTTTTTTTTTCATGCTCTGTTCCCAAGCAACATATTGATGTTGATTATATGTGACAGAAGATAGTTTCTAAGTGTTTTGTTACATTTATGGAAATGAATATGATAAATATCTGCATTTTTTCCTACTGTCACTCTATCTACACAGAACCTACAAAGCATAGTCCAAATTCCAGATATAGTCCATTAACAATTTCCTGGCATTTTACGTTCTCCAGTTTTAGGATTTATCTTCCAAAAAGCAAAATCCCAAACCAAAAGCCACATAGATAAATTCAGATAGGTAGCTGTGTTGATCTGAAACAGCAGAACAATGTGTGAGTCCAGTCGCACCTTTAAAACCAACTAAGTTAGAATCATAGAGTTGGAAGGGGCCATACAGGCCATCTAGTCCAACCCCCTGCTCAACGCAGGATCAGCCTAAAGCATCCTAAAGCAAGTTTTATCCAAGGTATAAGCTTTTGTATACAAGCACACTTCTTCAGATACTATGAAATGAAAATAACCAGTACATATAGGTAGCGGGTGAACAGTAAATTAGCATAATGAAGACGTTTAACAGTTTCAAGGATCAAACAGGAGTAACAAGCTTAGTTTACGTGGTTACTGTTTGTTTCAATTTAATTCTGAATAAAAACATCCTGAAGGATATAAATACGTCAACATTGGAGATTCATGGGTGGATGTATTCTGTCTTTGGGGACATTCATGGGGAGTTTATGGGAAACTGTGGTTTGACCCTCACTGAAAAAAAATTGCTTGATCCATGGGACCCCACCAATGATCGTCCTGTCTTGCACCTAGTGTTTTTAGGAAAGGTAGTTGAACAGGCAGCCATGAATCAACTACAAGCATAACTGGATAAAACTTCAGTGCTGGATCCATTCCAGTCAGGCTTCTGATCAGGCCTTGAGGAAGCTCTGATTGCCTTGGCAGTTGACATCCAATGACAGCTGGACCAAGGTGGGTTAGCGCTGCTTGTTTTGTTAGATCTTACACCAGTGCTTGATTCGGTTGATCAGGAGCTGCCTTATTGATGTGGGGATATGGGGGCTAGCTTTACAGTGGTTTGTCTTCTTTCTCCGAGGTCAAGGCAGAGGGTAGCAATTGGGGAGGAACAATCACCAATGTGAGCTCCTGTGTGGAATGCCCCACGGTGCAGTTCTCTCCCCAAAATTGTTTAACATCTTTATGTGCAATATTTCCCAGCTGGTTCAGGGATATGGGCTTGGGTGCCATCAGTAAATAGATGACAGGTCTACCTGTTAATGAACAGTAGGACGGATACATCCCCAGATTCATTAGCCAGGTGCCTGGAGGTGGTGACAGTGGCTCCAGCAAAGTCATCCGAAGCTGAACCCTGAAAAGACAGAGGTCCCATGGCTAGTCAGGATAGGGCCAGACAAGGAAATATGTCTTTGCTGCCTTGGCAGAGTGCAGTTGACAGCCTCACACACCATCAGGAATTTGGGAGTGATTTTTGATGTTTCCCTAACAATGGAATTTCCCCCTTCAAGGATCGCTGCCTTGTTGTGGCAAGGGGGCTTGCGTAGTTCAGTGAAGCTATGAGCTATACCGTGCAGGGCCACCCAAGACGGACAGGTCATAGCTGAGAGCTCTGACAAAAGGTGATCCACTGGAGAAGGAAATGGCAAACCACTCCAGTATCTTTGCCATGAAAACTCTATGGACAGTTCCAATAGGCATAACGATATGACGCCGGAAGATGAGCCCCTCAGGTCGGAAGGTGTCCAATATGCTACTGGGGATGAGCAGACGGCTAGTACGAGTAGCGCCAGAATGAATGAAGCGACTGGGCCAAAGCCGAAAGGACGCTCAGTTGTGGAAGTAACTGGTGGCGAAAAGACAGTCCGATGCTGTAAAGATTTTTATTCCATAGGAACCTGGAACGTCAGATCCATGAATCAAGGTAAGCTGGACGTGGTCAAACAAGAAATGAGAAGACTGAACATCGACATTTTAGGAATCAGTGAACTAAAATGGACAGGAATGGGTGAATTTAATTCAGATGACCATCAGGTATACTACTGTGGACAAGAATCTCGCAGAAGAAATGGAGTAGCCTTCATAATCAATAAGAGAGTAGGAAAAGCAGTCTTGGGATACAATCCCCAAAATGACAGAATGATCTCAGTTCGAATCCAAGGCAAACCATTCAACATCACAGTGATCCAGGTCTATGCCCCAACCACTGCTGCTGAAGAGGATGAAGTTGATCAGTTCTATGAAGCCCTACAACACCTTCTAGAAGCAACGCCAAAAAATGATGTACTTATCATCATGGGGGATTGGAATGCTAAAGTAGGAAGCCAAAAGATAACCGGGATAACAGGCAAGTTTGGCCTTGGAGTACAAAATGAAGCAGGGCACAGGCTGGTAGAATTTTGTCAAGAGAATACAATGGTCATAGCAAACACTCTTTTCCAACAACCCAAGAGACGACTCTACACATGGACATCACCAGACGGTCAACACAGAAATCAGATTGACTATGTGCTCTGCAGCCAAAGATGGAAAAGTTCTATCCAGTCAATAAAAACAAGACCAGGAGCTGATTGTGGTTCAGATCATGAGCTTCTTGTTGCAAAATTTAGGCTTAAATTGAAGAAAGTAGGGAAAAGCACTAGGCCACTCAGGTATGAACTAAATCATATCCCCAACGAATACACAGTAGAGGTGACAAATAGATTTAAGGAATTAGATCTGATAGACAGAGTGCCTGAAGAACTATGGATGGAGGTTCGCAACATTGTACAAGAGGTAGCAACTAAAACCATCCCAAAGAAAAAGAAATGCAAGAAATCAAAATGGCTGTCTGAGGAAGCTTTACAAATAGCTAAGGAGAGAAGGGAAGTGAAAGGCAAGGGAGAAAGAGAAAGATACACCCAATTGAATGCAAAATTCCAGAGAAAAGCTAGAAGAGATAAGAATGCCTTCTTAAATGAACAGTGCAAACAAATAGAAGAAAACAATAGAATGGGGAGGACCAGAGATCTTTTCAAGAAAATTGGAGATATGAAGAGAACGTTTCATGCAAAGATGGGTATAATAAGGGACCAAAATGGTAGGGACCTCACAGAAGCAGAAGAGATTAAACAAAGGTGGCAAAATTATACAGAAGAACTATACAAGAGTGAGCTTAACATCCCTGATGACCACAATGGGGTAGTTACTGACCTGGAGCCAGACATCCTGGAATGTGAAGTCAAATGGGCCTTAGGAAGTCTGAGCAACAATAAAGCTAGTGGTGGTGACAGCATTCCAGTTGAACTATTCAAAATCTTAAAGCACGATGCGGTAAAAGTGCTACACTCAATATGCCAGCAAATTTGGAAAACTCAACAATGGCCACAGGATTGGAAAAGGTCAGTTTACATTCCAATCCCAAAGAAGGGCAATGCCAAAGAATGTTCAAACTACCGCACCATTGCACTAATTTCTCATGCTAGCAAAGTTATGCTCAAAATCCTACAAGCTAGGCTCCAGCAATATGTGGACCGAGAACTTCCAGAAGTACAGGCAGGATTTCGAAGAGGCAGAGGAACTAGAGATCAAATTGCCAACATACGCTGGATCATGGAGAAAGCGAGGGAGTACCAGAAGAATGTCTACTTCTGCTTCATTGACTATGCTAAAGCCTTTGATTGTGTGGAGCACAACAAATTGTGGCAACTTAAAGAGATGGGAATACCAGAGCATCTTATTTGTCTCTTGAGAAATTTATATGCAGGTCAAGAAGCAACAGTGAGAACTGAACATGGAATCACTAACTGGTTCAAAATTGAGAAAGGAGTTCGGCAAGGCTGTATACTGTCGCCTTGCCTATTTAACTTGTATGCAGAGCACATCATGAGAAATGCGGGATTAGAGGAGTCACAAATTGGGATCAAGATTGCAGGGAGAAATATCAACAACCTCAGATATGCAGATGATACCACTCTAATGGCAGAAAGTGAAGAGGAACTAAAGAGCCTGTTGATGCGGGTGAAGGAGGAGAGTGCAAAAGTTGGCTTGAAACTCAACATCAAGAAAACGAAGATTATGGCATCCGGCCCTCTCAATTCATGGCAAATAGATGGGGAAGAAATGGAGATAGTGACAGATTTTATTTTCCTGGGCTCCAAGATCACTGCAGATGGGGACTGCAGCAAAGAAATTAAAAGACGCTTGCTCCTGGGGAGGAAAGCTATGGCAAATCTAGACAGCATCCTAAAAAGCAGAGACATCACCCTGCCAACAAAAGTGCGTTTAGTCAAGGCTATGGTATTCCCAGTTGCAATGTATGGCTGCGAAAGTTGGACCATAAGGAAGGCCGAGCGTCAAAGAATTGAGGCTTTTGAACTCTGGTGCTGGAGAAGACTCTTGCGAGTCCCTTGGACTGCAAGGCGAACAAACCGGTCAGTCCTAGAGGAGATCAACCCTGACTGCTCTTTAGAAGGCCAGATCCTGAAGATGAAACTCAAATACTTTGGCCACCTCATGAGAAGGAAGGACTCCCTGGAGAAGAGCCTAATGCTGGGAGCGATCGAGGGCAAAAGAAGAAGGGGACGACAGAGAATGAGGTGGCTGGATGGAGTCACTGAAGCAGTAGGTGAAAACTTAAATGGACTCCGGGGAATGGTAGAGGACAGGAAGGCCTGGAGGATCATTGTCCATGGGGTCGCGATGGGTCGGACACGACTTCGCACATAACAACAACAACAATGGAAGTTCAGATCATGAAAGTGGTACGTCAGGCATTTTTTCATCTGTCCTGGGCAAAGCTACTAGTGCCCTATCTGACCTTGGAAAACATAGCCACAGTCATCCATGCAACAGTCACCTCCAGATTAGATTACTGTAACTCATTCTATGCAGGTCTACCCTTGACCTACAGCTGGTACAAAATGCAGCCGCTCAGGTCTTTACCAGGACATCATGGAGGGCCCATATATGACCCGCTCTCCAGCAGCTGCATTGGTTGCCAGTTGAATTTCAGATCAAGTTCAAGATGTTGGTCTTGACCTTTAGGGCCATATGCGGTTTGGGCCCAGTATGTCTGAGGGACTGACTCTGCCAGTATGCCCCTAGAAAGACCTTAAGATCATTCAATAAAAAGGTGTTGGGTTGTGCATCTAGCTTTGACCAGGACCAGGGCCTTTTCAGCCATGGCCAACACCTGGTGAAATGAGCTGCCAGCTGAAACTTGCGCCCTGATAGAACTACCTCAGATGGCACTTTTGCACCAGGTATTCGGTTAAGGCTAGAATGAGCTAACATCAATAGAATAATGGCCGCCCTCCATTCATCTCTGTATTCCCCCCTCCCCCAAACTAATATCAAATACTATTCCTTGGGTTAGGGATACCAGCAGATATGTATATGTGCAATGGAGTGTTGAATTGGTTATATTGGTTTTAATGGTTTTATTTCAATTAATAATTAAGAGTGATTTTACCTGTGAATGTATGTGAACCGCTCTGAGCTTGCTTTTCAGGGAAGAATGGTATATATATAAAACTAATAATAAATGAATAAATAGTATAATGCTAAGAGTAATTAACTGTGACTTTGCCATTACATTCCATATGTCTCCTCTCAAGCATGGAGGTGACCTTACAGCATCATCTTCTTTGAAGTGGAACAATTGGCTGTGTAGAGTTAGCTTCCTTGTCCCCAAACCAGAGAAGTACATTCCGGTCTACTATTCCAAATTACATTACATTCTGCTATTAATTATGTTACATTATTTCAATCTGTTATCCTAATCCAAGTAATCTATTATTCCTCCTTTGCTTCGGGAGAGAAAGAAGGAAATGAGACGGCTAGAGAAGGTGTAGGAAGACTCACAACTAAGCGGCAAGGACATCCCATCACAGACTTATGATGGTGTATGAGAATGTGGTGAAAGCAGAAAAATACTCCTCCACTACAGAAATCATGTCCGCAAACTGTCACCCGACGCAATTGTTTAGAGTAATTAGGTCTCTTACTGCCCTCAAGGAGGGGCACCAAAAGTCTAGAGAATTGGATTTGAGCTGTGTGGCTTTATCGAGCTATTTTTGCGGACAAAGTCCTGTCGCTCCGCTGTGACCTTCCTGCCATAATTGATACAGTTCACAAACTGGAAGCTCCGTGGTCATCACAGAGGTTAGTGTTTGATGGTTTCAGATGGCTCTTGATAACCAAAGTGGACAAGTTGCTAGGTTCAGTGAGGGTAACCACTTGCTTCTTAGATCCCTGCCCGCCCTGGTTGCTCAAATCAGATGACCAGCGGATAAGAGGCCCTTTGAGGGAGATTGTGAACCTCTCCCTAATATCAGGAGAGTTCCCCAAGGGGCTTAAGGAGGCAGTGGTACACCCCCCTACTGAAAAAGCCATCACTGGATCCATGGGACTAGTCCAAGCTTTCTCATCCAGGATCTCATGAAACCCTGGGGTATCTTGACAATCCTGGAAGGGTTTCTCAAATTGGTTCATTAATTTTTAATTTTTAAAAACAAATTGTTAAACATTTATTGGATGATATGACCATATATGGTCATGCCAATTTGATTCTCCCCCCCCCCCAGTAGCCAATGATGGGCCTGGAGGAGGTGGGAAGGGGAGGGGCCCCAGGTGGGCATGTAGGAGAATACAGCCCAGAGTCCTCCCATAACATGGGCATGTACACAGCTGTGCTTCCTAACCATGTCCTGCACAATCACACCACTTCTGGGGTTTCTCAAAGCCTGAAGAATGTTTCAGGGGTTTCTCAATGGTAACAAAGTTGACAGAGGCTGATCTAGGCAGTTTACATCAGTTAATTATAGTTATAAGTTATCTTCCATGTAGCCCACAGATTGCTAAAGGAGTATCATACTGAGTTGTTAATGAATCCAGAAGGATCAATGACAGGTGAAGATACATTGTTAACTCCTGTAATGTTCTAAATCCAAAAGAAATGTTCTAAATTATGGTGGGCAACTATTTTGTAAAGTTGTGGGCGATTCTGTAGGTCCAGACCCCAGAAATTATCACTGCCCCAACATCTTCCAGGAGCTTCATTTCCTGACACGCTCCTTTGAGGAAACCACTTTCAAATAAAGTGAATGTATAATAGCTATAGTTAGCTGGCTTTTAAAATAAAGAGCGCAATTGGCCAGGTCTTCTCCCCAGCTGATGCATCCACTGCGGCTTTTATATCAGTTGCTACTTTTAGAAAATTTTCTGCATAGTAAAGTACCGTACTTTTAATGAAAGGCTTCTAATTCTCCAGTGGCCTAAACAGAAAGATTAAAAGAATGGTGGTTCCCTCTGCAATTGTTTTACATTTACAAAACTGGGTTCACTGATGACTATCATGTGAAAGTTAAAAATGTTTACCATTGCCTTTGCCTGTGCTGTTATATATAGGTCATTCCCATAACCTTGGGAGAGAAATTGTTTTTTGTTTGGCATAGAGGCTTGGCAGCCAAGCAATCTGAGTTTTCCTCCTGGCTGTGTGACCTTGGGAGACACTGGCACAGCTGCCACAAAAGCATAAATGGTTCAAAACAGGCATCGGCTGCTGCCACATGTAGGGACACAAAGGAGCCACTGCGATGGAAGCAGCAGGTAGTGGTGTGGAAGGAGCTGCCCCACTGGGTTGCCAGCTTCAGGTTGGGAAATTGCTGGAGATTTTGGGGGTGGAGCCTGGGGAGGGAGGATTTGAGGTGGGGAAGAACCTCTGCAGGGTATAATGCCATGGAATCCAACCCCATCCCCCACCAAGCTGCTATTTTCTCCAGGGAACTGTGGAGGTCAGCTATAATTGAGATTTCCAGGCCCCACCTGGAGGCTGGCAACCATACCCACTATATTTTCTGCTAGTGTCATCCTTGCCCTCCCCACTTCCTTTCTGCTCTTTGCATCAGCATAGAAGCACTGACAGAATAGCAATTGTATTGCCCCCACCCAGCAACCCCACTTCCCCATTAGCAGTTTGCAGATTAGCATCTGAGTTTTCCTCCTGGCTGTGTGATCTTGGGTGACATTGACATGACCAGTTCCTCAGAAGTGCTCTCAAAGAAGCTGAAGCCAAAGGACCTAACCCAAAGGAAACCTTAACCGAGAACTCTTCTCTCTCAAAGCCCTCCGCGGAGTTTAGCTGTTCTCATTTTTTAGGCAGAACTTCATTCTGCCCCCTCCCCAGATTGGCTGTGGCCTGGAGCTTCATCTGTGGCTCTTCCCTGTTTAAAGGGATCAAAGGCAGTTTTCCTTTGACCTGCTTTAAGAGGGGAAGCTTCAGGAGCCCCAGTCATCATGCTTGGGATGAGCACAGCATTGTGTGGCAGCAAGGTCATGTTGTGCTTCATTTGTGGGAAAATGCCCTTGCAGAAGCAGCTAGAGGTCTCTTTCTCCCTCAGTAATCAGGCTTCTTAATCAGGGTTGAACTGGAATCAAGAATCCCAGTTAGCAAAAAAGAAGTAGGCCCCTGTTCGTCAGACATCTGTGTTTGAATAGCCCAACTAGCAGGAGGTTGCAGAAAACCACCATTACACAAGGGGAGGAAAGTGTGCAAGCCTAACTATTAGCTTAAGCCCATCATGAAGTCCAGTTTAGGGTTCTTGCACTTTTGTGGAAGCTGTACCAGTACCCAACAAGGTCTTACAGCCAGGAGGGAAACATGGAATTCTAGACTACCAGATCCCTTCCGACAAATACAAAACAAATGCCAGGTATTCCCCCCCACCATAACATTTGAAAGGGGGCAACATACCTTATGTTGAATGCATCTTCTCCTTTTCCCCCCAGGAAGTCTGATAAGGAAAGGATGACCCAGAAGAGGAGCTGATCCTGGCAAAAGGGTGTTTGATTCAATTCAGAAGGATGCAACTATGTTTAGGAATGCACTGTTATTTAACTAAATCCCGAGAACAGCTTTAAAAAAAATCAACAAGCGATGAACATGCTTTTTTTTAAAAGAAGTTTACCAGCAAAGCTCACAACAAAGAAATAACATCCTGTGCCTACTGGCAATTAATCATCCCTTCAGGGTTAGAAAAACACTGTTGCGAATATTAATGTGTGTGTTCAGAAACATCAATTGATGCTAAATGCTGCAGGCAGCATATTGATTGGAGTGGGTCATAGAGACCATGTTACTCCAGTGTTGGCACTTCTACACTGGCTTTGAGTCTGTTTCTGGTCACAATTCAGGGTGCTGGTCTTGATCTTTAACACCCTAATGGCATGGGAAACAGCATATCTAAAGGACTTTCTACTCCCTTACGAACCTTTCCAACCATGATGGTTATCTTCCAAGGCCCTGCTTGGTGTGGTGGTGAAGAACGGTGACCTCTGATCTGGAGAAGACTGTTTTTAACTGCTTTTATTGCTAACTTTTTTTTTATTGTATTACCGATTTAAATTGTAATTGCATTTCACGTTGTTAAACACCCATAGCTGGCTTGCCGGGAAGGGCGGCACATGAATCCAATAATAAATAAATAAATAAATAAAATACATTTAATTTTGAACTAGTTCACAGATGCACAACTAAAACGTGAGGATTGTAACACCCCATGAAGTGTGAAATGGACCATCACAGATACGACACCATTGACAAAACTATCATTTCCTTTGAATTGCAGGCCCCAATGCTCAGGTACATACCTGGCTATTTCGGCACCCAGGGCAAGAGGCAGGAATGATGACACGGGGTGGGAGCCTGAATCCTGTAGCTACCTCAGAGAGCTTGCCCATGTCCTGGCCCACCTCATTGCCCAACAGCCTGCTGCCTTGGGCTGTGAGTCCCCCACCCCTGCTTCAGGGCCATGATGTCGGGATGGGTGCCGCATGTTGTTGTCCTCCATCTGTAGAGGCAGGAATTAGGGGTGCAAGCAGGCATTGCACCATTGCAGAGACACACTATGTCCTGCCTCAAGCACCGTACCCCCAGGGGTGGGCATGCCATTCTTTGCCAACAGAGGCACTCAGGGGTGTGGCTTATCATCCTCCTATGGCAGGCCCGTGCCAGTGTGAGACAAAGCACGGGTCGCTCCCATCCTTGCCCTGCTCTTGTGGTGCCTAGGGCATGTGCCCTGGCTGTCAACCTCTAGATATAATTCTGCCAGTGACATATCAGAAGCCACTTGTGAAAAGTGCCCCATTTCAAAAATCAGTAGCTGTATGTTATGGAGAACTGCTCTGTAAGAAACAAATGAGCCCCAAATGTTGTTGGACACAGGGTACTAGTATGACTCTTTCACTCCCAGCCAGGGAGAGGAATGGGAAGGCGACTGTAAGCCGCTTTGAGCCTCCTTCAGGTAGGGAAAAGCGGCATATAAGAACCAACTCTTCTTCTTCTACCTCTGGGTTAGATCCAGAGATCCATGGCTGTAAGGTGTGCATATCTTTTCTGTGATCCCTTACCCCCACTTTAGTCCTTTCTGATGCTGGGGAAGTTGATTCCTGAGTCACAGGGTCTATGTGGGCCAGGGAGCTACACTGAGAATGGAGAAGCAGGCAAAATTATCCTACCTATTCCATCAGTGCAGCTCCAGTGGCAGAGGAGGCAGGAAGAACAATTTTGTCCCCCCCCCCTACTTTAGATTGCTGGGCTGTTAGTTCACATGGGTCTCATGTTTATATATGGAACAACCATATATGTTGGTCTATCAAAATCTGCATTGGGTACTATAACTGGCAGAGTCCCAGCTGAATCTCAGACACACGTATTTTGTATCACCTACTAGCTATCGGATCTTTTTTAAAGCTGGAGATGCTAGGGGTTGAACTGAAACCTTCTGCATGCAAAGCAGATCCTCTACCACTGAGCCATAGCTGCTCCCTTCAGTCAACTTTCAAGCTCCTTTTCTGGGGTCAGATGGGACTGCTGTGGAAAAGGAAATTTGGGAAAGATATTTGCAGCCAGTAATGTCATGTTCCATGGCAATTCTCCCAGTAAGGCAGTTAGTAATTTATTGAGGAGACCACCAAGAGTTACATAGGATGCTTTCTTAAAGTTAGGAACAGATAAAGCTGCCCTACCCCACCCCTCTGTCATTTGTTCCCACAGCCTGTGATCTTACAGGATGAACCACCTTAGCATCCAAGGTATAGACAGTCTACAGCTTGACACATAGTCAGGAAAGGGCAGCCAGAACATTTGAGGCATGATAGGAGTCCAGATGGTCCAAGGGCCTAAGAAACAGGGAAGAATGACTTGGGGGAAGAAGCCTTCCAGCTACCTCAAGAGGATCCTGGGACTCTAATCAAGCCACCATGGCATAAGCCGGAGGTGAACATGTCGAGCAATGTCTTCTACTGACAGGTCATTGGGCTCAGCATATATGGTTATTTTTCCTCATTATGGCTTTTCAGAAGTTGCCTTCCTATTTTGTCAAATACATGCTTCAACATCTTGCCATAAAGAGTTGCAACTTCATTGACCCTCATTTCATTCTTTTGTGATTCATTCTGACAGCCTGCATGTTCAGATCTCAAATCTCTCATCTGAGAACCTCTCATCTACCCCTGCTAAAGATAAAACTCAGATCCAGACCTCTGGGGTGTTCCAGTGATGCAAAACATTCATATCATGGAGCCTAAGGGAGCCTCATGGTTTTTATGTACATATCTCCTAAATCCATCTTCTAATCACATTTGTTCCTCCTGTTTGCGTAACTATGTTCTCAGATCCTATGAATTCTTGTCCACAGGAAGCAAAACAAACCCAACTGGGAGCAGCCATGGATGCTTGTAATTTTGCAGGCAGAACTTTGCCAATTATTAATAACAGCTAATCTTTGTTTCCAATAGAAGAAGAAGAGGAATGTGTGTCCAGTGCCTTGTGAAGTGGGCAGTGATACAGAATGAACCTCGCAATGCTACAGTTCTTGATGGATCCTCTTGGCTGCATCCAATAAAGTGGACTCTGGCAAACAAAAACTTTTGCCACAATAAATACTTTCAAGACTCTTTGTTATTTTGGCTTAAGTAAACTCACACAAGCATCGCTCTCGAATTTCATTTTTAAAGATGGATGTCACATGACTGCTCTCTAATTTTTAGGGTCTTCACATACACAAGGAAGCAAGTACATCTCTAGGGATAGCCCAGCAGAATGCAGCATTTGGTTTGAACTGCTGAGGTCAAAGCTGGCTGTAACTTCTCCTCTGCAGATGGTGATACTGAATTCACCGAAGAATGTTCTACTTCAGTATCTGGCCTTCAACATTTCATGTTTGATTTTAATATCTGATGTATTTGGGGAGAGGAGGGGCCTCATTGGAGTATAATGCTATAAAGTCACCTCTCCAAAGAAGCCATTTTCTCCAAGGAGGGACCTGACCTCTATAGGTTGGAGATCAGGCATAGAATCATAGAATCGTAGAGTTTGAAGGGGCCATACAGGCCATCTAGTCCAACTCCCTGCTCAATGCAGGATCAGCCGTAACCATCCTAAAGCATCCAAGAAAAGTGTGTATCCAGCCTTTGCTTGAAGACTGCCAGTGATTTTGGGAGATGTCCAGGCCTCTCCTGGAGGTTAGTAACCCTATATGAAATAGTGTATTTAAGAAGTTGCATGAAGTATTATTAGTATTTGGCCCAGGATTTAGTATTTGGCAATTAAAAAGTCATGACTATTTTAATAAATAACTAAAAGCATTCCATCATAGTGTCTGTACACTAAAAATATTGTTTCAGAGGTGACATGTAGCATTCTGAATTACAAAATTTGATATTGTCAATTAAAAAAAAAAAAACACTGCCCCCAAATAGCCAGATCTAATTACTGACAAGGAGAGCAGAATCAGCCGCTTATCAGAGTTTCCAAGAAGACCTTTGTTGAGATTTAAGTGTGAATTTCTGCCTCATCCCTGGCCTGCATGGCTATTGTTGCTGCCATTTAAATCTGCTTTTGACTAGCACCATTGTTGTCGTTCTGTGACTGGGACATGAATGACATGTGATGTGAGGGCTCTATCTCTTGCAACATGCTTCTGGCTCCTGGAACAGGTCAAGTTGCAGCTGGCTTCTCAGCCATAGATGGCTCTTCCTTGGAAGTTACCATGCGTACAAGCATATCCCGAGTTATGGAGGTGACTTGTGGGAGCATCGGTGGGAGTTCGGGAAATGATGTGAGTTAGGGAGATGCAGTGGATATTCAGAACGCATTTCTCCCTTGTGCACATCATGAAATGGCAAGTTAACGGCAACACTGACAACGACATAGCAATTAATATTCTGTTGACAAAGCATCGTCATTGGCAGAGAGCAGGCAGTAAGAAGCAGGAGGGTGAAGTCTGGAAGAAGAAAAAAGAGTTGCTCTGTGTAAATAGTATTAAACTGCCCTCTGCTGGTTACAATGATGCATGTTTCTTCTTCACAAGCCTAGAATTACAATCCAATATATCAACTTCCTTCAAGGATGTTTTGCCTGAATGCTAGAATAATTGAAACAAGATTTTTTGGGGAGGGGGTGATGGCTTTACAAGCTGCAGGGCCAGTTTATGCACATAGAATGTGCTATGGGCCCTGTGGTTCCAGGGGCCCCACATTGTGGCCCCCCATGGATCAGGGCTGTAGCCTCTCTCCTCCCCCCCCCTTTCCCTCAGCCTTTTATAGCTTGAAGATTGCAGCATTGTTAGGATTGCAGCATCAAAGTGCCAAGGCAGGAAGGAAGGTGGCCCTGTTGTGCAGGCACAGCTCTAAGTAGGTAGAGCCAAGAAGCCCAGTGGGAATTAGGAGCACTCCTGCAAGCACACGCTCTCTGCTCCCATCCAAGCCTAGTTCCTTTCTTGCCTGCCACTGCCGCTGTTCCTTCCTCCATGCCCTGCACTCATATTGCCTCCACTGCCTCTCCCAAATAGGACTGCAAACGAGGCAGCAGCAGGTGAGTCGAAGGTCCTCTGCTCTTTCACTTCTTCCAACACACTCTTGGCAATGACCTATTTCAAAAGTGAGCTTGGTTGATGGAGCTCTTTAAAGACACTTGGCGTGACACCCCTTTCCACTGTGGGGGGTCCCTCTGCCCCCAGTCTGGTTGCTCCCATTGCAGTTGTGCTCTGATAGGGCCCCACAAATCCTTAAACTGGCTGTGGTGTTAAAAGCCCCACAAATCTTTAAACTGGTCCTGACAAGTTCACCTTCTACATGCAGGATCAGTGTCCCCACCCTCATATACCTCCATGGAAGATGTGTTATTTACAGCAGGATACCCAGTCTGCACGCTCTTTCTCCCATTCTGAGCAGGGTGACCGTAATTTTAAAAAGATGTCTAAGCATTCAATGCTGAATTAAAAGCTTTTGCACAGCTAATTGAGAAACAACAGAACTCTGGTGTGCCTCAAATTTTTGCC
The DNA here is from genome assembly GCF_049243985.1 of Paroedura picta. NCBI lineage: Eukaryota > Metazoa > Chordata > Lepidosauria > Squamata > Gekkonidae > Paroedura > Paroedura picta. The sequence continues at coordinate 57,035,171 of NC_135376.1, read as the reverse complement.
AAAAGGCACCAAACTGCTGAATTCTTACACCCGTCAAAATAAAATGGTTTGACCTGGAAGCCAGCCTTTCCTCAATTACTAGAGTTATGCACTGTTCCTCCTAGCAACCGAATGCATTCCAAACAAGCCTCAGGGCTCCAGAGGTGCTTGCGTCTAATACGTTTGGCATCATTCATTCATCCATCCATCCATTCTCATAACTGTAGGTGGGGCTTTACAGAGTAAAATAAGGAAGTAAGGCATAGAATAATAAATTATACGATACAGTCGTGCCTAGTGCTCAGTAATGCGTCAGCAGGCATCTTATCAGGGAAGCTTATTGTGAGACTTGATACAAGAGCACCTGTTGTGTATGCTACCCATAGGGATAGCAGGATTTTTTTTTTTTTTTTGCACAACTGCCAGTAAGGGTATTAATTCCTATAGTTCTACGCTAGATTGGAGTCCTGGCATAGATAGCTCAGGCTAGCCTGCTCTTGTCAGATCCTGAAGACTGAGCAGGGTCAGCCCTGGTCAGTGTTTAGATGGCAGGCCTCCAAGAACCCGAGGGTTGTGAAGCACAACCAGGCAGCGTCAGACCTCTGAGCATCACTTGCCTTGAAAACCTCACAAAGTGGCATCAAGTCGGCTGTGATTTGATGGCAAATGAATAAATAAAAATCTAGATTAGAATGAGCTAGCCTTAACAGCAGACAAACTAGAATGCAGGCTCACAGATGAAACCTTGGTTTTGCCCCATTGTAGCTTAAGTGGAGGCTTGACTTGGTTTGTTTCCTTTCCATGCTCTGCTGGGGAAGGCAGAGTTAAATAGTACTTAATACCTCTGCAATAATGGATAATCCCAGAAGCACCACTCACACTGGTATGATGGGCCCAGGAACACAATCATACCAACAGTAGTGCTAAGGTAGTACCATCTTTCAGGCTGGCTCCAGTTCAGAGCTGTGGCATGCTTCATTCTCTCAGGTAATTACACATTCATTTAAAGCCAAAGCACAGTCACTCTACACAAATATACTGGTTCAGATATCCTACAGCTATCAACTTCCTCTAGCAATTTAGGAAAGAACCTTTAGATCCCAGTTTCATTTCCCCAGGAACTCTGCTGGATGAATCTGAAAGTACGGCCTTGGGTGCAACCAATTTCTTGTCTGCCTTGATACACCCCTCTCAAACTAGCCACACCCACCTTTGAAACTTTGTTTACATGCATCGGATTTTCCAGTACAACAAGCTCACAGCTGGATTGTATCATCTGGTGGCCAACCATGGCTGGTAGGCTGCTGACATTTGAAGACTGCAGAGCCAGAGAAGATCTTGCTGAAACCTAGACTCAGAGTTCATATTCTCCCCATTTAGGATTCAGAATAACGAAACAATATTTTTTGTCTCTATATTACAGTTAGAAAGTTGCAACTTACTGAAATTTATTATGCTAGTATCTAAACTGGTAATTGGGGAAGGCACTGGCAAACCACCCCGTATTGAGTCTGCCATGAAAACACTGGAGGGTGTCACCCCAGGGGTCAGACATGACCCGGTGCTTGCCTTTACCTTTACCTTAAACTGGTAATATTGTACAAAAGATTTTTAAAAGTGTCTTATATACATAATATAGCCAATAGCTGATTCTGCATGTTTTATGTAACAATGGGACACTTGCAATAAGAATGTGTTTTCTTGTTGTTATTCTGACACTATCCTAGTTCTTTAAATAAGATGCATAACTTTTATTATGCAAATGTTTCTAATAAGAATTTTAGAAATGTGCAATCACTAAGATTTTCAGCATTGCTTTACCAGCTTAGCTGATCAAGTCTTCAGGTTCTATCAGCTGATATCATTAAAATAGCATCCCCTTTCCTCCCCTTCCTCATGAGGGTTATAAAATTATATACTGAGTAGAGAAACAAAGAGAGTTGACCAAGATTTCCCCCCCCCCTCTCAAAATTCTAGAAACCTAATGAAACTGATGGGCAGTAAGCTCAGGACAGAGAACAGAAAATACTACTTTACATAGCGATTAAAATGTAGAATTTGATGCCAAAGGATGTAGTGATGGCCACAGAAATAAACAGCTTTAAAAGGGGATTAGATAAAGTCATGGAGGATGGCTGTAAATGGCTACTGGCCCAATCTGAACTGCTAAGGAGGACTGGCCCTGGTACTTGTATGGGTGGGAGATAACCAAGGACATCTAGGGTTACTACACAGAGACAGTTAATGGCAAACTACTCTGTCCGTTTCTTGACTTGAAACCCCTATAGAGCCACTAAAAGTTGGCTATGATTTAATGGCACTTTCCATCACCTGAACTGGTCTGGACAAATGACCTACAATAACTTTATCCAAATCAATCAAATACAAAACAGTGTATAAGCATTTGACTCCTCCAGAACTCTTAAATCAGGCTGGATTTTAAAAACAAAGGGGGTGCATATCTTTTAGGCCATGTAATAAAGGCCTTGCTGCATCCCATGGGATGTCTACTGGGTACTTTGTTAGCTTTGATGGGTATAGAGTGTGGTAAGCTGGTATCAGAATGTGCCCCTGGCATGCTGGAGTGAAGAAACAAAACTTTGAAGTATCCCACTGAAAATCAACAACCTGCAGTTGCCCCAATGACTTTGTAGCACAAGGCAGGACACAGATCCCTTAGGCCAGGGGTAGTCAACCTGTGGTCCTCCAGATGTTCATGGACTACAGTTCCCATGAGCATTTGCTGGTAGGGGCTCATGGGAATTGTAGTCCATGAACATCTGGAGGACCACAGGTTGACTACCCCTGCCTTAGGCAACTGAGAGCAGAGGAAGAACATGGTAAACCCTGTATTAACAATGCTGAAGATTCATTTTAGTTGGCGCATAAGGTAAAACATCAGTAGAAGCCACACTGGCTACTATCACCTCATGCAGTCAGGAAAACTCATAGCCTTTCCCCAGTCTTTTGCTGACTTATAACATGCTGACCAAACAGGACTGGGCGGAAACGGATTGTGTAGTACTACATCTGACAGCAGGATTTAACAGTGCATAATTGTCCCCTAAAGAAAACACAACAATTATTCCTAACAACTCAAAGGATTATTCCATAGGAAATGGTGGTTTTAGACTCCAGGGGAAGGTGTTAGTTTTAAGAGAAGTAATAATGCCACTCTGATCTTCTACAGCACCTCCTAAATATTTTTTCTCAGCCTCAATTAAGTGTTACACCACCTTCATAGAGCAATCACTGGAACTTCTATTTGTGAAAAGTTGAAAGGAGAATAGATGGGTGAGGTCAGAATTTTCCAACTATGACGCCTATATTTAAAGATGTTTTAATTTCTATTTAAGCACCTGCCCACAAAAATGCCCTGTCCATTAAAGAGTGCTGAACACCTACTATGCCTACACTGTGAAGGATACCACACCACACAAAAGCTATCCACCTTTCTCCACAGGCTCTTCTAAAGCCCAGCCCCTTGCCAAATAGGTCTGAGCTCTTGGGTTGCCTCTTAATTGGATGGACTGTCCCATGTTTAATAGTCTTGGACTAATAGATAGCCGAGGGTCGAACACGACTGAACGGATAACAACAACAACAATAGATACAGTGGAAGAGAGGAGAAAGATATAAGCCACCTTGGGGAGAAAGGGTAGAAATGAAGCAAAAGAAAGAAAAGGAATAAATAAAGTATCCATATTGGAAGCAGATCATGTTCAGGGCATTGAAGTGAAAGGGTATATGCATCATTATGAATGTGAGAGGAAAGTCACAAGTTTTACAGCCTTTCTTGGGAATAATTTTTAGTACAAGAGATTCCACTTGGTAGCTTTGTTGATCTGAAGTAGCTGAACAAACTCCAATGGCACCTTGTGTCTGACAAAGTGTGTGCGCGCACAAAAGCGTACACCTTTAATAAAATTCAAACCTTGTTCTTTTACAACAATAATAAGTCATTTGATTTGATGCAGTTCTGGTATCCTTCCCTGACATTATATTTCTATTGCAAGAATATTACTTGTTTCAATATGGATTGTTCAGCATTTAGAACCAGGAAAAATGCTCTTCCCCAAGAAAACACATCCATTGGGACTGGATTTGCTGCATGCAAGGTAGTTGTAGAAGTGTCATAGAGGCCTAGCACCTCTGAAACTTCCTCAACAGAATAAGCTGGCTTGTACCACAACTATGCATGCTGATAACGGATACTAATTTAAAAATTCAACATAGGGACCACGAAACAGTCCATAAGATGGCCCTAGGATTGCTGGGCAATGAAGGACATGTCTACTTTGTCCCTGATGATTATATTAACTTGAACTTTTTATCAACCCCTTGCCAGATCCTTTACTTGAGCACCTTAAAGCAGAGGTCTTCAACCAGTAGCTCCTGGTGTCCCAATAGCTCCCTGGCCACTGCAAAGAAGCATGTACATGCCCTAGAAAACCCATGAAAAAATTTCAGAATATTTGCTCTGGGTTTCTTTCCTTGTGATTTGAAAGCATTTATTTCATAGGATTTTTCTCTGCCCCCTTATCAAATAGCTTCATTTCTGATATGTATCCCAGTCCATATTGTGTTTCTAGGACAGACTTGGTAAAAACTAGATAGGAAGGATGGAGTATCTTGGGATATTTTTAATTACTCAGAAGTAGCTCTCATTACAAATAGGCAACTCCTGCCTGTCTTAAAGGGTGAAGATAAATGGTCCTGAGATGAATGAGAGCAAGAATCAGGGCAATGTCATTCTTACATTGAAATATTACGTTTAAGGTTTCTGCTTTGACAGTCCTTTAAGGGACTTTAATGAATAGATAAAAAAGTATGATCAAGAGCAAGTCCTTCCCTAGATGGAGGATGGGGGAAACAAGTAGAACAGCTTTCCAGCAGTAGCAAGGATAGTCCATCCTCTCCCACCCAACTCAGAAATAATGGATTACAAAACTCATTATTGCCTTTGCATGAAGACTTCTGGGTTGCTGGACAAAACATAAAATCCAGTTGTGTTCTCTGAAACAGTGCAAACTAACAGGCTGCAATTTGGGGCTGGGTTTCCAGGGCAAAAGTGCTTGCTTTCTACAAAACTGTAATCATCATCATCCATCATATTTTTAAATCTATACAAGTCCAGGGCTGTGGCTCGGGGGCAGAGCATCTACTTGGCATGCAGAAGGTCCTGGGTTGAATTCCCAGCATCTTTGGTTCGAGAATTTGGCAGTAGCTGATGGGAAAGACTTCTGCCTGAGACTCTGGAGAACTGTTGCTAGTCTGAGTAGACCAGGGGTGAGCAAACTGTGGCCCTCCAGATGTCCATGGACTACAGTTCCCATGAACCCCTGCCAGCTTTTGCTGATTTATGGTCTGATTTAGTATAAGGCAACTTCATGTCTGCTCACCTGGGCAGGCACTGCTTATACATCTAAGGATCAATGGATTCTGAAATGTGGAACGATGTAGTCCATTAAATCGAAACCATTGAAACAGGATTGGCAGGAGATGATACCTCTATAAAATGGCTCCATTGTAGTACCACAGCACATATTTTATATGTATGAGATTCAGCTCCTAGTTTCTCCAACTCGAAGAATCTATGCAACTGGGGCTGCTACAGACTGAAAGAATGGAAGAACACTAGTTACTGGGATAAATTAGGTAGGCCAGTATAAAAGAGAGACTTTATCTGATCTAACTTTCTGCTCCAGGAAAGATGTTATACAGTTAAACAGCCTTGTAACAGATGAATCATTCAATTCTAAGGATGTTTACTCAGAAGTAGGTTCAGTTCATCTCAGTGGAGGTTTTCCTCCTTCAGGTGTGCTTTACATTGCAGCCTACGTTTTAAAGCATTAGAAGAGGCAGGATTAGAACTCAGAACTCTTCCATTTTAACTCACACATCATTAGGCACACACCCTTGCCCAATGTTTTCCATATGATTCTAAGATACCAAGGCAAAGGTCTGACATCATGCATGTTCATATCATTCTCTGCATATGGGAAGCCTCAGGCTTATGAGTATTAGTGAGAAAAACAATATAATTATTACTGTCATTCTTGTATTCCAGCTAAGAACTATACCCTCCCTTTGAATAATCAGGACTCTGCCTGCATTCCACCCTGAATATTTCCCACACACCTAATGCTGTCATATCTAGACATCTTTGTGTGTCATTATTAAGTGATTCTTTAAAAGTTAGAAAGACATATTCTTTTGTTCATCTCTGTTTAGATGTCGCACTCCGTGCTAGCTGCCAGCATGGTGTAGCGAGTGGAGGATCTAGGAGGTGGGACACCCAGGTTCAGATCCCCACTCTATTGAAGCTTGCTGGGGAACCTTCTGTCAGTCAACCCATATCAGCCTAACCTACCTCACAGAGCTGTAGTGAGGATAATATAGAAAATATGATAAAAATGTTGTAAGCTGTTCTGGGGAGAAAAGTGGGGTTTAAATGTCTAAATAAATGAATGAATTCATAGTTGCTTCTTATATTCCCTAGATCAGAAATGTCAGACTCATTTGTTATGAGGGCCAGGCTAGTGTGCCATAAAGTGTCATGCCAAGTACCAGAGATTTAAAAGTTATAAAGGACACTGGCAAACCTTATTAACAATATTATTTTTTTACCTGAAATACAATCATGCTTAAAACATTAAGACTCTCACAGTATTTCCTTTATTGATAACTGACACCTCTTGCTCTGTATTCTTGCTTCAAAATCTGGAGTCAACATCTGTGATGTAGCAATCTTGTGTACACTGCTTAGGTGAATGAATACTTTTGATTCATTAACATTTATTACAGAAAAGAGCTGCCCATAAACATATGTTGTCCCAAACATAGAAAAAATAATTCAGAAGCAAATGCCTTATATTAGGGGTAATTTCAACTCACAAACTGGTAACATTCGCTTCTTATCCTTCAGTACAACATCACACCACTCCCTCACCTACCTGCAATTCGTGGCATCCTTTCAGCATAGTAGTTAAGAGCAGCAACTTCTAATCTCGCAAGCCACTTTTCATTCCCTGCTCTTCCACATGCAGCCAGCTGGGTGACCTTGAGCTCATCACAGCCCTGATAGTGCTATTCTCACAGAGCAGTTTCTCTCAGAGCTCTCTCAGCCCTACCTACCTCACAGGGTGTCTGTTGTGCGGAGAGGAAGGGAAAACGATTGTAAGCTCATTTGAGACTCCTTCAGGCATGAGAAGCGGGGTACAAAAACCGACTCTTCTTTTTTTCTTCTTCTTGGTAGGCAGGAGAGGGTGCAAATGTTCCATTTTGTCGACTGTACTGACTCACTATGTGCAATCCACCTTGAGTACGCCTTCCACTTTAGATAAACTTTTTTTGTCCATCCCCCCTCCCTTACACAAGTAATCCCAGGGGTTCTCTTCCCCCTGAATTGATCTAAAGCAAAATCCAAAATCATGCAATGAAGATAACCAAGGTGGTATAATGGTTTGAGTGTTGAGATTAGGATCTGGGAAACCCAGATTTACTTCCTCATATTGCCGTGAAAGCTTAAGGGAGCCTTGGGCCCATCACATGTAGTCAGACTAACCAACCTCATAGGACCAGTGTGAGGTTAAAATATGTATATTGCTCTGAGGACCCTGGAGGAAGTGTGGAATAAAAAGGTTTCTGATATGAATAGGGAAGAATAGCTTTTATTAGGACTTCAAAAATACCATAAAATAGCATGTAACTTTCCCCTCTGGAACTCTTGCACAGGCTAGATGTTAACGAAAAGGGAGGGAGCAAAGCAGATGTTTCAAGCCCTGACTTTAAATCCTGTTTCTCTGTGATGTAACATGTCCGAAAGATTTCATTAAATAAATAAAATGGTACTTATATAATTAACCCTATATTAAGTCTATTTTATGTTAATATTGCTTTGCCTGTCACCAGTTGAGAGTGATCCTTGCCTACTCTGAGTAGACTGATTACTCTTTGATTTGATATTCTTGTAAACTGAGCCTGTTGATGCGGGTGAAGGAGGAGAGTGCAAAGGCTGGCTTGAAACTCAATATCAAGAAAACAAAGATCATGGCATCCAGCCCTCTCAATTCCTGGCAAATAGATGGGGAAGAAATGAAGATAGTGACAGATTTTATTTTCCTGGGCTCCCAGATCACTGCAGATGGGGACTGCAGCAAAGAAATTAAAAGACGCTTGCTCCTGGGGAGGAAAGGTATGGCAAATCTAGACAGCATCCTAAAAAGCAGAGACATCATCCTGCCAACAAAAGTGCGCTTAGTCAAGACTATGGTCTTCCCAGTTGCAATGTATGGCTGCGAAAGTTGGACCATAAGGAAGGCCGAGCGTCAAAGAATTGAGGCTTTTGAACTCTGGTGCTGGAGAAGAGTCTTGCGAGTCCCTTGGACTGCAAGGCGAACAAACCGGTCAGTCCTAGAGGAGATCAACCCTGACTGCTCTTTAGAAGGCCAGATCCTGAAGATGAAACTCAAATACTTTGGCCACCTCATGAGAAGGAAGGACTCCCTGGAGAAGAGCCTAATGCTGGGAGCGATCGAGGGCAAAAGAAGAAGGGGACGACAGAGAATGAGGTGGCTGGATGGAGTCACTGAAGCAGTAGGTGCAAACTTAAATGGACTCCGGGGAATGGTAGAGGACAGGAAGGCCTGGAGGATCATTGTCCATGGGGTCGCGATGGGTCGGACACGACTTCGCACATAACAAACAAACAAACAAACTGACTTTTCTGTAACATTTTGTTGGCTGTAGCTTTGAGTATAAATAAATGGGTCTAATGGTGGAACGCTCCATGCATCTAAATGTAGTAAGCTCTTATGAAACTTTAAGCTATTGTACATTTTTGCTAGTCTTTAAGGTGCCTCTAGAGTCCTGTTTTATTGTAGTGCTGAGTGGAGATATTACTTCGCCTTTTGATAAGATAGCCCCCTCTCTGAAGAAAAAAAGTACTTTTCTGTGGAGGAACTATGCGAGAAAATAGCAGTTGCTGTTTAGTTTGATTTTCCCAGAACTAGTTCAGAACTGCACCAATAGGGTTTCTTGCGTCGCATACATTGACCATTTCCACATGAGGAATCTGCCCCTGGTCAGCCTCTGGTTGCTGGTGGGTTTTAGAGCCCCCTCCACATGACATTGCCTGTATCCTGAGGCTGTCCAGGGGCTGGCTCGAGTTTTCCCCAGATTTGCCTCGGGATGAGGGAAATCGCAAAAAGTGGATTTACCACTTTTATCTCACATCCTATCGGTGAGCAACCAAAGGCAAGCCCACACAGAGGGAGAAAAGGTATGATAGTTTCTGTAGCCTTGTCCCACCCTCATACCCGCCCTCCTCTTTCCATTTCCTGCTCCAGGTATTTTTTTTATTGTGTAATCCATGTTGCAGCACAACCGCAAACCTACGTTGTCAAAGATCAAATCTTCTTAAAGTGCCCATGGTTTTTTGGGATCAGGCAGGCAAAACACAGCCCTATTTGTGTTGTTTGGAGCTGGGGAATGAAAGGGGAAGGGGAGCCCTGCCGGGTGATAAAGTAGCTTTCTCCCAATCATCCAGGCACGCATGCCCATTATTTTAAAGCCTTCTGTTTACACAAAATGATTTTTGGGCTCCAGTTTTACATGTGCAGCCTCTCAAGAATCCACTCAGACGTAAATAACGAAAAGAAATTACTAATCCCAAAAGGGGAGGGATGCTGTATCATTCTGTCATTTCTCCATAGCAGCACAGCAGTGTTGATTTGTATTAAAATGCATCTGTGTTGTGGCATTACCACATAGCAATGTGGAAGTGTCTTTTTAAAAAAATTTTTGGGAACTGGGGGAGGAGAAGAAAGTTTCAGTCCACGAGATAACTGCTGTGCTGTGATTGGTTGGCTTGCTGTGATTGACAAGCCAACGAGGGGGGGGGCGAGTTCGGCTTGTTTTCTCTTGCAGCCTCGTTGGGTAGCAAAAAGCCTTGATGGGGCAGGGGAAAAATGCGGGAGGGATCTCCCTGTGAGGAAGGCTGCAAACACGAGATTTACCATCCCATGTTTGCAAGCAGGAGGGCACTTGTGTTTTAGCCCTCCATGTGGAAATGATTGTTAATTCCTTACTTTCTAGCTACAATGCTGCTGAAATGTTAACAAGAATGTTGGACAGCAACCTACAGCCCCACTCAGTTTACATGAATCCACATTTCTCACGTTTTCCACAATCAGATTTAAAGAATGCATTCCCAGAAACTATCTGCATGTTGACACTGGACAATCTCCAACTGTACTCAGAAGCAACACATATTGTCAATGCTTAACTAGATAATCAGGCCTCATCTTCATCCTACCTTAGCTTGCTCGACTTAGTCAGGGTAATTGGTCCAGTCATTCGAATGAATGGATCAGAAAATACAGCCATTGTTTGGAACCTAACAAAGTTTCCAACTAATATCATGGGCATTGAAAGGTTATTCACCACTTTGTTTATAGAACTCTGTCATCCTGTATTAAGTACATCCTCTCTAGGCCTGCCATGTATTAGGTTGCGGGATTTGATTTCTCATAGGCACGAAAGAGATTGAACTTTCCCTTAGGGCAGGAATGGCCTATTACCAGCCAACAGGCCTCTGGTAGCAATGCTTCATTTTAATCACAGATTATTATATGTTTGTCCAGTTTAAATGGTGGAGAAAACTGCTCACAAATGAGTGTGCATGTGTGTGAGGGATTTTTTTCCTGCACTTTCAGTGCTTTGATTTGCTATGTAATTCCCTAAAAGAAATAGAACAAACTCCTATGTGCTTCAGTTAAGTCCTTATTGCTAGGCGAGGGGAACTTTATTATGCACCCAGACCAACTTTGAAGAGTGTGGCACAGGAAAATACACTTGAGATTCACATAGCATCTTGCACCCCCCCCCCCCCGGCACAAAAACTGGCCAGTAAGCACTGACAGGTATTTTTAATGAGTGTTGTTTGTTTGTTGAGATGAACAAAATTGTAACTTCATCACAGGGTGTCCAGAAAAGGCAACACTTGTCTCTCTCAAGACAAGAGGATTTGAGCACCAGTTTTTGGCCTAGAGCACTAGAACTTGCCAGAGTTGCTTCTACACTGTCCTATGTGCAGGACTATGCAGAAGCTATAAAAAAAATTCCAGATTACTCAACCAACTTGTTAGGTAGCCTGTCTCACCCTATGACACAATCCCTTGTCCTCACCAGGTACTACTCCTAAAGTCTTCCAGTGCTCCAGACACAATTGTCAAATTTCTATACAAACACAGATGTAGGGTATGAGAGAAATCACTACGCACATTAATAATGATAAAGACAGTAGGGAATAGAGGATGAAAAAGGAAGAAGCCTTGCAAGGGTGGCACAGCCCATCAGCCACTTTTAAAGAAAACGGGGTTATCCTTACCTGTAACAGTTGTTCATCAAGTGGCCTTCTGTGCAAGCACACTATATGGAACTGCACAGAAGCCACAACAATGAACAAGATTTAAGGAAAGTGCTGGTTGCATCACAGTACAGTCTTTTTTTTTTAAGATGTACCAAAAAGATGTTTTGGTTCCATTGCCCACAGATTTTCCATGCAAAGGTGGGGAAAGCACATTCAGTGCTATGGAGAACCAAAAAGACAGTTCTTTTCCTCCATTCACAAAATATGTCAGAAATGTGGAAAAGAGACATGGTTTTAAATCAGGGGTTTCCAATCTTTATGAGCCTGCAGGCAGCTTTAGAATTTTGACACAGCACGATGGACACATCCACAAAATGGATACCACAGGAGGCGACACCAGCCACAAAATGGCTGCTGCAACTTACCTGCAGATACAAAGTAAAAGTTTCTTGTATTGTGGTGCTCGCTGCTGTAAAAGCAATGTTTTAAAAACCTGCACAAGAACACAAATCTCCAAGGAGAAGCCTTGCTAGTCAATCAGAAGCCTTGCACCAAAGTCCCCAATAGCCCTGCCTACTTTCTAACATTTGGGGGACACCAGTGTCAGCACATGCCATGGTTGAGTTAGCACAGGGTCAAATATTTGTTTGGGTTCTCCTTACCCCACCCCAAGTCAAGAGAAAATAATAAGCTCAAGTTTTGATTCATAATGTTATTTTTAATCTGCCTTTAAGTCGTACATCTGTTTCTTATGACTTGGAAAGGGAGTTAGAAGATATGCCAGTGTTGCATTATGGCAAGGACCTAAATTATGAACAACACAATGCCTTCTGTGCCAATTTGAACCGGAGTAAAACAAAGTCTCCCTCAAGCTTGATTTTATCCACTAAAGATTGAAATACTCCACATGCAGCTTTCATACTATCAAAAATAGGGTGGGGAATGGTTGATTGAAAATAAGTTTTTTTTAATGAAGGTAAGCATGCATTCATTAGCACTCAAACACTAGAGAAATTCAATAGTTTTTACAGGGTTTTTTTCCACCCATAAGAATTAGCTTTTTGGGTAAATTCTCCCAGTGTATTCCATTTTGATTACACAAGATCAGTGCAGAATCATATTTGAACAAATTCAGTTCCTATTTATCCTAAGTCCATCTGTCAAGAGACTTTCACAACGTCACCATGCCATGTTTTGTACTGCTCTCCATCAAGGTGATTAGTGGTACAGCTCAGATAATAGTATACCTGGCTAGCAAGACCAGGGACAGACTGAAAAGCTGAAGACTGAGTGACATACAGTACCCTTTACGCTGAGTATTTGTACCAAGCTAAAACCAAGTGCAAGCTTTCTCAACCAGGGTTTCCTGAACCCCTGGGGTTTCTTGACAGCTGGGTTTCCTGAATGGAAGTTCATCTATTGGAAGTTATGACCATAAATGGTCAACCCACCCATCCCTCCCAAAATGGCCAATGGACTTGGAGGGGTGGGGAGGGCTCTGTGTGAGCATGTATATAGCCATGCTTCCCAACGACATCCTGCATGATTGAGTCACTTCTGGGATTTCTTGAAGTCTGAAGAATGCTTCAGGGGTTTCTCAAAGGTAAAAAAGTTGAGAAAGGCTGAATGAGGTGGTACATGTTTCTTACTACTTTCCACAAAAGTCCATTTTAATAGCAGCCTTGTTGATGTTCACTAATTAAGTCAATTGTATGGGTTCTTTACGAATTTTCACGTCCCCCCCTCAAGTGAATGAACGATATAAACAACAGCGAAAGGTGTTTGACTGCTATCTCTAGCAATCCAGGACAAATTGGTAGGTTAAGGGTGAAAGCAAAAGGTTGAAGGGTGTGCATGGAAGGATGAAAGCAAAAGAACACAGGTTTATAATTTACGTGCTGAAGTTACCACAGCTGAATCCCCTATTTAAATAGGTATTTTTGTTGCCTGACATCAGCTGCGTGTCCTCAGTGAAAATGGAATCTGTGTGAGGAACATGTGGCCAGTGAGCTCATGCAGTAACTATGAAAGGACATGAGACTTCACATTGGACAGTGTTTTGAAAATGGCCTTGTTGATTCTCAAAGTGAAACTAAAATGACTCTAAACTATGGACTGAAATGTACACAGGCCTTTAAACATGCCCACAGGCATTGTTTTACACAACAATTCATGGCATATATACCTCTTTTATATGAAAACTGCAATAGAATTAAGAACATCTATCCTTTTGAAAGGAATATTCTAAAACCTACCCAGTTGACACTCCATTCTTTCTATACCTTTCCTCATGAACTGGTTAGCTGAAAATTAAAAACTTACCTTCAAAGGTGTATATGGGGAGGCAGCAACACTACCACCATGGGTATTAATCAAATCCCAAGATACAAATTTTATACCTGACTTTGCTTCAGGCATACAGCCATATAACTTTTTTTTTAAGGCTCCAGGTATAAATGCACATTATTTTGGTAAATACACAGTTCAAAGCTAAGGACAGCCAACTTGGTGTAATTGTTAAGAGCAGCAGTCTCTAATGTGAATTTAGAGTCCAGTGGCAACTTTAAGACCAACAAAGTTTTATTCAAGATAGGAGCTTTCGTGTGCATGCACGCTTCCTCAGATATAATATCATGGAATGGCAGTAATCAGTTTGTACTTATAGGCAAAGTGTGAAGGTTTATTAAAATATATCATAATGAAAATGGTTAAGAGATTCTGGAGAAAAATTGGAAAAACCAGCAATTTGGATTTGTTTGTATTTACTTAAGACTGGAAAACATATTGGGTTCAATAAATGTGTCTACATTAAGAGAATAATGGGCAACTAGGTAATCAATTGCTGACTGCAGTTAGCTGCGACTTTGCCCTTCTGCCCCTTGTCCTTTCAAGCATGGAAGCATCCAGGGGCATCATCATCATCTTTGAAGTAGGGCACTGTTTGCAGACCAGGGAAAAGCATATATATACCATTATAAACTACATTGTAATGTAACTGACGAGTATAATGCAATCTACTTGCTCAAATTATTCCAAATAAGAGATTAAAATATAGAGGACATTTGGCCTTTCTGAGACTGTTAAGAATGCAGGATAGCATATAGAGTGTGTTAAGAAACCAATGTCCTGTTGAGTCCTGGGGATTCCATTGTTCTGACTGTTATAATAACTTGCATGGAAAGTGAAATTGCTGAAATGCTTTGTGCCAATGCCGCTCCTGTGTATCTCATCCACCGACTGACTAAATTCATTATCTGTCCCCAGTTGGGCAAGTCAGGCTGGATTGTACATAAACTAGGTCGCTGAAGGACTAATTTGAAACCAAACATAAATAAGCATTTCCTACACCGTGACAGGTTATTAATGGATGTCTAGTTGGTATGACCTGGCCTTTTGATTTTGATAAGGACACATGCAATCTCTTGTTTAGTTTACAGGCATCTGAATTTAGCCAACATAGAAAAAGATTCTGATTGGAAAACCACAATTAGGTAACATTGACAATACACCAATATGGCTTATTCTTTGCTTACAGCACCTACAAAACATAAAACTTCAGTATTACTAATACACAAACTATCATGTTTTTCTTATGCTGTCAGCCTTTTAAAGGACCTGCTTTTTCCATCTAATTTTGCAGAAACATTTAGTCAACTGCTAGGAACTGGATTTTCACAGGAGTATTTTTTGCTACTTCTTTCCGATGTGCAACTTGCTGCAGCAAAAACTTATTCAATATGGGTTGGACCCACATCAATGGAATGGCATTATCCTGCCTTCCCCCTTCCAAGGTAGCCCACTGACAATGCCCCGGAGGATAAGAAGTGTGTGTGTGTCTGCAGCAGCAAGGGGAAATTCAATTCTAATGACGAATTTACTCTGCAATCAACACAAAAGTTTGTTAGTTTGGCTGGTTTAAATAAAAGATTACACTTTTAAACAGATTTTGCTTTTCAGTTAATGAATGGTTAAGCATATACTTTCTGTTTATAAACCACGCAGGTTCACCAGGTTTCTACAGTATTGTTTTATTTTTCCCACTTAAAATGTAGCACTGAAATTCTGAACACACAATTATCCAAGTGTTATTAAAGTAACTAATGAAATTTGAAGAAAGAAAGAAAGAAAGAAAGAAAGAAAGAAAGAAAGAAAGAAAGAAAGAAAGAAAGAAAGAAAGAAAGAAAGAAAGAAAGAAAGAAAGAAAGAAAGATCAAATTTGTTTTTTCTGATGTGGTTGGGTAACTATTTCATTTGCCAATATTAACCCAAGACATGTGTCACTTGTAAACATCCATTTTACAATTGAGCAGTGCATAGAATATAGGATAAATGCATACTTTTCCTTATGCCCCCTACTAACTACCCCACTTGAATGTTTACTGTGTCCCAAGCTGCTATGTTTATTAAAAACCAATTGGTGCAAAGTGCCTGTAATGCATGCAAGTTAAAAATCATTTAACACACACTTTAAGTTAAAGAGTCTGAGGACTTTAATGTTCACTTGTGGCTACGGTTCAGTCACATTTTCAGATGTGTTTATATCTTTGGCAAGACTGGTAACTACTCCTTCCTTAGATTCAGGATGCTGCATTTCCATTTTGATTTGCTCTTCAGCATTCCTGTTATTTACATCTGTTGTAGTGTTTTCCACCGCAGATTCAACATCCATTTTTTCCTGTGCATTGTTTTCAGGCAATGATGATCCATCCACTTGTACAGGCTCTGGGACATCTTCTGCTTTCTGTTCAAGTCTTTCTAATATATTCTGGACTTTTCTTACACCATCTCTCCTGGCCTGCCGAACATCTGCACGGCCTTCAGGATCTACAGAGTCCAAGGCTAGCAGCTCTTTGGTCAAATACTCTTCTATCATCAGATACTTTTTGTCATTTTTCTTACCATCAAAGGAATCAACCGCCTGTTCCAGTGATTGCACTCTGTTTAGAATGGCTTCAACTTTCAAGACTCCTGGGTGCTTCTGAAGTTCTGTCTCTGAAGGCTTGGGTGCTTCAGGTTCTTGTGGTATATGTTTTTCTTCAAGAGGAGCAATTTTAGGAGAGCAAGGAATCTTTTTATCAACATCCTCTGGTGGGGGAGGTGATTTCTGTAGAGATGGCTTTGTGTCAGCATCAGTATGAAAGACTTGAATAGGGATGTAAGAAGCAGGACTCTCTGTTCCAGGTGAGCCTGTCTTGTTATCTAACTTAGCCTCAGGTGGTAGGCTTGCTGGTGATCCTTGGGTCGGCATTTGCTGCTGAGATGCCTGTTGGAAGAAGTGTGATGTGCTGGTCAGTGATAAATGCAACCCCAGAAAACAATTACAAGGATTTCAGCTCTTAACAGGATTAGAACATTTGTAAATTTCCAGATAACATGATGTTTTTCAGGTATTGCAATATTATTTTTAGAAGTCACCTAACTCAAAGCAGCTTGTATGGACATTAATAGTTATGAAGAGTGCTACGGGAACTTTAGAAAAAAGGAAGATATTTTTTTTAAATGAAGAACGGGAGAAAATGATATGAGGAAGTACAAAAAGTGAACTAGTGAGTTTGATGCCATAGAGTTCAAAAGTCTAGCGATGGAGCAGGCTGGATTGCATTTTAAGAAGCCAATTAACCTCACATTATGGCATTATGAGAAAAACCTGTGGAGGTTGATTTAACTTATGGGCTCCCAAAGTGGGCGTAGGCCCCCACTGGGGGTGGAAGAATCCAGGGGGCAGTAAGCAATTTTGGGGCACCAGTCTGACTCCTCCTGCGGCGGCTGCATTTTCCTAGTAAGAGATGTTCCAAGGTGGTTTGCCATTGCCTGACTCTGGATAGTACTGACCCTGGACTTCCTTGGTGATTTCCATCCCACTGCTGACCAGGGGCAGCCCTGCTTAACTTCCTGAAGAAAATGGCAGCTTCAGAAAATAGGTAGGATGGGATCATATTCCTATTGAGTTCCTTCCCCTCCTCAGACTCTGTCTTCCCCAGGCTCTACCCCAGATCTCCAGGAATTTCTTAACCCAGGATTGGCAATCCTTCCCAAAAAGTCTCCATCTTTGGAAGGCTGGAAAAGTCTTTCTTTTCCAGCTGTCGGGTTTTCTATTGCTTGCTTTTCTCTTTCTCTCCCTGTGTGTCTGTCTTCCCAGATTGTCTTTCTCCCCTATGAGGACCCCAAGTGGCTTTTATAAAGAATTTATGTATTTTTTTCCAGATTAAAATATGGCCACTGCATAACCATCAATAAAAAGTGGCAATACAGTGTGTTTTGAATTTGCAGTAGACCTAACACTAGGAAAGAGGTGTGTGTGTGTGTGTATGTAAGGGCACTAGGGATGTGGCGTGGGAGCCAAAGGGCAGCAGCCCAAAATATTTTGTGAACCACTGCGTTAACAGATAGAAAATGGATGGGGATTATTCTCTGTACTACTGTTTCTAGACCTCTCCTGTCAACTTTTTGCAGAGTAGTTGCTAGTGAAGGGGAATTATTTACATAGTTTCATCACACCTACCTGAGGTCTGACAGACTGTATTCTGATGGGAGTTGGGGACTGGATTCTGGCTGGTGAGCTTTCACGACTTGTGGAGCCTCTTTGTGACGCCTTGAATGGGGACTGTGCCCGTTGGGGCCTCTGATCCCGGTCATTGACTTGAATCTGGTGGAACACTGGTGGGTGAGCATGGTAATCACTCTGCTGGGCTGGGTAGTGTGTCTTCTGTGCCTGATGATAGCCTTGTGATGGTTGTCTTGGAACATTTCCCTCATGGATCACAGGGATAGGAATATATCCACGAGGGAGCTGATGACTTCCTGAGCTGGGCCTGCCTGAGGACTGAGAAGAAATAGTTGGCGATTCACAAGATGCAGGTGATGGAGGCTGCAGGGGGGGGGGGAAAGAAAAAATTCATTATTAATGTTCATTTTCACGTGTGCTGTTTTATTTTCAAAGGATGTAAAATATTTAAAGCTGGGTTAGCAAACGGCTGACAATCTCAAGATAGCACCCATGTGCTAAATTTGATCTATGTGCAAGAACTATGGTGCCTTGGCACACCAGTCATGCTAAAAAAATCCTCCAGAGGGACCAAAGAGGTTGCAAACATCACAAGGAGGCTATTTTACTTTTAGGAATTTGTATTTTTCAATCTTGAGAAAGTTCCCTTCTGGCCCCTTCCACACCTAAGAGAGGAGTAACGTCATTTTTTGTTCTGTATGTTTTAGCTATCTGTTTTGTATTAACTAATTATAAATGGAAGTGCTTGTACTATCTTCATGGCTGACAGATTTACTGCCCTTTCATCAGATGCATGTAATGCTATCCTCATACTATTTTTTGCTGAAAAAAATAAACTATTTGTTTATTTATTTATTTATTTGGTTTTATAGATGTCAACCTCCTCTTAAGCAGGATCAAAGCATACATTTTGTATGCATATTATAAAATCACAACTTAAACAATAAAACCTTGTGCTGCTGTTTTCCTGCCTATTAATTGGTCAGTCTTCCTCTTAGCCTATTTTGTGGGTGTCATGTCATGTCAGTTTAGTGATGGGCACAAACAGATGATTGGAAGGAGGCCTGTAGAGTTTGTTGGCTATATTAGCTAGTTAGCTTATTCTGGCCTCAACCAAACGCCTGGCGGAAGAATGCCAGTTTATAGACATCTGGAAACACAGTAATCCTCCTGGAAATGGCCTATAAGTGAAAATAAATAAAACATACAATTTTTACAAGAAAGAAAGATGTACAGAGAATGAACTACAGAATGAGTAAAAAAATTGAATTGCATTATTGATGAACACACTCTGCAGTTCTGATTCTACTGATTTCATTTCTTTAGGAGATATACACAGTACAGAGCACTGATACATGAAACATACACAACAGAAGGACTATAAGCTACCACAAACACAGGTTTCTGAATGCAATGGGTGTGCCCATAATGCATTTTAGAATTACATTAAATGTCTTTTAGTTCTGGAAAGAAACAACAATGAAGTATGAGTAATTTCTTTCTACTCAAACTTGTATTAAAAATGCTTGCAGTGATTCTCATCAACTCTGTCCTTTCCAGAAATCTTGATGGCAAAGTGGAGATCTCAAACCCAGGTCTTCCAGAGCCTAGTCCAGCATTTTAATCATTATACTCCATTGACTGAAGTGAAATGTTGCTAGCTAACATTTATAAATATGCATGGAGGACACATAAATGTGGCCTATGCTACTGTTTTGTTGCTTATCAATGTAAATATACTCCAAGTGTCATGTTTAAATGTTTATACTTTGTTTCATGTTTCAGTAGTCCCAAACCCAACAGCACTGTTCTCTGGATGTCCCACCCTGTGATTAAATTTGACTCACACCATATTAATCCACCTTGGTTTTCATTATGAAATACACTATAAGTAACAGAAATTTAATTTTGGGGGGGAACTACTGGAGGAGAAGACAATTAGGTAGCATCTATAACGCAACTGAAAGTTATTGTATAATCTCAAACCACCTCATCTGGAGTTAAAACTAAACTTCCTTTCAACTAGGGCCATGCACCTATTTTATCTCAGTATTTTTCGCAATGGGTCAATTGGTAACCCCCACCATCACACTGCAGGATTCCCCCAAAACTCCAGATCTCAATATCTGACTGCCCAATAGAACCCGCCAAGGAACAAATCCTGCAGGGAGAACTCTCCCCACAGTTCTCTTCAACAGTTCAGTTGAACAGCCTGAAAGAGCCCCAGCTGGGCTGACAGGAAGACTGCCCCCCTGGGCTGTTTTTGGGTTTACTGCTTCAAGGAACTGCAGAAGAAAGCCCCAATCTGCTCCAGCTTCTCAGCTGTTGTTCGGGTTTTCCAGTAATTCCTGAATATTTTTTTTCCAGGGATTTTTTTCCAGTTCTCCCTTTGGGATGGAGAAATACCCCCCCCAAAGAAAATATGTGTGTGTCCCACACACACAAGCAAAGCTTCTAATGAAAATATATACATATACCACAGCAATCCCATCATCTTACCTCAGATCCATGAGGGGAGGATACTTGGGCTGGTGCAGCAGCTGTTGCCTGTCCCCCTTGTTTATCTATCTGGGCAGCTTCTGCAAGTCCCCGAGCAGGGGACTGCGGACGGGCAAAACTTCCCCTCAAAGGTGACGGAGCCCGCATTGTTGTCGGAACTGTGTCTGCCTTGACACGTTGCATGTCCGGCTGGTGACCAGGATAGTAGGAGTACTGCTGCCTATTCTCTGCACCTTCATGGATGACTGGAATGGGGATGTATCCAGGGCGAAGCTTTGGGTATACCACATTTCCTTCTGTGATTTGGGACTGATTTGGACTGTTTCGAGATGGACCATTTGCTGACTGGCTGTCCTAAAGAACCAAACAGAACACACAATACAGGTTTAGAAGTTAGGATCTGTACAGTTCAGAACAAGCAGCTAGGAAAGAACGCAAGCTCAAAAAAAGTCCACATATTCCTACTAGAACTCCTTTGAACAACATCTATAGCTAGTACAATTACAAGAATAGATTTAAACTTGGCTGAGAAAAAAGACAAAATATACTTTAAAAGTCTGCCAAATGGACCAATAATTCAAAATTGCCTCGTTCAGTTGATCAATAAATTATAAATAACAAAGAATCTGAATATCAATATCATTTAAAAATAAATCCGTACAGCTTGCAGCCTAATCATATCCATTTCAATAGGGGCTGCAGTGAATGCAAAAGCCTGTGATGAAACAGCTACCAGAGCCTTGTATAGAACGGAACAGGAATCTTTTAGGCATCCCTAAGTGCAGTGTTAAAGTCTGCATAGCACAGGCAGCATAATGTACCATGAAACCTTGTGTA
Organism: Paroedura picta; assembly: GCF_049243985.1. Lineage (NCBI taxonomy): Eukaryota > Metazoa > Chordata > Lepidosauria > Squamata > Gekkonidae > Paroedura > Paroedura picta. The sequence goes on along the minus strand of NC_135376.1, from coordinate 57,013,977 downwards.
AACACAAAGTACATAGTATTATAATAAAGTATTACAATATATTGGGGCCAATTTTACAGTCTATATCCATGCAATTTTTGTTTGCACAAAACGTCTTCTCTGAGCTTGTTATGGAGAACAGGAGCACCTAAGCTTTAAGCTTCAGAGAACTTGATCCTAAACAAATTGTCTGTGTGCCTTCTTAGAATCTGGCTGCTGTGCTGTGATTTCATGGAATGTTCTCAGATATTCTGATTGCCCACACTCCCTTATTAAAATGTTGGTGGACTGTGCAAGTCCACCGAGGAAACCAAACTTCAGTTTGCTTTGGGTGCAAATCCTCACAAATTCCTCCCTCCTACCCACCCCGCTATAGCTCTTCTAATGAAGCTCTTCCTGCAGCAGCCTTTCTATTTTGGGACCACATTCTAGATGAATCTCCAAATGAGATCAAATAACAACCGCTGCTGCCACTCACAGGATAAATATCATTCAGCAAGAGCCAGACTAAGTATGATGGTGGCAGTCTTGTATTTTAAAATGAGGATCTACTCCAATGACATGTAAAATGGTGGTGACACTATGATTTAAAGGAAAATGGTTCTCAATCCTTCTTAAGCCTGTTTACCTCTACCCACTTGTGCACCGTGGAAAGTTAGTTTCCTCCTTAGCAGCACTCCGTTAGCAAAAATGACTCCACTGAGAAAATAACTGGAGACGGTTCTGCAAGGAGTGCAGTGCGGGGCCCTAAGAACCTTCAGTGACTTACAGCAATGAACTTCTTTCATGCTCAGATCCTTCTCACTTGACTTCCCTCATATAGGATAGGGGAGTAGTCAGATTTAAAGACACAGGTTTGTCTTCATCAGATTTAACTTGGGCCTTCATAATAAGATATATAATCCTCAACAGTAAATGAAAGGAATGACAAAAGGTTAACACAGCTTTAGCAACAAGTCTCCAGAACATACAGCTAACAAAAAAAGTCAGCCTGCCTACCCACACAGACCTGCATCAGTTGTGTCATAGCTTGAAATGGAAAAAAAGCTTTAAGCTTTCAAACACTCCTATCAGGTCACAATCTAGAAACATCTTATGCTTCCAGGGCAAGTGGTCACTTTTAAATCCAAACTAGCTAATGGATTTTATAAAGAGCAAAACAAATTGTACTATAAAAACCCCCAAATAGAATGTTTAGCAATATTTGGTAACAGTCAATGAAACAGGCATCATTTTTCCTCTTTGTAGCAAGTCAACTAGGGCCCAATGATTCTTATACGCTATCAAATTCAAGCTCAGCGTTTTCCTTAGCCTTTTGTATGCATGTATATATTTTATTGTTTTAACTAAGAGCATGCTCTATTAGATATATTTTCATGTTAAGAACAGGACATAAATATTTAAGTTAAATAAATAGATCATAAACAGACCAAACTAGCTCTCAAACCAGCACATCTGCCATTATATTTTTTTTCTTAAAAATCTGTTTCAAAGTAGGGCAGGAAACTAGATAAATTTCCAGGAACTATGGTTGAATTTTATAGAAGGGTTGGAAACTAATGTAACTGATACTATCAAGAGTATAAGGATGTGGTTCTAATATCACTTTCATTAGTACACAGCGATGTTTTTCTGTTAATTATAATTTCATCTGCATAATTATACACTAACAGGAGTATCTATCTAGTCTGACATTCATATAAAGTGTGTACATTTCAGATCAAAGCTGGAAAAACCCCGGAAACTACATTCTCATGCACGTAACTTTTAAAGGAAGAAGTTTCCAGGAATACATAACCTACTTAATCACGATCTCCTCTGCATAAGTATACAATGCAGCAAGACCATGTAATCAGTTCAACATTCATGTGAAATGCATGCATTTCAGATCAAAACTGGAGAAATCCCAGAAATTAGATTCTGATGCTTGCACCTTTTGGGGAAGGCAGAGGATTCTAGAAATCCAGTGTGTCCGATATATATATGAAAGAGCATCCATGGCTGCTGGAAATTCTGGCTACTCCCTTTCTTTCCAAAGGATACAAATTAAACTGTTAAGATGCTGTTTCCCCAATCATCTCACAAACACTGAATTTGAGACCCACCTCAGATTTACACAGGTCCTCCTCACTTTTGTCACCATTGGAAGTTAATGTTCAGGAGTACATGCAAGTATCTAAATGCAGTATGTTGCGCATGTTGGGCATAAATATATCAGAATGAAAACTCATCTGGTGAGCCTATTGAGAAACAAAGGCATTGATTTTTGGCAGTGGGGAGCTGAAGCCAAACACTAAATGTATTACATAATTTACAGCCACATACAAATTGTGTCCGGAGCACTAATGATCAGTCTCCCATGCTTGCTCAGGAGAGGTGAAATAAGATCAGAAAAGACTTGTCCCCAAGATGCTGCTATGGACCGCCCCAGTGTGGCAGGGGAGGAGGTGTTCTCATTGGGGAAAACAGAGGACAACCTGCTCCCAAGTCCTGCCTTGGCAGATCCTTCCTGCGAGGCCTGGGTCTCAGGGTCTTCCCAAAGGAACTCTGACCTAGCACTGGTATTACCCCTGATTAGGGTTTCCAACCCAGGCTGGAGGTCTCCTGGGATTACAACTGATCTCTAGGTGGCAAAGATCAGTTCACCTGGAGAAAATGGCTGCTTCAGGAGGCAGGCTCTGTAGCATTATACCCTGCTGAGACCCCTTCCCTTCCTAAAGCCTCACCATCCTTAGCTCTACCCCCAAAATGTCCAGGTATTTCCCAACTTGGAGCTGGCAACTTTACCCCTGAGCCAGTAAGGCCCTCAGGCCTGGAGACCACAGCACAGACCTGCTCATGGCCCAACCTGCCACTGTCTCTCAAAGCACCCCAGAACAGAAGAGATGAAGGGGTACAGATAAAGCATAGAGAGCCAGTTTGGTGTCGTGATTAGGAGTGCGGACTTCTAATCTGGTGAACTGGGTTCGATTCTGCACTCCCCCACATGCAGCCAGATGGGTGACCTTGGACTCACCATGGCGCTGATAAAGCTGTTCTGACCAAGCAGTGATATCAGGGCTCTCTCAGCCTCACCCACCTCACAGGGTGTCTGTTGTGGGGAGAGGAAAGGGAAGGTGATTGTAAGCCGCTTTGAGACTCCTGATAGAGAGAAAGCAGCATATAAGAACCAACTCTTCTTCTTCTTCATAGACCAGACACAGTAGTGTTTGGCTAGCAGCCCATGGCCTCCCTTCTGTGTAGGAAATGATGAAGAGACCAGTCAGTTATCATAGGATCTGGCCCCAGTACTTCTCAGGAGTGGAGAAGCTGAGTCATCTTGCAGGGAAGGCTTATATGGGAACAACATGTAGTTTTGCTGATTACTCCACCAGTTGCCAGACTGGTTTTATAGCTATGCTTGTTCCTTGACCCTTGGCCTGATTTTGTCTCCGCCTTTTGGAATACATAACCTGACCATGGACTGAGATCTCTGACAGCCTTCTGAGTTTGCCTTTGATTGTATTATTGGACTTGGGGCTTTGACTTTGGGGCTCTTAATCTGACAACCCCTGCTGTCAGATCCTGTGGTTACTGGGACTTGCTTCCCACCCAGTGGGCAAGACTGGTACACAGAGCATAGCAATTGTGTCAGAGTCTACAGTAACATCACTGGCACCTACCCATCATGACAAAGCATGTTGTCCCCAACCAGCACTGCCTCCTGGGACAGGCAAAGATGAAACCAGTCAACTTGAACACACAATGACACAGCCACATATCCATGACATCAGCTTACTACCCCCAATGTGTACAACACAAAACCTAGACTGAGTTATGCTGGCAGAGAGTTTAGTCAGTTTCCTAAACTATTCAGAAGAGACTATAAGGTGACACCCTACAGCACCCTATTTACAATGCATGGATTCAAATGTAGATTGTATTAAATCCAGATTTCATTTGAAAGCTGCAGATATACATTGAATGATCTTTTTACACATTTGCTCTGGAGGTGGTAGTGGAATTAAAAATCAAGGCTGATTTTCATTCTATCCATCATAATCAGAAAACAAAACAGTCCTTGCAAAAATCTTCCCTATCAGTGATTTTTCCTTTTACTTTAGCCCTGGAATGAGTAATGCCTCTTGCGCATTTTGGAATAAAAGTGTCTTTTTGCAGCCCTGTATGTGTACATCATAAGCAACAACTAATGAAAATATAATCAACAAGATGGAGGTAGTCTCTTGTACTAAACTTCCATCCAGAGTAAAATTTTACTGCATACTCAAACGGGAAGCTGTGACATCACTTTGAAAGAACAGTATTAACTTGCACTCTGGTCAATGCATCATTCTTAACAGCTATTCAGAATTACAAGAACAGCCAACAGAGAACCTGGGATTGAAACCTAGCCCCCATATTTTGCTTTACTCTTTCAAAAGAACATGAACAGAGAGAATAAATTCTGTTACAATAGTTCCTGTGTTTTATAGACATATCTAGGCTTAATCTTTCTAATTAATTCCAAATGCAAAGGCTGACATGTTTGCAAGTTGACTGGAGTAATGAAGATGTACTGGAAATTTTAAAGTGTGGGATATTATCGAAAATCCAAGGGGCAAAAGTCATGCCTTCATAGCCCCTTTCTGGTTTGTGTTTAGTAGATACAGCTCATATATTCAATCTTTCTTTACAACCAGGAGGCCTAGGTACATACTTTATTTCTAAAACAAAGAAGCTACAAGATTCTAGATTTTTTTCGTTTTGACAATAATCTTCCCTCAATGTGGTTTACATAAGAAATGAGTGACAGATACAATAAAACAATTAAACTATAAAATACACTAGAAACATTATCAACAATTTAGACTATCATCAAAATTTCTAATTCCCAACATAACTAAATCTGTGGATACTTAAATCCAGAGACTGGACCCACACAGAGACAATATAAACCTATAAACCTGTAAAAAAGTATACGGTGTTCAGAAAAATCTGTAATTTAGAAGGAGAAAAATATACTGAGGGTTTAACAAACTGAAACAATAGAAACAGTGCTTGTAGCTTTAATAAATGAATGTGTTTTCAGTAGCCATTGTGGGGATTGCCAGGCAATCATAATATGACCAGAAAGCTTTTGTTAGTGAAATAGGGGTAGGGGACAGGCTCCTTTCCAGGGCTATTTTGACCTTTGAGGGAGGATTCATTAGGACCACACCTGGCAGCAGTTACGAAGCAATTTAATACCACACAATTTACAAGACTCACCCAAGTCTGACTGCTTGCTACTGTTCAAAGGCAGTCATGCTACAAAAACCAGTATGCCGTCATGGGTAGGGTTTCAGACTAGAATCTGGAAGACCCAGGTACAAATCCCCACTCTGCTGCAGAAGCGCACTGAGTGATATTGGGCCACTCACATATAGCCTACCTCACATGGTTGTCCTAAAGATAAAATGGAGGAGATAAAGATAAAATGAACAATGTAAGCAGCTTTGGGTCACCACTGTGGGAAAAGGCAAGAGTATAAGTGAAGTAAATAAATAATATAGCTGAAGATGAGGGACAGATAAAAGAGAGGTTAGTGGGTGGGTGAACAGGAAGCAGGAAAAGATAGATATGGGGGTCGCCAGAATGGAAAAAGGAAATAGTGTGAGGAAGAGGATACAGAGGAAAATGAATTGTCCCCCAGAAGTCCTTCCAGATTATTCACTGTGAAACTGGCCCCAGTCTAGCAACTGGTATTTTGCAATTTGGTCATAGCTTTCTTGGGCTGCGGCTGCCAGGGGGAGGGCAAGCTGAAGAGACAAAAGCCTGTGCGTGCTTTCAGGGAAGGGGCAGAATTGTGGGGGAGATAAGACAAGATGCCCCCTGTAAGTCTTTGTGCAAACCTAAAATAGCCAAACATCTTCAAGTGTCACCCTAAATAGCACAGATTTACAGACTCTTTGGGAAAGCAAAAGATGAATGGCAGAATGACCATCAACAAATCCAGACTTACATAAAGATAAGCAGTGAATACTTTGCAAGCATTGCCATAGTCATGAACATTGTTTTAGAGATACACTATAAACTGCATCATTATGACAACTATTTTTCCATGGCTTCATAGAATTTGTCTTAACACATTTCCTCAATAACTCCCATACTTCTCTAATGCAGCACCGGAAGATAACCACTATTGATGGTCAGTTCATAGTCTGAGGAAGAGTGCTTGCACTAGAAAGAATCTTTGTTGGGTGCCACTGGACTCTGATTTAGTTTTTTTGTGCTACTTTCCCCAGTATATGATGAAACTATCTTTTTATTTAGACATTTTGAAGGCTGTCAAGTCTATGGGCTGGTTCTCACAGAAAACAATCTTGCATGCTTTCCTACTGCAGCCCTCTGATTCCTTCCTCATGCGACTCCTGATGACTGCCCCCCTCCCCCCAAAAAAACAGTGCAGGAGCATTTCAGGCTACCACGGGACGGGGGAGGCAGGAAAATCATGCTTCTGTGCAGGAAAAACCTTCAGTGCACAGTCATTTCTTCAAGGGGATGTAACCCTATATGCTAACATTAGAATTTGTGTTGGGAAACTGATCAGTGCTGCAATGTTTCCAGTTATTTTTTATTTCTGATATACTTTCTATTTGTGCATAATTTTGTGAGTACATATGTCCAAGTATATTTGACAGACTTGCAAATATTAATCTACTAGAAACTAAGCCCGCTGTGTTTTAAAGACAGCGGGCGCTAGGAGTGGGTAAGAGTTTCGCGGGGTGGGTGGGCGACTTGGTGGCGAAGCGGGCACCAGAGGGTGGGGATGGCGCGGCCTGTGTGGCTGCATCATCGTCGTGTGGAGTTGGAAGTGTGGATGGGGCGCAGCACAAACCTGAGACTGGGAGGCTGGAGATGGCATTCAGGACGGGGCGCGGAGTCAGACAGCAGAGTAGGTAGGCTCCTTGGGGCCGGGGGCTGTGTTGGCGCAGAGTGTTGCTGGAGGCATCGGCACGGGGTCCAGAGTGCTGGGCGTGGCGTGAGGGGTTTCTGGGCCGGTCGCTGGGGCGTCAGTGTGCGGCAGGCGCCTGCCGGGTGGTGGTGGCAGCGGGGAGCGGTGTGGCTTGCGGCGGTGTGGTGGCTGGCGACGTAGGCGGAAGCGTGGGGGAAGGGAGCACTGGTGGGGTCGGTGTTTGCGGCACGGCCGAGGCTCGGGCGTGGCCGCAGGTTGTGTTCCGCGGCGGTGGGGAGGTGGGGTGTTGTCAACTGGGTCGGGCCCCTTGTCGTCGGCGCGGGGGCAGCGGGCAACCTTCCTCGGCCGGGGCTAGGCAGGCCGATGTGGGGGGGCGGATCGGGAGGCGCTTCGCGCCTGCCGATTGGGCCCTCCGTGTGTCAGTCCGGGGGAAGGGGCCTATCGGCACCCTTCCTCATCACGGACAGGGCCCGCCGCCATGGCCCTTAACAAATTATTTAATCCGCGGAGCAGGTTAAGGATACCAGGTAAATCTTTTGACTGACAGGCTTTTTGATGATGGGGAGGTACAAAGAGAGCAAGTGCAAGGATAGTTCTGTAGCCTGTATATCTTCTGAGTCCCCCCCCCCCTCCGGACTCTTAGAACAGCAGTTTTATCCTGTTGTTTCTTTCAGGAACAAAAGCAAAATGTAAGGCAGGCAGACAACTGTGCCAGGAAGAAATCTCCACACACTTCTCTGCTACTCTATCCACTTTTGACAGTGTTGGGGGAAGAGTGTTATTTTCTCTCCTGTTGTCCCTAACAAGATAGACAGAAAAATGCAAAGGAAGAGATCCTACCTAAAACAAAAATGAGATTTTACTAGCAAACCACTCAATAGTGGTTGACTAGCAAGATTAACTGCATGCTAGAAAGAATGAATGCCAAAGACTTCCTAGATGGGAATTACAGGACTCATCTTGTTAAAAAGAGTTTGGTTGCTATTGTGAGATCATTGGTAAAAAATACAAGGGTACAGCCAGAAAGAATTGTGCAACTGAGAAAGAAAAATATTTCATCACTGTATCCTGCGTGTGACTTCCCAAGAAGTAATCACAGAGAAAAAATCTCAGTCTTATTCTGAGCCTTTCAGTAAGAATATAGAAGGCATCCTATACTGAGACAATTGTGTGGTCCCTTGTATTAGAGGACACAGTTGTTTCACAATGTACTGTGCAAAGAAAAGTTATTTCTGTGAGGAAAGCAGGATGCATTCCTTATGTAGGCAAACACTCAAATGAGTTAGCCATGTCTTCAAACATCTAGAAAGGCTAGAAGAGGTATATTGTCATGATTCTGAATTTGAAATTATATGTGTCAGGTAGTAGACTAGACTGCCTTGTCTAAAACAAGATGAAATTGAAGACATGTCTGCAGTAGGCTGTTTGTAACAGATTTTCACATTTTATTTGATTTGTTCAAGCTCTCTATTACATTGTTCTTGATACATTTTCTGTTTGTACATATTTCTGTTTATTGGAACTATTGTCTTGGCTTTGAACAGTGGACAAAAAGAAGGGGTACATTAATTACAATGCTATATACAAGTATATTGCATATACAAGCATTATGTGTTATGATAATGTTTATGCAGTTCACTAACAAGAATGGGATGGATACAAACTGAAAAGCTACTTCAATGAAAATAAATGTTTTAGAAGTTGACAATTTAGATGGGACTTCTGTACTGTTTCATTCCAGCACTCTACCAATCTCTATACATTATTCTCCCCTCAACCTTGATGTTTCAAACTCTAGAAATGTATGACTTTCCTGACCATTTTTCTAAAAATATATGACTTTCCTGGCCTTTTTTTCTTTTCTTTCTTTTTTTTTTTTTTGGGGGGGGGGGCGACCAATGGATCAGATAAACAAATACATTTATTCATTATGATGATGTACTTAGGAAATGTATGTGCTGCCACTCTAGAGACTCAAGGCTACATATACTATAAATCAGTGTTCCGCAACTCCCGGGCGGCGGACCGGTACCAGCCCATGGAGCCCGTGGTACTGGGCTGTGGCAGAGGGGAGGGAGATACTGGTGTCGGTGTGCCAGCAGACACACCTCCCTCCCCCCCATGGCGCCCGCTGTGATTGGCCGCTTTGGCAGCCAATCGCTCCCAGCAAAGCGAGCGCCGCACTGTGGGGGGAGGCGCAGGCACCGGCGGACGTAAACACGCAGGCGTGGAGCTGCTGCACCTACGGGTTTGCTCCCACTGGTGCGCCAGTGCCTCGACCCCCTGCGGCACAGCAAGCACTGTGCTGCGAGGGGAGGTGCGGGTGTGCCAGCGGGCACAAAAACGGTGGCTCTACACCTGCACGTTTGCGCCTGCTGGCACCCATGCCTCCCTCCCCCCCGGTCCCCAAAAAGGTTGGAGACCACTGCTATAAATTCAGAACAACAAAATAATAAAACTAGTAAAAGCATAAAAATTATCAATTTTACGATCAGTAATAAAACACTAAGATGGGTCCTCATTCCATGTAATGTCTGGGTTTCCAGAAACATATGAAGGCATGCATTCACCCCATTTACCTATAAATGGAAGCTGGACTCAAAGATTCCCTCAGAAGCTGATGAAACTAATGCAGTACAGAAAGAGTTCAAGTCATCACTTCACCCTCCAAAAAGCAAAAGTTAAAATAACATCCCTTAAAATGAACCCTGCAAAAAGAATTCCCTCGCTGGAAATGAAGAAGATACACATGTTGCAGCAAGTCATTTGTTTTCATTGCATAACTCAAAAGCAGAGCCATGGATCTATGATCTTGATTTTAACTGAACCGTAACTTAATCTTGCCATGTCAAACAAGGAAAAGAAATAAACACCCTTCACTTGACGCGAATACAAGCCTACTCATGTGAATTGTTATGAGGGTTGTGGCCCTCATAAAATACTTAAAGGAGGAGAGTTAAGAGGCCTTAACTTTTCTAGTTCTTACTAGTTCAGGCTGCGGATAATATTATGCAGGGAGAACTGGAATATAGGGTTGAGAAGGAGGAGGGAGAAACAGTGGCAAAGTGATGATCAACAAACTGGGAAGGTATAATGAAGCACAAGTGCCTAAACTGGGAAAAGGTTGAAATGTGAGGGGGAAATACCTAAAAAGCCAGAAACTCCTTGGTTATTACCAATTTCCTAAAAGTATTCTATCTATCTAGGCATGTCTATCAACATGTCATACAACACACCCCAGATATCAAAATAATTTGGGCCTCCTCAAGAACATAAAATTGACAAGCAGTGCTCATTCTAATCCCAAGCAGGAAACTAGACCTGAACAATAAAAGAGGAGAAGCTAGAATGCTTTAAAGCTCTCAAGGGAAGGCCTCAAGGAAGCAAAAGGCCAAGCAAGAAATCTTCCATATACATAGTTATTGGTATTCTCACAATGTGCCGAACATTTGAAAAGTTCCAGAGAGAGCCTCACCTGCCAGGAGCCTTCTGGGAGAAGTCCCCCGCCCCATCGGGTTTAGAGAGAAGCCTCTCTGAGCCCAGTGGGGGTTATGCTGGCCCCAGCACCACCCCACCCCCACTGGGTGTAGAGAGGCTTCTCTCTAAACCCCACGGGGCCCGCCCAAGCCCCTGTCTAGCACCCAGTGCATTCCTGGACATACCAGGCTTTCCTTCTAGTATAAAAATACAATCTAACAGCACGCTGGAGGTTGGGAGACTATAGCTGCCCAAGTTATGGTAAATGGAAAACAAGTTGGAAAGGATCAGAGGAAGAATTCCATTTCTTTGCTAATGCAAATATATTATTTATTTGGATCCTGCTTTGCTTTCCAGTAGGGACTCAATGGAGGTTTTTTCACTTCCTCCATTCTAGCCTCACAACTACAGGCTCTAAAGTAGATTAGGGTGAAAGAAACTGACTGACCCAAGCTCATCCAGTGAGCTTCCATGGCAGCATGGGGATCTGAATGCAGATCTCCCAGATCCTAGTCCAACACTCTAACCCAGCCTTTTTAAACCTTTGACCATGTAGGAGAAATATTTTTCAGACTTTGAGGAGCCCCAGAACCAGGACAGAAATGTGACCTATTAAGGCAAGATACAAGGGAATGGCCAAAATGACAGAATCATTGAATTGAAAGGGCCCTACAGGCCATGTAGTCCAACCCCTTGCTCAATGCAGGATCAGCTTAAAGCATCCAGGATAAATATCTGTCCAGCCACTGCGTGAAGACTGCAAGTGAGGGGAAGCACACCACCCCCTTAGGCAGTCGATTCCACTGAACTGTTCTCCTGATATCTATCTGATATTGTTCTCCACGTAGTTTAAGCCCATTACTGCGGGTCCTATCCTCTACTACCAACAGGAACCTTTCCCAGCCCTCCTCTAAGTGAAAATCTTTCAAATACTTAAAGACAGCAATCATGTCCCTGGGGAGCTCTCATGGAGAATCCCTGCTCTAACCACAACACCATTCTGGCTTGCTCTCTCTTTCTGTCTTACACGCATACACACACTCCATCACTTAAAAAGGAACATTTAAAAAATAGTTCTAATACTGAAAAGTAACCGGAAGACATCACAGTTGTCTTTATACTCCAATCAGAAGGCAAAGCTTTCTTTTTCATTGTTTAGACAAGTAAAAAAGCAAGTGGTTTTCACAAACACCCTTGTGTATGGTACACAAATCTATTAAATATACAACATGGCAATGAGGCAGTTCCTTTAAAACTGGCTATTAATTTTCTATTACCCATTCATTATTCGTCTGCCACCTCATGATGTATTTACATTGTAAAATATGTATCACAGTGGCCAAGCAAAGTTTGAAGATCTGTGGCTACTTCACTGGTATCTAAAATGATGTGTATTCCTAGCTCAGCTATCGTCTTTAAAATATATTTATTTTTATTTATATTTGAAAGAACAGTTGTGACAATTATGACCAAACAGATCCAATAGTATCTCAGAAAGGTTCATAATAAATAAGCCAATAAAAAAAGCAAAAAAGGGGGGGAACAGCTCTGCTATCTTAAACCACAGAATTATAATACCAATCCAAGTTAACCACAGCAAACAACCTAGTTCGTGCCACCCTGGAACAACTTTTTGTTAGAATTGGCCATGACATTGAATAAAATCTATATTATTTATGACTATAAATATGTAGCCATCAGTGTATGGCTTTCAACAGTTTCAATTTGGCCACAATATTGCAAAGGAAAAATCTAATGACGATAGTACTCATTTAAAAAATTCTATCCTGCTTTTCTACTCTGAGTACATTTTGACCTATGAATAAGGTATGGTTTTCAGAATAATGACTAAACCAGTATGAAAATCACATCCTATTTCTCTTCATGAAGCTTAAAATTTAAGCAAGTAAATTTCAGGCTGGTTCTCCTACCTTGGCCTAATTTTGCAGTTGTTCTTATTCTTGCTTGGTGTTTTGATGTGACCCCGCACTTTCTACAGAACAATGAAGCTTCTTGACCATATCCTAGCAATGGGACTTTTCCTTTACAGCTGTCCCAGAAGCTGGTACACTGGATAGACAAGAGATCATTTCAGTGCGCTGTGTTACAAGAACATATTATGTATTTTGAGAGCATCAATGCACCAAGGATCTAATGAAACTTTAAGCAGCCACAGGAAGGCCACTGAAACGTTTCCATACAGCTGTTACAATGTGTGGGAGCAGGTTACAATGAGGATCAGCCCCAATGTATAGATAGTCTCCATGACAACTAACTGCTGCCAGAAATATACAGCGCTGCTGTGGAGACACTTCACATGACAGGGTCAGTCCAGGTAGTGAGATGTTCCTACATGCTAGATAAGGCACACTGAACTACTACTACATGGAAGCATTTTCACCAGCTTCCACACAGTTGCATTTCATTGTTCCTGAAATATTGCGAAAGCACCATATTATATTTCTACATAGATCAGTAAATCAAGTAAAATACATCCCAGTTTAGAACAATGACTCTGCAAGACAAATTAGGCTCTGATTTCCATTTGCGGCTGTGTTCCCCCCCCCCTTCTGCATGGAGTTAGGCTCCTTCAGGGTTGTCCCCAGGGTTGTCCTGACTTGCCCTCTTAGTTGGCCTATATCAAAATACTCAGAAATCCATGTTCCATTTTTTGACATGGGATCCAACAGGGTGTATGGCAGGACTGGGCCATGAGGAAGCAAGAAAACTTGGGCTTTCCCCAGTTAGGCATTCCCAGTCATTGCTACCTCCAAGTGTCACTTCTGTCATCTACTCTTGCAATCTTAACCACCATTAAAAAAAAATTAAACCATGGCTGATGGCGTTACAACGCAATTCCAATCTAATGAGATAGCAAAAGCCCCACCATGTTTGATTAGTACCTTTCCTTCTTTCTCTTTTCCTTTAGGAGTCAACTTCATATTTGGTTTTAGTGAGATTGGGGGCAGACTGCATGTATGTATGTGGGGAAATGGCATGATAAAGCAGCCCACCTTTTTGTATTCCCTTGTTTGTGTTATTATAGTTTTGTGTTATAATTGTGGTAATTTTTTTTTTTTTAGATTTCAAACTTGGGGGGGGCACTCAAATGCGACAAAATGGCACTGGAAGATTTGGAAGTTTTGGGAAGATTTGGGACAGTGACAACTGTCAAGTGAAAAAAAATGGTGGGAATTTTTAACTTCCTACCCCTTGGCTATTGCAGACACAAATCTGGGGGCAAACGGGGAAGTAGGGCAAGGACTTCCTCATGTTGATGTGGGAAATGATTGGGAGAGCCATCCAAAGGCAAAAAAATAGGGGACAGCACGACGTAACAGCTGGCTCAGTCCTCCATGTGGAAAAAGTCAATTTGTTGATTCAGCATATCTGATTTTGCATGCCACAAGGCAATTGCACTCGTCCCCACAGTAGGCGACAGGAAAGTTGGAGCCATAGAAGCTGCACAAAGATCTAAACAGGGTACCTTCTTTCCGCAAGTATATTTTTTCACACTTCAAGTTTCACACTTGAAGCTTGGATCACCTCCAGGATTTTTACTCATTGTGGGGGGCATGATTTCCACAGATTTATCTTGAGTTGAAGCCCCCTGTTCTACCACCCATGCCATTCCCAAGGGTGCTTTAACTTTCAACAGAAATTTAGCAAGCTCAGGGGGCTGTATCAGAAAGGAGTAGACAGGAAAGATCTGAAAGAATTTTACTCATGGTTCTTTGCATTCAAATCATTTGAAGTTTCAACGAATAATATGTTTCATATGGTATGCTGTGGAACTAAAACCCTACACTATTCATTTTCCAATGTAACATATCAATGTGAATTCAATAACTTTAACTTGCATAATTCTGAATATTCAGGTCAAATACATGTATTATCGATACTATTATCAATCAGCTTGGGGATAGTGTTCCATGTTAGGTCAGTTTATTTTATGTAAAACGGTTGAGCTCCACTGATTTATTGAGCATACTCTCTCCACTCAAAGTATGTGCCAAACAGTTAAAACATTTTCAGGCTATCTGGAAAGCTGAAAAATGGAACATATATAAACCAAGACATTCTCCGTCCAAAACCTATGCAGGGGTACTCTAGTTTAAGCATGCTAAAATAAACAATCTTAGACTAGAGTCACTCGGACTAGGATTGGATTACCTAGTAAGTATAAAAATCAGGGTTTGAGATTCTTTATATCTAACAGTTGAAATTTAGAACATACCCATAAAGACAAACATTTCTACATAGATATGCATTCCTTGTTTTCTTCTAGGGTTGCCAGGCTCCAGGTGGGGCCTGGAGATGCCACAGAATTACAATTTATCTCCAGACTAGAGAGATCTGATTCTCTGGAGAAAATGGATGCTTTGGAGGGTGAACTCCGTAGTCCACTAAAGTCCCTGTCCTTCACAGGCTCCATCCCACAATCTCCAGAAGTTTCTAAGGGATGGCAACATCTATATTACCAGCTATAACTAGTATTCCTTGCTAAGAAAACTAGATTGTAATCTCTCTTTTGTGCCATGTAGAATTCCAATTCCCCTCATTTTCTTCTATGGCGTGCATATAAAACTAAAGAAAGTATGTATTCCCTTTGCACTGATTTTTCTGTATACAGACCCCCCCCCCTTCCTGGTATTTACAAAACGGTGGAGAAAAAATCCTGTAAATCCATAATGAAAATATGTCTGTGACTTTGCTTCTGCTTCCAGATTTGCATCTCTCTGACCACCAGCGCAGCGTGACTTTTTAACAGGAACAGCTGGACACTGCTTTTCAGAACATTAAGAACCTTCCCTGGCAGCTGAAGCTTTTATGTTGAAAGCCAAATACATTGCTCTAGTGAAGCTACTCAAATGCCTTCCAGTGCTGTTTCTCACTAGCACAGAGTTGTTCAGCTTCCTGGTAAGAACTATCTGCCCAATTGTTCTCCAGTAATATATACACTATATTTCTGAATATGAATAGTCTTCTCCCCAAGTGACAGACTCTTTCACCAGTTGTATTAAGCTTAGTATTAATCTCCAAAGCCAACATGCACAGGCAAATTCCTGTTAATAGGAAAAACACCCAACAATTATTTTCCACAAGGCTGTTAACTTCCTAGTTCAGACAAGTTGTCATTGCACAACTAAGGAACAGATCTGTTTTTACATAATCTTCCCATCTCAATCAATTCAACCTTAACTTCAAAGCAAAGTATTATTTAAAGAGCATCTATATGCTTTCTGTGCAAACTTGAAAAGGAAACCCCACCAGGAAGGCACTTGAACGAAATACACTGTCCTGCTTGAGGTGCATACCGCTGCAAGCGAACTCAGAAGTTTGTCTCGTTCCAGGCTGCCTTAGACTTAACCAACTTTAAATAAACACTGAAAGGGCTGAGGTATCAAATGATTTAACGCATAAAAAAAGGACTGCAGTGCGTCAGAGACAAAAGCCAGCTCCTAGCCTCACTGCATTGCCATGTAGCTGGGGGGAGGGCAGGCTTTTCCTGGCACTGCCCCATTGCATTGCTAATAGCGCCTCGGGAAAGCACTCGGCCGCTGTCCTTCAAGAGGCGCCGTCGTGCGCTGAGGGTGGAGCAGAATTCCGTGAAGGCCTGCTGACCCCCCCCCCCTTTCACCGTGCCAATAACTGAGGAAAGTAAATGACTTCTCAGCTCCCGCAACGATGCCATATATACCGAGAAAGTATCCCCTCCCTCACCCACACCCACTCCTCTGCCAAGTACTCCCAAGTAGTATGCCTCCCCCCCCCCTCCTCCACCCACACCGGCCACAAATCGCTGCTCCCCCTTTCAGCACTGCCATGTCCCGAGCGAAGTCGGAGCGCGGAGGGAGCCTCAGCCCCTGCCAAAGGCTCTCAGCAAAGAGTTTCTTCGCGACCTCCAGTTCAACCCCATGAGGGGCGGAAGGAAGGGGCCGAAGGGTCACCTGGCCCCCGCCTCTCACTCAGCAGACGAGGTAGCGGGACGCAGAGGACGCTGCCCCCCAAAGCCCCGGCCCGTTGCAGCCCCAGCCGACTGACTCCTGGGCGGTACCTTCAGGCGGTCCCCCTGCAGGCGCGGGTCGTTCCAAGTGGTGGTGCGGCTGTTATGATCCACAAAGAAAGGCCAGCCGGTCTGCGGGTCGATCTTCACCTCCCAGCCCGCGGGCAGAGGCTCGCGCTCCCCTCCGCCCGCCTGCGCCACGGTCTGAGCGGCCGCGCTCATGCTGCGCTCCAGAAAGGGAAGCTGGGCACCACGGCGAGAGACCTAGGAGGAAGCAGCAGCAGCAGCACACCGCCGCCAACACCGGGCCATGCACTGGGGAGTTAAGAGAGCCAGCCCGGCACCTTTATCGCTCAATGGCGAGAGGGAGGGGACACAGAAAGGGGTGGAAGTGTCTGGAAATAGCAGCTCCGCGCCAAGGGGGAGGGGGAGGAGGAAGAGGAGGAGGAGAAACGCAGGGCAGCTGCCCAGCTGGAAACTTCTGGGCGCCTCTAGACAGCCGGCCCGACAGCTCCTCCTTGAGTCACTTCGCTTTCGCTGTCATCGGCGCTCATCAGCATGAAGATTATGACGAGAGCGTCGCTCCGCCTCTGGGCCGGTGGCTGCAAATAAGGCTTGCCGGCTTTCGTGCCGTGTTTACCAGCGCCCGTGGAGAGGCGAAAGAGGCCGGCCGGCTGGCGTGAGAAACTCCCGCAAAGTTAGAAGCTTGCCCTCCATTTTGACAGAGGCCTGGGTAAAATACGAGGGTGGCGGGACAGAACGACTTGCACGTGCGCATGGAGCCTTCGGCAAACAGGGTCGCTGCCTGCGCAAAAGATGTGAAGAGCGATCCTACGCGGGATTACTGCAGCCTAAACCTTCAATGAGCTTGTGCACAGATATTGCCTGGTTAGCATGCTACAGTTCTTGGCAAGTGTTGGGCTGGCATGCCAACTAAGCACGTAAGGCCGCTTTACCCAGGCAGTAGTCCAAATGGGGTCGGGTAAATGCCGGAAAGAATCGAAATAAGCATTAAACAATAAACAAGAATACCGCAAAACAGTGAGATGCATTACAGACCCTTGGGAACAATATTTTAGAAATGAAGCGGTGGAAATCCCGCAGCTTTATTAACCCTAACTAGGCCAAAAGCCTCCAGAACACGGAACAGAACAGAATGAGCATTAAACAAACAACAACTTTGCAAAAAATATTGGGATGCACTAGGGATACTTGAGAAAAAGATTTTAGAAATGAAAAAGAATGCTCCTTTATTAACTCCTTCCAGGCCAAAATGTCTCCGGAACACCCAACATACAGCAAAAAAACAGTGAAATGCATTAAAGACACTAAATATTTTAGAAATGAAAAAGTGGAATTCCCAGACCTTTATTAACCTTTTCCAAGCCAAAATGCCTCTGAAACATCTTGGAACAGGCTGAAATGTGCATTAAGAAGGGTGCAGGGGTTTCACTTTTTCATTTTTAAAATACTTTCTTTGAGTGTCTGTAATGCATCCCATTGTTTTTTGCAATACTGTAATTGTTTATTGTGCATTCCAACCTATTTCAGAGGCAGTTTGGCCCAGAATAGTTTTTAAAAGAGGTGAGAGTTATACTTCTTCATTTCTAAAATATTGTTCTCAAGTGTCTGAAATGCATCTAATTTTTTTGCGGTACTCTTCATTTAATGGCTGTTCCGGGCCATTCCGGCTCTTACCCTGTCCCTAATGAGGTCTTTAAATGGAATGCAGGTGAGCAGAAAGAACTTGGCCCTGCAACTTTGTGAAAGCCTAATGACTGGCATCGCTTGAACTGGGATGTTACCTGCAGAAAATGATTTTGTGGTGCATGGGTAAAAGTCAGATCTAGGTGACTTTAAATGGATCCACATATATTCAGATGGTTTTTATACTGAAACAAAATAAAACCACCATTAGACTGTAGACCATGTCTTAATCTATAGACAGCATCACAAAAATCATGCATCCACAACATTATGGAGATGCAGTGGCACAAAAACCAAGTAGAAATACATGGATCCTCATGATTTTGGAACTAGATCATCCCACTCATCATAAGATCACCCATTATATTGATAGCCACAGCATACCCCACAAAAAACTACAGATCTATGCCTCCATGGCAACGCCAGAGAGTGAAAACACAATTCTTGAAGCATGGATCCTCAGGGTTTTTTCATCGAGTCACCGTAAACTCACCATAAGATCACATATTGTGTCCATGGCAGCTCCCACCACAAAAATCACGGATTGCTTCACTGTGAATTTGACGCATATGCCTGTGCAACTAGTGTAAGAGGCTAGGGATGGTGCGTGCACATTTTGTTTGACAGTGGAAGGGAATGAGTTGCAGTTAGATAGTGGCTGGATGCAGCTGTAGTCTTCTCTGCAGCACGGAAAGTGATTTAGCTACACGCACTAACATGGAGAGTGTCTTATATAATCAACTACCTTAACCAACAGCTAAGCTTATGAATATCCAGCCTCAAAGGCTAAAGGAAGCTGACATGTTTGTGAAAGCATTCTTGAAGTGCAACTTGTCTGAGAAAAGCAAGGAGGCCATCAAAGACCTCTTAACTCGGAAAGCTGTTGTTCTTGATTATCTTCATAAGAGAAGATGGGGGAAAAGGATAAGAGGGAACATGTTCTCCACCAAGCAGAGGAAGGAGACACAGCTCTCTGAAATTAAACCAGAACACCAGAGATACGAGAAATTTTTACCTTTGCATGAATTATGGAAACAATATGTCCAGGACCTTTTGCAAAGGACTCAAGCAAGAAGCACCACCAGAGATGATTTAGACCAAACTGCCAAAAGCTGATCTGCACAATACACTTGTCACAGTGAAAAAATCAAAATGTCCTTTGTATGTCAGTATTATAGGCATTGTTATTTAGGAAATGAAGCACATCTTCAAAATCATTACCAATGAAGACCAATTGAAAGTCATTCCCAAATTTAACAGTGTCTTCAGCATGGAGATCGATGGCCTCATGTCCTATATCTTTTGTGGGAAGATCCAGTTCAGACCTAGTGAATGTTATGCAAAGAAGTTCAAAGCCACCAGCACTATTGATCTGTAACTAGTTTTGAAACACAGAGACCTGGTTACTGTTGATGGGTGACCAGGAACGTTGTTTGCTGCATATAAACCAGAATTGGCCATAACCACCAAAATATTTTTGCCATGTTATATAAAACTAGGAAAAGAGCCCATTGTAAACAAAATACAATGGGCGCTAGAATGTGGGGGAGACGGAGGGACAGGGCAGCGTGCAGAAAGGAAGGGCACCTTAGTGATGAGGTGTCTTCGAGGGCGGGCGGCGGCGGCGGGGTGTCCTGGGCTCTTCAGTGTGTCCGCGGCGGCGATGTCGAGTTGCGGGCGGGTCTTTGAGATCTCTGAGTGGTGGGGGCTCGCTCGGGCGGCGGACTGATGCGGCGAGAGGCGCTTTGCGCCTCTCACCGCGTCAGGCCGCCGGGCAGGGAGCCCCCGGCAGCCGCGCGACTGTTGGGCGCTCCCTTGGGCAGCGGGCTGACGCGGCGAGAAGCGCTTCGCGCCTCTCGCCGCATCAGGCCGCCAGGCAGGGAGCCGGCCTGACGCGTCGGAGGAGCTTTGCGCCTCCGCCGCGCCAGGCCATCGGCAAAGGGAGCAACTGCAAGCCGCGCTGCACGTGGCTCGCAGTTGCTGGGGCTGGGAATCGGAGGGACCAATCGGCAGGCGCTGCGCGCCTGCCAATTGGTCCCTCCGATTGTCCGTCCGGAGGAAGGGTCCAATCCGGACCCTCATCACGGACACATCCCGCCTTAGAACCCCTTAGCCATTTATTTAGTCCGTGGCGCCCGTGGCGCCACGGGCGGTTTAAAGATAATCCTAGTTCTTAACACACATTAATGTTTTAATGTTTTAAGCATCTCTTACTTTTTTGTAAATGATTTGTATTTATAAATTTTGCACTGAAATAAAATTATTCTACTTTCTGACTTCGAAGGAAAAGTCATGGATCCACACCTTTGTGGCAACCCGGGACTCGGGATTTGGGATTGGGATTAGAGATGGGTACCACCAATACCCCCTCTCCACCTGCTAGTAGGGGAAAAGGGTAGTGGATTAGCCAATCTTGCCGGGTTAGCTTGCTAACTAATAATTGCTGTACTGTAGTTGTTTTAACTGGATTTTAATGGATTTTATGGGGTTTTAGAATGTTGTAACCCGCCACGAGCCGCAAGGGAGTGGCGGGCAATAAATCGAATAATAATAATAATAATAATAATAACACCAGGGAGCAAAAACATGGTTGTGAAGCATGGATTCCCATGGATCCTCAGGGTTTTTGCATCTGTTCATCTGTAACAGTGGTCCCCAACCACCGGGCCATGGATCTGTGATTTCGGTGGTGGGAGCCAAAGACATGATATGTGATTTGATGGGGGTATTGAGGTTGACCAATGCAAAAACCATGAGGATCCACGTATTTCAACTATGATTTTACACCATTGTGGCCCCACGATACAGGGGAAGCCTGATTTTTGTCATGCTGCCTTTCTCAACCAGGGTTTCAAGAAACCATGGGGTTTCTTGAGGGCTCTGGAAGGGTTTCCTGAATAGGTGGGAGTTAATTCATTTTATTATATCATTTTAAAATTTGTTATTTATCGGGTGATATGACCAGATATGGTCATGTTGACCTGCCCCCTTCAATGACCAATGATGGTCCTGGAGGGGATGAGAAGGGGCGGGCCCCTGGGTAGGCATGTACACAGCTGTGCTTCCCAACCGTATTCTACATGATCACACCACTCCTGGGGTTTCTTGAAGCCTGAAGGATTTTTCAGGGGTTTCTCAACAGTAAAAGAAAAACGAGAAAGGCTGGTCTAAGACATGGTACACAGTATGAAGGTGGTTTTATTTTGTTTCAATTTCAAAATTATATGAATTCATGAGGATCTGTGCCTTGGATTCATATTTTTGTGTTGCTGCAATGCCACAAAATGTTAGAGCCATTTTTATAATAGTCCAATCTATAGTCCTGTCTTCCACATGTGGTTTGATACTAGATTTGTTAGAGTTCAGTTTTTAAAAGTGATGGATCCATGTAGATCTGAATTCAGAATCCATGTACATCTGACTTTTACTTTCTTCCAGTTTTGTGCACTTAGTGCACTGGGATGGGTTCTTTGAGCAGGCACTGGGCTGGTGCGAACACTGACCTGTGGAAAGTCATATCTGTCTTGCCTTGCCAATATATCATGTATAAAAGAAGCATTTAACAAAGTTCAAAGTATGCAAAATCATATTTCATTGGCATGTTTAAATCAAGCTTCAGTTTAAATGAGTATGATGTCCCACTGTACATGTGCAACATTAACAAGTCAGTGCAATGCCCATCCAGGGTACAGCTCCCTGATGTTCTTACTAGGCAAATCAAATGAGCCCAGTTTAAATTAGATAATGGGTGTGGGGAAGTAGAACAGCTAACTGTGTCAGATTTAAAGCAGATATTATTTTGCTGGAATAGTAACTTACCAATGTTTCTTTTTCAGCATCATCAATGTGGATAGGAAGGCAAGAATGTAGTGCTGACTGAAACTGTATATTATGTAGTTACAGGACACTATAGGGTAACCAATTTATGCTAAAGAAACAGGAATCCAGTAGCACCTAAAAGATTAACAAAAATTATTCCAACATAAGCTGTCATGGCTATCAACCCTCTCTGTAGTTTGCACTAAATGATCTTGATTGTATGCTGGCATATATCCTACCTAGGGAGACACAGTCATTAGGGTTGAATAACATGTTACATATGCTGCAGTCCCAAGAACATTCTGGAAACATACATCTTTTAAATACCATTGTTGTGCCATACAAATGTTATCTTCACAACAGTATGTGAGGCAAGTGGTTATTATTAGAACACTGGTCTTACCCAGCAAGGCTATGTTTGTGTTCTTGTATTGTAAGAGTTAATAAATCCCCATTACTATTCATATTATCTAGCCTAGATTTTTTGGGAAAGAAGCCATGAAGCCATGACTCAGAAAAACAGCTTCAGAATCTTAATAAAGACCATGCCTTCTACTTCTGTTTAGTGAGAAGGCGCTTTTGATTCCATCTCTAAAACAGACAAGTTACTTCCCACACATATACAAATGCACACACCAGCTAGCAATCTTCGAACACTGAGTTCAGCAAACTAATTTACTAATGACATGCTGTCCCATTACAATGCAATATTTATTAATCAATTTTTAACCAGATGGACAATGAATTAATTATTTTAATGAATATATTTACATATTATGTGTTCAAAATGTATTATTTTATTGTTTATTATCTATGGTTATTCACCTTGAGCCTTCAAGAAAGGATGGGTTATAAATAAAATGTTATTATTAATGTACTTAATGTATTATGACTAACCCAAATGAAACCACCTGCAAACTTTTGAGTTCTTCAAAAACTTTTATCAGGCTGGATGTTTAAAAGCAAAGAGGAAAAGGGAGTGTAGCTCGGGGGAGATGTTTCAGGCCCTGAGATGTCTCAAGGACACTTGCCTGCACCCGTTCTAGAATCATGGAAAATAATGACAGTCTCCCTTGTGGGTATAAAAACCTATGGCTATCAAATATTGCTATAATACCAGACAGAACAAAAAACTGAAAGTAAATAGGGCCTTCCGCATGCAAAAAATGTAGCCATACAGCCTCCGAATGTAGCTGGCCTATTCCGGCCCCTCCAAATGACGTTGCCTACATCCAGAGGCTGCCCAGCAGTCAGCTCGCAATTTCAACAAAAGATTGTTTGCCATTGCTTGCCTGTGTGTAGTGACTCTAGAGTTCCTTGGTGGTCTGCCAGCCAAGTATTAACCAGGGCCAACCATTCTTAGCAGCCAATATCTGACAAGATCCCAGTAGACTGGGCCAACCAGGTCACAGCTTTTATTGTAAAGGGACAAAACAAACCCCCCCACCTAACCACAGTGGAACACCATCAGTACATTCCTAAGTAGAGTTACACTCCCATAACCTATTTGACTTCAATGGGCATAGAAGGGTGTGACAGTGCTCAGGGCTGCATGTGCCTAAGCAGGTGAGAATGTGATAAATTTGAAATTTCAACATGAATTTTATTTCTTTTGTTTATTTCATTTATGTTCCACCTTATTCCCCAACAGGACCCCAAAGCTGCTCACAAAGCCTTTACTTCATTTTTATTCACAACAACCCTGTGAGGCAGGTTAGGCCAATAATGCATGGCTGAAGATCAGTTGTAATTCCAGGAGATATGCAGCACCATCTAGAGGCCAGCAACTCTAAGGGAAACTACTTAATGTTTTGCCTACACAGCAATTTTGCCTTGGTCATGCAGAAGCAGGAACACTTTTAAAAAGAAAAATAGTGAAATGTTAACAAACGTTAACAGAGAGAAAGGAAGCAGGATGCTTCATTCCTGTGATGACACAAACAAGACTTATCCAGTAGACATGCAAAATCACATTCCAAAAAGTATTCTGCATTTCAATAGAAGCTATTGTTGGGAGAATACTTTTTTCATCAACAAGACCAAAGTCACAATACGCCTGCAACAAGAGTCTTTATTTGAAGAAAGACATCTTGAATTTCTATAATACTGAGCAACAAGGGCTTATTAATGTACAAAACATTGCTCCCTCATATGCTTTAGACTGAGTTTTAAACTTTTGGATGTGAATGTGCTGTGAAAGAAAAGAGTTTACTGAAAGCAGAGCTCTGGGATTTCAGCAGCAGTGTTAAGAACTGGGCAGGTGGCTGCTTAGCTCACTTTGCAGAGGAATCATGTTACATCACAGCATTCTGATTTACTGTAACCAAACAAAAAATCAAGGGCCCTTAAGTCCTCTGTTACCTGATTACAGGATGACTGTATAGAAGGAACCAAAGTCCTTTGGGGGGGGGGGACACAATGACTATTAAGGCTGTACTTAAGAATTTCCTTTTTATTAAGAGATAAAAGTTCAGTATAGTTATACACTTTTCCAGTTGATTTTTTGCCATTTCATGCTTTGGTTCTGTTGACTCTGTAGAACTATATCCAATGAGTAACTTACATTTTTACTGTAATATACCACCAGATATCATAGGTATAGTTTTGATTTCTATATAGTGGGGAACTGAAGAATTGTCAGAGATGACATTTATTTAAACTGGCAAGAGCAGTGTGTTTATTTATGGCCCACTGACCTTCTTACACATGAAAGCTCTAGATGCTTACCAGATAAGTTCCACTGCTAATCAAATAACTAGAAAGGAAGAAAGAAGTGCTGAAAGAACAGACAGGAAAAGACTTTACTCATGTTTTATGGGATTGGTTCAGGTACAGACAATAGAAAAATCCAAGTAGGAAAAAAGACCTTGAAAATTTCAGAATTGTTACTATAGAATAAAAGAAATCTGCCTTACTCTAAGCTACCTTATGATAAAGCATCTATGATGATTACGGGACACAATACAATATAAGCTCTGTTACCCAAATTATTGCTTCCCTTGACTACCAGGCTTCACTGTTTTCTAAAATTGCCACCTGTTAGGCAAAACAGGCTCTTGTGGCGCAGAGTGGTAAGGCAGCCGTCTGAAAGCTTTGCCCATGAGGTTGGGAGCAGCCGGCTCAAGGTTGACTCAGCCTTCCATCCTTCCGAGGTCGGTAAAATGAGTACCCAGCTTGCTGGGGGGTAAACGGTAATGACTGGGGAAGGCACTGGCAAACCACCCCGTATTGAGTCTGCCAAGAAAACGCTGGAGGGCGTCACCCCAAGGGTCAAACATGACCCGGTGCTTGCACAGGGGATACCTTTACCTTTACCTTAGGCAAAACAACCCCAGTTACTCCTCTCAAGGCTTAATGTGTATCATGTCTAACTAGTTCTATCTTTTCAAGTAGGTAGCTGTGTTGGTCTGAAGTAGCACAGTGAAAATATATTCCAATAGCTATTGGTGCTATTGGACTCTATTTTTGTAATCCTATCTTGCAGGTGTTACTTATTGGAAACTTGCAGCCCACAAACCTCTTATCACCTTCAAGGCCAAAGCATGGAATGGGCCCTATGTAATAACTGGTGAGCCACAGGATGGGAGGAGGGAATGAGACTGGAGAGATCCATTGCATTGATGCCATTTCCTTTGTGGAGTGCCGCAAGGTGCGATTCTCTTCCTATCTTGTGGCACTCCACAAAGAAGATGGCATCAATGCAATGGCATCTCCTCACTCTCACCAGTTCTTTAACATCTTTATGCACCCTCTGACCCAGCTGGTCCGGAGTTTTGGACTTGGGTGTTATCAATATGAGGATGACACCCAACCTTAACTCTGATGGATGGCTGTCATAACATCATTTCAGAGCAGAAACTGTTATTGATTATAAAATGATTAATCATGTAGAGGAACCAAGCTTAGTGAAGGTAATTCAGACTACACTGTTCCACAAAGGAAAGAAATGGGAATTCTTGAAACTAGACTTGAAACTAGTGTCAGAAAAGTCAGCATAAAATTTCTTCTTGTCAGCCTCAGTAGAAGTCAAGCAAAGCTCATTTTTTTCAATCATTGTAATCAGGCCCTTAAAACACTTTTCCTGTTTGAAATCTGTTCCTCATGACGGACTGCCCCAAACCCGCAAAAAACAAATTAACCCAAATTCTTCAGCCAGTCTGAGCAAAGCAGACTTGTTAATCCTAACTTCTCCTACCTGGTATAAGGAATGATGTGAATTACACCACACTTTTCAGAGAACGGGTCAGATTTAGGCTCCAAAAAGAATCAGGAAGAATAGGAACTCTATTAAGCATATTGGGTTTTATAGTTTTGGGACAGCATACAATACAAAGTGCATCCCAACTTACAAATAAGCGCCAGGCTGGGCAGCCCTGAGAGGTCATAGCAGACAATCGGGGCCATCCCCCTGGAAAAAGGTCATTCAACCCAACTACACCAACCAACCCCAAACAATCCAAACTCAAAGTAACTCCAAGCAAGAAAGCCAGGGTACAAGGTTCCCTAGATATAGTTATGCTTGGGCCCCTTCTAATCTCCACCCAATCTCTCGAGCCACTAGTATGGAGGCAAAGGTGAAGAACCTGTCTCCAACACTGATGTTGTGCAATGCCAGGTCAATTAACAACAAAGCCTCCACTCTGCAAGCATACTTTGCAGAACATGGAGTGGACCTGGTGTGTGTGATGGAAACCTGGGCTAGGGGGGGCGTCCTTAAAGAACTAGCCCCTGCCGGGTTTGTCAACCACCATCAGTCATGGACTGCTGGGTGGAGGGGTAGCAATCCTAATCCAAGAGGATTTCTCCTCTAGGGCACTCTCTGCACCATCAGTTATAGGAATTGTGTTGTATATGCAGGGGCTGGGGCTAGTGGATGAGTTCCCAGGTATGGTCAAGGGGCAATGATTCTTTACCTCTAAGGGATACCAGTGGCAATGAACACACAAATGTTGAAGGAAAATAGGATATTCTTAATTAGTTTAAGTAGTCTCCAGAAGAAAAATATAGAGAAAAAATAAGGCACTAATGATAATAGGCATTAGTAATGTGCACTAATAATAGGCCAGACAAGCAATAAGATGAATGTCTTACTATACAATTGTTATTGAAATATTATTTATTTATACATTGAGTACACTGGATTCCAGTATTTAATACAAGGTTTCTACCTCAAAATTTGAGTCCCATGGCATCTTTAAAACCAACAAAGGAAGTGTGCGTGCACATGAAAGCTCACGCCTTGAATAAATCTTTGTTGGTCTTAAAGGTGCTATTGGATTCAAATTTTCTTGAATTACTTCAGACCAACATGGCTATCCACTTGAATCTATCATTATGGAGAGTTTGTACCTTGGCAGTACTCTTTGGGTTTTCCGGTTCATTTGTAGTCATGGATATGAAGTGTGACTTGCTAGTGAGTTCAAGGTGACCAAATGTAAAAACCCTAAGGATCCATAAGACTTATGTGCTTTGGAAGAATGATTTTAAGAGTTGGTTCTTATATGCTGCTTTTTCCTATCGGGTGTCTGTGAGGTAGGTGAGGGTGAGAGCTCTTATAGGACTGCTTTGTGAGAACAATCAGGGCTGTGATGAGCCCAAGGGCACCCAGCTTGGCTGCATGGGGAGGAGCAGGGAATCAAACTTGTCTCACCAGATCAGAGGCCACCACTCTTAACCACTATACCATACTGGCTGTCTTCCCTGTGGCAGTGAAATATAGTACTTAATGTCATTTTGATGTTGGCTGTGGACAACATATGTGAGTAGATAATAAATATAGGCTGAAGAAAGTTATAGGTGCATAATTTTTGTGTGCAAGCTGTGGCTATCAGAAACATGATGGTAAATTTGGGGTGACCCGATGCAAAAAACTCAAGGATCCATCAGGATCTGATGCTTGGAACCATGTTTTTGCTCCATGGTGTTGTCATGAAGACATGGATCTGTGATTTTCACAGTGCATGCTGTGGCTATCAGTATTATAAGTGATCTAATGGTGATTTTGGGATGATCTAGTGCAAAAATCACGAGGATCCATGTATTCCAACTATGCTTTTGCACCATTGTAACCATTGTAGAGTAGCTGCATTTTGATTTGAGTTGATGATGCTGTGGATGCATGGTTTTTGTGGTAACACCTATAGACTTAACACATGGTCTGCTGTATGATGGCAGTTTTATTTTGTTTAAATGTAAAAATCATGAATTCATGAGGATCTATGCCTCAGATCCCCCATTTTTGTGCTGCTGCAGTGCTACAAAAGTGTTGGATTCATTTTTTTTTTAATCACCCAGTCCATAGGTCTGGCTTCCACATGTGGTTTGATACTGTATTTGTTGGAAGTTCTTTTCTTAAGTGGAGGATCCGTGTTGATCTTTTGTTTTCTTCTGTAAAACCTATTTCCCTTTTCCCTTAGTGAAAAAGAACAATTTGTCCCTTGTAAATACATATCTGTCCCTTTGCTACCTATACATCCTGTCCAGGTAAGAAAAACTCTGCCAGGCTGGTAGGTCTACTCTATGGCCTGGTTCACACATGCAGCAAAACAGAACAGCAAGAAAAGGAGAATAGGGACTGTGTTTGTTTTATGCTGTGCTTGTTTTATGTTTATATGCAGTGTTTTTTGGGGGTGGAGAAATTATAACGTATTTACATGGTGTTTTGCGATTTTTTAAATCATTCCAGCCTAGGCTGCCAGCTATAGTTCTAGCAGAGCTGCCAACCTTGCACGCGTTAAGCACGTTTAAGTGTTCAACACACAATTTCTGCCTTGAAAGTAAACGCCTCAGCAGGCAGCGGCTGAGCCCCCAAGCCCTGTCCACTGCGCTTGGGATCTGTTTTCCCTTGAAACCATTTCAAGCATCCTATTAGTAACTAAGAAGCAGAGCAAAAAAAGACCTTGGCAAAAACACAACCAAGCTCAACGGTGCAGGAAAGGTATAAGCACTGAACTAAAGGTCTAGATCTTCTCCCAGGCGTCGGAGCCTGCGTGCAACTGATCGTGGAGGCCTCGCGCGACTTACTCTCTCCCGCAGGTCCCCTCCGAAACTCTCGCAGAGCAAAATGGAGATCGGAAGCGTCTTTCTAGTCCCTCAATCTCTATGGTGGGTGTGGGGAGGCGAAGGCATGGGCTGCGCTTGCGTGTTGCGTGACTTCCTGAGTGGTTGGCGGCAGCGGCCATTTTGTGGAGTTTTGGGTTCCCCCTTTTCTGCCTCTCGGTTCTGGTCCTGGTCCTGCTCCTGCCTGGGCCTGCGGGAGACGAGGCATCTCTGGCTTTCGACGTCTCGTTCTCGCGCGTCGGCGCCTCCCTGGGCCTTCACCTGCTGCGGCGTCCGGGGCCCGTCTATGAGCGCCCGTCCCTACCGCGATGGAAGACGACGGGCAACCCAGGACGCTGTGAGTAGGGCGGAGGGAGGCTTGGGGGTCCGGTGGGCACCCGGGAGGATGGGCAAAGGGGCGGGGGGTCGCTAACAGACGGCGCTATCCGATCGTCCCCGCGATCGGGATCTGTGAAGAAAAGGCAGGCGGGCGGGCGGGCGGGCTGAGGGAGGAGGACGCAGCGTCTGCGGAGGTGCCCGAGTACAGCTCGCTAATTGACGTGGGGTAGAGAGTAGGTGACTGAGAGAAGAGAAGAAGCGTGTCCTCAAGGTGAGGCCAAGCAGCTGGGCACTTTCGATGACTGAGCTTGCGAATTCCCCCCAAACACGCAACAACGTTATGCACCCTTTTGCAATACACGCTAGAATCGGAGGGATCTGAATTGTGCTGTGTGAAGCTAAAGAGTGGGGCTGTGGGAATCCTTGAGTCATTGCAAGATTGTGAATACTTTCTTTCCACCTGTATTGCTTTGATTAGACTAAGCGTGTTGATATTCCTAGGATTCGTCCCGAAAGGTTCAAAGTTTTCATTTTATGAGATGAGATATAATTCAGGTCTCTTGGACTCCATGGAATTAGTTTCTTCCGTACGACCTGTAATACCGCCAGTAGGCAAGTTTTGGGGTGTACTCAATGGATTTGGGATCCTTTGGGCACTGCAGAGACTAGACTCTTCAGTATTGTCTTAATTATATAGTCTGCTTTTCAGATAACAGTTCTCTTTCACAGTGCTTCAAACCAAAAGAGAAGTCTTATGTATAATGTCCCCATAAAAATTGAAAATGGTGGTAAGCATTAGAAGTTTAATAAACCCCAAAGGGGGTTGGTAGTGCAGACTTAAACAGAGTATGAGGGAATTTTTAAAGATGCAAAAACCCAATGGAAGATGTATATATGAAATGTGAGAGTCCTGAAGTCAGAGACCAAGAATAAAAATATGTTAGCAAGTGAAAAGTTAGGTGACTTGTGAAGTAGAAAGGAAGAGACAACATGGGGATAGTTTTTAGTTGGAAGGTATGGTCCCTAAAGAGATCCTAGATCTTGACTGTGATGCAAAACTGTTGTTCATAGTCGAGATATTTGCTGAATCTTGGAGGCTAATATGTGAACCATATGTTTGCTGTATTGAGTGTCTCTAAGTGACCTCGCTGCAGCTTTGACAAATACTTAAAAGGCTTCTGATATTTATATTTAACATGTTGGTAGAGTAGCTGCATTTTGATTTGATGAACCCAGGGTTGAGCAGTGTGTGCAGTGGTGTTGAGCATTTTGGAAATATTGTGAGGCAGACCATGTAAAAATATGCAAAATAGCTATGTGGGATGTGGATTTCACTCATGAAAATGTGAGTGTGAAAATAGTTAACATTTGCATTTCTTCTGCAGTACTCTTGAAATTTATTTCATAAATATTGAAAATGGAATTTGCTTATTTGTTCAGACCTTTAGTATTTTTGCCACCATATTTCAAAAATGTCTGAACCAGGAAAACAATGGTTTAAAAATGTTGAGGATTAGAACTTTTGCCTCTGGGTTGAACAAAAGATGGTCCAGAGGTGGTGAGGGATTCATGTTCCTCTGTAGAAGAGCTTTTACTTTGCATCAGTCTTGGGTTCAATCCTTGGCATCTACCATTAAAAGAACCAGGCAATATGTGATGTGCAGGAGTCTGCCTGAGACCTTGTTGAGCCACTACCGGTAGATAATACTGACCTTGATGAATCAGTGATCTGATTCAGTATAAGTCAGCTTTCAATATGGATTCATGCTGCCCACTCCTGCCCTGGACTATGTCCTTGAAAGTGGAAGGTTGACTGGGATTTTTGATAGGTTTAGCAGCTTATATAGCAGTATGGTATGATTTTATTCATATCAATGCTATATGTGGTCACTGCCTCCTCTTGTTTCTGTGCTATAACACAGTGTACACATTTACCATACAGACTGTTGCCTGTATTAAGGGGACAAAGTATAGCACTAAAGTAGTTGTACAGTAATTGGTAACACATTCTACTTCTCTTCCACTGTATTATAAACTATTCTGAAACATTTTCTCCATCTTCTTGGCCATCTAGAACTTACATTTTATTGACAAAAGAAGGATAGAGCCCCAATCTGTTAAAATGTTAGCATATTTCAGTAGGCTCTGTAGTGCTGCTAATTGGCAATGGTGCTCCCCCCCCAAGCTTAGGATTTCTAATGGATCAAAATTGTGACTGAAGACACAAGAACTTAAAACAATCCTTTGCATGGAGGCTTAACATTTTATCATAAGACATGGATTTTACTTGGATAAAGATAGACAATTGCCATTTTAATATTTGTTGTACATTAGAGAAGCTGCTATTTAGGTTGCTATGTAGTTATAAAATTGTGCTAATATAGTATCTTGGGGCCAGTTAACCTTTTAATGCAGGATACTTCATTATCAAATACTTGCAACTTACTGCTGCTGTCATCCAGCTATTTCACATCTATAGATAACAGGTGGAACAGACATGTCCAAGGTACATTACGACAGAGGCATGTGGAGAACAGGTTTTTTTTTACTTCTGTTAAATATAGCTGTGGTCCCTACATTTACTATATATTGGGGCACCTTTGGAATTTTAAAGGGGTGGGGGTAAGGACCACCCCAAAATGGTTTCTGCAGGAACCAGAGACAAATTCAAAATGTCTGCTACATAATGTGTCAGATACAATATGCCCCTTCTCACTTCACAAAAGAATTGCAGAAGAGAAGTAACAAATGTAGGTAAACTGAAGAGGGGGGGAGAGGAAAATAATGGGAATAAAAATAAATGAATGAAAGCCCAAATGGAGGAGGGAGAAAGACAAAAAGAAAAAAAAAGGAAGAACACCTGAAGTAGGAATGAAATCATAAGCCCACATGCATACTACTTTTTCTGATTCACCAATGGCTGCGGCTGTGATTGCACTTGTGGAAGACCCTTTCATTTGAATCAGGATAGCCAGTAACAAGTAAGGTTGGGCACTTCGGCCTGCGCCTCCGTGTGTTAGCCCGCCAGCACACCAACATCCGCACCTTCCCCCACCCATGGCGCAGCATGGCACTGGCTGTGTCAGGAGCGAACAGCCGCTTCAGGCACCGAAGCACCGAACCCTAATAACAAGCCCTACTACCTCACACTGGCCCCACCCACTTTCGGAAAAGCTCATCTGTTGTCAGCTGGAGCTATGTTGGGGGACACAGGAATATATTCTGATTTTTTAAAAAAAAAATCAGATTAGCATCTGCTCCTAGCATGACAACAACAGATACATAAGGTTAGGGACTTTGGGTACTGTCAATATGGTAATGGGGGAGGAGACAGTTTAAATTTTGCCCTTTCTCAATTGAGCTTTTCATAAATATTATGCAATTGATATACTCTCTCACTGAAGACAGCACAAGTCTAAGATTTGCCTGATAGTTGAAGGTGTCCTTTCTTCTGATTAGACTTTTTCAGTAGGCCTTTTATTGATATCATTTATTGATATCATTGATACATATTGTTCACTGAATAAACCTTTGCATGTAGTAAAAGAGTTTTTTGTGTATATGAAAAATAACTTGATATATATTTTTTTACTGGTTGTAACTACAGCAGCCTACTTTTGTGCACATAATCCTCTAGGTCAGCTACAGAGAGAGAATGGGGTGGTAAGAGTGTTCATTCAGAAATAAGTCTCAGTGTGCCAGTAGGTCTTAGGGAAAGGTAGATATGCGCAGGACTTCAGCCTTAGTTAATTTTACAGGCTGGATTATTGTTTTTTTTAATTTTATTTTACTCGGCTTATATAAATGTTTCTTCTGTATGCAGCAACAGTTCCTAGTATTGGAACCTATATATGTCAAACATAAACTATTTGTTATCTATCTAGGTTTCTATACTATGCCTGTCAATGCAGCATAAGTGGTGTCACATGAATTAGGGAGACAGCCTATAGAGGTATGGTATATGCCTTTCTCTATTTCATTATCATTTTTTAAAGTTAGTATAGGTTAAAAATAGCTTTAAAATAGTATTTTGTACAATTTTGTTGAGTTACTTAATTGAAGTGCTTTCTAAGATTTAGGGTATTCATTCCAAAATAACTTTCCTGGTTGTAATTTTTTAACAAAGCAAATAAATAAATCATACTCTTCTGTAGGCTGCCTTCCCAGTTATTTTCCTAGTTGAAATGCCACTTCTTATATAAGGCCCTGCACATTTTTTCCCTAGATACATTCTACCTTTTGGCAATGAAGTTTCCTAGACTCATTCTTCACTATGGTTTGGTAGATTTATTTATTTTTGAAACATAACATCACAGAAGTAAAAGTTATTCTAATCTCAAAGCAATGCTTAGGAAACATTGTTGTCTGAATACTAAATGACAAAACGACTTCATCATTCAGCAAGCTTGCTAGATGGCTAATATTATTGTCCCATATTATGTGGCTAGCAGAGGCTTGCCTACGAACACCCAGAGAAGTCATGGCTTAATTGAGTTTTGAACTATTGGCTTCTGGTTTAGAAAACTGAGGTATTGCACATAATAATCTCTTATATTGACCTCTGAAGAGGCCCTTCTTTACCTTCTGTTTAACTGAGGACCAAGTCCTTTTATGTTTATAGAACAACCAGTTTGAAGAACAGGACATGAAGGCTGACTCTTCCCACTGTTGTTGTCTGTCAGCACTAGTATTCAGTTTCTACCTCTGAACATGGAGGTTCCATGCCTAGCATAGATAATATCCATTGATGTACTTAGGTAGCTGTGGAGATTATTCTGAAGATGACCTCTGCTACCTGAGAATTGGGTCTTCCCGTGACAATATTACAAACCTGCAGAAAAAGCATTATGGAAGTAAAACTTGCAGTCAGCCTTGCACTAATTGTGCACAGCAGTAGGTGAAACAATTGATTCAAGTGGGTAGCCGTGTTGGTCTGAAGCAGCACAACAAAACAAAATTGAAGTCCCGTGGCACCTTTAAGATCAACAAAGATTTATTCAAGGCATGAGCTTTTGAGTGCAAGCACTCTTCCTCAGACTATGAACTGACCATCATGACACTGGACTCTGATTTTGTTAAGGTTAGAACCAAATGTACTGATGATTAAAACTTAGATATACCTGAGCTGCAAGCACCATAATGATCTCTGTTGCTAGTTCATCCTACCTAGCATTTGGTTTTCATGTTATTACTATGGTAGGACTTTACTGGAAGATCCTAGGATCCTACAGAACTGATAGCAGACTCCATTTCTCATTGTGGATAAGCCTTTTCCTGTCATTGTTGTCTTGTCACCCAGATTCCGGCGATGCTCATCACTTATATGATGGATTATTTGCCTGAGCTGAGACAGGCCTAGATAACTAGTTGTGAAAAATATTTTCCCCCTCATTGGGTCTTATCTTGATGGACATTTGTCAGTCAATTAGCTGACCAGTGAAATATGATCTGATTCTTTAGATAGTTCATACTTTTTCAGATGTATTCCATTCTGTTTTCTGCTTAGATGAAATATTTCTGTTTTATACTTAGATGAAAAATGTTTAAGCATGACATTTATTCAAAATTACAAAAATGTAGTTACAAGTAATTATAAAATCAGAAACAGTTATAAGCTTAATAAAATATAGATCATTTTTGTAAGAACTCGCATACATAAATGTTGATAGCAAAGGCCATTCTTGTCATGCAAAAGTACTTTAGAACTGCTGAAATAGATCATTGTCTAATTTGAGTGATACACAAAGCAACTTTCTTGGCTTGATGAAATATTTGATCATGCTTGTCAGTTAATGGTCTTGGAAAGCCTTTTTTGTAGTGTTTTACTTAAAATGAGTCAAATGGCTTATAGTTGTGCTGAAAGAGAGGTCTGCTTCATGTTCTGATGATTTTAGAAATTTGGGCTTGCAGGAGCTTCACATATTGAGTTATTCTGGGCCAATGCAAATAACCATGAAGAGAACAGTAGCCACTGTCCTCACCTCCACTGAAATATTTTTCTTTTTCCCACTTTAAGTTAAAGGAATATTTAACATTAATGTTGAATTGGGACATAGATAATGGATTTATATGCGATGAATGTTTGATTTTGAAGAATGCCATAGAATAAAGTACTTTTACAACTGAAAACTCTTGTGATGATTTTTGAAAAATTACTGCCATGATCTAGGTACCTTTGTTAGGAGTACTCAATGTTGTCATATTGTATCATATAATAATTTCATAATTAATAACAAAAGGTATGCCTAAGGATTTGCAGGACAAGAGTTCTTGAGAGTATTGCCCAATGTGTTGCATCACTAACTGCTTTCCTGTATATATTTTTTCATTGGAGAATAAATTTAAATTTGGAATTGCAGTAACGTAATTACTGGAATGGTCTAAAGATTTCAAAAGAACCCTGGTAGAAAATACCATAATAACCATTATCTAGAGCTCTCACAAATGACTCACAGTAGTTTGGAAATGTTTGATGTTTCGAATAAATAGTTTGGAGATACAGGAGCAAGTTGTAATTTTCCATTTTTTTGGTATTTGGATACAGAATCTGTTCCTTGTGTGTGTGCACTGTGTAAACTTGGGATGTGCACTTTGGCACGATTTGGCTGCCATGGCGATCAGCCAAGCCCGTAGTGGTGCGTAGGAGGCCAGTGCCACGGCACAGAGAGGAGGGGCGGTAGCGCCTACAC
Organism: Paroedura picta; assembly: GCF_049243985.1. Taxonomy (NCBI): domain Eukaryota; kingdom Metazoa; phylum Chordata; class Lepidosauria; order Squamata; family Gekkonidae; genus Paroedura; species Paroedura picta. The sequence continues at coordinate 56,977,988 of NC_135376.1, read as the reverse complement.
TGCCGCCCTCCTCTTTGCGCCATGATGCTGGCCTCCTATGTGCTGCATCAGGCTTCGGTGATTACTGAAGCAACCGAGCCGAAGCTCACATCCCTATGATTTTTCTATGCATTGCTCCCCACAGGTCCACCTAAATTCCTATGACTTAAAAAGCAGTTTTTAAAGGGCTTTTAAAAATAGAACTGGTACAGGTATACATATACTTTCCTTTCTAATGACTCCTGATAATTTAAGAGAAAGTTTATGCATTCTGTGGAGCAATCTTTTGAGAAGGAAGTTCTCAATAAAAATTGACACATGTGTGGAATGGACTGTTCCTCCCTCAATTGCACTCTTAATTTTCTTTAAGGGTTTAGTTCCCTTTTCTGTGAAAGCATACCTTTATTGTTGATCTGTCTTGTATTCTTTGGATAACTGAACAATTACAGTTCTTTGTCAACAAAAATATTACTATTACTAATGTTTTATAAGTACTTAATAATGTCTTTGCTGTATAGATATTTTTAAAGCATGAAATTCCGTGAACTACTTAATAGTGTAAACTTCAATTTTATATGTTGGTATTGCAGCCTTTGCAAGTGATGAGTGGATTAATATTACATCTTGTTCTGTTCGTCTAGCTATGTAGGAAATCTCTCTAGAGATGTGACAGAAGTACTTATACTTCAATTATTCAGCCAGATTGGACCCTGCAAAAGCTGTAAAATGATAACAGAGGTAAGACTTTTCGTGGCCTTATAAATACAATTAACATAATTGCATGCATGCCACACATATTTGCTAAATTTGCAGTGGTTAGTCAACTGATTAGACTAAAATCTTGACTAAAAGTTTTTAATAGGGGGTACATTTTTCAACCACAAAACTGTTAATTACTATTAACTTATAGAAACAGCATATGGCACACACTAACTTATAAGAACCCTCTCCCAGACAGGAAGGAATACCTCTTCCAACATGGTTTCTCCAGTGATGTATTATATCACCAACAAACCGCATATTCTTTACTGCGGAGCTATTTGCTTTTATATAGTAATCAGTAATTATATAGTAATCAGCTGATATAATACTCATTGTACAGTCAGTTGAAACTTCTTAAACTAGGGGTGGTGATAGCCTTCTCTGCTATAAAAAACTTTTAGAGTTCAGCCAATATATTTGGTTCTTGAGTGCTACCATTGGTCTTATGTGCTGTATAGCAGTTGTGCTTCAAGTAGCATCTGTATTTGAAGTGCAAACTTTTCATAACATCCCTTTTACTTTATTCACAAACATTCCTTTCTTGCTTCCATTGGAATAGCCAAACACTTTCAGTGTTGAGAATATCTTAGCAAACAACTGTTGTAGACAAAACTATTGAACTTGATTTCACCTGTCCATTTTGAGAAAATTGATCTTATTTAGCTCTAAATCCCTAACTAGAAAATTAAAATGTACCTATCTTTCTGAATATTGTGGAAAACAAGAATAGGATAATGATGATGTGCATTTAGCCAGTACCTGTATAGAAAAATAGTTTCTTTTTGTTTATTTCTTGGTACCCCACTAGGTTCGTTTATCATCTGTTTTTGTTTAGACTTTTATATATATCACTGAATTATGGTGTTATATCTGCACTCTGTGGCCAGTTTAAAACATGGCCCCTTTAAAGTCCCAAAGGTTCATATTGCAAATGGCATGGCTCCAAATATCTAGAAGACATTGGTGTTGTCATTTTAGGTCTTCTTTTCTGGAATGACTAACTGTAAGGTAGCCTTCTCTTTGAGCATGACTTTTTTTTCTTTGAGTATATAAAGAGGAGGTCTTACCTCCCAGTGAACAAAATCAGGAAAGTTACTAAGATCCTGAAATATATTTCAAAAACTTTGTTTATTCTCTGATCTGGTGATTATATATTCTTATGTATTCTGATTTAACTGGAGATCTGTATTTCCAATTAAAATTGTATTTAGAAAAGGACTCTGGATATTTTAATTTATCATCATCCCAATTACTAATCAGCAACAGGCCTATTCAGAATTCATTAGAAATAATCCATAATCATACTGTGAAAATTCACATGACTTTCCTGTACTTAGTTGGGACCTTAAGAGAGAGATGAACATTTTCATAGTGAACTTTGGGATTATTTGCTTGTTTCCCAATAGTTTCTCTTTGAAATAAATGTATGCACTGTGTATTAAAATATAACATTAAGGATTTTAGCATAGAAAATTTTTACAGTATCCCCTGAAATTTTCCCAACAGCTTGCAAATATTTGTGAGCAATTATATTTGAATAACTTAGTACATCTTTCTCTCCTTCATAATTCATTAAGGGCTAAGTGGGTGGGACCAGTCTGGGTGAGGGGCAAATCGGAAGGCACAAAGCGCCTTCCGATTGGGCTCTCAACAGCGATGGCGGCCCCCTGGGAGGTAGTGAGCCAGGCAGGGAGGAGGGTGAACGGAGATCGCTTCCCCTCAGCTCTCCAAGCAGCGAGGCCCCTAGGGACGCTGGGAGAGTAGGGGGATGGCGCCCGTCTGCGCCCGGGGGGCCTTCAAAGCTTGTCCTTAGGGACGGGCTTTGATCAAGTTTGGTTATAAAGCGTCACGGATGTAACTGGCACTCTGTTTACCTTGTTGAAAGTTTGAAGTTTGGAAAAAGAGCTCCTTCACTCAGAAGAATTTTACTGTAAGAATAACAACTGCTTTGAAGTTTTCATAGAGAAGAACGAGACATAGATATCTAACCCAGAACCATTTTTCTCCCTGTGACTGTCATACTTGAAAAGAATACATTGGAATAAGGAAACTATTAACCCTTTATATACATAGTATAATCAGCAAAGTGATGTGGACCCTTAAGTAATCTTTGTTGTACACTATATGCCTATCTGGTCATATTTTGGAGACTTTTATTCCTTAAACAATTAGCGTGTCAAAAGTGGACTACAATTTTTAAGATTTAAATAAGCATTTGTAGTAATATTTATCTTTCTAGCTTTAAGTAATATATTTTCCTGGATTTTCTTCTCAGCAACCCGATAGCAGAAGGGTCAACTCTTCTGTTGGATTTTCTGTTTTGCAGCATACAAGCAATGACCCATATTGCTTTGTGGAATTTTATGAACACAGGGACGCAGCTGCTGCATTAGCTGCTATGAATGGGAGAAAAATTTTGGGAAAGGTATGTTTACATCAAAAAAGAATAATGTCATAAATGAAATAAGCAGTTTCACTAAAATGTAAGGAAAACATTTGATCCCTTAAACTGGAAATATTTTATACCATCTCATTGAATATAAGAGAAAACACTTCTAATGCTGGTATTGGGTATATGTTGTCTGTGCTGAATTTGTACAGGTTGGTAATGAATGTTTTTTCTTGTTTTTAGGAGGTTAAAGTTAATTGGGCAACCACACCAAGCAGCCAGAAGAAAGATACATCAAGTAAGTAATATTATGGTTCTGGAAATAAATTACCAAATTAATTGCAACAATATTATTCATCTCAAGAATGTATGCCTCTTTAGCTTGCTTCTTGTCCATTTTGAATTTTCTACTATAGTTGAAATACAACACATTCTTCAGAAGTCTTCCTTGGCTCAAGTCTGTTTACTGTTTCACATTGGATATAACCTGTGAATTCAGATACTGAACTGTATTACTCCTGCCTTCACTATGATTGTTTGTGAAAATTAAATTATTGGGTGACAGCATTGTATGTCATTGTGTTATGCTTTTTCTCCTAGATCACTTCCATGTTTTTGTAGGAGATTTAAGTCCAGAAATAACAACAGATGACATCAAATCAGCATTTGCCCCATTTGGTAAAATATCGTAAGTAGCATCACTTGTATCTTAAACCACTAGTTAAGAAAAAAGCTCTTACATAAGATTGTTCTTCTTTTAAAACAATGTTTTTCACTTTACTTGGATAATTTCTTGATAGCAGTGTAGTGGATGCTTTATAATGACTTTGTGCCCCCCATGTTGTCCAACAAAACAATGAGTCCTGTATTTCAAACCCATTAAAAGCTTTATTATATTTATATACCATCCTCCCCTGAGGCTTATACTTTAAGCACATGCTTAATACTTTGGGTTTTTAACGTTACTGACAAATGAAACAGAAAATCATGTTTTCTTTTAGTTTATTTGGTTCTTGGGTTTCATATAGAGATATTTCAAACTATTTTGCATCTAATAATTATATAGCAGTATTTGATCACATGTAAGTTAGCATGGCAAATTATGAAATTTAGTTATGTGCATGCATCCTTTTTCTATATTTTGTATTCTTGAAATTAGGGGGGGAGGGCTGGGGGGGAAGATCTGAAGGTATGAGATTTAAATATTAATACTTCAGGAGCAAGCCTTTTTTTTTGTTTGTTGCAGTACCTAAGTGTGTTAGTTCACCCCCTACCCCAAAACCTCAGTAGATAGTAAAGACTTCTGATTAAATTTGAAATGAAAGTTGCTTTTTAAGTAATGGTTTGAAACATTGCAAGCATTCCTTTAAGTCTGTCTACTATTGCGCAATTTAGCTTTTTTTTAACCCTTTGTTTCTTTTCACACCTTTTAATACCTTTCCCCAAACTCAAACCTGAACATCTTGTGCTATTTTATGGGAATTTATGTCTGCTTAAAACAAACTCTTTTCTCTACCCTCTGTGTACTTTTAAATGAAACATAAATCTTATTTTGTCTGTTTTGTTTATTTTACTTTTTATCTCATGTGGTAAGTAGTACTGTTTGCTAGCCAGTATAAAAAGGTTTAATATAGGTTTCTGTTTCTCAATCTTTATTTATACCTGAGACCTGCAGTTTTTCTAAAGTCCAAGTCACAATTAAAAGTAATAGCATTCTGGTTATTTTGCAGAATTGCTCATAAGAATGGACAGGATCTTGAAGCTAACTGCAAGGAACTGTGCACACTGGAACTCAGTTGTAGATTTTTTTCTCATTTCTATTTATTCTTATTATACATTATTTATATATACATATTTTAGTATTTACATTTTAACATTCTATATTCAGTGCAGTTCTATATTTCCAATCATTTAACTTACTCACTAAAATTTATGTGTAAAATTTGTTGTTTTCGTACTGGTGTGCTTAGCATTGTTGTTAGTTTTATTCTCCTTTCTTAAATTTCTGAAAATGTCAATTTTTCAAAATTTACAGCTGCCCAAACTCCAAAATGATGGTAGAGAATTGACCAAGAAAAATAAAGAAATCTGTTAACAGGCCATGTATGCCTTTTAATTCCTATTTTTTTCCTCTTTTTCAATTTTTTAATATTTCATATTTTGTATCACTAGGCAGAGGGCGTTTATTTAGAAAATGCATGGTAAAATAGTTAGAAATGTTAACAGTTACTTATAGAACAGTAAACCTTAGAGGGCCCTAGCTGATAGAGTAATAGAAAAGGAAACTTTGTTCCTTTTTAAAAAATTTCCAATCTGAACATTTCAGTTGTAGAAAGTGCAGGTTATGTGAATAGGTTGCATGTTTATTACATGTTATTTTTTGTCCTACTGCTTTTTTCTAACAGGTAAAGGAGCATTAGGGAGAGGTTAGGTGTGGCTATAGCTGTAGGGTTTATTGAGTTTATGTTAGGGAAAATTATGCTCACAATACAGTGTGTGTGGTTCCTTTTAGTTTTTATTTTGAAAATCTTTAATATTTTCCTCATATAACTGTGCTTCTCTTCACAGGGATGCACGAGTAGTTAAAGATATGGCAACGGGAAAATCAAAAGGATACGGCTTTGTGTCATTTTATAATAAACTGGTAATAACAATGTCATTGTTTGTTTTTCTTTACTATAATGAGTATGACATATATAGTGAATGTCATTGAAAGTATGCTTATCACTATCTAATGATTGGTGATGCACCAAGGGGCAATCTCAAGTTCCACTGTATTCTGGTAGAGCTGTGTCTGAGCTTGCTGGCTGCTGCTGAGATACTCTATTGTCAGCCAGAGGATGCTAAATGTATAGTTTCCAGATTTTACTCTGTATCTGAATATCTTAGGCAGTACCTCACAAAATAGATAGATGCCCCTATCAGTGAATGAAGCTTAAACATTTATAGAATATATATATTCCACATATATAGAGGGTTGGAACCATTCTTTACAAAATTGGTGGTGCTGCAATCCAGCCAGCTTCAAGTTTCTTTGGCTGTCTGTTATCTCTCCCCTATTCCCCTGTCCTACTTTTGCTGAGGTTCAGGACCATGTGACCTGGAGGACTGCTGCAAAAGGGTAAAAATCCCCCCTAATGCAAATGGAATTCATAGAGCAAGCCTCACATATGTGTGGTATTCTCTTTTGCTTAGCAGCACTCTGTCATGCTTGCAGGGTTGTCACTTGCCATGGCATGCACTCTGAGTGCTTCAGAAAAGAAGGCAGGGCTGTTGTGAAGGCAGAACCAATGACTGGCTGCAATCATCATACAAATAAAGGAGCTTTTCTCCACCAGTCACTGGAGAAGGATCCTGTAAACAGGACCTGTGGATCATAACTAATGTAGGGAGGCAACATCTGGATCAGCTGTCTGGTGGGTGGAAAGAAAAGTAAGCCTGAGATAGCAGCAGTGGCACTTGGATCAGCTTGTGTGGTGTGGGTCCAGATCAACTATCTGGCTAGATGGGAAAAGTAAGCATGGGCCACAGCAGTCCTCTGATCAGCCAGTCAGCAGAGCAGGAAGAAGACAAGCACTCCTCAAATCTGGGGCAGGGGCTGAAGTGGAAAAGTGGTTGATTTTGTGCTAATCACAGTTGGCTGCCAAGGGGAATGGAGATCAAGAGAGAAACACCTCCTTGGCTGCCTTTATGTGTGTGTGTTATCCTTTCCCCCTTGGCAGTCTACTGTGAGTGTATGTCTTTATCCCTCCTTGCAGGTATATCTGGTCTTCCCCCTTTTGTAATCCTATGTGTCTATTATCCTCTTGGTTTTCTATGATTTTCGTTAAAATAATGTCAACAAATTTGCAAAAGGATTGGCTCCAACCCATAATTTGTGGATTAAATGTAACATATATAAGCATAAAATACAGCTTGAATTTTGGAAACATAGAAGTATTCTTAGTTACTGCTGGAAGTCATCCCTCCCTCTCAATCCAAGTGTATGAAGTGATTACCCATATCTAACAGATAAATGTTTAATAAAAACTTGGTTCTGTTAAGAAAATGATGTGATGGAACATCCATTTGAAGGAATGGATGTAAGGCGAATTCCAATTTTGAATACAATTTGGAAGAGCAAAGATGGTTGTCTTTGTTTTCTTTGCCTTATCAATAGTGCCTCCTCTTCCTGATTCTTTGTGAAAGTTTTTTCCTGTCCAGATTGCCATTTCACTTCCTTCAGAGGTTGTACTGTATCCAGCTGCATTAATACTGCTTTTATCTTGAGCAACTAGAACTTCTTAAATATTTCATTCCACTGCAGAATCCATTCAATGGGAGAGGCAGTGGGGGGGGGGTGTATGGAATTAGTAGTCATACGGCAGGGAGTAGCCAGTATTTTACTGTTACCTTTTTTAAAATTTTAACAGTTTGGACTAGTTCACTTGGTTCAAAAGCTTATCTGTTTAATATGCTATCTACTAAAGGCTAGTAGATCTCAAGTGAGGAAGTGGATGTTTATGCATAAAGCAAGAAATTGTGTGTATAGAAACATTTGCTTTCTGCAAGGCTCCAAAGGCCATATGGCTATTATGACACAGGCTATACATCTTACCTGTTTCCTTCTTGTTCAGATTTATTACTCTGATGTCAGTATCAAGGCTAATATGCTAAGGCATACTGCCCAGTTTCACTCCTGTTGGCCATCAAAGATGATTTGTTCTTGATAAGGCACTAAATGCTTACTAAACAAGAGGGAAGCATTATGAGTCCCCAGAGTTTTTAAGGGAGTTTAGGACTACATCCATTTCTGTCTAGAAATCACTGATGGCTAACCTAGAACAGGTTTTTCAAGTCTATTAAAGCCTAATGTCTTACCCTGGCAAACGTACATAAACCCATAGTTGAGCTAGAATTGCTAAAGAACAAGCCTTACTACGACAGGATTAGCTTGACTATCGCAAAAGGAGCTGTTTGCCTTGACATAGTTCACAATTTGGCCCATTATGCACGGCCGCCAAAACAGTGATTTCGGGTCACATGGAAAACGCGGAGGGGGAAGACGCGAAGCACACCGGTTATGCACGGGATGGGGCGTGACGGCGGCAAAACCCAGAGTAACTGATTATGCATGGGGCGATCCCGGTCACCCAGAAGCTGCGCTTTCTTCCGCGTTTCGCTAATGCGGCTTTTTCGGCGGCATGCACCAAAGCTGCGTCTGGTTGCAGCCGGCATCGTGCATTATCGGTGATTTTAGTCGCCGCCATTCCACCCCGAATGTGCATTATTCCCCCCGTGCATAATGGGTCTTTATGTTACTAAACAGCTATGTGTACATGAGGATGACCTGGTATGGTTAGATATGTTTAATGTTGCTTTTAACAAAAATTGGCAGATAGATTGGTCCCTTTAAATCAAATAATTAAAATGCAAAGAACATATTGAGCATGTTTTTTTTTTAATTTCTAATCTGATCACGTATGGCTCATTCAGAAAAGTTGTCACCTTATTTCATGTGCATTATGAGCTGAACCCTTTTTTCCCCCCTGACAGGATGCAGAAAATGCAATTGTGCACATGGGTGGTCAGTGGTTAGGTGGTCGTCAGATAAGAACTAACTGGGCAACACGGAAGCCCCCAGCTCCCAAAAGTACACAAGAAAGTAAGTGACCTAATATGGATGGGGGGGGGGGGGGCTTGTGCTAGTCCAGTATTCAGACTAATTTGTAGGACCTGCCATCTGTAGTTTATTGTATAATTTTAAAATACTTTTTGGAGAGTTTCAGTAGTAACAGCATTCATTCAAAATGTTCTAAATCCATCATAGTATCTTAATAGTCCTTTCAGAGGGAGACTGTACACCTTTTTAGACACTACATTCATATGTACCAAGAGTCTCCCAATTGCATATAGACTATCCCTATATATGATCACAGGGGCATCACAGCTGCACTACATGCAAACTGGCCACTAGATATTTCAAGGTTCTAATTTGTGCATACCAAAAAACACAGATATATAAAATATGTGTTCAGTCAGCATGGCAAGCAGACATATTGAGAGGATTGTGAATTGAGAGTGCTTCCAAATGTATGCAGTTTTTGAGCTTCTGGTACTTGTGGATGTAAGATCTTATTGGAACTTCTATATCAGGGTTACCTAGAACTTTATTCATTAAACTTGGTTGAGTTTAGAAGTGAGATTATTCTTGCACCTGATTTGGAAAGAGCTACTACTGGGTTTTTAATCATTCTATCATCTGCATAAACTCTGAACTGTTTTAGATTAAATAGGATTTCTCTGAAAAGCTGGATGAGATGGCATTTTTTAAAATAATGGAATTCGTAATTCCCTGAGTTTGACGTTGCAGCTTTTAGACATCAGCCTGACTTGAAGGGATGCTTGTCATAAAGTGGGAGATGTAATGATGTTAATAGTTTTAAACAAAACAAACACATGCATAGTGCCTTAGAACAATTTTAGTCCTAGGTAAGTCTTTAAAGCACATCCAGATGTGGTCATCCTTGTTCAATACAGTTAAGTTGTTTCCAGCAAATTTGTTCTCATTTTTAAAATTGGGACAGATGTAGACCAGAGAACAACAGACTTTTTGATATAATAATATAATCACATGCATTTAGTAAGTTCGAGCATTTAAGTGACAGAAAATAAACTTTTAGCCAAAGTGTAAATTGGTAATAGCAAAGTAGATTGTAGGAAATCAGAAACAGTAAATAAATAATACAAGTGGAAATCCATGAGAAACTTGCGAAGAAGGGGCATTCCCCCCTTTTTTCCCTCCCATCTTCCTCTACTTTTCTGCCTCTCACTCTCCATCCTCTCATCTCATCTCTTACACTCTTCACACCTGTCTGCCCCTACCCCATAACTCTCTTTCTGCCCCTGCTTCAATCACTTTCTTTTTCTCTTTGCCTATCTACCCCATCACTTTCTTTCTCTCTGAGCTCCCCTGCTGAAGCTCCCCCGATAGGCACTCGTGGTAGCTCATTTGGGTAAACCAGCAGAGCTTTCCTCCCCTCTGTGGCTTGCCTGGAGCTCAGGGCAAGCCAGTAGACTCTTCCCCGCCCCTGAAATTCTCTGCTGCTCCCCTGGAGCTGCTCTGTATGATCCAGCAGTCATCGTCTTCTTCCCCTTCCCTTCCAGTATTGATGGCTCCCCCAAAGCAGCTCATGGTGAGCCAGCAGGCTCTTCCATCCCTCCCTGCCACTCTCTGTGGCTTGCCTTGAGCAGCAGTGAGTGAGCTATCTCTTTTGGTAGTTTGCCTGCTGAGACCCCTGCTTGGCATAGCTCCAAGTTGGAGCTGTCAGGACTATCTGTAGATTTCCACATGTAGGGACAAACTTGGGATTTAGATATTCTGATTTATATAGATTGCTTGGAGAGACATCAATCAATTATACCAAAACAGAGATGATCTTTGGGTGTAAATCTTCCTATTAGAACTAGACAGCCAGATTGACTCAGTAAGATACTGATTTTTTTCCTGTCAACTGAAATTAGAAGATATTGGGAAAATGTGTTAGGTTTAAGATAATCACCTGCTCTAAGACAGTCATTCATTTTTCTAGAAAACTAGGTTTCTGGAGGATAAAAGAGAGTCTATCTTATTGGAAAACCAACTAGCAAATTCATGGTTTAGAAACTTTAGATAAAATGTTAATGAGTGACTATGTGTTTCATAGCATGCATTCTCATCTACTGTACTAGACCAGCTCTCTAAGATGATTAAACTGACACTCTAAAATCTAATCACCATTTTAGCACTGATGTTCTTGGTTATTAACATACTGCATATAGTTTTCAAACATTATGAAATGTAAAGTAGTTGAGAAACAGATCTTAAGTGTGTGTGCTGTTTTGCAGACAACACAAAACAGCTGAGATTTGAAGATGTAGTGAATCAGTCAAGCCCCAAAAATTGTACAGTCTACTGTGGAGGAATTGCTTCAGGATTGACAGGTAGGAATTAATTATATGGATCTCATAATATTGTAATTAATGCTAAGAGGAACAATGACTGAAAGAAAATGTTTCCTCTCCTAGATCAGCTTATGAGACAGACTTTTTCACCTTTTGGACAGATTATGGAAATAAGGGTGTTTCCAGAAAAAGGTTATTCATTTGTGAGGTAAGGTGATTAGTACATTTGTTTGGAAAGTTTATTCCAAAAATATTTTACTATGTTAATTATGCATATCTTAGTTTATAAAACTTTCTGTATTTACAGACGAGGAGTTATAGAGTCTTTAAACGTATATCTATCTATTATAATGTGAAATGAAGGGGCTGGAGCCATTTGCTTTTTACTCATCTTTGTGTTAGAGGTGTGTCAGGGTGTAATTTGCTCAACAGCATCTCCAGAAACTGAAGATTTACATACTGTCCAGCCTCTCATTAGATACCAATCCACTGATTCAGTAAATATGTGGCTGTCTTCTCCACTGCTGAAATGTAAATTGTAAACTTGCCCAGCAAAGGGACAAGTCACTGTTATTTTGATTACTGTAACATTTCAAATACAATGGTATATAAATAATTATAAACCATTTTAAAGACAAAATACAGAATACATTTGTTTTTATCTTGGTTCACTCACCAGGTTTTCAACTCATGAAAGTGCAGCACACGCTATTGTTTCAGTCAACGGAACCACAATTGAAGGGCATGTTGTTAAATGTTATTGGGGTAAAGAATCACCAGATATAACTAAAAACTTCCAACAGGTAATTTGACTATTAAATTTGTTTAATATGTTATCGTAACTGGTAATATCTTGGCCTTCCCACAAAGCTCAGGGTACATCAGGATAATGAAAAGCAATAAATAAACGAAGCCTTGAACATAATTGATAGTAAGATAAACAGTGAAACATGTCAGTTTGGCACACAACTACTATTTCAGGAATCAAGATGGATTCACAATTCATACTTTTGTCTAGCTACCGTTTGAGATTAAATCACTCTTGAGCAAACACCCATTTTTAGTGAAATGCTCTCTGAAATAGGCAGGTTTTACAGGCTGTCTGGAGCTAAGGAGAAAGGTACAAGTTATTTAAGATAGTTATTTATAAAAGGAATAGCAGTGTCATAGCTAGATTCCTGGCTGAGGCCAGTGGCACTACCCAGAAGTCAAAGGATAGTCGGAAGAGCATATCTGACAGGATACATTTATTTAAGCCGGAAGAGGCAGTCCTCTATTCATGTGGGTCGAAGGTCATGTAGGGCTTAAGAGGTAATATCCAGCACCTTGATTTCCACCTCTGGAAACAGGTAGTCAGCGTAGCTGCTTTAGAGACATTGTAATATGGTTGTATCAACTCATCCTATTAAGTAAAAAGGTCGCTGCATTTTGTATAAGGAAAACTTGTGAGTTGTCAACCTCAAATAGAGCATATTACGGTAATCCAGGCTAGCGGTTATGGAAGCATGGATCAGCATAGCCTGCTCAATTGAGTTTACAAGGAAAGACAATTCCTTAAACAACTATAAGCTGAAAAGGGCACTGTTTGCTGAAGCCTGCATTTCTTCCTTAAAGAGCAATTGGAAATCCAAAACCACCCTGAGGTGTTTTGCATGCTTGGATAATAATAATTTCAAAACCTTATAAACAGGAAGGTCACTGCCCTCTAGAAAATCTGCTCTACCAGCCACCACGATGTCTAGATTTAGTTTCAATCTATGATGCAATATTAATTGCATTACCTTAATTAGGCTGTGTTTGCAGTAACATTTAAATGGTGTAGATGCAAGGAAATTTCTATACCTGATCAGTCTTTCCCTCAAGATATTTGAAGATAGCACACCATTTTTATCAGATGTAAGCATATAAATATTTAGTTGTGATTGCTCCACATCATGATAATCATGTGGAAATGAACAGACAAGTCCAGCGTTCCCCAATGTTTGCTGAATATGCACAGGTCCTGCTTTGCTTAGTAGTAACCTGCTACCCTTAGAGGTTTGTATCATTTGGCTTCTGCATATGCTCCAGTGTGTTTTCTGCAGCTGTTATAGTTAAGAATTCTTTTCTTGAGCTTTTTCTATTTTTCACCAGTTTGATTTTTATTCCAGCTTTCCTCCAGGGAGCTCACCATGGTATACACAGCATGTGTCCCCTGCCCCCCCCCCAAAAAAAATGTGTTTCTTTTTCTTTTAACTTTCAGGTCGACTACAGTCAGTGGGGTCAGTGGAGTCAAGTTTATGGGAATCCACAGCAGTATGGACAGTACATGGCCAATGGGTGGCAAGTGCCATCTTATGGAATGTATGGGCAGGCATGGAATCAACAGGGGTTTGGTGTTGAGTAAGTAATTCCAGTTTTTTTCTAAATACCATTTATACATATTGTTCTCCCATGATAAAAATTCTGTGCTACAGTCTTGCTCAGTGCCTCATTTAGCTTAACTATTGTTCTTGGCTATAGTGAATAATTAATATAAATTAGTCTGTAACTTTTGTGTTTTTATCAGTCTTTGTTTCAGAAGGTTTTAGGAATTTGCTAGAATTTGTTACCTGTTATCAAGCCTCTACAGACATTCATTCTTTTAAGATGTGTACATGAACATCCTAGTTACAGTATTTGCTGGCGTATAAGACTACTTTTTTGCCCTGATAAATATGCCTCCAAGTGGGGGGGTCGTCTTATACACCGGGTGCACTTCAGTTGGGATAGACATAGCTGCCCATAGTGGCCCATAGTACTGTATTTTGAGTGGAAATGTTGGGGGGTCGTCTTATACGCCCAGTCATCTTATACACCGGCAAATACAGTAGTTCCATAAACTATTTCTGAAGTTGAAGTGGCTGCTTGTAGAACACATCTGGTCACTTGTTGCTATAGTGGCTAGTCATGTTCATGAGCATATAACCAAAACATCAGTTTTTATTGTAGGAGGTATTTTGTAAATCCACAAATGCATTCATTTTATCTCTAGCCTCCTGTTATTTCCCCACTTTCTCGATCCTAAAGACGCTCAAGTTGCCCCATCAGACTTAGAGGGTTGCTGCAGAAGGGGGAAGATTGATTCTCCTTTTGCCCATGTAGATAAGATCTTTTCCATAGGATCCAACTGTATAGGTGCACTTATGAGAGAAGCAAAGGAGCTGGCTGTGCCACTACATGCAAGAGTGTTGCATGCAGAATCTGTGAGGTGGAGCACTAACTTTAACCTACCGCAAAACTGATTTTAGCTCACTCGTGGAAACTTACAGATCCTAATGGGTTCCTGAATGCTCAGCGGGACGAATGCTGACCACCATTGTTGAGATAGTTCCCCCTGGTATACAGAGGAGCTCCCTGAGAAGAAACGGGAGCTAAGATGACTAGAGCGAGTTTGGAGAAAGACTCACGATAAATCATTGAGAACATCTTCTAGAATGCATATGAAAGCTGATGAGATGGCAGTGAAATCAGTAAAACACAACTCTTATTCGACTTCCATTGTGTCTGCGAACTCATGCCCAGCACAATTGTTTAAGATAGTCCATTCATGCCCTTAAGGAAGGACACCAAAATAATAGTCAATCATATATCGGCTGTGAGGCATTTGTGAGCTACTTGGCAAACAAAATCTCAACATTCTGTCGTGACCTCCCTCCAACCTTGGAGACAGAAAGCAAACTAGAGGCCCTTGGCCACCTCTGGAGAAAACACTGAGTACCTTCAGACGACTCACGCAGACTGACTACCAGGCAATCTTCAATCCTCCTGGCTACACTACCTGCATGTTATATGATAAAGTAATAAATGTACAGCTACATGTTTTCTCCCCCTACCCCCATTTTCCGGGTAGATGATACTGTTTTGTCTTCATCAGAAGTTGTATATTGAGGCATTTTGGTAACCAGGTGTATTCACCTTCTCTCTTTTAAATAGTCAAACACCATCTGCAGCCTGGATGAGTGGATTTGGTGCTCAGCCTGCCCAGGGACAAGCAGCTCCTGTAATACCTAATCAGGCTGGATATGGTATGGCAAGTTACCAAACACAGTGAACTGGGACTCTTTCAAAGTATGAATTCAAGATAGGCTTCAATTTCCAGTGATATTCAGAAGACTGGACTATAGACATTTGGGGGGGGGGCTTAAAGAATATTTATTTTGAAAATTGAAAATGTTTGGAACCTTTAGCACAGTGTTTTGCTTTTGGTGAAGGACACAAATGTCTTCTGGTTATGCCTTTTTAATTTTTTGTTCATGGTGGATATGGACATGTTTTTTCTTTATGTAAAAAATTAAAATAAAGTCAATAAAGACAACTCTGACTACAAATTTTGGTATATTAGAAAGACATGTTTAATAATGTGATTCTTATTACCATTCCATTTTTTGCCTTCAGTATTTTACATCACAGATTTTAAAGAAAAATGACATTAAAGTTGCTTTTAGTTGAATTCTAAAATGTGACATTTTGATTGAGCCATACATTACATCACAGAAGACAGCTTCCTTCAGTAACCACAAGGCCAGCATTCAGAAGACATAATCATGGAAAGAGCCTTTTAAAAAGCATAATAAACCACCAACAATTTTTCTCCGTGTATGAAGAAACTGAAGTCTCGTGGAAATGTTGCAGCCTAATGAAAAAGTGCTGTCTGCATTACTTGAGCAAACACTTGTCCACATTCATGAAGCATATTAAATCCTCAAATCTAGTTTGCTTAGAGTGGGGAAATTGCATTTAATGTTTGGCAGCAATCCTCCCCTCCCCAAGTGTGGTGCTTTGGCAGTCATACTTGTTCTTTTACATAAAGTTTGTACTTAAATGAAATGTTACAAAAGCATGTTCGGACATAGAAGTAGCAATGTAATTATTCAAAGTAATACTGAGTATACTCTACTGTTTTGCAGTGGGTTGACAAGAATGTGCAAGAGTGATATTTCCAAAGTTGGCTACTATGTAAAGTTATATGAATTACTATACAAAGAGCCTTAATTTTAATTTCATAAATCTTTAATTCAATCATTTTTGTCATTAGAAATCTTGAATTATTTTGCTTTGTACTCAGTTTGTAAATATTTTGGTTGACAACCTTGTATACCTACTTGAAAATTCACACAAGTTGTATAGTACCTGAGTGTTTAAAAAAAAAATCTTGGGGTGTTTTTTTAAGTCTAGAAATATGTAGCCCAAGAATTTTTTTAACAAGATTGTTAAAACATCTTATTTTAGAGATTCCTTAATGTGCCATTTGCTAAACAAAAATGCAGTTAAAACAATTATACTGAGTTGTGGCTTATTTTTTTAGTTAATCTTTTTTGTATTGGGATAGCTTGCAGGTTGTTAGTGCTTTTGACTTATAAATGGATAAATCATGAAGTTCAACTGGTATACTTGGGTTATTTTTCAGTTATTTTATGAATACTTTGATGATGAAACTGCCTCAATAAATTTGAAGTTCAAAATGAATGTAAGTTAGATACAAGAACTGTGTGTGTTTGCCTATGACAGCTAGGGGTCGCAGATGTTTCAGGTCTGAGGTTCAATGTACTGAAGTTATTCACTGGTCAGAATAGACCATAGATGACTAAGCTGCATCACTGAATAGAAGAGTCTTTTATTGTTGTGGACTACAATTCCAGGACAATATTTATTGGGTACATGGCATGTTCATTCTCTTGTGTTTCTTATGTAAGTGACTATTGGGAAAGTTCCATGCTATAGATGCAGCACAATTTGAAAATGGCTTGTTTGTATGTGTGGCAGTAGTGTCTCTGAGCAAAACTTCTACCCCTATCTTGTTTAGGGGGAAAAACTGGGAGAGTTTTTCCTACCCTGGTAATTGCCTTATCTGAAACAACTGCTGAGTTGCCAGAATTTATAACAAATTGCCATGTTTCTTGTAGTATTATGTCCTCCTATAGACCGTTTATGCACTGGGAACTTCAGTGCCCCAGCTCCCATACAGGAACACAAATGAGGCACACCAGGCCAAATCCTCCCCCGTGTGGGTGCAGGAAGAGGTGGGGCAACCTCCACAACTAAAACTCCAGCCTGCAGCTTGGCATGAAACCTTCAGTGCATAGACGGTCATAGCTGAAATATTTTTAGATTTCTGCATTGCTAAGTTCTATTCAAGGCTGGGAAGTTTGACCAGAAACTGCTTTAATACTGTAGTAAAGCCTAAGGCTAGCTATATTTACTGCCTTAAGAGCTGTCATTTCTGCTAAAAGAAAGTATGTTTATTCATCCTGAATATCTTCTGAATAGCTGAACTTTCACTCACTGCTAGAAAGATTTGTATCTACCAGGTGTTGTAGAAAGGTTATTACTAAATTTTTAAAAATCTGCTGACAGTCTGATCTCAATATGTGGGACACATATCTACTCAGGGCTACTTGGTCAGGGCCCACTCCCTCACAAACACAAAAGACTCCCTTCCCTCCTCTCCCCCTCCCTCACTCAGAAACGCAGACATACAGAGACTCCCCCCCATTTCTCCCCTTACCTGTTGGTTTCCCAAACTCCTCCTGGGTTCCTCCCCCTTCTCTCCCTCACAAACATACACACATACAAAGCCTCCCCCCCACCTCCTGTTTTCCCCCCTTGCCTGTTGGTTTTGCAACTTCCTCCTTGGTTCCTCCCCACTCCCTCCTTCACAAGCACACACAGACACAGAGCCTCCCCCCTCCTTCCCCCCCCCTTGCCTGTTGATATCTCAACCTCCTTCCGAAGCAAACACACTTACCCTTCCTATATTCATATCCGTTTGAGGGGGTGTGCCAGAAGATACGTCCCACATCAATAATGAGCATAAATGTTTATCACAATGAGCATTAATGAGGGTGGTGAATAAACCACAAAATGGCTGCCACAGGAAACAACCCAGTACAAATGTTAGGCAGTCAGGTCATGTGTAGCTCTAATGGTAATTCTTCAACATTTCAGAAACACTGTTCAACAGGATGCCTTTTTAAAGGAGCATTATTTTAAAATATTTTCATCTGCCACTAAAGAGACTTTTAAAAAAATTAGAAGCACCTGCAGGCCCCATGTTGGAGACCCCTATTCTACAGCTGTTTAGATGCAGCAATATACATCCTTTACAGTAGTCTCAGTTGAGTAACCATATCAACAAACCCTAGTCCTGCATTTTTTAAAGATGCATGGGGAACGCAGAAACATACAGGCATTCTCTGTGTTTTAAGCATTTTAGTACTGACCTCCCTTTAATTTTTAAATTGCTATACAGGCTATTCTAGCTATTGGAAAGGTTCAGCAATATATAGAGGTGGGAGGAGCTGTACAGTTTTGTGCTTTGAGAGTTATCTATTGCTTACATTACATAAGTTTTTCACTGACAGAATTTAGATTATTTGGCATAATCTTATGCCAGTTATTACCCTTCTGATGTTTGTACTCTGCTGTAAACTAACCTGTTTTTAGGCTGGAGAGATCAACCACTACCCCACCAGACTTCAGAATCCTGTCTGGGAAAAGCATTAGGAGAAAGAGAAGAGGTAACATGAGCCAACATTTCAGTCACCATCTGTTATTCAGATCACGAGAGTAAATGTACAGCTCTTCCTTATGTGTTTCTTCTGTGGTACAAAGACTGGGCCCAGGGCTTACCTGAATTTGGAAAATAGTGTAGGAGGAATGGTTGAAGTGTTTTAGATTAGATGAGGCAGTAGTATGTACAAAAATGACCTAGGAATCTTAGTAGAACATACATTGAACATGAGTCAGCAGTGTGACTTGGTGGCTAAAAAGGCAAATGGGATTTTGGGCTGTATCAAACGGAGCATTGTGTCCAGATAATGGGAAGTGATGGTGCCACTTTGCTCTAGTTCGGCCTCACTTGGAGTACTGTGTTCAGTTTTGGGCACCACAGTTGAAGAGGGATGTAGACAAACTGGAGTGTGTCCAGAGGAGGGCAACAAAGATGGTGAAGAGTTTGGAGACCAATGTTCCACAGGGCCTGTAAGATGGAGCTCTTCCACCAGGCACTTGGTTGAGGCTAGGCCAGGAAGATGGGGTCCCTCCTTATATAGGTCCCTGCAGAGCCTTGTAGAGGCACAGGTCAACTGGGTAGGGGCACCTCTCGCGGTGTGTCCTGGCATTACAGGCTGCAGTTGGGTTAAGGGGAGGGAAATAGATTATTTTACCCAACATCAAGCACTTTTGTTGTTTCTGTTTTATGGAGTTTATTCTTTGTAAACAGCCATGAGCTGGACTGGCTTTGGGAGTAAAGGTAAAGGTATCCCCTGTGCAAGCACCGAGTCATGTCTGACCCTTGGGGTGACGCCCTCTAGTGTTTTCATGGCAGACTCAATACGGGGTGGTATGCCAGTGCCTTCCCCAGTCATTACTGTTTACCCCCCAGCAAGCTGGGTACTCATTTTACTGACCTCGGAAGGATGGAAGGCTGAGTCAACCTTGAGCCGGCTGCAGGGATCGAACTCCCAACCTCATGGGCAGACAGCTTCAGACAGCATTTCTGCTGCCTTACCACTCTGCGCCACAAGAGGCTCTGGCTTTGGGAGTGGCAGTGGATAAATCCAATAAATAAATAAAATAAAATATTCTGAAGAAAAAGCATAGACTACTCTGAGGACATCTCTATGTAATCCTTACATGTGTAAAGGCCCCAAGCTTGAGCAAGCGATCTCAGTCTATGCATGCACAGGCATAACCTTAGCAACCAATACTTTGGGTATAATTGAGAAGAGAAGATGGCAATTTAGAATTGAACTAAACTTAATTTTCATGGGATATTTAAATCAGATAGGAAAAAAAAGGGAAATGCAATGAAATTGTATTATAATGGGAGAGTATATTTCAATCAATAAATCACGCACACTGGAAAATAAATAACCAGAAATAAAGAACTGGAAAATAAAGAACCAGCAAGCAATTTAAACAATTCCTAGCAGAAACTACAACGTTAAGCAAAATGTATGCTCCCATGGCTAGTCCAAAAGAGATTTCACCCATGTTATATGTGTGAATGGTATTCCTGAGAAGGGGGCAATGCTTATTCAAAACAGGAAGAATGGTGTGGGGTTAAAGCTCCACCAAGCAAGACTTGGAAGAAATTATCAGCAGGGGAGGAGTGTAGGCAAAGCAGGAAAAATGGACAAAAAGAAAGAGAGGATGAAGGCTCTACAATCCACGAGGATCAAGACTTTTTGCTAGGGGGTAGGGATAGATCAGAAATGTCGTTTCAGAAGATCTTTTAAATGCTAAAGTTTTGTGTGCATTTTTGACAGCAGTGAAAGATGGTGATGTTAATGAGAGTTCCTACAATAACTGAGCTGACAAATGTCATTTTCAGTATCCAAAGAACTATAAAACTAGTTCTAGGTCATCTGAAGGGGCTTAAAGCGCATTTTTTGTTGAGCAGCTTTCCCACATGGCAAACTGACTGAAATTGAAGGAAGTGTTATATGTGTGAACAAAGAAAGCGCAAACAAAGGAGGAAAAGTAAAATAAATCTGTGGGGGTAACTGAAGTCCATAGCAATAAATGGAATTAGGTACTTGGATCCGGCATGAATAGGGATGGGTGTGAACCAATTCATGAACTAAAGTTTTTCATGAGTTTTCGTTGGTTCATGGTTTACAAAACGATCTTCGTAGTCAGGTGACCGGCATGAACATTCCACAAACATTCATGCTGTTTGTGGTGGTTAGTAGCAGTTCATGAATGGATACATTTCCAGATAAACTGTCTCCACTTAAACAGATTCCAAAACTTCAACAGGGAGAAGAATTCTCCAGCCTTGGGAACACCAGTAGGAGCCCAATAGTGGCTGCCAATAGCAGAGTTCCTATACTGCTCTATGGGATCACGATGCTATCTATCAGCTCATCTCTGCAACCTGCCTGTTGGCTGTTACCAGTTAGACCAGTGGTTCTCAACTGGGGGGTCACAACTCCCTGAGGGGTTGTTTGGCCTTTCCCAGGGGGTTGCAGCGGTGGCATGGCACTAACCTCTTCCGTGCTGCCTCGGAGCTCACCAAGGAGGCGTGGAGGAGGCCAGTGCCATGCCGCCACTCCGGCCACTGTCGCTGCCTCTCCTATGATGCTGGCCTCCTCAGCATCGCCTCGGTAAGCTTTGAGGGGGTGCGGAGAAGGCCAGCGCCATGCTGCCATTGCTCTGGTAGCCTCCACCACCACCCTACAGCGGGCATATCAGAAATGTGCTGGAAGGGTTTGAGGACAGGTACCATTTGGGAGAGGATCAGCTAGTCATTATAGCTCTTCTTCCTTTCAGAACGGCTGCCCAAACTCCTCAAATCTACGGATTGCTACATTCATCCCCTGCATATGGAGCAGAACCACTATGTAGCCCAGAAGCAGGACTGTCCCCTCATGGGACCTGGATCATGTCCCAAAAATCCTGCTGACTACTCCAGAGGTCTGTCATGAAGTGCATGGTTCTACCTTCTGCCTTGACCATCACCATTGTACCCAGTGAAAGACTATGTCCTCCACGAGCGACTATGTCCTCCACAGCAATCATCTCACCAACAAGTGACTGATTCCTGAGCCCTCCATGTAGCCCTTTTTGACTTCTTGGAGAGTGGCCCACCTTGATGCCCCTCCCCCATGACAGCCCAAGTACAGGAAGCCTTTCTTGGAGGGGCCTCCTGCTTTCTTTCCATTTCACCCTGCTGAGAAGGAGTGAGTCTCTTCTTCCTCCTGCTGGCTGACACTATTTTCTCTGGTGGCAATATAGTTGCGTACACCCATTGCAGGTGCCTGAATAGGACTAGTGTTGGGGAGTTCTGCCCCTCTGGACAAGGGGGGTGGCACTTTTGTGTCTTTACCTTAGTTGTGCTGGGCTCAGTGTCTCAGTGGCACTGGTTCTGCTTCCAATCCCCATCCCCCAATTTCTATTACAGTGATTCTCTGGCTTGACTTTAGTTCTGTTGGGTTTGCACCTTTACGTTTCTACTGTGGCACTTCTATTGCCCTTTGTGTGTGTGTGTGTGTGTGTGCTTTTTTTTTGGGGGGGGTTGCTGTTTTTCCTACATTGGAAACAGTGAAGAATGGGGGCAGTCCTCACCAAACTTGGAGTGCAGATATAGGAGAGACAGATGGAGATCTGTGTGTTTGGTGTCTTTATTACGCTGGGAGACACATTCTACTGGTCACAACCTGAACCAATTTGTTTTGTGCCTAAAAGTTTGTGATGTTTCCTGGTTTGTGAACTGGAGATGCCACTAACTGTACCAAACTACATTTGCCCAGTTTAGGCTCATCCCTAGACACGAATGGTTTATAATAAGCAGATATATATTATTACTGATAACTGATTTCTGTATCCTGTCCAAAACTAGATGAGCAATTTTCATAGGTACTTTTCTGTTCATGAGAAGACATTTCTTGCCTCAAAGGGCCAAGTTATAATATACTGAGTTAATAAAACACAAAGGGCATTGAAGTACTTTTAGCATTTGTGAGAACAGCAAACAGTTAAGCTGTCAAGCGAGAGCCTGAGTTTAAATCTTCCAGATGTTTCAGTGTCCATGTTTTATGTTCTACTTCAACCTCTTTAGTCATGCTTGGGTATTGGGTGGAGGTTGCAGAGTGCAGAAATAGCAGCTATTCAAACTTCCAGAAGTTGAGGTGTCGCAGAATAACAGAAACACACACTTTGTGCAGGCTCATCCAACCAGTGATCATGCTTTGGGCTAAAATTCTCCATAGGGATTATTTTAAAGTAGTGGACTGACACACTCTTCCTGTGAGCGGACAGGGGAAAGTGTCATGAGTTAGTCAAGGGCTCCTTAATGCCTGGAACAGCCTCCACATGAGGATTATTTTGGGTACACCAGCCCTTAAAATGTGAAAATGGAAAAACTTGTCAGCATTTTTGTCACCAATTTCTACCTCAGCAAAGAGAAAGAAGAACCAAATCCTGTTTTGAATTGCAATGAAAAGTGGCTCTGAGATAACCCTGCAAAGTCACACAATGTTCGGATTAAAGCAGTTGGTAAGACCTGTGAATAGCAGCAAATTAGCATACAGATAATAAAAGAGTTAACAGATGTGAGGACCAAGTTTGAGTCCAGTGGCACTTTTTAAGACCAACAAAGTTTAATTCTGGGTATAAGCAAGAACTGAATGGCTTAGAATGTATAGTGAGATAAGACTCGATATCTTTATTAAGCCATTGGAGTGCCACTGTTTTGAGTGTTGTAATTACATGAATTTTCAAGAATCAAAGATGCCTTTCTCAGGTATAGTACCACTGCACTTGAATCTGGCTATTCTACTGCAGACCAACACAGTCACCCACTGAAACTATCTACATGTAGCTTAGTTAACCAAGGCATTACCTGCCCATAAACCTGTAGCACATAAAGCAGCTCATGCAGAAAAGCCTGTAGAAGTAACCACTGTGCAGACACTGTGACTTTTTTTTTTTTGAGGAAAAATATCAAAGCCATCTGACAAGAGTCTCAATGCACACATAAACAGTTATTTTAGTTACGGGAAGTTGGAATGTTGGTCACATTTTTTGAAAAGTTTTCAGAGTCCTTTCCTGGAAGAAGTTTCCACATTTTTCTTCTCAGATACTTTTCTTCTGCATTTCTTTACCTTATGCCCTGCCCCCCTCAGAAATATCCCTCAGGTTTGGTGTCTGTCCTGCCCCCTTCTTAGCTTCCCTACCCCTTAGAATCTTTTTGAACTTCTGAAAACATACTGCCACTTACAGTTTTATTTTGTTTTAATAGAAGGGCCATACAGGCCACCCAGTTCATCCCTCTGCTCAGTGCAGGATCAGCCACCCTAAAGCATCCAGGGTAAGTATCTGTCCAGCCACTGCTTGAAAACTGCCAGTGCGGGAGAGATCACTACCTCCTTAGGCAGACAATTCCACTGCTGAACTAGCTGCCTGTGAATCCCCCCCCCCCCAATATCTAGTTGCTATCATTCTCTAAATAGTTTAAGCCCATTACTGTGGGTCCTATCCTCTGGTACCAACTGGAACCTTTCCTTGCCTTCCTCAGTAGCAAATTCACTTTTTGTGATTTCCCTCATCCAGAAGCAAATCTGGGCAAACCTTGAGCTATCCTCTGGACAGCCTCGGGATGCAGGCGATGTCATGTGTCAGAGATTTTAAAACCTACCAGTAACCATAGGCTGTCCAGGGACAGATTCCTTGTGCGGAAACTGTCAGATTCTAAGCAAAACATTCTCTTTCTCACTTGTCTTACCCAACATGGTGTTTTTGCAGTTTGTTCCCTCTTTTCTTTCAAGCATCAGCATGTAAGGCTCTAGATTAGAGTTGCCAACCTCAGCATGGGGTTTGGAGTTCTCCTGGGATGTCAACATTTTCAGAGATCAGTGACCAGGAAGAAATGGCAGCCTCAGAGGATGGATGTCACTTTCCAAGGGTGGGTGTTCTGCTCCTCCTGTAGAAGAAATGTCCCATCTGATATCCTTCACCACCCCAAACTCTGCTTTCCCCAAGTGCCTTTTCCAGTCTCCATGACCTTTCCAAGGCAGAGTCTGCAGTCTTAACCTGGTTCCATGCTGTGACAATCTGGCAAAAGGAGGGTATGGCTATAGGGTTCAGAGAACAGGGATTTCGGCTTCCTGCTTGGATCCAGAAGTTTTCCCCATCATGCAGCCTTAAATTTTCCTGAATGCTCTTCATACTGGATTGGCAATCCGAGAAATCTGAAGAGAGAACTATTATATAGCGTTATAGTGTACTTTAGGGTCAGTAACAACAACAAGCTTCTTGGTAAAAAAAATGCTAACATTTTGGCAAGGTTTGGATTTGGTAGGTACGCAAATATGCAGTGGGTTGAAATTCTTAATATCAGACTTCAGTATGCAATAAAAGTATCTTTGTATTCATTATCGTTTTGGCAAGTTTACTTTTTAGAACTTTCTGTGAAGATTCCTGCTGGGCTATATAAAGAGACCATGTTGAAAGACTTTTAAAATATTTAGAGTAAGAGACTATTTTTGGTTTATACACAGAAAACAGTGATGGATCTCTACTGGCTTTTTGCCAATACACATTCTATACTGTAGATTAGGGACAGGCAGCTGGAATTGTATTAATCGAGTTCCAACTTGAATTGCTCCCATTCTTTGATATAATAAGTGCTCCAAATTGGAACAGAATTATTTTTGTGAACAATTGTAAATCTTTTGTTCTCTTCTGAATCTTTCTGTTTTAGTCCCTCAGGTAATAGGGGACAGCAGGGAGAGATCTTTGCTATCATGCGGACATGTGCATGATAGGAACCTTGTGTAACTTGAACAGTTTTCTGACATTTCTGCAGGATAGTTCAGTTATGCATAGCACTTCCACTTTGTACTGATCATAGCATGGTGCTCAGGTTTGGGGCAGCCTTTCTGTTTCTGTATTATATTATGTCGGGGCTGTACTTGTGTTCCAAAATTTTGCTTGTACCCACTGGAAAGTAAGCAGGGTTATATGACTGAAGGAGAACAGATTGACTACTTCCTCAGGCTAGGAGAAAGAAGATAAGAGACAGAAGTTATTCATGCCCCATTCCTCATGCTGGCAGGCACAGTAGTATGTCTACAACATATTGCTTGGTTGCAATGAAAGCTCGGTGCTGGGGAGTTGACAGTAGTGGAGATAAGCACACAATATCCCTGCTTCCCCATGCTAGGGATGGTACTACGCCTTCAGGGAAAAGCAGAGGCAAGCCAGGAACAGTGTAGATGGGGAGGAGAGGCTTCCCATGAAAACAAAGACATGATACGGAAAATCTTGATGAAGGGTTTGTACGTTCTGAACCAAAAGATTCAGGATGAGGATCAAATTTGTGAAATTTCAGTCATAGTGTCATATTAATTTAATACAAAAGTTAAACACACAGCTTCACTGTTTTTCCATATAGATCCCTTCACCCTGTTACATAGCTTTAATAAACCAGCTGAATAGCTTGAAGCAGCTACTTAAAGCCTTATTGTATTGGATATCTTTTGCAACCACTTTGATATTTAGTGTTAAATAAGTGTCCTGACCTGGATAGCCCAGAATACCCAAAGGATACCCAAATCAACAACTTTGAGCCATAGCCTTCTTCCCTTCTCCTCCTCTGCAACAGAAATGCTAAATCAGAAATATCCCCATCTTTTCCTTTTCTTTTACAAGCTGCAAATTCAAGACTCAAGACACCTTTATTGGCATAACCATCTTCCAAACTTTAGTGAAATTTCAAAGCCAGCTTGATAGAATTGGTTACCATGAAAACTTAGACATAATTATCTTTATCAGCTGCTTCTTAGTAGAATTTTGGGCATCCAGTTTTTTCTTGTTCTCAAGATCATTGCTTTACTTGTTACAGAATATGTATCCCAAACCTCCATGCTACTTTCATTGTAATTGATCTTTAGAAGCTTGGCATGTGTTCAGTCTCATATTGTTTTGCCTGTTTTACAAAGAAAATTAAGCAGATCTCTGAAACGGTTCTATGCAATGTTAGAATGGTTGACACAATCCCAAAAGAAAGGCAGTTTTAAAAGTACGAGGGGTACAGTAGAAGAGCACTGATTTTGCATTCTGAAGATCAAAGGTTGAATTCCAAGCACAACCAAGTAAGTCAGGAAGAGCTGTTAGGAAAGATCTTGTTTTACCTGAGAGCAGCTGCCAGTCCAAACAGACAGTACAAAATTAAATAGACCAACAGGCTATTTCAACATAAGGGTGCATCATCTGTTCATACGCTTCTGTCAAGAGGACTTGAGGAGATTGGGTGGCGCTTTATTGGTAAGAGTTTTCTATAATCAAGTAACAGATTTTGTTTGGAACCAGGGACCATTTAGAAGTCTATTTTAAAATGACATAAGGTTTATGTAGGTTTATTCTCAGTTGATGTTGCACCTGAGCATTTACAGAGGATTCACATTACAAGGAGTTATTATGATTAATAGACTGGCCCCACCGAGAAAGCATAAAAATAACTGGTATTTTTGCTGGTGTGCTATGAACTAGGACTAACTGAAAGAAAAGACCTTTGAGACAAGATGGCCTGGTACATAAGATCATGTTTTATTTAAAGATGAATGGGGTTTTTGCTTCAGATTTCATTACTTTTGATCTCTATCAAAATCAGTACACTGAGCTGTGGATTATGGCAAATGAACATATTATTTACAGAACTAGGGAAATACATCCTACAATGGTAACTTGGCTTAAGAAAGACCGAGAGCTGTAAGTCTGAAAGATGACCCAAACCTTCAAGGTGTATGATTTTTGCAATGTGCTGTGGGTTGCTTTATTTCCCATGCACAAAATTTTATCTGGCAGATTGATATACAATGCTGGGATTATACCAAAGTTTTAGTAAAAAGGGATCCTCCACCAGTTTACAGTTTAGTTCCCCAAATCTGTCACAAAATAGTCTCACAGTTTACAGGGAATGTTTCTCTCTGCTTTCCAATCTACCTGTTTGTCTTTGACTCATTATTTCTTTTGCTTGGAGACTTTGCTTTCTGAGAGTACTAGAACTGTTGCTATTGTTTGCATGGCTTGGGCTTTTTAGGGTGTTCAATCAGATGGCAAACAACTGGTGTAGACATTGTTTCGGGGATCCCTTCCTTTACTTACATTATTTTCTGTACAGGAAAAATTGTATGGATATGGTGTTAAAGAAGAAATAGACAGATAACAAATGATTATGTTTAAAAATCATCTACGTAATGATTCTTTGTCTGAGAAGAAAAAAATACTTTTACTCATTTCCAAATAAGCAGACCAGTTTGTGTTCAATTGTTATTTTTCTTTTTGAACCAATGTCCAGCAACTGGTATGGATGTGGGAAAATGCAAGCAATAGATAAATAACAAGCAAAACAAGATATGTTTGCATGCTGGGGAGGATTAGAAGGTGGAAGCTGTACATGTCAACTGACTGCAATTCTGCTTTAGTGCTGTAGTATGAAGTAAGGAAATTTCTTTTTGCTTCTCAATCCCACGCTGAAACCAGGAAGTCGTCTGAACCAATTGCACCCACATTGGGCATAAGGCATGCACATTCATTATGTGGCAAGGTTTGGGATCAACTTGAGTGAAGCCCTTTGAGTGCTTTGAGATCAGATATGCAGTGTGATCTGACATGCAGATGTGATGAAGACAAATGTGTGGGAAAGGGAAGTTGGATCTTCCACATAAACTTCAGTTGCAAAACTAAACATAGTAAGTCATACAATGAAAATTAATGACAGTAAACTTTGGAAATATTTTGATCTAGTCATTACCCTGTGTCTGGCTATCTGTCTTAAAATTTATGGAGGTCAGGGGTAGAGAGAACAGAGTGATACAGCAGATCTGTAAACACCAGGGACATATACCATCAGCAGGGTCACAGATCATGCCACCCGATGTCTGTCATTCTAAAGTGTTATTTTCACTATCTTTGCTGACTCACTGGCTTGGGAGCATGTCTTTAATATGATTTTATATAAGCACCAACCATTTTGCTTCCTTGTGCTAGTATATAAACAGGCATCACTGCAGACAATGTTCCAGGTACCAGATCTTGGCAAAGTAAAATGCATGACATAGTATGGTTTTACTTCCCTCACTCACACACTCCATAGACCATACTCCTTGCTTATACAGTGTTCTAACTTTCCTCTACCACCAGAAAAATCACTGGTCATTCCTAGGCTAGACACCTGAGGAGAGAAGAGTGTGGTTTACACTTGAGCCTAGCAACAAGCACTGCCTTAGAGGCCGTATCTATGTATACAGACTCTCAGGCCAAAAAGACAGTCATCCCCTGCCCTGTGGGTTTATAAACCTTAGTCATGCCTTAATCACATAATCATTTTCATACACTGAAAAGTTCTGGACTTCCATTGATCCAAACATAACTTCAAATCTCTCAAATGGCTGTTCTTTCATGTTTGTTTCTTGGGGATTCTATCTTTTGCCTCCCTCACCGGCTATAAGTTGCTTTCCTCACTTTAATAAACACTGATGAACTGGGCTGAAAAACAGCAAATACCATCTTGTAAAAGTACTATCTTTTTGCTTTTGAGCTTCAAGATAGTTCCTGGACAACATATTACTCAGGCACAACATTTCATAGGCCCAAAAGCTAAAGTTAGCTAGGGTGGAAATTTTAGGTCAGCAATTTTAACATTTGCCGTGGTGGAACTGAAAAAAGGAAGCTAAATAGATGTTTAAAAAGGAGACTGCAATTACATAAACTGTCACACAAAGAAGATTTGGGATTCTGTTGAAATGGAGGGTTTGTAGTTGCTTTGCATGTAACCATAATAAATGTAACGTTACAATTATTTTGGTGCCAGAAGTTTTCCCCCCATATGCACAAGATCACTTTCTGATACATTTCTCTAGTGATTTTAATTCATTATAGCTGAACAAAAGCTTCCTACAATTCAAAATTGAATGACTATTCCCAATACCCATTTCAGCAGATTGGGACAAAGTAATGGTTTCTCAACCGTACATCTTGGATCTGCAATTTCAGGGCTGGTATAAAGAATCTTCATTGCAAAACAAAAAATGCAGATAATGGTGTCCAGCCACAGAAAACACATTGTTGTACTTTTGAAACAGGAAGACTAGAAATAGTGTGTGGTTCAGAGTATCCCCACTCAGTCACTGTTTCCAACCTCTCCCAATGTGCATATACTTCCTCTGTCTCTCTGTGGTATGAATGGATGCAGGCAAATTGCTGCATGGCAGAATACCTATCTCTGTCCATGAGACCAGTCAAATAGAGGATAAATGAAATGGGGTGGGGGTGGGGGTGGGGGAAGTTGGGCAAAACAAATGTACATGGACATTCAGTGGGGAAATCTTCCAGCCAAAGATTTGTGAGGGGCTGTGGCTTAGTGGTAGAGGTCCCAGCTCCAACTCCTACCATTTGCAGTGAAAAGGACCAGCCAGTAGGCCAAGCACTTCTGCCTGAGACCTTGGAGTTGCTGCCAATCTGAGTAGATGATATTGACCTTGACGGATCAAGGGTCTGATTCAGTTCAAGGCAGCTTCATGTGTAGAAAGATAAGGGAGTTGAACAAATAACTGAGAAATTGCATTGGCTACTATAAAGGAGAAAAGGTGACTCCGACCAAGATGTTTACAGAAACATAAACATCAGGGCCCTAATAGAACTAACACAGTTCCTTGGGGCCGGCAAGATGGAGTTCTTCCGCCAGGCTTACGGTTGAGGCCAATTGAGACAAATAAATATACCAACCAAAAACGGCATATACCAACCAAAAACGGCAACCCAACAGCTCACTGCCTGCCCCAACCAGAAAAACTAATTGGGGATCACCAATTGCTTGGCAGATTAAGCGTCAAGTATTTAAATTGTATAAATGTTTTTAATGTTGTAAACTGCCCCGAGACAGCTGTGCAGATAGGGACAGTCTAGAAATTTGTAAGAAAGGATTAAAACCCTGTAGCGTAACAACATCAAGTGGACCTCACCTACTCATAGGTAAAGGTAAAGTTATCCCCTGTGCAAACACCGGGTCATGTCTGACCCTTGGGGTGACGCCCTCTAGCATTTTCATGGCAGACTCAATACGGGGTGGTTTGCCAGTGCCTTCCCCAGTCATTACCGTTTACCCCCCAGCAAGCAAGCTGGGTACTCATTTTACCGACCTCGGAAGGATGGAAGGCTGAGTCAACCTTGAGCCGGCTGCTGGGATTGAACCCCCAGCCTCATGGGCAGAACTTTCAGACTGCATGTCTGCTGCCTTACCACTCTGCGCCACAAGAGGCTCATAGTGCAGTCCTAAGAACACTTTCCTGATCTAAAGAACACTTTCCTCATTGAACAGTTCTTACTGGGATTCTGAGCAGAGCTGTTTAGGATTACTCGCTCAGACCGTTTATGCACTGGAGGTTTCATGCCAGGCTGCAGGCTGGAGTTTTAGTTGTGGCAGGTTGCCCCACCTCTTCCTGTACCCACATGGAGGACCATTTAGCCTGGCGCACCTCATCCTCCCCCAATTTGTACTGCTGCATGGGAGCTGGGCCAGTAAAGTTCCCAGTGCATAAACAGTCTTAGAGAGTATACACTGGTTCTCTAGGTAGATGGATTTCTAGTAATTGAACAGTATTCCGACATTACCTATACTTTTCTTAATTATACTCATTGAATTTGAGACCAGATTACAATGACATGATCCAGCACCTCATTTTTTTAAAGCCTTGAAAGATGCTCTCCCCCCCCCCCCCACTCTACAGTTATGCAAAGTTCTCAGAGACGTTAGGGATAGTGTAACGTCCAAAGACATCCCATTCTGTTTATTTTAAAATATTTATATTTCAATTTCTTATGTTTTAAAATATATGTGCTATAGGAAGTCGCATCTGATAGGCTTTTATTGTAGGGCAAGGACTATCGTTTAGTGGTTATTACAAAAACAATACATATATATTTAAAAAAAAACACGTCTCTTGCCCCTCCCCTCTTCCAGCTGCTAGGCAAAGGCCCTTGTGCTTTTTAATTGCCTTGCGACTCCTCCGCTTTGCGCGAGACCACACAGGACCTCCATGCGATGCGCTGGTCTGAAGGGGTCGCCGGCGGGGGCCATAAACCCAAAGGACCTCCCAGCAGGCGACTTGACGCCCCGTTTCGCGCGCCGTGGCAAGAGCGGCGCCCCAGCCAGAACGCGGCGCGCAATTTGGGAGCGCCGCTGTCCTTCCCGCCGAGTGGAAGGCGGGGCAAACCTGCCGCTCGGGAGGCTCTTCTCTCCAGGGATGCCCCCTTGCTCAGCGCGAGCTGACGTGACCGGCGCCAAGAGGCGAGCGCGCCCAGCGGCGCTGCACAAAGCGCCTCGCGAGGAGGCTGGGCAGGCGCGGGCTGCCCGAGAGTCCCCGCCGGGGACCTCGCCTCCGGCTCCTTCTCGCCACGGCTCTGCGAGTGCCTGCGAGAGATGTTCAACCGCGCCGTGTCCAGGCTGAGCAGGAAACGGCCGCCGTCGGGTAAGGGCTTTTTGGTGGGAAGGGAGCGCCCGAGGAGGCGAGCAGCGAAGCCCCCAGAACCGGTCTTGAGCGGGGCGAGACAGACCTCGACTTAAACTTTGAGAGGCGCTCTGTGTGTGTTTGTGTGTGATTTTTTTTAAAGGAATCCACAGGCAGGCAGGCAGGCAGGTTGTGTTGTCGGGGGAGCGTGGCTGAGCCTGCTGCTTCACAGCTCTACCCCCCCCTCCCCCGAAGACAGTCAACCCAACTTCTCACGAAGGCGCAGAAAAGCAAGAGGAAGCGTGCAGTCGAAAGAGGAAGGCTCGCCGTTTGGGTTTGACTGTCTGACTTGCGGGTACGTAGAGCATTTCATCTCCCCCACCCCCCCGCCAAAAAACCCCCAAACAAAACCAGGGAGAGGACATAGGCACGCTTTTTGGAGCTGGGAGCCGTGAAATAAGGAAGATCCACACCCCCGCTTTCCCTCTGGTGTTGTCATGTTAAAATAAAAGGCATCTGGAAATGTGTGGTGGAAGCCCAAGTTTTGCTTCCAGATGTGTTTATCAGCCCACTCTTTTCTCCCTTATGAGTCAGAGGCTGGACTGCTGCTGGAGTTGCAGGGTTTGGTTATGAGGGCAGAGCATCAGAAGAAATCCTGTTAAAGGCCAAGGAGGAAGGTGCCAAATGCGATCAATTGCATGTCAGTTTGAGCCTTTATTCCAGGGTTAGTCTCTTTATTCCAGGGGTAGTCAAACTGCGGCCCTCCAGATGTCAATGGACTACAATTCCCATGAGCCCCTGCCAGTGTTCGCTGGCAGGGGCTCATGGTAATTGTAGTCCATGGACATCTGGAGGGCCACAGTTTGACTACCCTTGCTTTCAGTGGAATGTGTTTCATATACATTTATTTTAAAATGGTAGCAAACCCAAATATCCAAGCTCATTAGAATTCTGAAGGCTCAGCTTATCTCAAAATCAACTTTGTAACATGATATAAGAACGTATTTAGTGAAGGCAGGAGTAATGTGAGCACAATGAAACTACACTACTTACACAAATAAATCTCTGCATGTTATTCAGTAGTGTTTTTGGGATGATGTGAAAAAAACATCTGCACCAAAACTTGGAAAATCCAGCTTCTTACTAAATATTTTGACTAGAATTAATGTTTCTCAGTAGTATAACATTTTACTTAAGTTTGTTATATGTTCATCTGTATTAGATAAAATGGCAAAGCAACATGTAATCCATAATGGAATAATCAATTTCCATACCCATAATTAAAATGGCTCCCATTCAAGATCAAGCAGAAGTTTTATATAATAGTGTAATAGCTACTTCTACTGTTCCTATTTGCCAAATGAGCAAAATGGGTAATGTAATAGCTTTTTTATTTTGTAATCCTGAGACCAATGTGCCTTTCGATAGAGGTGAAACACTTTGAGAGTCAGTTGTCTTAAATTCAGGATATAAATATAAATACAATACATAAATAACCTTTTGTGTTTTGAATGTTTCCAGAAGTGTAGCATGAGTGAAATGTTACATTTTATGTAAATATTTACCAAAAAATACTTTAATGATGCAGGGTTTTTTCTCTGTGCTGTAGAACTGATTTCTTTTGTGTTGTTCAGGTGTATTTTTGAGGCAGAGTTCAGAGAGAGCCTGACTTGAATGTAAAGATTTGAATCTTAAGCAGTATTGCAACAGAATTACAGGCAAGAGTTGTTTTAGTTTATGCATCATGGAAAGATATTTGGCCCAGTCTTCCAAATATCTTCTTTTGATCGAGAGTCCTTATTTACAACTCTTTACATTTTCAAAGGAATATCACCCCCCCAAAGGAAAACCTTTCTGCCTAAAGCCATCAGTCATTGTCCCACTTCTAAACACATTAACATAAAACTCACATTGAAATAGTGTGGTAGAATTGGCATCTTTTATTCATTATTGCCCCTTTCTTGATATTTTCTAACTTTACAAAGCAGCTTTTCCATGGAGGCTGTTATCTGTCTCTCTAATCTTTTCTCTAGGCTAAAGATGTTTTCATCTTCAGTATTTTGTCATGTGATCTGTTCCAAGTTCTTTAGTATCCTTGTTGCTGATTTCTGGATCTGTTTCAAACTTTCTGGTATCTTGAAATGTGATGTACAAATTGGTCATATTTCCAGTGAATAATTTTAAAAATACTTTTGTTCAGATTATAGTTGGCAGTAGATCATTTACCTGTACAATAACACTGATGTTACAAATTTAGTATCTCAGGGAAATTAAATTAGCCATTATAAAATAGTTGGACAGCATGGAAAAAGAGAACAAAAATATTGGGGCTGAAATGTTTAAAATTTATATTATGAAACAATCACACCTGAATGCTGTTATATGAAAAATGTGTTGTAACCTTAAAACGAGATATAAATCATACCTATCTAATTAATGCTCTCAGCTATGCTGTGTACACAGAACATCATCATGTGACAAGTCTGGATTCTACCAATCAACTTCTGGTTTATAGGCCCCTTTGGCCCCTAAAACAAACAGAAAATCTAACTCTTTCTTCCCAGTACTGATGAGCAATTTACATATTGAGATTCTGCAACTCTGTCTGTCTAGTCATTTCCTGGCATGTCCCAAAATATATTACCAATAATTCACTTAATTGCATGTATTTGAACAAGATTTCATGGAGGGTCTGTGGTAGAACATCTGTTCTGTATGAAGATAGTTTCAGGTAAAGTCCTGGCCATAGTGAATTAAAAATATCATGTAGTAGTTGATAGTTGATATAAAAGACCTTCTTCTAAGATTCTGGAGGTCCACTTGCCAGTTTGAATAGACAATACTGATTTGACAGATCAATGGGCTGACTCAGCATAAAGCTGTTCCATGTGAATATTTAAAACTAGAAACCTATTGCTCAAAAGAGGATGTTGTGACTTAGAATTTTATTCAGTATTCAAAAGACAAGCCTACACGTTCTTTAGAAACAACAGTCCCTAGAAGGAAGTACACGTATGGAACTCTGTGTGATGCTTGGCTTCATGGAAAGTAAGGGAAGTTTCTTAATTTAGTGATACATTTATAAATTATATCCAAATCAAATCAAAATACCTTTATTGACATTGTTAACTAAACATGGACATATAGAAGTATAGTTAAAAACATTCAAGCTAAAACTCAAATTTGCTATAACTTTTTAGCATATTTGAACAGAGCTGGATAGAGAAATCTGGTGATGGTTTTGGTTATCTGGGGGATTTCAGTCATGAGTGACTCAAATAAATTATGTTCATTGGTGCTGTTTGTTTCAAGCTGGAGTTTGCAAGTGAAAGGATGTTCTTGTGATCATAAATCACTAAATGAGAAATCATTTTGATAGCTAATAGGCATGTTTCTCAATGAAGGATGGAAATAGATGTGTATTGTCATGCTGTCAGTTGTCTGATAAGTGAGCAGCTTTTTCCTAACATTTTTAGCAGAATTGCTGTTGAGAAGTATAAAGCTATTCACCATAATTAAACACAGTTACACACATTACAAAAAATTATTTGATGGAAGAAAGTAGTGAGAACAGAGAATCTGAGATCTAACCTTAAATATTTGTAGAATATCACAAAGTTCTATACTATCTAGAATTTTTCCTTTGTTTGAGGAAACAAACCTGATCCGATGAGTTTACTTAGAAGTAAATCCAGTGGATATCTGCAGGATGTGCTTTCAACCACTTGAGCTTGCAGTCTCAGTGTAAGTAAGGTAAAGCCTTTTTGAACTGAATTGGATATGTTTGTGGCCCTATACTGCATGGGTATTTTTGACCTTCTTATTCTATCTTCTGGATTAAATAAGAAATGTTAACTGTATTTATGAAGAAAAGCTTTGTTTCAATTAAAAAAAGGATACCAAGTGTTTGCTTGGTTCATATCCCATTAACTTCCATAGGTTCTGAACTCTGGGTAGGATCACTACATGTATATTGCCCACATGCAGAGGAGTCATTAGACCCCAGTTTCCATGTCCTGTCCCGTCCCCCCGGGGTTTAGGAAGCTATTTTGCGCGCACTGAGCTTTCGCAAGAATGGGAATGTCCGTGTAAGCGTATTTACAGATGGGTTATCTGAATAGTAATGAGGAATTGCTCTTCAAACACTGTTTCTCTACCATGCCATTTTAGTTTTAGCTTCAGTCAAGTTTATAAATCGGGGCTTATGAAGCTATTACGAAGAAGAAATTTCACCATGCATTTATTAACAGATATATGTATTCTGAAATCGCAGTGTTTTTAATATATTTTGTTGCACTAAGAAACTGAAAATGACTGTTCTTAGTTTATCCAAACAAATTCTACGTGAATTGCTACACTGAAAATATTAAGTAGAAGGACAACAAACTATTTTTCATCTTCATTGTGTATATTGTTAGCATTTAATGAACAGAATTTGAGAACACTGGATTTGTACTCTCATATGATGCATGAACTATTTGTCCCTGATGTCTTTACTTGTGTGGTATCTTGTTTGTGGAAAGAATTATTTAGTTCCAGTCCAGAAAAAAGTAATCTTACTTAAGAGCCGTTGAAATGAATGAAGCATATTAGATACAAATAACTTGTCCCGTTAAATTTGAAGGGAAGACTTTCTTTGTATTTTGCAGAGTGAAAATAATCAAACATCCTAGTATTACTAAACCTAAATATTTCAAATGGTCTCAAAGACACGAAAATGAATTTCCAGGGCAGCAAGAGGGAAAGCTTGCATTTGACAAGAGTATGCAGGAGTAGGGCCTATTTTAAAGAAAATATGTAGTGATATCCAGTTTAATTCATGAGATTTATTTAGTCCTGTTCTATATGATAGTTTTTGTGTAGTCACATACAGGATAGATGAAGCAACATGCTCTCAATCCAGTTAAATTTATTCACAACCGTCTCCTTAAAATCAATAGAACAAATTTGTCAAAAGCCACTTAAGTGACATTGCTTTCAAAGGGCTAGGAGCCAGCTATGTTTAGTCATGACTGTCATTGCAGAGTAGACATGTAGTGATCTGAAATATAAACTAGTGAAAAGTTCTTTATGTTTTAAATATCATAAGAAGAAGATCTGTGTGCTGCAGTTAAGAAACCACAGAATAGTTTTGGCAGTTCTCCTCTAAGATGTGAATTACCTCTACAACATTTCAACAGTCTATTAATTTGCTCTACTTACAGAAGAAGTTTGTCTTTTCAGTTAGTAGCAATTGCCATTCCAGGACCAAACCAAACAAAGCAAAAATCCTGCAGTCTATTTACTCTAACAGTGGTTGTTTCTTGGCCAATTTCTCCTACTTACCAGCATCCAAAAAAGAGTAAGTATTTTCCTGAGATTTGGCAACCAAAGCAGTAGGTACTCCCAGCAGAAGATCAAAAGTTAAGCCAAATGAAAATGAGAATGTCTGAGTAATAATGGAACTCCAGTTGGTCTACCAAAAGATTTGAGGGACAGGGACTATATACTACTAAAAATATGTCATATCACTTTGTGGGAATTGTTTTCTGTGAAGTTCTTAATGGTTTTAGGGTCTAGCAACATTTCTAGAGCTGCATGTGTTCTACAAACAACAACACCATCTTCTATGGAATAAATAAAGAAGCTCTAGTATTCAAGAAAGCTTCCTGTGTGCTTTTGAGCCCTTGTTTCTGCTAGGGATTTTACTGTGCAGCCCTGGTAACCTCATCTGGTTATTATAGTGTGAAGTGGCATTCTGAAGTTAAGAATATGTGGCAACAAACAGTACCTGAAAGTCACATCTAGCTTCAGGTCATAAAACTTGCCCGTGTCATTTTGTTTAGCATACTGTGGTCACAAATAGAAACAGTCTAGGATATTCCAGTTGTACTTGTGCGACATGGGCTAAATTCAGCCACTGGACTGCAGAAAATGCTGTCAATAATATGGAACATCTATTAGCATGGAAAATACAAACATCTCATGATTTTAAAGATGCATATAACCCCCCCCCCCCCACAGACACACACACAAGGATTCTCATTCACCATTTTCCAGAATTTTCCTTTTGGAAAATTTAGCGCTACAGTGTGTGAACACAGCAGATGTCATGCTCTGGCCAGAGGAGGGCATACAGTTGCTTTTCTAATGACATTTGCATCAAATCCTGTGTGAAATGAATGCAGCATTTGCACAAAAATGAATATCCTGCCAAACCAGAAATGCATTTCAATAAATACATTTTAGTATGTTGGTAACAGTGATGTTTCTTACCAGCATCAGTCTTCTAGACAGCACTGGACACAGGGAATCTTTTAAACTGCTAGACTCAAATGCTCCGTTAGCCCCCTCAGAGTATGAGAACCAGTGTGGTATGAGAGCCAGCATGCCATATCAGCTAGCGTGGCGTAATGGTTAGAGAGTGGTGGACTCTAATTTGGAGAACCAGGTTTGACTGGTTCTCCCCCACTCTTCCACAAGCCACCAGCTATGAGACATATGGCGGGTTACAGTTTTCTCAGAACTGTTCTTGCAGAGCAGTTCTCTTAGGATGAGATGCCTGGCAATGCCCAGATTCTCTTTGATGCAGTGAACAAGTATTTGCTTCAAGTGCAGAGCCATGGCAATAAGTCCCATATGTATGGCTTAGCATATGGCTGGTGTTTCATAGAGGGATACAGTGGTTGGGCAGGCAGGAAGAGCTGCAAGAGAGCCCTGGCCTGTGGCATCCTTGTAGCCTTACTCTACCCCAGGAATAAGTGGGTGAGAGGCCACCAGGAGTCTGAAGGGGTTGGCGACAAGCAAGAAGTCGTGCTGCCAAAGCACAGAATGGGGCTCAGGACTTATGGGAGGCTTCATGCCCTCACCTTCCCCTCCCATGAACCTTCTCCATTGTCAATCCCACCCTGAGGGTAGGAGGTGAGGAGAGTCACAAGGTCAACTCAAGCCCTGGCAGCAGAGGAAGCCTCAGGACTTGGGGAACCAATGTCTTTGTGGTTCTACTACCTTTGGTGGTGGATATTGGTGTGCAGCAGCATCGGTTCTGCAGTGGGCTGCTGCCTGCACTGCTCCTCCTGTTGGCCTATCCGGGCATGCAACCCTTCCAATCCACATCACCATGGCTGATAAAAATTCAAAAGGCAATAGTTAATGAACCAAAATATATTATTGATTAATTAATATTCCCCAAGCTTTTGCTGTACATGTCTGTTGAGTTTTTTTTGTGTTGTGCATTTTCCTCTTGCTTTCACTGTGCATGTCCATCAGGTTTTCTTTTACATCCTGCATTAATTTTCTTCCCTTCAGTGCTCAGTTTGCTTTCTGGTTGTTGTTTCTCCATGATTTCTGAGAGCGCTTTTGTGGTGATTTCCCCCCTTGTTTCACTCCCTAGGTGAAGGTAATTCAACAGCATAATGATTTCTCCCCCGTACCCTTTTCCCACCCCTTGTAGGCCACCCTCCTGCCTACATTGAGGGTGTTCCTCTGAATCTGGACCTTCTGCCATCCTTCCACATTCATTGGTGCTTACTTTACCCATTATGTGATTTTAATTTTTTGTACAAGTGTGTTGCAACTATTCAAATTAGTTTTTCCACTAAACTTTGAAAACTGGTAAAAATTGACATGGAAAATTTTTAAGAGGTAGCATTTCCTATACTGAAGTTCTTTGAGGAGCTTCTTTGGACGTTCTGAAAGGCGGAAGGTGAAGCGAGGGAAGGGCTCAGTGGTGGAGCCCTCACTTGGTAGACAGAAGGGGCCCAGCTCCCCTTCTCACCGATGCCAGCAAAGGTGGAAGAGCTGAGGCCTCTGGGCAGATGTGTGTGTCAAGAGAAAGAGGTTTCTCTGTTCTGAGGATCATATAGTTACTTGTTTGTGGCACATTAAAATTGGGGAAAGGGAGGGCAGTTAATATCATATGAGACAAACTACAGGAGTTGGGAAACAAAATTAAAGTCTTTTTTTTACCTCATGAAAGAAAAGGTCTCTGGGCAGAGATTGCACCGCTGAGGTCCTGGGGGAGGCATATCTGACTCCAAAAGTGGCTTTTCTTCAGAGTGCCTCTGCCTAACCTCGGTTTTTATTCTCAGCTTGCATGAGAGAATCCCATCACAGGCTGAAGGCAGAAAACGCTTTGGTTTTAGTCAATGTGTGATTGCAGCCAGACTCCAGATTCCAGTTGCTCTGGAAGCGAGTTCCCAGGGGGGCTGGCTCCTGCAGGCCCCCCTTCAAAGCAGGATAACACATCCTACTCTGGCCCAGCCTGGCTGGGCGCATACTCAGCTGGAAGCAGGTGCTTGCCGAAGCCATGGCAGCCAGCAGACCCTGGGCAAGCCAAACAGTTGTGAGGCCTCAGAACAGTCTGGTGGCCAGAAACTCTTGGGAGTGCCCCGTGTGACTGCTTGGCCTTCTCCTGACATGCCTACTAGAATTCTTTTTCAGAGGCTTACTGCCCTTAATAAAATTGTAAACTTACATGATGGGCTGTACTGTAGATGCAGAAACCATGCTTATTATGACAGAAATGGTAATTTTGTTTTTAGGGGTGGGGGGAATCACCTGCATAGTTTTTGCAGAAGTGATGGCCTACAGGCCTACATAGTAGGACGCCTACAGATAAAATGGTGCATATTGAAATTTAAGACTCTTATCAAAGGAAGGTAGTGAGAGTGGCACTAATGTAGGAGGCGAGATAAATAATATTAAACGACAGAGCATGTTGTGTGAAAGTCTTATGATTTTTGGTAAGTTGTTTGTACCTTGGTAATGTTGCAGATTTCTTAATTAAAATATTTATACCCTACCTTTCTCTTGTGGCCCAAAGTGGTTTACAACCCCAGTATTAAAAATATAGAAAAGAATAAAATCTCCCTCCCTCCTCCCCAAGAAAATCCATTCAATTTAAACCCAGGACCTATTCTGCACACATAGGATAATGCACTTTCAGTGTGCTTTGGCAGCTGGATTTTCCTGTGCAGAACAGGAAAATCTACTTCTTCAGTGCATTGAAAGTGCATTATCTATTGTGTTAAGATTAAGCCCGGGTTTAGCCCATGAATAAATATGGAAGGCATGGGTGACAAAATGAAACCCAGTGAGATCCCTACTGGTTGATTATGCTCCTCTAACATAATTTATTGGTGAAAACACCAAAGAGCCTCTTCTTTGATCTCAACTGAGTATTCTAAGTGATAAAGAAGGATGGGGTACTCAGTTATATTGAAGACTGTTCTTAGATCAACAGGGATGACTGTACACTGTCTACATTCAAACAGAATTTGTCCACTAGTGCAACTAAGGCTGTCTTGGTTCTGATTGCAGGCCAGAAAGAAGTCTAGAATGAGTGAAGGATCGATGCCTCATCCAGGAACTACTGCCACATGCTCTATCACACCCCAAATGGCAAATTGAAGACAAGCCAAATATAATTCCTTGTACAAGCTCTGGATGCAAAGAAGAATGAATAGATCTCTCTTCATTTAAAAATATTTTGAGTCAGTCTTATTTAGAAAAAAATAAGCTTGGAAAACAGCTTTCTAAGAAAAAGCAATGGAAGAGTAGCTAGGAAACAATTTGGTTTACTTTAGCAGCCTGTCACTTGACCTACTTTTTAAACAGAGCCACTCTGTTTTGAACTGCTGTGTGGACACTTGGTTGCAGCAACCAGAGCTGCACAGAGAATTGGAAGCAGCCATAGTCCAAATCACCTTCCTATGCAAATAATTTAGCTTCTTGACTTCAAGCAGTTACCCTCCTCTCAGGCTTTCCTAACAAATTAAGCCACTTTTCTTTTTCTCATAAATGCACACATGCCTGGGCTCCTAAAATCTTAATTCTGAAAAGGATCTTGGCATCTCATCAAATGTTGACTCATACCTATGGTGTGGGTGATCTAAACCAGCCAGTAGCAATGACAGTTCCAGGAATAAGCTGTCACTATTTTATAGCCAAGCCAGTAGGAATTTCATTTCACCATTGTAAAAGAAATGATAAGACAGCAAGACTCCTTTGTATTTGCTTATAAATTAATGTCTTGTAATTCTTGTTTCTTGCTGTCTGTATGGTTTAACTTTTTGAGCTTGTATACATTGATGCTTCCTCCTAAAAATGTGCCATAGTTTCTCAACCCATAATGCAGGAATGTTAAACATATGGCCCATAGGCCAGAACCAGCCTGTAGAGGACTGTTATACATACCTTGAGCAAGGAAGAGGCAGATACTGGGGGCATGGCCGTAGCAAGAGCAGCAAAAACACCTGGATCGGGTTGGCTTAGTGAAAGGTCCTGCCCCACAGTTGGGCCAGGCTTTGCACATGCAGAAAATGCCTCCCCAACTCCCTCTCGTGTTGCCCATATCCCGTCAGTAATGGCGTACAATGTAACTGCCCGGCCATCAGATGTACTAACCAGCATCTAAGCTTGGCAAATTGATGTAGGGCAGGACCCCCAGATCAATCAACCCTGGCATCTTCCCCCGGCCTCAACTAAAAGCTGGAAGAGTTTCATCTTGCAGGCTCTGTGGAACGTTGATAACTTTGTCAGGGCCCTCAGTTCTTCTGGGAGCAAATTCCACCAGGCTGGGGCCAGAGCCGAAAAGACCCTAGCCCTGGTCATGGCCAGGCGGACATCCCAGGGGCCCAGGACTGCCAGGAGATTCATACCCACAGAGTGAAGTGCCCTGCTGGTGGCATAGGCAGACAAGTGGTCCCTCAGGCAGGACTCAGGCTACGTATAGCCTTGAAGATTAAAACCAAAACCTTGAACTTGATCTGGAAACAGACAGGTAATTAGTGCAGTTGACGTAGCACAGGTTGGATATGGGCCCTCCAAGAAGTTCTAGTGAGGACCCTTACAGCCGCATTTTGTACCAGCTGTAATTTCTGGGTCAAGGGACACGTAGAGCAAGTTACAGAAGTCTAACCTGGAGGTGACCGTTGCATGGATCACTGTGGCCAGGTGGTCCAGGGATAGGTTGGGCACTAGTAGCTGGGCTTGGCGGAGGTGGAAAAATGCCAACTGAGCTACATTCGTGACCTGAGATTCCATTGAAAGAGAAGCATCAAGAATCATGCCCAAATTCCTGGCTGCTGGTGCAAGTGTTAGTTGTACCCCGTCCATGCATGGGAGACGCGCTGCCTGTTTCTGCCCCTTCCCACTCAGCCACAGGATCTCCGTCTTGGAGGGGTTGAGTTTCAGATGACTCTGCCTGAGCTGCG
Organism: Paroedura picta; assembly: GCF_049243985.1. Taxonomy (NCBI): domain Eukaryota; kingdom Metazoa; phylum Chordata; class Lepidosauria; order Squamata; family Gekkonidae; genus Paroedura; species Paroedura picta. The sequence continues at coordinate 56,934,765 of NC_135376.1, read as the reverse complement.
TTAGACTGTGGTTCTTCCCCACCCCAAATTCCATCCACTCCTGGCTCCACTCTCAAAGTCTCCAGGTATTTCCCAACCCAGAGCAATTCTACCATGCTTGAACCTCAGCATCATGGGGTGTATGTGTGTCTTTGTGGAAGGTCAGGTCTCGATTTGGGACTGAAGTGCAAGGAAAGCAGTGGTCGGTGGGAGAAAACTTAAGATTTGGAGGAGAGTGCATTGGAATGCATGAATCACAGATGTGATGGGCAAAAAGGCTGAATTAGGAGTTCTGGTCATTGACAGGTGGCTGGGGAATCTGTGGGAGGGCTCATACTGTTATCTTCTTTTGTTATTGTTAAAATTGTTGTATTCTATTTAAGGCAAAACCAAGTTCAATGTATTGTTCTTTATGTTCCATGTGAACCGCCCTGAGCCTCAGGGGAGGGCGCTATATAAATGTAATTAATAAATAATAAATAAATACATTTTTGCAGTGGATTAAGCAAGGATTAAGGGTAGTAGTTTCAGGTCCTGGAGATCCAGCTTGGGGAAGTGGTAAGGAGCAATGACTTCTAATCTGGCAAGCGAGGTTTGATTCCCTGTTCCCCCACATGCAGCCAGCTGGGTGACTTTGGGCTTGTCACAGCACTGCTGACCAAGCAGTAACATCAGGGCTCTCTCAGCCTCATCTACCCCACAGAGTGTCTGTTGTGGGGAGAAGAAAGGGAAGGCAATTGTAAGCCACTTTGAGACTCCTTCTGGTAAAGAAAAGCAACATATAAGAATAAACTCTTCTTCCTTCTTGGAGAATTTATGTTATATTTATGTTATATGATGGGTTGGACATAACTTCGCAACTAACAACAACAGGAAGGGTAGGTTATAAAAATATATTACTTATCATTCATTGGGTTTTGCAGTGTCCTTTACAAAGTTTGTATCTCTGGTACTTGGCATTATATTTTAGGGAACATGTGGCCTGGCCTGACAAAGTAACATTTATAATTGATCCGGCCCTGATTACAAACGAATATGACATCTCTGCAAATGTGTACATACTCTAAGAGTCTTTCAGTATGATGGATGATGAAAATTGCATATACCACCTCCCTCCAGTAATCCTGACTTCTCTACTGCTTCTGTTAATGCCATTGGTTTGTGTTGTCTAATGTCACTGAGGGCAATTGTTAGTTTTGTGAATCAGCTGCCTGACCTTAGGTTTGCTATAGGACAGGGGTAGTCAACCTGTGGTCCTCCGGATGTTCATGGACTACAATTCCCATGAGCCCCTGCCAGCAAATGCTGGCAGGGGCTCATGGGAATTGTAGTCCATGAACATCCGGAGGACCACAGGTTGACTACCCCTGCTATAGGATACCCATTTGTCAACCCCACTCACCCCAACTGTTAATTTCTGCTTTGCTCTGCTCCAGGACATTTTTCCAGACCTTAAGCAGTTAAGAGCATTGGAAAAAATGATTTTATTCTGAATTCCAAAATTCAAGGGCTATTTTGCACTAAGTAAATAGGTACAGAAATGCATTTACTTCATTGGCTTTCAGAAAGTGCTTTGAGAATGCAGGTTGGCTGAACAGTCTCTTGACCTTTTGCCAGAAGGCAAGAAAGATAAAATGCTGGTGGTTGTAAAGTAGGGCTCATATGCAAAAATAATTTCACTGAATTTTTTGTATTTTTCAGAAATAAATGACAGTGACAGCAAGCCAAGCAGCAGCAACCCAAGTCTAAATGGCACCACAAGATGGGCTACATCACTAGAAAATCTACTGGAAGATCCAGAAGGCATCAAGAGATTTAGGGTTTCTATCTTAAATATTATTGTCCCCATGAAAGTTTAATAGTATTTCCAAACTGTGTATTACACATATAAATTATTGAATGGTGTTCTTTTGTAATTTCATGAGATAAGAAGACTACTAAAATAATTTATTCTGTGAATACCTAGAGTAAATTCTGTGAAATGTGCCTGGTATAGACCCATTATGCACGGGGGTTTTAGCGCACATTCGGGGTGGAATGGCGGCGACTAAAATCACGGATAACGCACGGAGCTGGCTGCAACCGGCTGCAGCTTCGGTGCATGCCGCCGAAAAAGCCGCGTCAGTGAAACGCGGAAGAAAGCGCAGCTTCCGGGTGACCGGGGCGCAACCAGAAGCGGCGCCCGGATCGGCACGTGCATAATCAGTTACTCTGGGTTTTGCCGCCGTCGCGCCCCGCCCCGTGTATAACCGGTATGCGTCGCGTCTTCCCCCTCCGCGTTTTCCATGTGACCCGAAATCGCCGTTTCGGCGGCCGTGCATAATGGGCCATAAACAGTTTTGGGAACAGCCAAAATAGATCAGACTTCTTTTCTGGAATGTTTCATACTGATGAGAGTATGCAACCTTAAATGAAAAGGAGAGTGAAGTTTAAACAGTTCAGAACTTGTTTAAATATTTAAAATAAGTATTATATATACTGGGGCTTTAAATAGACCCAAAGGTGTGGAAAACCAGTTCCATACCTTTCATTTCTGCATGTTCTTGGTGGCAGCTGCCAGTGAGGTGGATGTTCTGCGAGGTGCATACAGGGGACAGCCTAAGACTAAGCTCACCTGTCAGTATGTTGCTGATTGGTGTACGTATCCCAACTTCTAGGAGCTAGGAACATAGCAATTGTATTGGAGTTCATAGGAACTCTTTTGCATGTTACCAATCATGGAACAGCATGCCAATGACAACCCTCCCATGTCAACCATATATGGAAACAGCCAACCAATGCCAGCATGACTTTGGCTTGCAGCCACTCACAAACAGAACACAACAAGGGAGGAAACAAAGAGAACATTAGCTGTCTTCTGCGCTGTAAGGTTGATTGTAACATGAACAGTAGAAGTCCTAGGAGCTTCACTGAAATGGGTTCAAGTCTTCTGCAACAATATTGCTTTTTGTGAGGTTGACACATAGGAAGGACCCATGGCTACTCCAACCACTTCACCCTCGTGTCTCCACTGTTTACTTGATAGGATGCTGACAGAATATGTGCCTGCAGAGTTCTTAAAGTAAGACAGATGATTAGGATTGCCAGTTCTCTTTTACTAGCCAGTTCTCTACTAGCCAGTTCTCTTCTACTACTTTGTCTTTGCATTGGTAGACAGCAGGATTATTAATGGAGCTGTTCCTACCCAATCACTCTTATGCCAGTGTTCTGGTTAAATGTAAGAGTAAATGTCAGGGAAATGCAGAATTCAAATAAGACCTCTGACCCTTTGTCCTTTGAATAATATGAACCACTTAGGCCCATTATGCACGGCCGCTGAAACGGTGATTTCGGGTCACATGGAAAACGCGGAGGGGGAAGACACAAAGCACACCGGTTATGCACGGGACGGGGCGCGATGGCGGCAAAATCCAGAGTAACCGTTTATGCACGCGGCGATCCCGGTGCCGCTTCTGGGTGCACCCCGGTCACCCGGAAGTTGTGCTTTCTTCCGCGTTTCGCTAACACGGCTTTTTCGGCGGCATGCACCGAAGCTGCGGCCGGTTGCAGCCGGCACCGTGCGTTATCGGTGATTTTAGTCGCCGCCATTCCACCCCGAATGTGCATTATTCCCCCTGTGCATAATGGGTCGAAGGCCCATTATGCACGGCCGCCGAAACGGCGATTTCGGGTCACGTGGAAAACGCGGAGGGGGAAGACGCGACGCATACCGGTTATGCACGGGGCGGGGCGCGACGGTTGCGCCCCGCTCACCCGGAAGCTGCGCTTTCTTCCGCGTTTCACTGACGCGGCTTTTTCGGCGGCATGCACCGAAGCTGCAGCCGGTTGCAGCCGGCTCCGTGCGTTATCCGTGATTTTAGTCGCCGCCATTCAACCCCGAATGTGCGCTAAAACCCCCGTGCATAATGGGTCTTAGTGGGGCACGTGTAATGCTTCTAAAGTTCAGAAGCCATGCAAACTTCTTTTGAAAGATATATGTCTCAAATATAAAATAAAATATTTTCCTTTTACATATTAATATTCTATTTTGAACTATCCCTCATTACAGGAAGGGTGCAAAAACAAAATGTGAGTCCAATGGCATCTTTAAGACCAACAAAGATTTATTATGTGCATGCTCATAAAAGTTCACACCTTGAATAAATCTTTGTTGGTCTTAAAGGTGGCATTGGACTCACATTTTGTTGTGCTACTTCAGACCAACACGACTACCCACTTGAAAGGTATTTTAAAGGTATTTTAAAACATCTACATAGTAAAGAATTGTGGAGGGTGGGCTCAATTTAATTTACTGGGAAGTACAATTATATTTTAAAATACTTCTTTGCAGCATTTTTGACCATGATAGTGCATGGCTGCACTATCAGGTGTTGTGCAATGTAATGAAAGTTAGTCTGATAATATTATTAGATTGTACTTGAACCTGTTTAATGCAGGTAGTTGAGGAAGAATTTAATTTTTGAGTTCTTTAAATTACCTGCATCTGTTAATTTGACAAGGTCTAGAAAATCACAAAATTGTTAAATTGTTTTCATTGCTACATAATACCAACACAAATGTATCCTGTTGCTTCAACTACTATGAAAAACTGGCTATTTTTGACACATAGTTTTCATTAAAAATTGTTTGGTTGTGTTATTATCTAATGGTTCACTTCTTTCTTTAGGAGTTTTTAAAAAAAGAATTTAGTGAAGAAAATGTTTTGTTCTGGCTAGCATGTGAAGAGTTTAAGAAGACACAAGATAAAAAACAGGTATTGTCTTCAAAACCAACATGACACCAAAGATTCCTTTGTAGTCTTGGGGCATATGAGTTTCCAACATAGCTTTCAGCTGTACTTCAGAAGCATGTGAATATATCACAGAAGTGCAATGAAAACAGTACAGCTTCTTGCAGTTGTAAGACAAATACCACACAGGGGCATCTTAATGAAGCCACAATGAGGGTGATAACGTTGTTTTTATATAAGTTTCTTTGACCCTCTTATTTAATATGGATGCATGTATATAATGTCCACTTGATTGTTTTTATTGTGTATGGGAAAAACATTTATTCTTATGTGAATTTGCAGTTTTAGCCTTTTCACTGTTTAGACCAATCTGGCTTAAGTGCATTTATTAACAGTTTGATCTACTAGAGATGCTAATTCTGATGTCCCTGTCATAAAAATGTTTCATCTGCTAATTGTTTTAGATCAAAGGCCTTTGTTGCATAATGGCAGTGGTTGGATTAAAAATTGGCCGTTCTAAGGAAGAGAAGCATCTTCCCAGGGAAAGGGATGTCTTCTATTCAAAACCACAACACTTCTGTAACTGTATTCCACTATGCACTTACTATTGCAATTGATATTATAGCTTCAAGAAAATCACATTATTCCAACAACAAAATATTGATGTTTGAATCTGGAAAATGTCATACCTTTATCTTTGAGGTGTGACCTTGAAAGACATCTGGATGCTTTTCCACAAATGAGTAACAACTGTGTACTTCTTGCGCTACTATCTGGTTGCCTGGAAACATCAAATGACATCTGGCTATAGTGTCATAAGAAGGACAAGGGGTAGTCAAACTGTGGCCCTCCAGAAGTCCATGGACTACAAGTCCCATGAGCCCTTGCCTGCGAATGCTGGCAGGGGCTCATGGGAATTGTAGTCCATGGACATCTGGAGGGCTGCAGTTTGACTACCCCTGTACTAGGCAGTATAACATATATTTCTGCATTTTTAAAAGTATGTATTATCACCAGGTACAACAAAATGGGATATTTCTTTATCCTGTACCCAATTTCTGTTCAAGAGACTTGTCACAAATTATGTCACAAGAGACTTGTCACAAAGTATTGGAGCATTTTCAATACCTTAATCAGCCTGTTGTATCAATGAGAGCCAAGAAGGAACAAGTTGACAGTTGGTTAAATAGGGCAAAGTATGAAGTAGTTACATTATTAATGTAAAGATGACATGAAAGCAGCAATCTGGCATCAGTATGGTTGTTCAGGCTGAAGATCAGGAACTGTATACCTGAAGGAGACATGCAAGCTAACCAAGCTGTAAGATGACCATGAATGTTTCAGCCTCTTTCTAATAATTCTGCATAACTATTTAACAGTTGTGGCCTGCATCAATTCCAGTAGGTACTAAGTTAAAATCTGGTTCATCACTTCATACATTATATTTTCTCCTAATCAACAAGACTGAGATTGTGTTAGTGATAAAAATGGTCAAGAACAAAGAGTGACTGAGATCCAGAAAACAGATCCCTGAAACATTAAGGGCCTCAGTGACATTTATTGCTTGATCTTAGCAAAACGTATAATCTACTTTTTTACATTGCACATATTGTTTCCTAGATGTAATAGATGAAGATGCTCTTAATGGGGAATCACAAAGGCCATGGCATTGGCCTCTGAAGAAAGAACAAGAAGTAACAACTAAATAGGTTTGAATTAGATAGCAAGAGAGGCTCTCTAATAGCAAGAATTCTTGGCCACTGGAACAAGGTGCATGTGGGAACTGTTGAATCTCTTTGATGTAAAAGCGTTTATTGTCTTACTACCTTTAGTTTTATATTTATGTATTATCCTGAAAGCGTATGACCAGTTTTCACAATACATATTCTCAAAGTGAAGAACAACAAATGTAAAAGCCCTAAAAGTATGAAAGCATTAATCAATGCAAAAGAAGCCAAACTTCTTTTGTGGCTATACAATTAAGTAGTAGTAGTAGTAGTAGCAGCAGCAGCAGCAGCAGCACTAGTAGTATTTATTGTATATAGCCAAAGGCCTTTACAAATCAAAAATTAATCTATAATAGTATAAAAGTAAAGCAAAGTATTTCTCAGCATAATATATAAAATAAGTGGAATAAAATATAATGTTTCGGAGTTAAATATAAGATCAACATTTCAGATTGAAGGCTCTTATTGAAAATACTTTAGCTTTGATCTTCCTAGTATCTAAAGTGTAAAGTGCCGTTTTATGTGAGACATAGGAATCAGTATCTGATAACAGACAGGTCATTTTGTCAGTATCAGAGACGATAACTTGGCAAGAAATTTGTCTCTTGGTTCTGAGATTATGTGTTATTACATTTACTAAATAGAGTGCTCTAGAATGAGCCTTTAAAATTGTTTTATACCAAGGGGCTTATTTTGGCTGCAAGATTATGCAGTGGCTAATCAAAGCATCACCTTGGTAGACCCATTCTTGCATGTCTAGGATGTTGGCTGAGGTGTGAAGTAGATAATCTGGGATGGAATTCTGGGAAAGGATGGAGCCAAAAATATCTGATTGGGTTTTATCTTTGCTTAATAAGTGCTTGAAGCATTGATGGCTAATGGAGTCTAGTTTTATAGTTATATTTTTCTTCCAAGAGTTCATTATAGCTAGATAAGCACGGGCTTTGATTGAGAGAAGGCCAAGCTCTGCCCTCATCAGTTCTGCAGGAGACCCCTTTGGAAGTGCCAAAATTTGTTTAAGAAAAAGATTTTGGATAGGCTACAAGGGGCTGAGCTCTTTCCAACCACAAACATCAATGCTGTACATTAAATTGGGGATAACCTTATGAAAAGCTTTGATGCTAGATCTACTAGAAACTGTCTCCTGATGTAGTAGAAACTCATGATGACTCCAGTATTTTTTTTTGAAGCTGAAGCCTTTATAGTTGCCAGGTGGGCATTCCAGTTTCACTGGCCCATTATGCACGGCCGCCGAAACGGCGATTTCGGGTCACATGGAAAACGCGGAGGGGGAAGACGCGACGCATACCGGTTATACACGGGGCGGGGCGCGACGGCGGCAAAACCCAGAGTAACCGATTATGCACGCGCCGATCCGGGCGCCGCTTCTGGTTGCGCCCCGCTCACCCGGAAGCTGCGCTTTCTTCCGCGTTTCACTGACGCGGCTTTTTCGGCGGCATGCACCGAAGCTGCAGCCGGTTGCAGCCGGCTCCGTGCGTTATCCGTGATTTTAGTCGCCGCCATTCCACCCCGAATGTGCGCTAAAACCCCCGTGCATAATGGGTCACTGTCACTCCATGGTATTTAAATGTACTATACTGAAACTTGAAGTGCTACTGAAATGCCTACCTGTGTAAGAGTAATTAAAATATTCTCAGTTGAGTCCTAAAAAATGGGGCTGCACAGTTTATCCCAGAAACAAACGACAGCCAATGGAGTTGTATTTATACCAACTTGGTATTATGTGTATTCTTGCAACCAACACCAGGAGTCAACCAACATTTGGCTGCCAAACTCTGGACCAGTTTCAGCTTCAGCTTTTAGGAGCAGCCCACATAGAGCACAGTGGTCTAGTCATATTAAGAGGTTACCAGCACACTAAGTTTCCTCTTGTGCAATATGTTTGATAGTCTTTAAGGTTCCATAACACTTCACTTTAGCATTTATTGTGTAGAAATTATTTTGTGTATTTACAATGACTTGGATCCTACAGAAAACCTCCACTGACAGGACATGATTTCTGTCGCCAGAGTGGGACTTCCTTGCCTCCCCACTTCTGCTTCCACTCAGATTTCCAATAAAATGAAGAACAACAAATGTAAAAGCCCTAAAAGTATGAAAGCATTAATCAATGCAAAAGAAGCCAAACTTCTTTTGTGGCTATACAATTAAGTAGTAGTAGTAGTAGTAGCAGCAGCAGCAGCAGCAGCACTAGTAGTATTTATTGTATATAGCCAAAGGCCTTTACAAATCAAAAATTAATCTATAATAGTATAAAAGTAAAGCAAAGTATTTCTCAGCATAATATATAAAATAAGTGGAATAAAATATAATGTTTCGGAGTTAAATATAAGATCAACATTTCAGATTGAAGGCTCTTATTGAAAATACTTTAGCTTTGATCTTCCTAGTATCTAAAGTGTAAAGTGCCGTTTTATGTGAGACATAGGAATCAGTATCTGATAACAGACAGGTCATTTTGTCAGTATCAGAGACGATAACTTGGCAAGAAATTTGTCTCTTGGTTCTGAGATTATGTGTTATTACATTTACTAAATAGAGTGCTCTAGAATGAGCCTTTAAAATTGTTTTATACCAAGGGGCTTATTTTGGCTGCAAGATTATGCAGTGGCTAATCAAAGCATCACCTTGGTAGACCCATTCTTGCATGTCTAGGATGTTGGCTGAGGTGTGAAGTAGATAATCTGGGATGGAATTCTGGGAAAGGATGGAGCCAAAAATATCTGATTGGGTTTTATCTTTGCTTAATAAGTGCTTGAAGCATTGATGGCTAATGGAGTCTAGTTTTATAGTTATATTTTTCTTCCAAGAGTTCATTATAGCTAGATAAGCACGGGCTTTGATTGAGAGAAGGCCAAGCTCTGCCCTCATCAGTTCTGCAGGAGACCCCTTTGGAAGTGCCAAAATTTGTTTAAGAAAAAGATTTTGGATAGGCTACAAGGGGCTGAGCTCTTTCCAACCACAAACATCAATGCTGTACATTAAATTGGGGATAACCTTATGAAAAGCTTTGATGCTAGATCTACTAGAAACTGTCTCCTGATGTAGTAGAAACTCATGATGACTCCAGTATTTTTTTTTGAAGCTGAAGCCTTTATAGTTGCCAGGTGGGCATTCCAGTTTCACTGGCCCATTATGCACGGCCGCCGAAACGGCGATTTCGGGTCACATGGAAAACGCGGAGGGGGAAGACGCGACGCATACCGGTTATACACGGGGCGGGGCGCGACGGCGGCAAAACCCAGAGTAACCGATTATGCACGCGCCGATCCGGGCGCCGCTTCTGGTTGCGCCCCGCTCACCCGGAAGCTGCGCTTTCTTCCGCGTTTCACTGACGCGGCTTTTTCGGCGGCATGCACCGAAGCTGCAGCCGGTTGCAGCCGGCTCCGTGCGTTATCCGTGATTTTAGTCGCCGCCATTCCACCCCGAATGTGCGCTAAAACCCCCGTGCATAATGGGTCACTGTCACTCCATGGTATTTAAATGTACTATACTGAAACTTGAAGTGCTACTGAAATGCCTACCTGTGTAAGAGTAATTAAAATATTCTCAGTTGAGTCCTAAAAAATGGGGCTGCACAGTTTATCCCAGAAACAAACGACAGCCAATGGAGTTGTATTTATACCAACTTGGTATTATGTGTATTCTTGCAACCAACACCAGGAGTCAACCAACATTTGGCTGCCAAACTCTGGACCAGTTTCAGCTTCAGCTTTTAGGAGCAGCCCACATAGAGCACAGTGGTCTAGTCATATTAAGAGGTTACCAGCACACTAAGTTTCCTCTTGTGCAATATGTTTGATAGTCTTTAAGGTTCCATAACACTTCACTTTAGCATTTATTGTGTAGAAATTATTTTGTGTATTTACAATGACTTGGATCCTACAGAAAACCTCCACTGACAGGACATGATTTCTGTCGCCAGAGTGGGACTTCCTTGCCTCCCCACTTCTGCTTCCACTCAGATTTCCAATAAAATGTTGTTCCTGTGAAAGGGGATGTCAAGAAACAGCTTGATAGGGGAATTGAGATCTGCAGCTGGAGGGGTAAATGAGCGATAATCACCTCACCATTTCCATTAGCAATATTTCTCTACTGAATCCAGCCCAATTATCTTTCTCTTGGTTTTGACATTTTATTATAATTCATTTTATTGTGTTGGATTTGAGCATTATGTCCATATTTTATCTTTAAAATAGCAATAAAATACAAACAGAGTACATAGGCAATTTAAGTTGAATTTTATTAGAAGAACTGCCCTAACTGTTAAAATGGGAAATTATTCCACCAAGATAGTGCAAATGCTTCTTTAGTATAAAAACAGACATGCACAAACATGTCTTAGAAATAGTAGATCATGCTACAAGTGGGACTGTAGCCCTGTTCCACATCCTTAGCAATGGTGGCTTTGTCTTAGTCTTCTCAAGAATGAGGCTATTGTACAGGCTCTATTTGTTACTGTTAGAGCGATTATGTATGGGGGCAGCCACACTACAGGGGGTGGGGCAGTGCTGTGGAGCCAAACAGGGCATTTTGTGCCCCTGCTGACACACCGTAGGCAAGGGCAAAGCTGGGCCTGGAAGGCCCAGCTCTTCCCTGTATGCATGAGTCCAGCCTAGCATAGCCACTGATGGTACCTTCATTACAAAAGGGAATGCTGAAAAACCAGCGTGTGGCATCAGAGGCCCTAAAGCGGGTTAAGGTCAGAAGGGTGCTGGGTCGACACCTTGCATCAGTGGAAATTTGCCCCAGTGCCGTGCAAGTGCCGACCCGTTTTTTCCTTCCCATGCATAATCGGTCTTACTGTGGTTTTCTTCAGTGACGTTTGATGAAAATCTATAGCAGACTTTTTCAACTTCTTTTTACTGTTGAGAGTGTAATGTCATTAAGGAGCATACCTCTTCTCGATCAAGGGTATACACCTACCCTGCTTTTTTCTATGCTCTCTTAAAATAGCCTACCAATTTGAACACACAAAGGTATGCTGAATTAGTGGCCAAGTGCAGTAGAACCACCCAATTCCCAACCATGAGGAAATGTAAAGTATTCACATACTCCTTTATTATCATCTGTTGCAAAGTGGCAACAGAGCATAGATCCCAGAAGTTGGTCCCTAGTATTAGGGGAGATTTCATGCCATTATCCAGTGGTACAGCCTGGACCTTCTGGGTAGAAATAGCAGTAGGATCTTACACAGGAATCAAGTCGGACTACTCGCATGTCAGTCTCAGGTCTTGGATTCATGGGACTGTAAGTGGATACTGCGTATTAGTTGACTATAACAGAAGATGAGGTAAAGGTAATACTAGTAACAAGCAATTCATATGAATTTGAACAGAGCGTATATGTCCACAATTATAAAATGGCTTCACTAGTTTCAAGTTGGGTTTCAGGCCCAGTTCACAGTGGTTGTTTTGACCTTTAAAGCTTAGACCTGGTTTCTTCAAGGACCACGTTCTCATTTGAGGAGAGGACGACATAGAATCATAGAGTTGGAAAGGGCAGGCAATCTAATCCAACTCCTTGTTCAATGCAGGACATCTTGATACTTGGCTACTCCTTCTCTCATTATCCCTGAAGGTAGGGCATTAGGCCATTATTTCCATCCCTGCAACAAGTTTTTAACAGGCTTTTGAAAATGAGAGATAATGATCTGTAAGCGCGTGGACATTTTTTAGTGTTAGTAAATGAAGTGGCCACTAACAAAGTGAAGCTAAGATAACATGCTTTAAAGGATTCTTGTGTAAACATGTATATGATAGATCAAATTTGTTTCACAAAATGAAATTCTTGCTTAGCAAAACTGCTCTTCCCTTCACAGATGCAAAAAAAGGCAAATGAAATTTACATGACTTTCCTGTCAAGTAAAGCTTCTTATCAAGTCAATGTTGAAGGGCAATCCCGTTTGGACGAATCAATATTGGAACAACCTCACCCTCTGATGTTTCAGAAACTTCAAGACCAGGTAAAATTATTAGATTTTCTAATTATTCTATAAAGGACAATAGTTTATTGTATAGAATCACAGTATCACAGAATTAGAAGGAAGTCTTTAGTTTCTTCCCTTGTATCTTGAGAAAGAGCCTATTCTGTACCAACCTATTATTTAAATCTCCAATAATGGAATGATCTTTCTTGATTAGAGAATTGGAATGTATAACACTAGTGAAGGGCATGAAATGAGAACAAATAGCATGCTGGCAAGTGGGACAGAATAGCCCATAGTGAGAAAGAGGGAATGGCTGGGTTGTAAGGGATTAAGAACTGGCCATGGAGAGCAGACATGGACAAGAAGAGAGACCACACAAACTGTGGCTAGAAAAACTGTTCATTCATCTTCTTTATACTGTGCTGATACATCACATCTTCTTTATACTGTGCTGATACATTGGCTGATACAATGGCTGGTGAGCCATTGGATGTTTCTTAAACCATACCTACTGAAGCAGATGAGAATACAACACCTCAATAACTTAGTGGCTTTTTTTCCCCTCAAAAACTATCTGCCTCTTCTGAAGCCACAGATTTTTGTTTTTCTCCCAGGACAATTAAAATAGCTACACTTTAGAATGGCTACACTTTATCTGCCTTTTTGGGAGGATGGGGGGGAGGTTAGTGAATTCGCATAAAGGTATATATTAAAAAGATGGAAAAGTATCTTATTCCTAGACACTAAAATATTTTTCTAAGGTTTCCAATGCTTCTTACACTATTTGGACATTCCTATCTTATTTGTTAGTACTCCAGTTATACAAAACAACTATGTATAGTCTTGTGTTTTTCTGGTAGTTGTTACATGCTATTTATGGATATGCTGTTCTTATGAAATTAAGTTCCAATAGTGGGATTTTCCCCAGTCAGTGCAAGTTGAGATGATGGGCACTTTCACACCTGTGAAATAATGCAGCTGCAATCCACTTCAGCAACTGTTTGCAAGTGGATTTTGCCATTTCACACAATAAAATCCAGTTGCAAAGTGCATTGAAGGTGGATTGGGAGCGCATTATTTACTGTGTTTGAAAACATTTTTGTCCGTATGATGTCCTATAATATTCAGTATTATTTCACTGATGGAGGCCAATTATCTCTGTCTGTAGAAAAAACCCTAGATCACATTAACTACAGATCAAATTAAGTACTCGGGATAAACTATGTACTATTAATTTAATTTTTTAAAGGAGTGATCATAGACTTTTAAGCTCTGCGATCATTGGCAGACTTGGCAGACTTAAACTAATCATATTTTATTTGGAACTGTTACTGAGAAGCAGCATCTGTAGAAACAAAGTATGTCTCTTAGCTTATAGATTGTAGTGTATTTTGTAAATATTTAAATATTTATGATTATGATGATTGTTGTTGAAGTATTCTTTCATGATTCTACAGTTGGGGGCTCATGAAATATCTTAACTGCTGTACCTGCTTGGTATTAACTCTTTCTTTAGGATCTATTTCACCTGTACATTAATTTTCCCCCCTCCAACCAGATTTTCAACCTCATGAAGTACGATAGCTACAGCCGCTTCTTAAAGTCAGATATGTTTCTTAAACTGAAGCAGACTGAAGAACAGGAAGAGAGTTCATCAGATGCTCAAACTGCAGCAAAAAGAGCTTCTAGGATATACAACACATGATACAAATAATAAAAAATTATATATTCCACTGGCAGTATAAAGAACACCAAATGAGTTCTCAGGAATGGTCAGAGGTTAACACGATTGCATTTCAAATTGGGAAAACACAGTACAGAACATTGTTAGGAAATGCTTAACTTATAAATTGCTTGAACAACCAATTGATGCCTACTATTGAGTCACCTTGCCCTAGGCAATTCTGGCAAAGTGCAGGAACAACTGAATGGCATGTATGGTGAGTAATCTGCAAGGAGAAGACTACAGTGGTTTTTGTCTTCTGATCTGGATATCCTTCTGAAGCACTGGAGGAAAACTGTAGCATAATCATTGTGACAACTTTGAAAGCAGAGGTACTTTGTGGAAAAGAGTTTATGGTTACTGAAAACTTTGATGAACCTAGTCTTAGCATGATCTGCAAGGTCATATCTTTTGTACCTGAATTTTGCATTCTTGGTACCAAAACCTAATCAAAAAGGAAAGACGCTCATTTCCCCCCTCTCTGTTACTTGGAGGAATATATATTTTGCTTTTAAAGGAAAACATGAAAGCAGAGAAATACTGATAGTTTTAAAAAGCTTTTTCCAGTAGAAAATCAAAGTAATTAAGGACATCCCCCCCCTTGTTCTCTTCTTCATAAAGCACAAATTCTTTGTTGCTGCTTTTGAGTGCTTTCTAGCTGTTAGCTGTTCCCTGATTTTTAAATCTATTTCGGTTGGGGTAACGTTTTCTCAATGCATCCTCATTGTTAAGAGTGATTGCATTTTCATCCTTTGAAACTTTTCTAGCAATGTCTCTGAATATCAGTTTTCATTCTGGAGTACTATAGTTTCCTGCAGAACTTTTTTTCGCACTCACACCCAAAAGTATCTCAGAGCTAGTTTATTACTAAAATGTGTGTTATAGAAGTTTGGAATATCCTTTTCTTTGCAATCAAAATCCATTGGGGGATTTGACTACTATAGACTATGCATCTATTCACTAGTAATGTAAAATGCATAGTTTATACAAGTGGTCCCCAACTCCCGGTCTGCGGACCAGTACCTCAGAAAAATTGTCTGTACTACACTGTAGAGCAACCAAGGTATGCAAAGGAATGTTTTACATGAACCCTGAACTGTCCACATTAATACAGGGGAGAGGAGAGCAAAGTGGTGTCTGTTCCTACCCCCACCCCCATGCATATGAAAAGCATTGACAGGTCCCCGGTGATAAAAAGGTTGGGAACCAATGGTTTATACCATACCCAGTGAGAACGTTTTTCCAGCTCAGCAGCAAGTGCAAGCAACCAGTAGGCTTTCCTCATTCATTCAAAGGAATTCTACTTTGGATTCCAAGAAAATTTTCACCTGAAAGAAGCAGCATCTATAAAACTGAATCATTTGGCAGTTTAGGGCTCTAAAATTGCACTCGCCACTTTTCAGATATCATCCATAGAGACCAAATTCAGGGGTAATGTTCTGAAAGTTTACAGCAGGAACCAATTATGCACAAAATTCTTTAATTAGTACTTATGTTGTAACAACCCACTCTTGTCACTGGAGCAGTTTTGTAATGTTTTAAAATTATAAATGTTTTAAAATTATATATATAATATATATATATATAAACAGTAAATAAAACAATAAGACGGTGCTGAGAGGAGGTGGGACTCATCACCTACCAATCAGGTAGGATGTTCCGGTTGTCCCATTCCTGATTGGCCATCCGTCCAATGAACAGTCAATCAGGAGGAATGTCCCACCCCGGCTGCATCCCTCTCCAATTTCTTCCATCTGGAACTACCAGTCCAGTAAGTGGGAGCTGGGAGGGGGGGGGCTGGAACTGTGGACCTGGTGGGAGTGGGGGAAGGAGGGAGGGAACTCCTGTCAGAGCTCGCCCCTGCCCTGAGCAGCCCTAGCAGCCCTCACCAAGCCTCAGTGACACTGCCATAGGGAGAGGATGATCCAGTTCCCGCCAGCTCTCCCACTGTTCCAAGCAGCTCTGGCTGCATCCTTGCCACGCCTTGGTAGGGCTGCCTGGGTTGGGTGGGTAAGAATGGCATTCCCGCCACAGCGCTCCAACCCCCTGCCCCCAAAAGGCCTGTGCAGGCCTGGGAGGAACGAGGTCCCAGCCAGCACTCCCTCTACCCCCAAAAGACCCACTAAGGCCTCTCCAGGCCTTAGCAGGCCTGCCTGGGGTCCTCACAACCCCTCCCCCCAAAAGGCCCGCCCAGGCCTGGAGAGGCCTCCACAGAGAGAGGCCTCCTTTTGGGCTGGGAGGTAGTACAGGGTCCCTGCCAGTGCTCTCCCCAAATCCCCAAAGGGCTAGCTGAGGCCTCCCCAGGCCTTGGCTGGCCAGCCCAGGGTGTGTGTGTGGGGAATAGGGCCTGTTGTATTTTTAGATACAATGGGCTTTTTTTGCTAGTAAAGGCCATAAAACAACACATACAAGGAAAAGCCATGTTTTTAAACTGCAATGTGATATATTTGGAAGCCCATGCACTTTCATCCTCAATTGTATAGGAATAAAATACAAGTATAAACAAATCTGTCACAATACACTGTTTTGGCAACTGGCATATCTCATAAATGAAGTTATGATGACAGATTGTTCAGCTTCCAGCCTGGATTCTGGAAAAGAATCTTCTGCAAGAACTTAGAAGGGGGGTGGGTGGAGGCCACTAGATTGGGTGGGGAAAGCACTGAGAGAAGTAGGGTGCCAATGGAACTAGTATGGAGCTTATAGAGCAAGATGAGCAATGAGTGCATTGACACAATCTGTATATCAGTTTCTTTTGTGCTGTCTTCAGGTTTTGTTGGTGCCAACATCTGCAAATGTTGTTACAGCTTACACTGTTAATGACTGAGTTTGCCTGTGTTTGGAAACATTCACGTTCCTTGCTTGAGAGGGGGAGAATATTTTCCCATCTGCTGGGACAACAGTGATATGAAATAGTGAAACATGAAGCATAATTTAAAAATTTTGATACCCCGCCCGCCATCCAAACAAGCTACTTTTTTCTCTTTCCGGCTGGAGTTGCTTCAAGACAGAAAAGCTTTACTGGCACAAATTCTTTTATATGTTTATGTTTTAAACTCATTACTTTAATGCCAAATGACTACACTGCTAAACGTGAGGAGAGCAGATTGGCTGGCATACTGTATTTACAAGTTCTGCCATGTGTAGTGAAATTCCAACACAGATTTTCTCATTATTTACTCATTCTTCCTCTACGTGTGGCCTTAATTGCCTGTCTGTACCATTTAGCTTTAGAATATTTGAAAACTTGGAAGGCCAGTTGTATATGAGAGAGTATTCTTTCTGGCATGCTGTTAAAACTCACTGTAATTTACTATCCAAAGGTGTACAGTCTGTATATAGCTTTTTTTTTTTTTCAAATGGCACAAATCAGTGCCTTTCAAACCACAGGTATTGCATATGGAAGAAAATAGTATCCCTGCATATATGAGAAGGTTGTGTGGGAGCCAGCAAAGAGTTCCTTCATCTGAAAACAGTTCCCTGAAGTCATCCTATGCCAAAAAACATTTGAAGGAATAGTAATCATTATTCCACAAACACAGCAAGACTCATGCAGGATCCATCCACAGAAGCATGCTTAATTTTGTGCTGGCACTAAGGCTGTTGCACATGCATCATCTGTGTTTATTGTCCATTATCTAATAGGTAGCAGTAGCTCCTGGTCAGTAGGCAATAGTAATCCCCTGGTGTACTCTGTGTAGAGCAACCAAGATATGCAAAGGAATGTTTTACATGAACCCTGAACTGTCCACATTAATACAGGGGAGAGGAGAGCAAAGTAGTGTCTGTTCCTACCCCCACCCCCACCCCCGTGCATACTGAAAATTCTTGCTTTCAGTGATCTAGGGGGGAAAGATAACAGTAGTGTACTGTTAGGATGGATGGAAAACCAGCTGGAGTAGCAGTAAGTAGTTTGCTTCAAGTGTATAATCCCTGTTTCTAGCAGCAGTAGTTGCTACAGATGGTCAGGTAAGATGATATTATGTTTCCCCACCCTTCACAACAACTGATACAGGAGATGGATGGCCAGAAATTAGCCATAAGCTCTTCCATTTGGAGTGGATAGTCCCTTGGTGGCTGTTTGAGAGAAATTATGTTTTAAATTGCATTCTGCTCTCACATTTTCAGGTTAATGTGTACAATCATGGGACCATGGGTGGATGCAGATGTCTAATATATTGCTGAATATCAAATACTGGTCAGAAGCATTCAGGGAAGCCTTGGCTATCAAGTTAATATCCTGAGAGTGCACTTTCTTGAGGCACCTAGCTGGTGCCTATTGGGAACTGCATGCAAGCCTTTGGTTTAATCCAGCAAGGCAATTCTTAATCTCTGGAATTTATCAGCATTAAAACTCTAAACCCAATATTCATTTGTTTAATCACTGGTCTTTTAAATAATGTATAATAGTGCCATTACAATAAATGTGCATGTTACCAAAACCTCTGTGTCATTTTGCTTATTTTGAAGGAAGTGTGAGAAAACAATTATTATAAACTAGTAGTAAAGCCTGTTTTAAAATGGGTGGGGGGGCCAAGTGGTTCCCCCCAGCTTCCCTGGTGGCAAAGATACCAGTGCTCCCCTGGTGGCCAGTGCACCCATTCAGCTCTCCCCCTGACTCTCGCTGGCAGGAGGATGGAGCATGCTCACTTGGCTTTCCCCTTGCTCTTGCTGGCAGGAATCTGGGGAGAGTGGTAGGGCCAGCACAGAACACACCTGCTCAGTTCTGCCCTCCTTGTTGGCAGCTAGGAGGCCAGGGAAAGTAGCATGGATGGAGCACAGCAGGGTAGAGAGTGCTTTGATGGTCACCCACAGCTTCCTGGCTTACATGATACCAGCTCTTCCTTCTGGTAAGTGCTGGGAAGTAACATGGAGGAGGGGGATAGAGGTGGGGAAGAACCTTTGATTGACCCTCAGTGGGTGAGTGCCTTCACCCTACTGGGAGCATTTCACCCAGTGAGGGCCAATCAGAGGCCAGCTACATCATCAGAAGTACCAGATGCTTTTTATGCAGTATGATGATAGCTGCCACAGATTGACAAATAAATGCTTTCTTTCCCTATTTGATAGCATTCCAGAATCACATTATGCCTCAATAAATGTGTCCCTTTAAGTCTAAGGGCCTAACTACAGTATTTGCTGGCGTATAAGACTACTTTTTCCTCCTGAAAAACATGCCTCCAAGTGTGTGTGTGGGTGCACTTCAGTTGGGATAGACATAGCTGCCCATATTGGCCCATAGTACTGTAATGTAATGTAACAAACTCTATATTTTGAGTGGAAATGTTGGGGGGTCATCTTATACGCCCAGTCGTCTTATACACCAGCAAATACGGTAGATATGACCTTATCCTTGGGCAAACTAACTTTTTCTTTACCCATTTGTACCTGGAACAGGTGAGGGATGGGCTGTTACATCTTCATTGCCAGTTATCATATGTGTTTTTCTTGGAATGACAACATGGGGATTTCATCACTATGATGCAAGTTTCCTTGCAGTTTTGAGCATGCTCCTCACATTCATGCTTATTATTTTTGGCATCACCATATGAACTCATACTGTGCTGATTGCCAATTTTGATTGTTTTAATATGGCTTGCCGATTTTTTAAAACTTACCTTGCATATATGAGCATTCAAATAAATAATTGAGCATAGGTTCAGATGTTTGCAGATTTGTATGTGCATATCCATTAACTGATATTCATCAAAATTAACTATACCCATCTGTCCCCATCCTAAACAGAAGCTTAAACACAGGGAAACTCAAGTGATACCCCTTTTGAAATGGAAGCCTGGCAGACAAATATTGAAAGAGCAGCGTATACCTCCTTTGTAGTAAAAACTGTTCTCCACAATCGATAAGATGGAGGTATACAACTAGCATCCATGTGGGTGTGCAATCATATCACCAAGTACAGATATTAATGAGGAAATCCAGAGAAGAAGCCTGCATCATATCTTTTTGAAAAAATAGGCTGATTGCAGCTGTAAATAAGAATGGATTGCCAAATTAAACAGCTCCCTCTACTGATACTTTTAGAAAATATGTCACATAGGTCAATGATAATAAAGTTTTGGTAGCACCGTAAGGGCAAAGGCACCTGAGGATAAGGTGTTTCAACCTCCACCCCCTCCCCCTTCCAGGCACTGTTCTGACTTAAAATGGACCCGTTGTTTGCCTCAATGGGAAAATTAAAAAGTAGCTATCAGCAGATGTCTGAGTCTCCTGTGAGGAAATAGCAGCTCTCTAGGGGCCATTTGAGTTTGGGAAAAGAGTATAGAGAGGTGAAGTTCCATCTTTGTAAATCCACATTCTCAATCTAGGTTGGGCCTGTGTACATCTGGGAATTAAGTTCTCTGCTGGGAACTCCCAGAGCCCATCTATAGAAAGTCCAAATGGATTCTGTAGGGCAGTGGTCCCCAACCTTTTTATCACCGGGGACCACTCAACGCTTGACAATTTTACTGAGGCCCGGGGGGGGGGTAGTTTACTCCTCTACTCTCAACCACTGCCCTAACACTTTCTGATTGCTATGGTAATGCTTAAACATCCCTTCAAAATAAGATACAGACACGCCACAACAATGAACATAAGGAACATTTTATTTTCATGGAAATTTTAACTCATGACAATGACAAATCAATGAGAACCCTGAGCTTGTTTCTCTGCAACGAGATAGTCCCATCTGGGAGTGATGGGAGACAATGACACCCGAAGTGTGTTGTAAAGGGCCAGGGGGGGATGAAGTAAAGGGCTGGGGGGGGAGGCGTCCTTTGGGGCCCACCTCCAATTAGTCGATGGACCACATGCGGTCCGCAGCCCACAGGTTGGGGATCGCTACTGTAGAGTATTGATTAGCTTCTCTCTCTGTGTCTGTATATACGTATAATGTACAGGCCTGATAGGGACTGTCAGGATCTCCCTGGTTGTCAGCTTTCCACCATGATTATTTGGTATTGTCATTCTAGGTATCGGCATTGGCCACTGGGGAGTGGGTCTGGGAAATGTAACTGAATATAACTATTTTTATTGCTTAGCACTGTTTGTATGGTCTAATCAACAATTTTCTCTTGCGAGGGTGGAATGGTGGGGAAGGGGAGCTCAGATGTTATCCATGAGGCTGGCCTTGAGTTAACCTTGCAAGAATGATGTCAGGTGCACCTGGGTTACAAGTTGAGTTCACATGCTTTTCCTGGGAATGGGAAGTCTGCCTGTTGTCAGTTAGGGGTTATTGATCAGTGTATTGCCTATCAAATCAGTTTCAGCAAGAATGATAATGAGCCACAAATTGCTACCTCAATAAACTGCTTTTGCTGTTAAAGCTAAGTGTGTTCATTGGGAAAATCAACGGGGGTCTGGCTGGGACATTTCCATCTAACACATAAACCTGAGAGTGAAACTTTGAATAATATACAGATAGGAATGACCACCAGGTGAAATAACAGCTAAAGTTACATTTTAAAGCATTCCCCCCTACCCATATTGTATTGTCCCCCTGCTTTCCATCTTGCTGGAAGATAAAATCAATGGGCAACTGGCTCTGAGCTGTGTTATTATAAAGTTATTCAAAGCTGATAATAGCCTAAGTGAAATAGACTGCCTGCAAGTGAAGGCACACAGCAGACCCTGCAAAGAATTAAATTATTTCCATTTTAGGATCAGTCTGTCTTAGTTGCTGCCTGTTCATGTCTAAGCCTTTTAAGTATTTTCCATTTGTTTGGCAGAATATTTGTGTATCATTTAAAAACATGAACAAAATCTCTTTGAACTCCAGTTTCCAACCTCAAGGAATCTTGTTGTTTTTGGAGTCATCACTAGGTCCTGGGCACAAGCAGAATGGAAATTATTATTCTTTGTAGCTGGGCCAATAATGCTGTAAATGTTTTTTTTTTTAATCAACTGTCTTCTGGGTGTAGGATAAAGAAGTAAATTCAGTATTTGGTAAGATGAACAGGGCACTGATGAAATCTACTAAGCACAGCCCTATTTTGACTCCAGGGTTCTAAAAAAATCTTTAATGCAAAAACATGAATAATTTTTTTTAAAAATCAGCAAATAGCTGGGGAAAAATAAGGACATCTGGCCGAATTTTGGTAGCTTCTTTGGAATGCAGACATTCTTCAGCAACTGCATCTAGTCATAGATGTGAACTGTGAACTGACTGGTACTCCCTGGCCCTAAAGAAGTCCAACTGGCCTCAACCAGGGCCAGGACTGCAGCGTGGAATGAGCTCCCAGAAGACATCAGGGCCTCAAGAAGAGGTGGAGCTCTTCTGCCAGCCTTACAGTGAGGCCAATTTGGATAATCAAATAAATGGAACGTCAGTGGGCCTTCTCTGTTCTCTATTCTTGCTCACCCTCCTTCAAGTAAGAAGGTCAATAAACATCTAAAACCAAGTCCACTCACTGGTCTGTCCAATGAGACCTGACATATAGTCTTATTGTACTGTTAATAATATATGGTTGATTTTAACTGCTGCTACTTGTATTTATAGGAATGGTTGTAAACCACCCCAAGATGACTTGTTTTGATAGGGGTGGTCTATAAATGCAGACAGGCAGGCAGGCAGACAGAAAAGAGTACTTATTTAGTATCCTGATTCTTCCCCTTATTCTTTTTTGTCAATATTCATATCCCCAGGATGAGGGCAGAAGGTTTAATAGCAACAATTAAAAATGGGGCTTTTCTATCAGGAGCAGCATCCTGATAGACAAGTTAGTGTCTTTGGAAAGGTCTCATCTGATGCACCGAGAACATCTGGAAACATGTGTTCGATTTGCAGGACCACCTTCAAACTTGCATACGAAGTTAACACAGCAGTGGAACTTGCTCTGGTTTTGTGCCCATTACAGGTGGTCTTTACTAAATTGCATGGTGACACAAAAGACACAAGTAGGCCAAAATCAAATCTAAATCATTCCCATCAAACCACAATTCACCATGCTGCACAAAAATAGTTTAACAAATATGGGGTGTGAGAAGGCTGCTAGGCTTGTTAAATGCAGGGACCAGCTTTAGGTTTGTTGCTAGTGAGGTATTTCTTAACCATCAGGGCTGAGTAGGAATTATTCATGAGCAAAACAGGCAGCAAGGAAACACTGAATAAAACTTTGTTGGACTCCAGTTTTGTTCTGCTACTTCAGACCAACACGGCTACCCACTTGAATCTATTCTTGAGAATAAACCTTGTTGAATATCATGAGACTCACTCCTGAGTACATGTGATAAAGAAGACTGGAAGTAACATGAGGTGGTGTGGTAATGATGAGGTGGTACCACTTTGGACGGCTGGAATGCTCTTCCATATAAAAACTCCCTGCAAGATTGCTAGCTCTGGGTTGGGCAATTCAAGGAGGCTGGAGTTTGTGGATGGTGGGGTTTGGGGGAGAGCAGGGGCTTTAACACGGTACAATGCCATACAGTCCATTATCCAAAGTAGCCATTTTCTCCAGATAATTGATATAGTCTGAAGTTCAGTTGTAATTCTGGCAGATCACCAGGCCCCATTGGGAGGTTGGCAACCTAAAACTCCCTGCAGATTCTTTTTTAAAACAGACATTAGGGAGAAAATCTCTGGCCCCACCCTTCAAATGCTCAGCTAGTCACTCATCCTCCCATTTAATATAATGAATTAATATAGGTCAACTTCAGGATAAACGTAAAAACCCAAATACCTGCAGGGCGAAGTGGTGCAGTCCATTTTACCACTTTGGATATCTTACCTGGTTGCTGTTATGGAAGTGAACTGCATTCATGGAGTCATTTGTGATCACTTCCTTTCAGGTACCCCAATTGAAGAGGGATGTTGACAAACTGGAACGTGTCCAGAGAAGGCAACAAAAATGGTGAGGGGTTTGGAGACCAAGACATATTAAGAAAGGCTGGAGGAGCTTGATCTGTTTAGCCTAGAGAGGAGACGACTGAGAGGGGATCTGATAACCATTTTCAAGTATTTAAAAAGGTGCCATATGGAGGATGGAGCAGACTTGTTCTCTCTTGCCCCAGAGGGACGGACTGGAACCAGTGGGATGAAATTAATTCAAAAGAAATTCTGTCTAAACATCAGGAAGAAGTTCCTGACAGTTAGAGGGGTTTCTCAGTAGAACAGGCTTCCTCGGGTGGTGGTGGGTTCTCCATCTTTGGAAATTTTTAAACAGAGGCTGGATAGCCATCTGACGGAGATGCTGATTCTGTGAAGGTAAAGGGGTGGCAGGTTACAGTAGATGAGTGACTGGGATGTGAGTGTCCTGCATAGTGCAGGGGGTTGGACTAGATGACCCATGAGGATCCTTCCAACTCTATGATTCTATGATTCTAGGGTTGCAGCAAACATGCCTGATGAACATGTTGGTCTTTCCCCCCTTATTTCATCTATGGATTTGACTGCAAAATTGTAAGAAGAAGAGAGGAGAGCTGTTTTTTTTTTGTATCCCACCTTTTGCAATCTGAAGGAGTCTCAAAGTGGTTTACAATCGCCTACCCTTCTTCTCCCCACAACAGACACCTTGTGAGGTAGGTGAGGCTGAGAGAGTCCTGATATCTGTGGCTGGCCCAAGGTCTCCTAGCTGGCTGCATGTGAATGGTATAGCATGCAAGTACCTATGTATGTGTGGATGACAAACTCTTAAAGTTTGAAACATTTTGGCACTGCCAAGAAATGTTGGGGCTCTGTAGAAAAGTAGGCCTGGTTCTTAGTGCTACCCATTGCATTTTATAAGACAAATGAGCATTAATTTGATGTGTGTTTGTGTTGTGGGGAATGGGAGCTCCCTGCTATACACAGTGCAAACAACATGTTGATGACCCTTTGGAGTGCTTACATATTCCAACTACTTGAACGACAGTCGTTTTGGTACCCCCATGAAGCCTCTACAAACCAAAATCTGGAGCACAAAGGCTTAATAGCTAGATCTAGTCAGCAGGTGGCACTCTAGTTCCACACAGCCTTGTTTTACTGGCAGCCTTGTGGTGATGGGGGAGGGGGAGTGAGCGAGATAATCTTTAGCTCAC
Source organism: Paroedura picta (assembly GCF_049243985.1). Taxonomy (NCBI): domain Eukaryota; kingdom Metazoa; phylum Chordata; class Lepidosauria; order Squamata; family Gekkonidae; genus Paroedura; species Paroedura picta. The sequence continues at coordinate 56,909,644 of NC_135376.1, read as the reverse complement.
CCTGCTGCATTCTCAGCAATGGCCAGGCAGTGATAAAAAGGATCCTGTTTGCACTGGTGGAATGCAACCTGAATGACCACAGTGCAGTTTTCTATCCACAGGTTAAAATATGCTGTGTGAGTACATTGTTTCAGGGGAAAGTTTCCTGGCCCGGACATGATCTTTGCAGCACATGTTTTTTGCCACATATGGACTACTACTGTAATAAAACTTGTTTCATTTCTTTCCTATTATCCGTGGACAATGCTTGCCATGGTAGTTATATAACTCTCACCCCACAAACATTCTGTTTATTCTATTTAGGTCTGATCGGGATAGCTCAAGCATGCCCAATCTCATCAGATTCCGGAAGCTAAGCAGGGCTGGTCTTGGTTAGTTGCTTGGATGGGAGACCTCCAAGAAAACTCATGTCATGACGCACAGCCAGGGAGTGGCAAACCAACTCAGAATGTCTCTTGTCTGGCTGCCAGGCCATCCTATGATTGTAAGATCTCCTGGGCACACTACACACAGGCCGTAAGATAAATAATATAATCAGACAGAGGTTCTGTCTATATGGCTTAGCTCCAGAAAACTACAGAGGTATGCTTGAAATATATGTCTTTCCCATCTCCTCTGTCCTGCTTCAATTCTTTTCACCCTCCCCCCCCCAAACCTCTTCCTGAAAATCAGAGGACTCCCAGAACCATGTGTAAGATGGCACAGGAGCTGCAGCAGGGTGGGGAGAACTGATGAATATAATAGTTGGCCTTTACACAAGCAGAAGTGTCCATCAGATTCCAAGCCTGTTTTATGAACAATATATGTAACTTCGCTTCTCATTTGACTTTGCCCTAGAAAACAGGTTTAAATTGGGTTAATAGGTTTTGTCTTTCCCAAGGAAACCTGGGGAAATTCTTCAGAATTTTTAGTCCCTAAACAAATATTTGTGTACAGTGCCTTCAATTCACAGTTAATTTATGGTAACCCCAGCCAGGGGCTTTCAAGACAAGAGAGAAGCAGAGATGGAATGCCATTGCATTCCTCTACAGAGCCTTCCTTAGTAGTCTCCCTTCCACATACCAACCCTGTTCAGCTCCCAAGATCTGATGAGATCAGGCTATACCAGTTTTCTTCCTTCCCCCTGTAAGCAAATAAGGATGTTGCAATGGTAACAAAATGCTGAATTCTGAGTGTCAGTATTGGTAATAAGGCATGGACTTTTTACGTTCCTGTTTTCAGTTCTATGATCTGACAGCTTTGGACCATTAAAAAAAAAAATCTTGTCAATGGCATCTATCAATATTTCCTCCATACAGAAGAGATACGCTCCAGCCAGAACACTGAAGGGGCTAGAGCAGCCTTTCTCAACTTTTTTACCATTGAGAAACCCCTGAAACCTTCTTCAGGCTTCAAGAAACCCTAGAAGTGTTGAAATTGTTCAGGACATGGTTGGGAAGCATAGCTGTGTACATGCCCACCTGGGGCCCCTCCCTTTCCCACTCCCTCTAGGCCCATCATTGGCCATTTTGGGAGTGGAGGGCAAGTTGACATGACCATATATAGTCTGACGAAGAGTGCTTGCACTCGAAAGCTCACGCCTTGAAAAAATCTTTGTTGGTTTTAAAGGTGCTACTGGACTCTGATTTCGTTATGACCATATATAGACATATTGCCCAACATTTATTTATTTATTTATTTATTTATTTATATACTGCCCTCCCCGAAGGCTCAGGGTGGTTCACATAAAACAGAAACAATACAGATAACTTAGTTTAACAATAATAAAGTGATAACAACAAGCAACATAGAACAGTAGAAAATACGGAGAACATTAACTCCCACCCATTTGGGAAACCCTTCTAGGATTGACCAAGAAACCCCAGGGTTTCACGAAACCCTGGTTGAGAAAGCCTGGCCTAGAGTGTCAGAAGTCCAGATATCCCCTTTGCCATGGAAGGTCACTGGGCAATCTTGGACTGGACTCTGACTTTCAGGCTAACGCACCTCAAGAGGTTGTTGTGAAGATATAATAGTGACAGGGAGAGCTGGTTTTGTAAGCTGGTTTTGGCACTCCACTGGGATATCTATATCTAACTAAATAGATGGTTTTGATCTTACTTTATGCTAACATCTGGTTCACAGAGGAAAGAGAGCCTGAGGGAGATGCATATGTCAAGTCAATAGGTATTCTGGCTAGTGTGGATTTTATACTCCCAAAAGAAGCCTGACTGAAGCCAGAGCTGCTCTAAGCCTCATTTTATGAAAATGAGGAAGTCTTCTGATTCCTTTCAGCCTGTGCTATTCCCTCCCTTTTTATCTGTAAAAGATGACAGTAAATATTAATCATGGAGATTAATTCTGCCAGAATACATTTTTCACTCAATTAAGACATTGATTGTAATCTGCATATAGTTGGAAGAAATTTAGAACGTTCGGGTTTTAAAAGCAAACACAGGCACACAGAAGAGAAAACTTCCCTTGTCCTTTTTTGAAATCCATTGCATTTCATCTCAGCCTTCCTCCAGGGGTCCTGAAGGCAGACTGTGGGTTTCTCACTTTGTCACAAGAACCCTGAGTAATAGGATAGGCTGAGAGTGTGATTGACCAAGATCATCCAGGGAGCTTTATGACTGGAGCTCCGTTCAATTCTCTTAACATCAAAGGCTTGAGAATATACTTCCTTCTCCAGAAGGAAAGAAGGCTATTTTGGGCCATTTCTGTAAATTTTGTTAACACTCCATCCTGGTGGAGGGTGACCTGCAGAGAGCCAGTAAATGTAAACATTAGTTTTTATTTTTTTTGGGGGGGGGATTGATTTCTAAAACGTTCACTTGGTTAAATATTTGGACAGTGCTCTCTGTAACAGCAGATCTCGACCCCCCAGAAAGGCTCATGCTAATTAGAAAGACAAGGAGAGGGCTCTTCACGAGGCTCAAAAGTGCATCACTGTCTCTTTTTTGAATCACCCACAATGTATATAATGCCTTGGCTTTAAGCATTTGTAGGTCATTTCCTCTGCTGCAGGGCACAGTTGTTTCAAGGCCTGGAAGCACAGAGGAGGACCAATATAATCATTGCGGATCTGTGTTTCCATTTTTAAACTAGTGATTACTCTGTAGGAATGTGACCCATCTGGGCTCAGACTCTTGCACAGTCCAATCAGTCATTCCCCTCCACGTGAACCATCGTTTGTAAATGAGCACCATCTGCTTCAGCTTGGGAGAGCATTATCTGTCTAATAAAGGCACAGAGACGTGCTAAAGTGGGCACGGAGTGAAAAGAGGCTATGGATTAAGGGCTTGGCTGTAAATTGAGATTTGGAAGATAGTGGTGATGGGAGAGGAATGAAATCCTTTAACCACAAAGGATACTGTTATGCATGAATACAAATGCATGAAGACATGTATTATCATGGAAAAAGATTAAAAGATCATTCTAACCTAAACTGCTCTGATTCATCTTCCTGGCCTCTTTCCCATCAGCACAGAATGGAGACATTAGATTTTATGTTTATCCTACTCTGCTCATCTGCTCCAATAAGAGTAGCTCTCACATACTCTCTGGTGATTGATTTCATTTTGATTGGCAATTGTTTCAAACTAGTGTCTTTTTGTAATGTCTCCCCACATTCACCCAGCTGTTTCTTAAAACTCTTATGATTCATTTCTAAATTAGTATGCCCCAGTGGATACAATTAGTTGAGTTCTGACTGACAAGAGTTTATGCTGGAAGACACTATTGAAACCTTTAATGTCCTCTTGGACTTCTGTTGGACTGGCTGTCACTGACTATAAATTGCTCTATGGAATTATTATCTCTCAAGGGATAATGGCCTCCACATAATATATCTTTAGGAATTTCCCCTCATGTCTGTGGTAAAGATCACAGAGACTAGGCAAGGCATCCTAGAATATCATCTGGGAATGACATCACATCCTCCCCAAACTCTGTCCTCTCCAGGTACTACTCCCCAAATTTCCTAGCATTTGTAGAAGCAGTGCTGGGAACCTTAACTATTAGTATTGGTTACGTGATAGGATCATGGCATTCAGGTTACCATATGCTCGCTTTCTTATTCAACAAACCTGAAAGCTATGGCATTGCTTTTATAAACAAGTACCTTTTGTCATAGGACAAATTGTCCTGTAATAGGTTTTACATAAACCCCTTAATCATATACATCTGGGCGCAATGAGAACAACTTTACATTGAAATGTACTGTCTGTACCTGGAGGGAACCTTATTGCATTCAAATTTCATTTTGTAATGTTGTGTAGCTGTGGACAGTGAGACCCAGGATCACAGACCCAGGAGCCTATACAAAGCTGCTAACCTTCGCATTACTGACAGCCCTGGGTCCTTGGAAGTAAGGCCAGATGGGAAGGCATTGCTAAGCATATCATTAGGCTGAGAAAATTCGAACTTTGGCTTCTATTGATGCAAAAACATGCTCTTCCAGGCTGGTTGTTTTTCATGTGTCCTTTCTGGTCGGTCTAGACTTCCTTTAGTCAAGAGTTAGAACATAAAACAGCTGAGATTTACAGCTACATAGGTGGGGCATACACTTTATGATACAATATTACAATCCAACCATCTTTTACAACATAATGGAGCTATAGAAACACCTGCAACGAAACTACTTTTGCTCAAGACCAGCCATTTTATCTGGAATTGCTACTTACTATAATTCAATGTGGTACATGTCAACATCTTTAAAAGGTTCATTTGTAGCAATTTTTTTAAAAAAACTTAAAACAATGCCAGATTGTTCTTTGTAGAATAATAATATTAGCATTACAACTATAACAAAGGTAATAAACTATAACAATACGAACAGGTCCAGAGCAGAACACAGGAGTGGATTTTTGGGAGGGAGAGAGCAGGGTCCCTGTTGATGTTGCTGGCTGCTCGGTCTCAACCAAATGCCTGGTGGAAGAGATCCCTTTTGCAGGCCCTGCGGAACTGCGTTAGTTCCGTGAGGGCCCTAATTTCCTCCAGGAGGTCATTCCACCAGGTGGGGGCCAGGCAGAGAAGGCTCTGGCCCTGGTTGAGGCTAGGCGGGGTTCTTTAGGGCCAGAGATCATTAGCCAGTTGATGGTGGTAGAGCGTAAAGCTCTTTGAGGGGCAGGGAGGTGGTCCCTCAGGTACACTGGGCCCTGACTGTGTATGACCTTAAACGTAATTACCAGAACCTTTAGCCTGATCCAGAATTCAACTGGCAACCACTGTAGTGGATGGAGAATGGGCCAAATGTGGACCCTCCATGGTGTTGCTGTGAGGACCCTGGCTGCTGCATTTTGAACCAGCTGTAGTTTCCGGATCAAGACTGAGGGAAGCATAGAGTGAGTTACAGAAGTCCAGTCTAGAGGTGACCGTTGCATGGATTACTGTGGGTAGGTGTTCCGGGGCCAGGTAGGGCGCTAGTAATTTGGCTTGGCGAAGTTGGTAAAACACCAGCCAAGCTACTTTTGTGACCTGGGCTTCCATTGTAAGGGAAGCATCCAGGATCATGTCCAGGTTCCTGGCGGAATGAGCCATTAAGAGCTAGCCATTCAGGGTGAGCCATTGAGAGCTGGCCAGGCAGATGTGCTTCCTCCTACCCAGCCACAGGATCTTTGTCTTTGTAGGATTGAGTTTCAGATGGCTCTTTTGGGGCCATCTCGTCACTGCTTCTGGGCAGCTGGCTAATGTTGCTGGGGGAGAGTCAGGGTGGCCATCCATCATGAGCAAGAACTGGGTGTATCTGCATATTGATGAAAAGGTTGAATTGAGAAAGGACTGCTCCCTGTAGGACTCCGCAAGTAAGCTGTCGGTGGTTTGATGTTCTCTTTCCTATTGCAACCCTCTGTCCGTGACCCCAGAGGAAGGAGATCAGCCAATGAAGGGCTGTCTCTCATATTCTGGTGTCGGCAAAGCAGTGAGCTAAGAGCTCGTGATCGACTGTGTCGAATGCTGCTGAAAAGTCTCGTAATATCAGTAGCGCCAACCCACCTTGTTCCAACTGGCTACGGAGATTGTCCGTCAGGGCAACTAGCACTGTCTGTACCCCAGGGCCAGGCCAGAAACCTGACTGAGATGGGTCTAGGACTAAAGCCATTAGTTGGTTTGCGACAGCCCTTTCTACCACCTTCCCCAGAAATGCTAGGTGAGAGACGGATCGGTCTTGTGGGTCTAAAGATGTTTCTTTCAGTAGTGGGTGTACTCTTTAAGTCCCTCCGGGAATTCTCCCATTCTGACAGATATGTTGATTATCTCCCGGAAGGGGTCCCTTATCCTTATATCAGATGTTTTTACATATAAATAAGGGAAAGAATATTGGTCTTAAGAATGCACAGGCTTTGCTTCTGGTTTTTCTATGTCATTTGACTGTGCCGAAAATCCAGCATGGCTCATCTTATGTGTCTTCCTGTGTTCTCTAGTTGTGCCATTTCCAGTAAAAGTAATGGAGTATTTTGGATTGTGTCTGAGGGTAAACATCACGTGTTGAACCTCTTGCACGGCAGATCTCAATGACTTTTGGAGCATGATGTATCAATTTATACCAGCACTTTAATGCTTGTCCTGAGAAACATGTGCCTGGAATGGGGATTTATTACTCACTGAATAGTTTGCCTTAGAAACAGGACAAAATAGTGTTTATTTAATTAATTTATTATATTTATAAACCACACTCCCTTACGCCTTAGAGAGGTTTACTTTTTAAACAGATTTCTGATGATGATGGTAAGGCTGATGCCAACTCAGTTTCCTGGCTATAGGGAGGCTAACAAAGTGAATGAATAAAATAGACTGCATTCTTTACTGTTTTTGGAGAACAAGTTCAATTTGGCTGCAGAAGTGCCAGTGTCTTGGTCTAAGTATTCACATTTAGAAAACACATTCAAAATAGTATCTGGCTGAGGGGCCCAGATTTTCTTTTGCGTGTTCACATTCATCGGATTGGCATCTTGACTATTGATTTTTTCCCTGTGAATCATCTGTCACTATGGCTTTACAGCCCTTGTAAGCCTTAATGTACAACATGTGTTCTCTGTTTTTCACATTCACAGGTGTGAATTGTTTAGGCTGCTCTGAAAAGTTGAGCTAATGGTTGGTTGGACCAGCTTTGTGTCAGAGCCTTAACCAGAGTAGCCCTTGAGTCACTTTTGATTTAAAGGGAAAATGGATTCTATTACAGTGGCATTGATTCCATGCATGTTTGCGTGTATTAGTTGGAAGTCGGTCTGCTATGTTTTCTAATTAAGTGCTTCAGATTTAAATGTAGGATGGGGTAGCCTTTGGCCAGTAGGAGCTGGAATTGCATTTTGCACTTCTCAGAGACAGGATGAGTGTGGTCAGGTTTAGGAAAAAAAGCCTTGTTCAAAAGCAAATTCTGCATAGGCATATTTTGTATGTTATGACAGCTAGTTACTGTGGCACCAAATGACATGAAGCCATGATAGTTTGACCATTTAGAAGAAGAAGAGTTGGTTCTTATGGGCCTCTTTTCTCTATCAGAAGAAGTCTCAAAGTGGCTTACAATCACCTTCCCTTTCTTCTCCCCACAACAGACACCTTGTGAGGTGGGTGAGGCTGAGAGAGCCCTGATATCACTGCTCGGTCAGAACAGCTTTATCAGTACTGTGGCAAGCCCAAGGTCACCCAGTTGGCTGCATGTGGGGGAGCGGGGAATCAAACGCAGCTTGCCAGATTAGAAGTCAGCACTCCTAACCAAGATACCAAGCTGGCACTCCTCATTTAGGAGGAGGAGCCTGTGAACTGGGTACTTAGGGAATGTTAAGGTGAACCTTTCCTGTCTTCCCTTTGCCTCAGCCCCCTTCTGTGACATCCACTGTGTTTGGTCCATCCTTTGAACTTGTGCATCTTTGGGGGGGGGGGGGATCATGAGGAAGATGGAGGAAAGGGAAGGTGGGAAAGGTCCACCCTGTTGGGATTTTTTCACTTGCAGTTTGTAGGATCTACAATCCTTTGTAGTTTGTAGGATCTACAAAACAATAGAGTCAAAAGTGACTTCCTAGGTCATCTAGTCCAACCCCCCCACACACAATGTAGGATACTCACAACCCTATTGCTCATCTGCTGTAACCTGCCACCCCCTTGAACCTTCACAGAATCAGCCTCTCCATCAAATTTGATGAAGAACCTACCACCTCCTGAGAAAGCCTATTCCACTGAGAAACTGATTTATCAGGAACTTCTTCCAGATTTTTAGATGGGATTTCTTTTGAATTAATTTCATTTTCTTGTGTTTTGCAAGAAACTAGACCACTTAACTACATGTAGCTGGTTCTTACAATGTTCTATACGTAAAGTGCATACTAGCAAAGAAACTGGTTCCATTTGATTTATGGATAGAATCCACATATTTGGGAGTCAGCTCCAGCCTGCATGAAGCAAGTAAATTTTGTAATTCTGCCCTCAAAAGAAAAAAAGACAACTGATAAAGCATTAATCTTGAACCCCCTTTTTATATGACAGTGGCACAGCTAGTATGAACAAGGTCACACATTTTTCATTAATCACAGCAAGCAATTACCAGAAAGATGCCTGTTTCCTCAATACAAGGAAGCAGAAACTGAGGAGAGGAAGAGGGAGACTAGAAATGTGCTTTTATGACAGAGGTAATAATTATAATAACAGGTTTGGGATCTGCATGTTTCAGAGGAAAGGGGTGCATTTTCTGTTCTGACAGTAAGTATCCCATTTGTAGAGACCCTGGGTGAGGGCTCTTGGTTTATAACGGGATTCCCTCTCATAAAACTGCTATGTCAACTGCAGCTCTTTGTAGAACAATTAATCATTCCCCTGAAGCAGATGGCGACGGTAAGCAGTATCATTAGCACCTTGATCCCCTGCTTTACAAGAGAGGAAGAATAATTCCTTGTGTCACATGTGGAATTAGTCTGATTCTGACTGTGGCTGTTTTTCTTTCTTCTGTGCTATGTAAAGCTCCTTCAGTCACTAACCAGATTTCACATAAACGTTTCCCAGAAACTGATACAACTTGTCACCATGAAGGGCGTACCTACAGAGGACCAGTCTGCTGCAGTACAATCCCCTCTTAAGAATACATATAGAAAGGGGGAAATTGGAGAGTAAATAACCCCCGATACAATGATATCATGATTCTAGGGAAGCCAGCTGCTACACTCCTATTGTATCCCTTCAAATTCTGAATTGCAGCAGGGTTCTTCCCCCCCTCCCACCAAGCGAAAAGCTAAAAGATATAATGAGGATTCATGACCGGCTATCCATATATCTTATTTTAAATCATTTGGTCTTTTTTAGTTGGATCATGGCTATGGTGCCAGGGAGAAGCTGTTTTCTGTGCTGTTGGTCTGAGAAAAATCTGTATCTAGTTCCTGAGGAAATAGCATAGAAGGAATGGGTTGACTCTCTCAGTGCCATGGGTCTGATCTAAACTGGCCCTTCTGCATGACTACCACGGGTTACAATGTATTATAACAGAGGTCCCTAACCTTTTTGAGCCTGAGGGCACCTTTGGGATTCTGACACAGTGTGGTGGGCACAGCCGCAAAATGGTTGTTGCTGTAGTATACCTTCAATCACACAGCAAAGATCCTTGTGCTGTGGTTACCGTTGCTGTCAAAGTCAACATTTTTAAATATATGCAGAGCCAATTTAATCTACAATGGTCAATCAGAAGCATCCCTTGAGCTCCATCTACTTCCTAAAAATTTGGTGGGAAAGGTATTGCTTAAAGCTGGATTATAGCTATCACCAGATGACGTTAAATTTTCATTCATTCATTCATTCATTCATTCATTCATTCATTCATTCATTCATTCAATTTATATACCACCTCTCACTGTGATGTCTCAGGGCAGTGTATGTGTTCTAACTAGGACAAAGTCTTTTTTCCATCTTTACTTTCTTTTGTTTATCTCTTACCTTTATTCCAGGGGAACATATTTTGATGGGGTTCTCTCATTTTTTCATAATTGTAACACTGTGAGGCAGGTTATACTGAGAGAGAATGAAAACAGAATCCCAGCATTATAAGGCAAAAGGGTCTGAAGAAAGTACAGTTCAACTATCTTTGTCCATTGTATCTTAATTATTTCAGTACAACAAATATGTGATAAAATAGATATTGGCTAGGCTACAGATAAATCACTTCTACCTCCCAAAGCTCATGTTATGAGAGTGGCTCTAGACTGGTTTTCTGTTTGCAGATACGTCGCTGATTTATTGATTTGGGGACATGAAACTTGACTTGATGGTATAGTTTGAATATTTTTAGTCCTGGCGGAAAAGGAACATGAACTACAAAGATGTTATTCCCTAAACATATTACTGAAGAATCTGAGGTAGGAATCCAGAGTTCAGTATTTGTCATTCAGATGCCTGAGAATGCTCAGACTTTAGAAGCCCTGGTAGTGGAAGCAATTGGGAAATAAGGTTAATGAAAAAGCAATTGGTTAATGTAACCATCCCCTCCCCCTGAATACAGTTCTGTGAAGGGCATTTTTCTGGCCTAAGAATCTTTTAAATAAGGTTACCAGATGCTGTAGTACCTGTTGAAAAGGATGCAAATAGATTTGAATTGTTAAATAATTGTTACAATTTAATTGTAATAAATGCTGCAATTTATTAAATACAGATTGCAAGACTTATTATTTCCTTAATAAGTGATGTCAAGTGACTCTATTAACTCTAAAGGGGGGGGGGAATCTCCCTTTCTCTGGGGATCCTTTTCCTCTATATTTTTAGTGTCGTTTTTTAAACCTGTATGCTAGCAGGACTAATGTTCTGGCATTATCTAACATGCAGCATAAACTCATACATGTCCCACAAATCACAAAGGCTGTGATCTTTGCCACTGATGTCACTTGAGAGTTTCTGTGCTATGCTTGTGGCTGCAGCCCAACTAAGCCTCTCTACTTGTCATCAGAAGGGCACTCACAGTTTGACAGCAAAGTGGAAATGCACATCGGCGGGCGGCGTTTCCTTAATCCCTGCAAATAACCCAGCACCTAAACGTCATTTCCATTGGTGATGACTTTCTTGTCTTCCCATGAAAAGCTGGCCACTGATACGTGCAGCATTGACATCTACAGCATTTCAGGCTTTTGGACAGTCCAAAAGACTGTGCACACCTGTGACTTCTCAGAAACTACTTGAGCACTGGATGTCTGCAGCGCAGTTAAGCCACAGCCTATCCATGGTTTTAAAGTTTTAAAGGAGAGTTTGCTTAGCGTTGAAATGGAATAGGGAAATTCAAGGAATGCTCAAGGGCCTGCTTTTTGAGAGACTGTAAAGTGCTTTATTACAGACAAAAGTCGACCGACTGAGGGCACTGCCATCTTTCCAGGACTCCGGCTTGGCAACTAATGGCACGGAGGTCATCAAACGGTGTCAGCTCATGCACCCTACCTAGCATCCCAGAATATCCAGGGTTCCAGGATATAAAGGTATGTATCAGAAGTGTTCAGGTGGGGATACAAAAGGGGTTTTTAATAGTGTGTATAAGACTTTTTCAAAGAGAAAGAAGACCAAGTGGTTCATCCATGGACAAATATTATCCTTAATATTAAAGCTTTGCATTTGTTTTAGTCATGATGTAAATAAGTACTTTTGAGACTGTGGAGTCCAGTTACAGTGTTTTTATATATGTGTGGTATGTAGTAACTGCCAACCAGTTTGCAGGTCAAAGGCAGATGAGTGGTTGTTCCCTGTTCACCAACACTTGTTCCCTCAGTATCCATCTAGGTAGTTGGGACCTAGAATACAAAGGGAGATTGTATGAAAAGAAGGGACAATTCATGCAAAGCAAGGCTAAAAAGCTGGAAGGAAAAGTTGACCACCTAATATGTGGACCAGCAAATTTGCCCCGTGAACCCAGTCTACATTCTGAGCTGGTATTGTGGGTCAACAATATATGTTGTTTTGATTGTTCACATGTATTGTTGCTTTGCCACAAGTAACATTATTTGAAGGCTGATGCAAAAATGTTTTACACTGTCACCATGTAGGGCAGGTTCAATCATTTTTTCCCCAATCAAAACTTCACAATTGGGAAAAATGATAATGTTGATGTTAGCCATTCAGTTGAGTCTGATTCTGGGCAATCCTATGGCTCAACTGTTGCCACAATTTCTAATCTTTCACCGCTTCTTTTAGTTGTATAATGTTCTGGCCGGTGTCCATTTTGATCGTGTCAGAAAAATAAGTCATCTAAAACTATTTATGGAAGAATAAGTCATCTAAATATAATTTTTTGACTGGTGCAGCCAGTTGTAGATACCCTATCAAGGACTAGGAGAAGCATGCCCAAATTTGGATTCACAAATTTGCATTCAGGCAGATGATGGTAATCTGCACCAGAAAGTAAAACACTCATTAGCATACTGAACAGGTATCAGCTTCCTCAATATTCTAATTTAGGGTACATTCTGATCACTTATCCACTGCTTTAATGAGTATTTTGGAAGAGTGGAGCTGAAAAGACTGCCCCATAGGTTTCACTTAAACTCTGATCATCTGGAAAATTTCCCTTCTAGCAGAATCCAAGAAACTGACAGAATTGAATAATTAAAGCTTTCTTTTGCTATACAATTTATAAGTGATTTTGAAAAACAGGATCAGCTTTGCATTACTTTTCCTTGAGAAAGAAATAGCCAATTGTGAGTAGGTTAAAATTGACTCTGTATAGAGATACTGTCCTTTCCTCTAGAGCTACAATGCATTTAGTAGGGCTCTCCTGCCACTATAAATCCAGTGGATTTCGAGGAGGCAAATATTACACACTGGGATGAAGTGCAAATGAAAATGGAGCCTGGAAGAACAGACATTAATGAATCTGCAAAGTGACTCAAAAGAGTATTGTGAGAATAATTAACCGCAACATAGTTGGGAATCCTTTAGAGAATATGTACATTTTCACAGAGTAGGTCCTTCAGTACTAACTCCGCTTTTTAAAAAAGCCAGTTGAGAAAAATGAAAACTTGACTGTTAAGATGACTTATAACAAAAAGTCAGTTAATGACAAGCTTAAATCCTGAAAACACTTATTAAGGAAATTTTAAAATTTAAATAGCTAGTAAGAGGTGAGGTAATTTCCCCTTATGACATGCTTAGGTATACATAAGATGTTTTCAGTGTACTTCTAAAATGTAAGGTATGAATATTATTTAGGCATGTTCATCAGAGAGCTGGGATTGGTTGCAGTTCCCAGCTACTTGTGCACTTAGTATCAAGCCTATAACATGTTAAATAGCCCTAAATGTACTCAGGATCAAAGCATTAAATGATTTCAATATTGTCATAGATGGATATGTCAAAACTGCTAATATTGAGACTGACAAAAGAAATATTTGTATACTTCATGCAATGATATCAAAATGCATTAAGTCAATCCAGCTTGCCCTCAACCAATGGCAGGGCATCTTACAAAGCTGGAATAGACCCTCTGTTTTGCTATTTATAACTTCAGGCCTCAGTCTAATTAGTTTCCAAGGCAGCAGGAACCCAAAAATATCCACTGTGTGTGCGTGTAAAGTGCCAACAGGTCACACTGGACTTACAGTGACTTCATACAGTTTTCAAGGCAAGGGATGAAGAGAGGGGGTTTGCCATTGCTTTCCCCTGCATTGTGACCTGGTTTTCCTTGGAGGTTTCCCATCCAAATACTAAGCAGGGCTGACCCTGCTTAGCTTCTGAGTTGTGATGAGTTAGCTTGGGCTCAATATCCATTACAACAAAGGAATAATATCTTTCTTAAGCTCGCATTCTATCAAATTATAATATATACCATGGAAATCTTGGCTGATGTAACTGAAATGCAAAGTACCAGCCAAAGAAATAGTTACAATACAGTTCACTGGTTCAATAAACTGGACATTTCATGAAGGCAAAAAAAGAGTATCTGTATGTGATCCAATAAGACATGTCTGTATCCCATTGAAATGAATAAGATTAAGTCATAGCACAGTGCTTAAACCTCAGGGTGGGGTCTCACTTTTTCCTGGTGTCCCATGTCCTTAGCTCAATAGGTCTCTTAGGTGTGATCCAGTGAAAACTGAACACTTAAGTCCCATTGGCTGCAACACTTTCCTGAGTGTAAGGACTTCTGCACAAACTTGCTTAGGATAGCTATCATTCATTTCAGAGAAAGGCCTTCTTTTCTAAACCTTCAAATTTATGGAAATAGAATTTAGTGGATCACCATTATGCTTTAGTGGATCACCATTTTTTTTAAGTTTCATGTTCAATTGACAAACTGTGAGGCCTTGTTTCCAAAACAGCCATTTTTTCCCCAGGTGAACTGATTTCTGTCATCTGGGGATCAGTTGCAAATTATGTCAGGAGATCTTCAGCCACTGTCTAGGAGTTGGCAACCCCAAGCTGTGGTGAGATGCCATAATCTAAATTTAATCCAAGGAAAGTGTAGATCAGGTCCCTTTTGGGTAGCTGCCCCAGATTGATTGGCAATGGTAATCTTCCATGATCATCATAAATAGGCACTATGCTTATTTGAGGTGCTTCTAAAGTGGGAATTATTCCAGAAGTTGCAACTTTGGCTTTGTACTTCAGGATCCAGGGAGAACAAGACCTGAACATCTGCCAGATACAAGTTCTGTGGTCCCAAACAGAAGCCCGGGATGCTTTGAAGATGATTTTACAGAAGGTTACAAAACTCACAATCATTTTTGTGATAAAAGTTTGCAAGACTATTTCAACGAGAGGCTCTCAGAGCTTAGAAACTATGAGCCAAAAACATCTAATGCGAAGATGAAAAGCCCTCCAAATGAGAACCAAACCCCCAGCTACTCAAGTGGGAGAGCAAGGCACCAAAGCAACTGTAGTGAAGTGGTAAATGCCGACCATATCAAGTTGCCTGATGAATCCTGTGATCCGGCAAATCAGGCCAGTGAAAGCATGGCAGCTTGTAGTGATCAAGGCAATGTGCAGAATGTTGAAGACTGCTGCTATTTGGAACATTTGACTATGAACATCAAAGCTCCTTTGGAAACATTTTTGCAGGAGAAATGATGATGGAATTTTGGTAAGGTATTTATTCAAAACTGAAAACCTATAAGAATTAGGTCTGGACCCAATGCACCCGAGGGACCACCTCACTATCTATACCCCCCAAAGAGCTCTATGCACTGCCACTTTCAGCTGGACTGGCTGGTGATCCCTGGCCTCAAGGAAGCATGTTTGATCTCAACCAGGGCCAAAGCTTTCTCTTTCCTGGCCCCCCACTTGGTGGAATGAGCTTCCGGAAGAGATCAAGGCCCTGTCAGAGATAGCACATTTTCAAAGGACCTGAAAAATTGAGCTCTTCCACCAGACATTTGGTTGAGGTCAACTGAACCAACAACATCCACTGAGCCCCCATGAACTGAACAACATATGGGATCATAGTTAATCAGGTTAATATTGTTCCACCAGTTATTGGAATATTATTGAATCACTGTCGTTACTGTTGTTTTATTCGATGCTGTTGCTGAATGGCATTATATTTACTCCCATTTTCTATGTAAACTAACATGAGCTGCAAGGGAGGGTTGCAGATAAATAAATAAAGTAAGTACATAAGTAAATAAATAACTTGAGGATACCTACAGCCCATATGCCGTAGTTCTTATGTACCAAGCGGTAACAAGGACACATTTGTTCAAAGATTATGTTTCTGGTGCATGATGGGATTCTTGGCTTTTAGTTCATTATTCCAATTCATGATGGGATACAATCAACAAATAATGTCTGAGCCATAACAATATACAGGAATTATTGTGCTGAAGTGACATTCAGAATATTTTCCAAATACATTAAATATCAGCTCCAGTATTTCAGATTGGCTATGTGAAAGGTGCACCTTGGATATAGGTTTCTGTATCTGCTTTGCTGCTTATTAAAAAAAAAAAAGCATGCATTAGAGTGCTCTCATTTTGTCTACTGCAAATGATTGTTTTTTTTCCTACTGCAGGATTTTGTGCTGTCCTGCTTATAGAAATGTTTTTTTTAAATAAATAATGTGACCATTAAACAGAAAAAAAGAACTGAGGTGAATATTTGCAATTATTGAACATTTGTCGATTAAAAAAAATCACCAGTAAGTCTTTCAAATGGACAATTTCACAGCAGAAGTCCTATTTACATTCAGGGGCCAGGAGTTGATGGTGGGCTACAGTCCACCTCATTAGCCTTTCTTGGAGCCAGCAGGAAAGGGGTCCGCTCACTTCTACAGTTGCTCCCAAATATGCCTTGCACACCAAAATGATTTGCAGCAGCCCTTCTGAATTTTTAATGCTTTAGCCCTGCTGGCATTGTTAGATTCTTTTGATTTTTCGTAGTCTCTATACTCTAAAATGTTAATTAGCCTTATCACTATTGCATGCCAACCATCAAACAGCATTTTACAGGGTTCTTCAATGAGAAGAGCATCTCTTTTAATACTATTTTTCCTCTGTACTGTGGAAGGGAATGCTGCTTGAGTTCTCGGACACAATCTTAACACTCAGTAGATGACGTAATGAGGTCCAGCACTGAACATGGAATTGTACTGTGTAAGATATACCATGACCTCTCAGTCATCAATACTATCAAGCACGAAGGACCATTACACACAAACATTCATATATCTAGTATTGAAATAAAACATAATTGGATGTCAAATACAGCTAGCAAATAATTGGAGAATATTCAGGCAGACAGACTATATTGCTATGCATTACCACAGTGTAATAATGCTATCTGACAGATGAAGTAGGAAATTGAATCCCATTGTAAATTTTATGGCCACAGAAAGTGTGGTAGCTGCTTGCTCAGAGTTTAAAAGCTGCTGCCTTCTGTCTTGCTACCTGCAGCTATGCTGACATAATAATCTGTGTCCAGTGATGCTTTTAAAACCAACAAAGTTAATGGTGAGTATAAGCATTCATGTGGACATGAAAGCTTATACCCACAATTAAACTTAAAGATGTCACTGGACTTAAAATTTGTTCTGCTGCTTCAGACCAACAGGGCTACTCACCTGAATCTGTAATAATTTGTGCTGCATCTGCTGATTTGAATATTACAAAATCAGGATTGAAATGCTGATTTCAGAATACAAGATTTGACATTGGGAACACAGGTTTGGGAGCATATTCTGGGACTTATAAGGAGATTTTGTATAAAATCTTCCCTTTTCTCTTGGTATTTGATATTATTGTAAAGCTTCTGGAGGACATAAATGTGATACATTTTTGTATACAATGAGATAATACAATGCTCAGGGACATGTATTTGCTGTTTTCCCCACTGATGTGGTTTCCTGAAAACCTTTCCCCTCAAAGCAAATAGCAGTCCTCAGTTTAATCTGCCACATTAGAATAGATGTTTCAGAGGAACCTGGAAGGCTTCACTTTTGGATCTTTAGCAGCACCCATTCAGAAACAGCTGCACCCATCTGAGGAAAATGATAGACTGGGAACTTTCTGATATCTTTTAACTGGCTTCAGCCTGCATTATAGCCATTTTGTGCATGGTCCTCCCTCCCCATGGGAAGCATTTTGTGCTGGAGTTTACTCATATTCTCAAAATTCCCAATGTGTCCAAAGGGACACTGCTCTGTAGTCACATAAAGCACAGCATTTTATTTTATTATTACATTTATATTCCACTGGCTCACAGCAGATGGAGTAAAAGAGATGGGACAATCGCCAATGGAGGCTACTCAGTTCTCATACTGAATTTTTTCTTTGCCTCTGAGACAAACTTGATAGAGGTCTTGCCTGAGGTAGGCTGGGCACTGTCCTCGAGGGTGCTCTGTTACTTTCTCCCATGTAAGAAAATAGCTGTCCTATGTCCTATAAACAGCTTCACTTGAATTCCATTTTGTATGACTGCCAGAACAGATCACCTTTTATGACAGTGGGTAACCCAGCCTTCATGGGAACCCAAAGTGTTTATGCATACAGAAATGCCTAGTGCTTACCGTAGGAGCCTGTGCTTTGTATATATATTTTATAATTGTGTCTGACTAACCACCCCAATGCCTCCTTGTGGCAAACTAGCCTTCAAGATTTCTGCAATCATTGTGTGTGCTCTGACCTCCTGGGATATATCAACTGATAATATCACAGACGTATAATCGGTAACAGTATATGAAAACAGCAGAATATCATAATGTATCTTAACTCAAGTATTCTGAAGCAAAGTGATCATTAGCAGTCATATAGAGAAAATGGAAGAGGCACATTCAGAACTGAGGGACATACCTGAGTATAGCATGCACACACACACACACGCATATCTAGCCTATTTGGCAGCTCTTCGTGATGCAGGGGCCACTTGATGGGGGGAGCCATTATGCAGTCTTCCAGTCCTTGTGGAAATTGTTCCATAGCTGCCTTGGCCATGTTGCTGTGGGCAATGGGAGCTGCACTGTCCTGAGCAGCCTTGAGCCTCTCCCACCTCATGCAGTGCCCGGCTTCAATCCCTCCTTCCTTCCCTTCTGGCTTGAGACTGCTTAGGAAAGCAGATAGGAGGAACCACCCCTGCCTCCCTTCTAGGCCCAGCTACTGGCTGCCTGGTCCTTCATCTCCACAGCCAGCCGCAGCTTGCCTAGGGAAACTGTGCCTGCCAACTTACCTGTGTGGCCATCCCCCAGCAGGGAGCCTCTGGGCCTGGGAAGGTGGTGGCACAAAACACCGATGCAGAGGAGAAGGGTTAGCAGGGTGGCCAGGCAGGCAGGTGAAAGAATCCCGGTGATGGGGTAGCCCATAGACAAAGAACACACCAGTGTTGGGACTGGAGGGCCGTGAACAGTGGTATTCCCCATGTGGAAGGAAGATTTATTGGGCTTCTAGGCCATTCCTCTCCAAAATAGTCTGGGTGGGGGTTACTTAGAATAGTTTCAGATGGAGGCAGTGAGGTGGACTCTTCCTTGGGGGATGTGAAGTGCTCAGTGGTGTTCCCCCCCCCATGTGGTGCCCAGGATATACGCCCTGCTTGCCACACTCCAGATAGAAACCTGGCACACATTTATGATTTGTATTCTAAGTTTCAAAAATAAATTAAACACTTTGGCCAAGTTCTTTTTTCCAAAGAAAAATATAAAAACTACACACATTATCTTTTTATTCTATTCTGAATGAAAGATTAACAAGAATTACAAGAATCAAAAAGGAAATGACTTCTTTACTGTTTGCCAAATGCAAAAATTTTATTAATTGGTACATGTAAGATAATACATTTTGAGGCTCCTCACTAAAGTCCTATTGATTTAAGCATGGTTCGACCAATTAAATGTTTTAAATGCACTGATTAAAAATGAATCATAAGTAACCCTGAAGAAATGATATTTCTTAATGCAAACTACCTTTTTAAAGTTTGCCTGTGAAAAAGACAGGAACGAGACCTTCTCAGCACGTTTCTTCTGTCTTGTGATAATTTTTTTCCCTTAAAATTGGTAAAAATGCAACAAGAATTGTAAATATTTAGGATAATGTATCATTTAAAATTATTAATGGTTTGTGTAACCAATTTACAACTCAGGTAAACACACAACTTTTCATCACAGAACTATGGCAAGGTATGCTTTTCCCTGAATTCTGTTTAGTATTTTGGTTTGTTGTCTTCAGATATGGACTACCTGTGCTTGATTCTGCCCATGCACTACAGGGATTTATTAGATTACTGCAGCTCCTCATATTCCAGACAGGCCGGCCCTCTTAAGTGTGAGTAGCTATTAGGGATGGGTGCTCAGAAATTAATTAATAAACATCTTAATTAAGTTCCCTTTTAAAAACCAGCATCTGATTGCTAACAATTATGATGGCAATACTGGAAACCTTGGAAAAACCATTCTCCTGGTACTTCCGGTGTTTTTCACACTGGCTCTAGGTGGGCAGTCAGGGAGGAGGGGAAAGAGGGAAAAGAATAATGGAGCAGGTAACCTCGGTGAGGGTTCTCTTTCAGCTCAAAGAGTAGATGTTCCCACCTAAGAGGCTGAGCCCCACAGCCATTTCGAAGCACCATTTTTCTTACTTTTTGCCAGCCATTGCACTGTTCCCACTAGTTCTTCTTCTATGACGGTCTAAGACACAGAGTTTCGTTTGCCTGCTGTTCTGTTCTGCTTTAAATCTTTGGAACACAGGCAGGTAGGCTGATGCACAGCAGATGGAGACAGATGGTAATGCTCCCACCCCCAACAAAAAGTAGGCCTATAACAATGAGCACGGAATTATATGAGATGAGGAAGAATCAAACTCTATGTGAAAGATGCATGAATACCATATTTCTAAGATGTCTTTGGTTTTATATAAAAGCTACCTCACCTTTTCCCTGAAACAAATCTTTCCACTCCACTGTTGCTAACCCCCCTAAGGGAAAATAAAGACAGGCAAACTAATTCCCATGTAAAGAAATGAAGTGGCAAATGCACAGGCTAGGAGAGCTAAGTTCTGTGCCCTGCGCACCATAAGCTGGTGCTTGAAGCATTTTTATTATCACGTTAGCCATGGCAGAGTAAAAATCCAAGAAAAATAGCACTACCTATCTTATTTCCTTACAAAGACCAAAACAAGTCTGTGTGAAGTCAGTTTTGACTGGGGGAAAGGCAGGTATATGTGTGCAAAATTACACATCAGAGAATCTAGTCACAGATCCCCAAAGTCACAATGGGTTTGGTCATCATTTGTTGTCAGAAGACATGATTCAAGCAAGCAATGCAAAAATTTAATCCAGCTGATATCTTTGGAGAGGTACACGTCACTCTATCCCTGAAGTTAAATGTGATTCATGTTGGCTAAATTGTGTCTGTTGACTTTACAGCGATGTTGTCACTGGTTTCTCTGTGAAAAGGATCAAGTTCAGTTTATGAATGCTTAACAGGCAAAAGAACCTCTAGGAAAAATTGAGCAGAATGAAACTTTGCATATACTTAAATAAAGGAATTTATTTTTCTAAAAAAAATCCCAAAACAAATTGGAAAACAAAACAGTGGTTTGATCTAGATACAGCAGCACTGCAATATTATTAGACAGGTATGAAGAATTCAAGCAGCCAGAAAACACTGAAGCAATTATTGTAACAACCTAAAAATGAAAACAATTCTCATTCTACAATGTAAAAAACTCCCTGAAAATTAAAATAAAATGAAAAACCCTTTGGATTCTTATTATTATTATCATCATTAATATCATTATTTACAATACCAACAGCCACTATTTTTTCTAGTTGCAAATGTTTGGTTCCATTTATTATAAATGTATAATTTGATTATGCAAAAATTATTATAGAAGTATCTGTTTCTTTTACAGAGATTATGGTATAAGAGGTTCTTGAAAGCACTGACTCTGCTACGTGTTCTGAACAGATTCCGTGATGCAGTAGAGTGATTAGCAGATGTGATTTTTTTTAAAAGTCAGTGATAAAGGCTGCTCCTAATGTGTATGTTTGTCTACCAGCTTAATAAATAACCATCTATGGTCAACTACATTATGGGGTCATAAAAGTTTTGAAAACGCAGCTGCGAACTTTTATTTATGACTTCCTTGTGTAAGGATCTATAAGACATCCCACTGTGGCAACCAGGAAAAGAAATGAGAACACTTGCCCTGCCTTTCTAACAACATTTCTTTTGCTATTGTTGAATGACAGAGAATCTAGAATTCTTTTTGGCATCCTTTAATTTTAAATATATATGGCACTATATATAGTGCCAGAGTATATCCCTTAGGTTCAGCTATCAAGCGTCATCCTGTTTTAAATACATGTATGTAATATGACTCACCAGAGTTTCTGCTAGAATAAATGTTTGTAGATTGTGATAGTGCCACTGGATTATGCTAGGAAATATTCATGATGAAGGGGGTGGGGGTGGGGGTGGGGAAGAAAGCACTGCACATACAATGGTCTGTTCCTCGGTGGAAGGACAGTCTCTGAAATGCAGCCATACAATAATTTGCCGCTGCAAACAGAATAATTATGTGCGGATACCATTTTTCACTCTTTTTTTCCATACTGATAAATTTTAATATTAACAAGGCAAAAGGCTTACAGATGTTACTGCTGCTACACTCCAGCAACACTTGAACATACATCTTAGCACCTCTGCAGGAACTGTGTAATATAAAACTCCATCCTTTCTTCATGAGGTAACTCAGTGAGGTTCCACAAAGGATACAGGATTGGACCACCTCAGCCAGATAACAAAGAGACGCAACAGCAATAACTATTTGATTTAATTCATACAGGTTTTGAATCAGCCCCCCAAAGGACAGCTTAGTCCCACTGAATTCCACATTTTTTTCACCTGATGGCTTCCATGCAATTATGATTTTTATCTCCAAGCAGAGACAACACTGGACAATCACAAAACAACTGATTTGATCAAGGACAGAGAGAACTAGAGAACTGAAAGTCAAGTGAAAGGGGCAGCCCAGACTCCCAGGTGAAGAGCACACCATAAATCTGATATTCATGAACATTTGCTGAGGAAGAATGTCAGGTTTCCAGTTAAAGAGTCTTGTAACATAAGATTCTTCCCTTAGTTCTTTGTTTAAAAAATCTATATATTCTATACCTTTGTACTAAGTTGTATTCTTATTGCTGTAGCAATTCATGGTTCCTTCTTAAAAAAAACACCTTGCAAGTATTGGTGAAAGAACAGTGGACAAGATCAGGGAAACCCACACCTTCTGGATTTTCTTTAAGGGGTTCTTCATCAGGTATGTCAGCTAGGGAAGCCTTCAGGTCTTCCTCCTGTCAACTCTAAGAGGCATCAAAGAAACAGGATGCAGCAAAGGAAAGACCAACAAGGTGGAGGTGGAAGAAGGGAAAAGGTAATGATTTGGTCTAAATTTGGGGGGTGGATGACAGATGAGAAAGGAACAGCACAGGCACTTTCCCTCACTGGGAGACCCTGTGAATGTTCATTGTTGCAAAGGATCCCTTCCTTTCTCTTTCACTGCTTTAATTTCATGTATCAACATCTTCAACCAATATGTACCCATTTGTAATGCTTGCAAATAATCTACCAATGGAATTTGAGTATGGCAATCCAATTAGAATCACTTGTTATCATTTCCTGAAGACCTCTTGCACAAACACAATAAACTTGATTTGGATTACATACCTGAAGTAATAATCTATGTATCCCCCTTACATATAAAACATATGAAGCTGCCTTATGCTGAGTATAATTACTGGCCCTGCTAATTCAGCACTGTTTATTCTAACTGGCAGAATCTTTCCGGTGTTTCAGGTAGAGAGAGAACGTTCCTAACAACTGAAAGGCTCTTAAAGCTGGAGATTCAAGGACTGAACCTGTGGTCTTCTGCATGCAAAGTTGGTGGCCAAGATGGCTTTGAAATATGCATGTAGGATAATCAAAGAAAACAAATTAGGTCTGGCTCTGAGATATTGAGAATGGCACAATAGCATTTCTGTGGGAAATGAATCCAATGCTTTTTAACATCATGATGGACATAGATTCAATCTACTGAGAGGAATTTTACTACCCAACTATAGACCAGCCATACTGAAAGTATGAAAATGACACCCATGTGATAAGTTCTTCTTTTTCACATTGTAGGCATGTCCTGTCCATTATTATGTTATACATTTATGAAACTGTACTCCAAATCATTGACTTCCAATCACAGGGAAGCACACACATTATCAAGAGTCAGACAGATCCTAGTCCTTCAAAGCTTTTCCACGTACAGACTGCAGCACTGTACACTAAAAAGATATCCTTTAATGCTTAAGAGTTGCATTTTAAAACTTGCCTGTTTGGATGTTTATTCATAAAACAGTTGCAAAAATGGATATTCCTCTCTTCTCCCATATTCAAGATTATTTATAACTGCCCACATGAGCATGCTATTAATTATTCGGTATCTTATGCTAATGATAAAAGTTTTAGTCATCTCAGCAGAGTAAACGGAATACAGGTGATTTAGTCACACGTCATTGAACAGCGATAGTGGTGTGAGGTGGCCTAATTTCTCAAAAGCCATCATAATGCTTAAAGGTAATTTTTTCAAAACATTTGGCAGTGATGCAAATCTCCATCCATCTCTGGAATAGAAATACTGTAGGGATGGAAGCTTCAATTAGGAGCTGAGCATTAAACACTCTGTTACTTCTGCTACTTCATTACCTTAGAAGCAAAAGAAGTTGCAATTGCAGTAGCAGATACAGTGCAGGGCAACTTCAGGACTGAGGATCACACCAACCATTCACATCCTTGTTCTTGCTTCAATTTGCAGTGTGTGGACAGGGAACATCATGAGCTGTAAATCAGTGCAATTGGAACCCAGGAATCAAATTAGGATTTCAGCACATGCAGTATGTATCCAACACCCACTCCAAATGGCTTTGCAAACTCCCAAAAAAGTTGAAATCCAAGCTTCAGAGATGAAGCTATCAAGCCAGTCTTTTTGGCATCTTTCAGAAGAGAGCAGCAAAGATCAAGCTTCACATGTGATGAACAGAGGGCTACCAGTTTTCTCTGCTTGCAGTTCTTAAGCATTTGTTCTTCACCTCCTTAGCACTAAAAATAAAACATGACCAACTGAATGGGAAGTTAACTTTCTAGCAACAAGATAGACTAACCACAAAAAGTGCAAATATCAACAGCATTGGTCCCATGATGTCATGAACCCCAGACAGAGTTTATTGGCTTAGGAGATGGTGAAACTTGACTGCATTTAAAGCAAGAATTTTAATGACACAAAGGGAAGACACTTGTCTGCAGTGTTGCTGTAAACCAAAAAGACATATGGGGAAAAATTAAGTATACCATTAAAAAATTCATGTCAACAGAAACAATGTGGAAAAGTGAAACATGAATAATTTTCTATATTTCGAAAAAGAATTCTAAATTTGAGGATCTGGAAGTCTTGAGTCACCTTTTTCTCTTTTTTAAAAAAAGTCTTAAAACACATGGCTTTACAAGCTGCTGCTCAGAAAATATACATCCCCAAGTCCAACTTTCATTTAAATACAAATGTACAAAATGTAAACTGAGACAATAGAGAAATTTACAAAACCTTTCCTTTAAAAATAATAAGGACAAAATTCAGTTCTAGATATGATGCTATTTAAATACGTGCAAGTTGTCATACTCTGGTTTCTATTGCAATGTCCTACAGAGTCAACATTTAGTCCCATGACTTCGAGTGCCACCTCCGAAACAGACCTGAGAGAAAATTTCTTCTTAAATGGGAGGCTCCACTGGAAGGAACAGAGGGAAATTTCTCCCACAGTAGGAGACTGTTGATCTTCTAGCTCAACGGTGGATGTTGTCTCATTCTTGAAGCTCCATATGGTATAGTGGAAGGATGCGAAGTGAAGGTTTACAAAAGAACAGGTAGAACTAGCTGCTTCCAGTGGAATTTGAACTTACATGGTTGGAATTTATATGATGATTTAAATTGGCCTTTGAATTTGGAGAACTCTTGGAATTGTTCTGGTGCTAAAGGAGTTAAAATATTTTTTAAAGAATTAGACTTCCATCATATTCTGTATCTAAATACCTAATTCTGAACTTCTTCCAGAATGTGGATCAAAAAGTCCACACACTGGGGCTGGTTACAGAAAGGGGGAGATGTCTTTGCAAACCTTGGGCTGGGGGAAGTAACCTGGTGAATATTGTTACAATATAATTCTGTGTACTGAATTTATTCTTTTGATATGTGCTCTGAGCCTCTGATATTAATCTAAATAGGTAAACAACTTAATTCTCTAGCCTGTACTACAATAAAAGATGTCATAACATCCCTGTCTTGACTTTTACTTCTCTTTCCCCTTTCTAGCTGAACACCTTGAAGTTGCCTTGTCCATGTCTAGCCTCATTATTAAACACCTTAGAGCTACATAATTGCATAAATCTCATCTCATGGCTGAATCTAATGACCAGTTTCATCTCACCTCAATATGAATGACTTATCTCTAGGCTCTTCTACTGGGACATTCCTGCTAGCTGGATATGTTTTTGAACTGACTGAATAGACCTAAGTACCATGCCATTAGTGCAAACCCTGATGTTTTTTTTTTCATTATGAAACAGGAATATTTGCTTAAAATGAGGAATGGATGTGCTTTATATACATGACCTCGATCAACAATGAAGTAAAAGTAGTATACCTTCTGTAGTTCAAAACAACAGATTGCATCTAGAGTAGAAAATTTTGCATTAAGTTATAGATTGTCCATCAAGTCTATGGGAAGTCAGTCCCTGTTACTTTTAATCAGTTGAAGGAACTTACTTATCAGTTGATATTTGAAAAGAAAATGATAACATGTACATTTAAGGAAAAAAGCATCTAAAGATGACGTCATATCTAGACACAGATACCTATGTAAGAAATGCACGTCCTCCAAAATTCCACAAAAGAGAGACTGCAAATCAGAACCAAAGAAATATTTACTAAGCTGCCATATCATAAAATATTAATCAGGGATAACAGCTGCAAGTCTTATGAAGCATTTAGAATCTGGATTAACACAATATGTGTCTGATTAAATATTAGAAATTAAGCCCTGTGGCTGAGACTAATACACATTCATATGATATAAGAAAAAAACATTTGCATTTATAATGGGTCTTAACCATGTACAAACAGAGATGCTCACCTGGCGTTTAAATATTCTATGGAGCAATCCTTTCTTAGGTGGTTCTGGTGGGTAGTTTCTGTTTAGATCTGGTGAGATAGTACCATTTGGTCCAAATATGTTTAGTTCTTTAAAACACTCTGTTTCTATCATCTAGTAAAACACAGAAAAATGGACCAGTTAATAGGTTGTTGTGGCCCAGCCTTACTGAATAGCAGAATGTGGATCCTCCCTACAAGGAATGCATGGCTTAAATAGGGTAAGGATACATCAGGTAGCTAGGGAGGATAACTTAATACCTAGCCACTTATCTGAATACAATCAGTAATCATTTTACCATGGCTGTTGGATTAAGAAATGTTTTCTCAACCAGGGTTTCTTGATGGCTCTGGAAGGGTTTTCTGAATGGGTGGGAGTTGATTATATATATAGTTCAAGGATAGTTCATTCATGAAACAGAGATGTCTGAGCATCCCATCTGGAAAAAAACTGAAGCATATCTTGAAAAGATTTGAATGTCATATTCAGCCCTGAAGTAAGCTTTAAAAGAAATTTAAAACTATTATGTGCTGCAGTCAAGAAGCCAGAGCAACACATCTGCCTCATACTCAAGTAACTCATGACTCATGATGTATATTCCACATTCTATCTTGGATCCTGAAGAGGTGGCCTTGAAGACAACTGAGGCTTTCCAACTTACCTATTACTTTCTTTTCCACCCCTCTGGCATTTTTGTTTGACTTGTTGTGCCTCATTATTTATACTACACACATGCTGCCACATATGCATCTATACCAGCCTTTCTCAACCTTTTTACCATTGAGGAACCCCTGAAAAATTCTTCAGGGTTCAAGAAACCCCAGAAGTGGTGTGATCATGCAGGATCTGGTTGGGAAGCAGAGCTATGTACATGCTCACCTGGGGCCCCTCCCCATCCCACCTGCTCCAGGCCACTGGACATTTTGGAAAGGGGTGGGTGAGTTGGCATTATCACATCACCTGATCAATGTTTAACATTTTTTTAAAAAATTAAAAATTAGTTAACTCTCACCTATTCAGGAAACCCCAACCAGGTATTCATGAAACCTGGTTGAGAAAGCCTGGTCTATATGTTGGCCCTTTAAAAACCACTGACAGTTTTGTGCAGGTTTGGAAACAAGTTTGGCAGGCACTTGTTGCTGATCATAACACAAAGCTATGAGTAAGGAGACAACCATGGGAGCAAATCAGGGGTCATAGCGCAGATTATGCAATCACTTAATTGTTTTGTGCTGTTAGAGGGAAAGACAAAAAAGTATTCACATGTTATGACATTAGGAAAAGTTCTTTCCCAGTCACAACCATCAGTATTTAGCTAGGTCGTATCAGTTAAGAACAGGGTATGTTTATGTGCAAAAAATTTGCCCTTCATTAAAAGCTTCTGTTCTCTGAAGCGACCATGGCTGAGATCTCAGCCAAAATGAAAAATGTAGTAAAGCAGTGTTTCTCACCTATGGGTGCCATGGTGCCTGTGGCACCCACTCCAGAAGGAACATGACATAGGAGGCAGAGTGCCCCAATTAACTATACATTGGGAGACTTTGGAACTCATGGCAAACAGTGGCCCTGAATCAGCAGAGAAACAAAGGGGGGCAGGGCAGGCAGGCAACCAGAGGTGCCCCTGTCAGATGTGCCACGGAGAGCAAGAAGAGCCAGGGCAGGCAGACAGTGTCTCCTTGCTAGTCAATGGCATGGGGGGGGGGGCAGCGTCCAACATTTTTTATTTTATGATTTCTCTCTCTCTCTCCCTGGCAGCAACTGGAACTCAGCAGGAAGAGACAAAGGGCTGTGGCAAGGAATAAGCAGAGAAATCCTTGACTTGCTTGTGCTGAGCCTTGCTGCCTGTTAAAGAAAGAAAAACAGAGAGCAAGAGGAAGAGATGCTGGAGGAGGAAGTGAAATGTTGAACTTCCAGTACTGGAAATTGCCAGGCTTTGGCTGGCAACCCCTTGGACAGTGGGGAGAGGGTACAGCCTTATGCAAACTTCCATCTGTGTGACCAGAAATGATGTCATAGCATCATTGGTTGCTCTAAAAATCCACAGACTTTCAGAGCAATCTTAGAGTGCCCTGCAGCATGGTGGTTCTCCTGCTTATGCAGATGGAAGTGATGTTTTTGCATCTCAGGACACCTTTTCACCCATCTTTCTGCCCCCCTACTGAGCAGCAGTGGGAGACCAAGACCAAAGCCAGGAGAACTCCCACCAAAGTGCGCAACCTGGCCTCCCTAGTTTCATCTCCTCTTTCTTACAACAGGCTACTAAGTGTAGAACAAGCCAAGTCAAGCATTTCTCCACTTTATTTCCTGTCCTGCTGGTTTTGAGAGATGCTTGGCTTCCTCTGCTGCCAGGGAGAAAGATCAATGGTTGGCACAGCAGGTGGAGTCAACCACACACACATACTAAGGTTATCATTGCAGCTGGCAATCTGCTGAGAGGATTGGGGGAGGCGGGACAGGCATGTCAGCATGCAACATCTACTGGAAAAAAAAGCGACATCATGATGTCTGGACAATGCCATAGGATTTGTCTAAAACTTCATGGCTTATCCATAATTTTGAGTTGAATCCTTGCACATCACGTTTTTTCTCCAGAATTGACATTGTGCCCCTGAGCACCTGGCCCTGCCCTCCAAATCATCCTGGCAGGTTGCTTGCTGCAGCAAGCAGTTCTAGTGTGAGTATATGTTGATGGCCACATTTCATGTATTTTGTTGTTGGTTCTGAAATAGGTATTTTGTCATGGTACCCATCATACACTATCAAAATGTCTGAGGTGCTCAAAGAGGTTATGGACTCCTATGGCAAACAGGAATGATATATTTTTTTTAAAAAAGAGTTAAATGTTGGCAGAGAAAATGTGCCTGAGAAAGAGCAGTATTATTGTTGTGAATATGGAGTTAGTGTTTCTAGGCCCAAGTTTTATTGTATGTAGGTAAACCTTGTTTGGTTCCTTCATAAGCGGCTTGGATTAGTTCTTTGAGGAACCTGGAGGATCTCCCTAAAGTCTCATTATAATTTTAAAAATAGAAAGGGTCATAATTCCTCATTTGGGGAATTGTTAAAGCAAGTTAAAAAGTCTTTCACCGGCACTCTTGGACAGGAATTTGGAGTAGGGAACGCACTATTGCAGGAATACCAGCAGCACAAGGCATGGCTAGTAGAGCATGCTTCTCAACCATCTCCTTGTTCTAAAAATCAATTAAATGCACCCCTCTCAAATGGAAAATGCATCCATTATTAAACTGGTAAGAATAAGCTGATCATTTATCCTTGATCTCAGCCAGAAGGCCAAGAAGCAATCCATACTCATTTTAATAGGCCACTGCTGAAGTGCACACTCTTCAAACCTGAATAGTTAAGTATTAAAACATCTGACATTCTTGCTTTCATGACTATTTTAGGGAGATCATTTCCAAGTCTAGGAAAGAAAATAACTCAGAGTTCCATTAGAGTACTTCAAAGTGCATGTCTGCTATATATGAAAGTTTAAAAGCCTGATAAGGAAGGAAGACATTAGAAGAGACTAATGAAAAACAAAAACACAGTTACCTCATTTTGCCATGGAATAGAGACAGAACCTGTGGAAAACTTGGAATAAAAGTCGTCATCTGTTTGGTCCAGGTTCACTCCCTTGACAGTTGAAAATTGTTCAATGTCCAAGACATCTTTGCAGTACACAGCTCTAGGCTGCACCAGCAAAGGGGGAAAAAGTATACGCAGGGGAGTCAGAATGTGCAGGATGAGTCACAAGCGTGCATACTTAACAGTACGACTGCATTCCATTAATGCCTTGCTATGCATGTTTTCCATAGGTTTCGTTACAATTGAAAGGATTTCTCTCTTCATAAGTATAATGGATGAAATTGTTAATCACAGGATAAATCACAGCTTTAATTAGATTTCAGTCAAAGCTGCCTCCTCTGAGATGGTGTTCAGTGGTACACAGTCAACATATTTATATCTTTTGATCCACACAGATTTCATGAGGAATAGGTTTCCTAACCAATGTTTTGTCTGTTCTTATTCCATGCAAAGAGTTGCATCAGTCATCCTTGGGCCTGACGGTATCTAATGAATGTGCTTGCTTGAAATAGAAAATAAAGACATCATTTCTTGCTTGAAAAAATCATTTTAAATGGACAGTGCTCATCAAGAGAGATATAGGTATTATGGTACACTGTCTGTGGCCATTAAGGTAGCTATGATAGAATCCTGAATTTATGTCCTTGGATAAAAACAGGCTTCTCCATCCTTCCGAGGTCGGTAAAATGAGTACCCAGCTTGCTGGGGGATAAACGGTAATGACTGGGGAAGGCACTGGCAAACCACCCCGTATTGAGTCTGCCATGAAAACGCTAGAGGGCGTCACCCCAAGGGTCAGACATGACCCGGTGCTTGCACAGGGGATACCTTTACCTTTACCTTTACCAGTAACTGATCCTCTATGAGTGGCCATCTATGCTGGTTCATAGCCCATATGTGGGACTGCAGAGATGAGGGAGCTTTATACTTCTCACTTGGTTGCAATCCTATTTATTCCTGGAATGCTCACATTTTGCTTCTTATAGGCCTGTTATGCACAGCCGCCAAAATGGCGATTTCGGGTCACATGGAAAACGCAGAGGGGGAAGAAGTGAAGCAAACCGCTTATGCACGGGACGCAATGGCAGCAAAACCCAGAGTAACCGATTATGCACGTGGTGACCCCGGCGCTGCTTCTGGTTGCGCCCCGGTTGCCCAGAAGCTCTGCTTTCTTCCGCGTTTCACTAATGCGGCTTTTTTGGCGGCATGCACCGAATCTGCGGCCAGTTGTAGCCGGCGCCATGTGTTATCAGTGATTTTAGGTGACACCATTCTACCCTGAATGCAGACCTTCCCCTCCGTGCATAATGGGCCATATATAGAGAGAAGAGCTGCTTTTTACTACCCTAAGGAGTCTCAAAATGGCTTATAAATGCCTACCCTTCTCCCTACAACAAGCACACTGTGAAACAGGTGAGGCTGAGAGAGCTCCGAAAATGAGATTGGCTCAGGTCACTCATCTGGCTGCAGACAGAGGAGTGTGGAGTCAAACCTGATTCTCCAGATGAGAGGTCACTGCTCTTAACCACTACACAAAGCTACTGCACAATTGCAGGCCCTTTTAATGTTCTTGCATATACACTCCCCCCCCCGCCCCTGATTGGTCAGCCATGAAGCCTGGCATGAGGCCATTAATCCCAGGCAGGGAAAGTGAAGGATCACAAAGGAAGATCAGTCTACTGACTTTGAGTGGTGATCAGGAGTGCAGAACTAGGGAATGGTAGTGCTTACAAATTAATGCCAAGTTCAGAACTGCAACCTTGAACATATACATACATTAAAAATAAAAGGAAATGTGTTTGGCTTAGAATATTGGAAAGCCAGAATACTAATATCGAAAAAAAATAAAATTTTATTCAAAAGCTGAATTTTCTAGTTTTCTGTGGTTAGAAAAATATCAGAGCATCTTATTTGTCTCTTGAGAAACTTATATGAAGGTCAAGAAGCAACAGTGAGAACTCAACATGATATCACTGATTGGTTCAAAATTGAGAAAGGAGTTCGGCAAGCCTGTATACTGTCGCCTTGCCTATTTAACTTGTATGCGGAGCATACTTAGAAGGCCAGATCCTGAAGATGAAACTCAAATACTTTGGACACCTCATGAGAAGGAAGGACTCCCTGGAGAAGAGTCTAATGCAGGGAGCAACTGAGGGCAAAAGAAGAAGGGGACGAAAGAGAATGAAGTGGCTGGATGGAGTAACTGAAGCAGTAGGTGCAAACTTAAATGGACTCTGGAGAATGGTAGAGGACAGGAAGGCCTGGAGGATCATTGTCCATGGGGCCGCAATGAGTCGGACAGCTCACTAATGAAATTATCTGCCACCTAGCTATGCCAGGATGAACAACCATGGTATGATGTCTTCAGTGAGGAAGACGCAAAAATACAATATACTTAATAGGAAATATTGATGGTATGTTATTGTTTCTCTTAGAAGCCATCAGCCAGAACATTGTTCATCAAAACTTAAAGACAGATATAACATTAAAATGCAGAATCTTTGGGGAAGAAATATATATTTCTTCCAGGTGAAGCAGAATGTATTTTTGCCATGCCTTTATTGATTTGGAGTGGGTGGAGAAAGAGATGAAGGTGCTTAAAGGGTCAGAGAAAACAAACATATGGGGAAGGGGTGGTATGTCCTTGATATGGCACATTTTTCCAGCACAGCTTTGGCAAACCACCAGACTTCCATGATACACTATAATCCTACCAAAATTAAATTTAAAGAGTATTTGAACAAATAGCCTCAGATATATAGATATGTTTTTGAACAACAGAATGATCTAAGAAGATCTATAGGGGGACAGTTTGCAGCTTTCAAACCAATTTGGATTGGGCTGAATTTGCCACTATATATTCCAGAACTGCCAATCACCTATTTTCTCTAAAATGTCAATACTGTAAATGGTATTTAGAACCACATGACAAATTTTAAGACTACACGGGGAAGTCAGGGAAGAAATGAGTCATGATACATTGCCTGCAGGTGTGAGAGTAGATTTCACGAAAGGGGAACTTGCCGCTCTATCACTGACCTTTTCTGTGTAAATTAGTGTCTGGTGGCTCTCAGGGGGATCTGAAATAGACTATTTTCTATGATTCATGCTAAGGGTAGTTTGGCTCACTGGATGTGAATGTGGTTGAAGGGACAATTAAAGGGTACAATCCATAGGAAGCTCTGAATAGAGTCCATTGAAAATGAGTGGAAGTGGCACAAGCCCTCGTTCATACAGAATGAAAAGAATCTATCATTATTAGTCCTATTCAAATAAAATGGAACCCTGAATCAAAGCACTCAACGGTGATTCAAAACTGAACATTTTCAAGTAGCGGTTGAAACATAGTCTTCTGTTGTGGTTACTCTCTGACCATAGAGATGATGAAAAGGTCGTTGTAGGCTCTAATACTGGCCAGGGTGGTGGTACCACCTCCGGCTCAACACAAACAGAAGCACGGCCCAACTGGATGTAGATTTCGGTTAACAACTGAGGGTATGCAATCCTGTTTACAATACACAGGGTAATTATGCCCTTGTCCCAGGGTATTCAAATTCAGTTACAAAAGGATCATCCTTCTCTACTTTCCCACACCATTACCTTTCCCTAGCAAGTCTTAGTCTTTTAGTTAATAACAGGAAGATTAGGGCCCAATATTCATATACATACTACAAGTAGGGAGTCCACAGAGACATGCAGGGGTGTAGCTGTGGGAGACAGAGCAACAAGCTGGATGTGCAGTGTGTGTAGAGGGAATGGCAGCTCAAACGGTAGGGACAGAGGGCTAGACAAGGGCTTGCCAGCCGCGTTAAAGGAACTGAAATCCTGGCAATGACTAATGCTGGTGGCATTTTCCTGGACTTATGCCAGTGTGGCTGGACTGGGGTGGTCAGAGCAGAGAAGTGGTGTGATACTAGAGCTAGTTGGCCAAAGAAGGAGCGTGGAAACTCCAGCATGGAGCCCACTGTATGTAACTTGTGAAGGACTGCAGAATACAGTTTGCTTGCAGCCGGAGTGAAATAAAATTTGTGGGGAAGAGACGAGATGGACCAACGTCTAGCTCTGAGCCTGCTACAGCCCCTGTTGCTCTAAGTAGCCTGCAGTCTGCACTCCCACTTACAGGGGATCAATTCACTTCCTCCTGCTTGATGTAATGGTTAAGAAAGGTGCCTCTAATCTGGGGAGCCAGGTTTGGGTGACATGGGGCAAATTATAATTTTGTTAGAGCATAGAACAGTTCTGTCAGAGCTCTCTCTCAGCTCTACCTACCTCACAGGGTATATGTTGTGAGGAGAGGAAGGGAACACTATTGTAAACGGCTTTGAGACTTCTCTGGGTAGTGTAAAGTTCGGTATAAAAAACAGCTCTTCTTCTCCTTCCCACATGATTTCCTCTTTCTCTCCTCATGGCAGCCTGTCATATCCTCTCTTCAATGCCTGCCTCCTTCTCTCCTTCCCACATACCACCCATCCTGTCTTTTATCAACCAGCAAGTCTTCAGCTGTATTTTATTATTTTACTGCATTTATACCCTGCTTTTCTCCCCAAAGCAGCTTACATTATTTTACACTCCTCTATTTTATTCTCACAACAACCCTGTGAGGTAGATTTTGCTGAGAGAGTGTGAGTGGCAGAGTGGAGATCTGAACTAAACCCCCCACTGGCTCTTTGATTTCCCTCCTACCCTCCTAGCAGACTCTCCATGGGAAAGTGTGACGATGCTGCAAATACGGAAGGTTGGAAGCACAGTCAAGAAAAAATTGCCTGAGATAAATGCCCTTCTGCAGAAGGGGTGATGCAAAATTGGAGCATCAGCCAGGGATTCAACTTGTTGGGAAACAGTGGCATCGTTGAGGTACAGAAAAGATTTGAGGTTTGAAGGCTGGCAAGTTTATTGTGGTTGGCTAATAATGCCAACAATGGCACAGAGATCTTCTGTCATCTATCTGCTTCTCTTGGGGGGCGGGCGGTTTAATCCCTCCCATGTGTTCTGCTAAAACTTGTCTACATAGTTCAGTCACTGGATTTAAGTATTCTCACATTTGGTGATGCTAAGAATTAGAGGTATTGATTGATGGTTTGAATTTTAAATTCAATTTTAATTTATGGGAGAAAATTTTTTCTCTGAAAAGTATGATAAAAATATTTTTAAAAACGCAAAGAACATTTATAATGGTCCAAACAAATGTCTGTTAGGCAAAAGTCCTGACATGGGCCATCACTGACAGGTGCAGCTCTACCTTTCTTTGGACCACTTGGCTACAGTCTTCCACGCAATGGTCACCTCCATATTGGACTTCTGTAACATGCTTTATGTGGGCCTACTCTTGTTCTTGATCTGGAAATTGCAGCTGGTACAAAATGAAGCTGCTAGGGTTCTCACAGGAACACCTTGGAGGGCACATATCCAGACTGCGCTGAGACAACTGCATTGGTTGCTGGTTGCAGCCCAGATCACATTCAAGGTTTTGGTTTTAACCTTTAAGGCCATCTGTGGTCAGGGTCCCACTTACCACCTGCCCCCTTATGCCCCCCACAGGGCACTCTGCTCTATGGGTGCAAATTTGCTAGAGATGCCCAGACCAAGGGAGGGTCACCTGGTCTTGATCAGGATCAGAGCCTTCCTGGTCTTGGTCCTGGGATGAGGTCATGGAAGAGCTGATGGCGCAGATGGAGCTCGTGCAGTTCTACAGGGTCTGTAAGATGGAGCTCTTCCTCCAGGTCCTTAGTTGAGGCCAAGGCATTTAAGACCTGGGTCCCCACACTGAGCCAACGAGAGAATGGAGTCATCATGTTTCTCCCTATTAACACTTATATGCCTTCTGTTGAGCAGGAGTGGGGTGGGCATTTTGTTCTGCTGTCAGGTATTTGGGGTTTTATGGACTATGTTTTTATGGGGAGGGATTTTATTGTGGGGTTTAAAACTTTGCTACCCGCCATGAGCCAGTTATGGGAGTGGTGGGGTATAAATCAAATTGTAAATAAATAAACAAAGAAAAAAGATGAAATGTTCCAGTGGATCTGGCATTTAGATTAGGAACCATGCCATCTATGCAGTGTTACGCTTGTCTGACAGTGCTTGGATTTGTCTCTCTTAAACTGCAGGCCTCCATGACGTTTGCTTGGCTATCAACTATGAAACACTTTTTTGTGATATACATGAAGACTGTAGTTGAGAGAAAAAAAGGGACAAAAATCCTACTGGGATGCATCCAAAATGACACTTTTAATTTTGGTCTTGAATCCAAAGAAATTGTAGAGGGATTACTGAAAAGCAAATGAAATTGATTTCAACTATAAGTTCTGGATCTATTTTTGAAACTTATTTTTAAATTACCTAGTGCTTTGAAACTATTATTCAGTGCTGGCATTTTAAACAATTTCTATGGAGTAAATGACAAACCATTTTAAATTTTAACATCACTCAAATTACTTTCGGGCCTGACAGAAAAACAACACTTGATTTATCTTTATGAAATATTATCTCTACTTTATGCTACATTCTTGTTCAGAGATATCAGCTAATTGGCCTTATTTCACCACTTGAAGTTCGTATGAAAATCTGAGCAACTTTTCTCTCTGGAATTTTCAAACAGAAATGATGGTTACTTGTAACTCTATAACAATTTGGAATTTACAATCCTTAACTCATTTGTTCTCACTTTAGCCCTATGTTGCAGGCCTACATTATTTATATTACAGAGAAGTGGAACTCTGACTGAATAATAATACTCCAGCCCTCCAGTTGAGGGTCAGTTTACATGACCTATTTGAAAAGGTTGTCACTACATAATGGCTTCTCCAGCATTTCTGGTGGAGTGAAGTGATATTGCTGTAGATACTCTAATACTTGCTGAGGTCATACCTTGCCACACATTTTAAAAACCTAGATTGATCCAGTGTGAGATAAACTGTATACTAAGGCAGTTTCAAGGGGAATTCCATTTAGTCGAAAAAGATACATTTTTAAGAATCTACAATCTTATATCAGTTTCATAATGCCGCGGCTTACTCCAAAGACTCCTGAGAACTGTAATTTGTGGGCTTCTGCACCAGATTTTAGCTCTTGCTTGACTTCTTAACCACATTGGGTTGTCACAGTATCATCTGCTAGCTGTTGATCTCTTTTTTTCCCCTCCCTGAGATTTTCCTGTGTTTTTTCAGGTCATCACAAGAGTGAATATACGGGGAAACCTCAAAGGAAATACAGAAGATGGAAACTGAAATGGTGAAAGGGAACTGTAGCAAATGCCCATTTTGGAAGGGCCCTTGGTGTGATGAGAACTCTATTTGAGAACATTAACTGTCATCATGGAACTACAGTCCCTGAATTCTCTGGGAATTATTGTTGAACCTGTTTAAACCCTATTGTGACTTATCCATAACTCTAGCTCCTTCTCAAAGTCCTACAGAATAGCCATATGTGGCTGAACAAAAAGTCATTGTACCCAGGCATCTGAAATCAACAGATAGTCACTCAATATTCATGTAACAGATCTGGATGCAGTCTCCTATACCCTTTGTCAAGTAGTCCTGAGAAGGACTGTTTAATTGCTTGATTGTTTCCATATGTGTAGTGTAGCAGGAGTTCCTACGATTGTTTATCTATCAGATGTTTTGGCTCTATAGGATTATTGAGAGTGCACCATGAGGAAGTGAACTAGAATTACACCCCAACGCATAATAATTACTGGCAATTAATTGGAGCTGTTATATCTAAGGCCAAAAAGTACATTCCTTAAGGATAATCAGAAATAAACATTCTGAGCAATCAGAATGAAAGGCTGTATCAAAATTTCATTGAAAGCCAAGACCCAGAATAAGCAGTTGAACTACTCCATGAATTTGACGCTGCACACAGACAAAAAAGAACCAGAGTAGTTCCAAATCTGGATTTCAGGAACTCTAGCAGAAAAGCTTGGAGCCTATTGAAAAGTTAGGTGCAAGCCTTCCCTTTTCTAGAAAACCTGGAAGCAACAACATCAAACCAGGTAGCTGCCTGACTGGTATCCCTATCCAGAGCTCCAAAGGATTGAGATTTTATAACCAGAATTTTAAAAAACTCCATATTTTGAAATGTACCTGCCCTGAAGACTGTGAGCTGTCAAGGGATTGCAGTGCTGATGAGATTTCCAAACAACTGAAGGACATCAAGAGCAGAGAAACATGGACTTATGGGAAAACAGTGACCTGCATAGGACCTGTCTTGCTGTAGGCGTATTCATGTCAGTATAAAGAGAATTTATTCCTCTATCCTCACACCTCCCAAACGGGGGAGATCCAACTGAAAGGTGAATTCATGCGTGGGGAATGTGATTTACTCATTCCACTAGGGTTTTGATAACACCAAAGTCAGCACAAAATAAGGAGGTTTACTTGCTGAAAAATCTAATCTTTTGGCTCATATTTTTTTTAAATGCCTTGGAATTATAATTTAGTTTGGAAGGCTGGCAGCTTCCCAACTTCATCTGACCTCACCAATAAGAGAATTTCTGAAAAATTATGGGCTACAAAAATTATAGAGATTGATGTCAGTGCAGAGATATACTAATGAATTATGTCTATTTATTTCAAGAAACCTTAAATTTAGAATGGAGTAAAAACATTTGAAAGATGAAATAATCTGTATTCTTACACATTTTTATCTTCTCTGTGGATTATGTTCTCTGTGAACTAATAATTGGTTGCTCTTCCCCCCATCTTTTACCTGCTGAGGGATATTTATTTGAAGGGATTAGAGCTTTGGCAGATTTGACAAATAGATGGCTAATATCATCTACTAGAATACCATTTCTGATAATTTCCAGCATAAAAAAAGGAGAAGACTCTGGACTATTTTTTCCTTTAGACGACAGGAACCACAGAGGAATCAGCATATAGGAAAACAAAACTACAGCTGCCTGAGTCTCAGTGAGAAAGGCCAACAATAAATTATGTAAATTAACAAATAAAAAAGGCTTAATCCACACATGCAAAAAAAAAAAAAAAGAGGCTTGGTCAGATATTTTATATTATTATATGCTTCTTGTGTATAACTGCCATATAATAATTAAAAACATATGACAATCACTTAGCCACCGTGGCACTCAAGGAGAAAATGGCAACAGACATTTAGGTTAGAGAATACCCTCAAGTGAGTACACAGTATATTTCTTTCAAGTTCCACTTCAATTCTGTGATTTTCTTTCAAGCATCACTTACGTCAGGGATAAAAGGAGGGTCCAGCATTCCTGCTTGTAAGCGTTTGAAATTCATGCTCTTGAAAAACAGGTGCCTCTTCACTTCAGCTGCACCTTCTCCCTGACAACCAAGTCTCTGCTTCACATCTTTGGTCAGTAGCTGAAAATGACCAAATAAAAGAAAGCTTTTATTTATTTATTTACACACTATCTGAAACATTTGTTAAAATTCACCATACTCTCTAAATTGAGTAGAAGCCAGTGATAATGCCCTTTCAAAAAGCACAATACAGTACTGAAATTACTACCTCAAAGTATTCAAAGTGTGTGTCTTGGTCCAGGAAGAATTTATGGATTTGATCAGTGCCATAAAAAGGAAAAAAGAGATAGCATTTTCTCTATCCCAATCAGATGACATTTAAAAAAACATTGGAGGCAGGAAGATGACAGTTTCTTTAGCACCATTCCCCTGAAGGCTGGGTGTGATCTACTCTATACCTCACAGGTTCTATATTGGAGATATAGTCCCCTAAATATCACACTTCTATAAAAGGAAGGATGGGGACTTATCTGCTTATAATTGCTATTATCAAAGCTATGAATATAATGACTCTGTTTTCTTGTCTACATTAATTGCTATATTTTGGGTTCACTTATCTATTCAGTTCTCACATAAATGATGTATTATGAATTGGCTTACACTTATGACTGAATAAGCAATTCCTTAAAGAAAATACTAATATTGAAAATTTATATAGAGAAAGCTGCATTTGAAACTCATAGGAAAATAGTCTATATTACAGGTCAATCTCTTTGGTTGGTTTGGGTTTCCTTCTTTTCTCTTACATTTAATTCTGAAGATTTGCTGAAGATGCCAGAGACAAAGCTCATAGCACCAAATATTTAAAATAACTCTGTTACTACAATGAGTATTTGATTTAAGAGAAATAAACAGAAACTGAGGAAGAATTATATTCTTTGGAATAAACAGATTTAAGAGGAAAAAGAATGAAATCTGCATTCTTCTTTTGTCCATCAGAGGGCAGCAGTAGAAAAAGTAACAGAAAAGAAACTTAAATAGAAAATGCTTGCACAGAATTACAATTTAGAAAACAAAATAATTTAAACATGAATAGATGTAATCTGGTCTTGGCTGTACAAGAAACAGAAATTCAATGCAATTTGTTGCTTCTGAGCATTCAGATTGACCCCCCCCCCCAATCATCTTTAATAGACAGCACTTTCCATGCTGCAGCCCCACCCAGGAAAATTCTCTAGCTACACTGTTTCCCAAACTGGAATATAAACAAAAGGGCAGTGCTAATGTTATTAATGTGCCCCTCCACAGCCTCATCGCCTACACTAGAAAGGGCGTTTTGAATGTGCTGACCATAGATGCCAGGGCCTCTGATTGACTATGCAGATTAAAAATTCTTCTGCTCAATATTTCACACAGAAACTCTGTATAGGAGTTACTATTAGAGTCACATATAACCTCGTTCCCTTTGGGGCTGGCTCCATCTCCACCCGGTAGCCAATTAGTTGCTGCACCTCCCTCCCTGTGTCAGAGTACCAAAAGGGCCTGCAGGCTCCAAAAGGTTAGGAACCACTGCACTAACATCATTTACTAATTCAATAGCTCAGGGTGATAGTGGCCAGCAAGTAAATGGAGTAACTTTCTCCTTATTTCCTTCAAGTTCTAAGTTATACTCGAGATCATCTTAGAGAAGCTCAAAAGGAATACTGTTCTTCTGACTAGAAGACAGGAAGTTGTAGTGCATGAACATATGAGTTGCCATGAGGATTGTCAAGGAGATGTTCATGCTAGAAGCCATTTACAAGACGGTAGTAACTTCTTTTCAAAGAATACTCCAGTATGATCTAAAAAAGTTATCGTCTTGAAAATATAGATGAATCTAAACCCTGAAAGAATCTTGAAAGTTTATTTTTTGTAGGAAAAGGTCTAATTCTTAGGTGGCTGGTTCCTTTGCAAACCCTCTAAGATGGAGGTGTTTATTTGTTGTGGGGGGGTCAGATCTGACATAAAGATTACTTTGCCAGGCAGGACCACATGTGCAATGCCAAGTACCTCAGATACAAACTCTATAAATGACACAGGCAAGCCCAATTAATGGTCTTATTACTCAAAATGCAAACAAAAGCAATTGATTCCTAGGAGTGAAAGCCATTCCTTTACTGGGGAACCTACAATCCCCCCTAAAAGTATTTAATTGTGCAAACCTATTTTTTTTCAAGGAATACTATAAAAGGGGGTGGGTATCTTACATTTCCATAGAAATTAGTTACTTTTTGTATATATAGAATTTATAGGAGATGAGTAATCTCCCTTGTAAGTAAATAAGGTAGTTTTTCAGCACCTCTGCCCATGCCCAGCCTCAACAGCCAAGCTCAGTTACGATTTGACTCTTTGTTTCTGCCTTTCCCCAGACTACCTCTGAGTACCTCAGTGTACCTTTCCCCTGACTACCTCAGTGCACCAGGCTTCCTCAGGAGGTGATGAGTTCTCTTTCTTTGGAAGTTTTTAAGCAGAAGCTAGATGGGCAGAAATGCTGATTTTATGAACTTCGGCAAATTGTGAGTGGGTGGGCAGGAAGGGATGTGCCAGTGTTTGTCTCTTGTGGTCCTTCCTTGCATACCCAGGGAACTGCTGATCACCACTGTGGGATCGTAGGTGCATTTCCGCCAGGCCAGGCTGGATTCTGGAAACTTTTGTTATTGTTGGTGGAATGTTATCACGTGGGCATGAAATTGGGGTCACTGTGGGTAGGCAGGTAGTTGTGAGTTCCTGCATTGTGCAGGGGGTTGAACTAGATGACCCTGGAAGTCCCTTCCTACTCCAAGATCCTATGATCTTGAGAAAGTACCCTGGCCTTCCACCTCCACTGCAGTTGGAGGAGAGGGAAAGTACCATGCCACCTCTTTTGCCACCTTCACTGCATTCTCTGTGGGGCTAACTGAAGAAGCTTGAGGCCCTGCAACTGGTAGAGAATGGTACTACCTATAGATATAGATGGCTGGAAGTTGATAAGACTATGCCATGTTTGTATATAGTGTTTGTGGGGTCATTTTGGAT
Source organism: Paroedura picta (assembly GCF_049243985.1). Lineage (NCBI taxonomy): Eukaryota > Metazoa > Chordata > Lepidosauria > Squamata > Gekkonidae > Paroedura > Paroedura picta. The sequence goes on along the minus strand of NC_135376.1, from coordinate 56,867,192 downwards.
TTAACTCAAAATGGAGATTTTGACTCCTAAAGATGTATGTGATTATTACTTCAAGCAGTTTTAACATTTATCACTGAGACCCTGATCCAGGTTCCTTGATAGAGGGGACAATATTTTAATCTGATGTAATTTTTGGTGGCATTCTATAAGAACAGAATTTGTAACTCTCGAAAATCCAGTCTCTCCAGATTTTTACCTTGCTGTTCCTCACACCCCAAATTCTGGACTTGACATTGGGATGAATGATCTTTGAATCTGGCATGTATTTGAAGTGCCTAATCACCACACCTAAAATGCCTGGTCGTTATTGCCAAGATAATATAGGGTATCATTCTTCTGCAGTATAACTACACTGGGGAAGGAAAACTAGCAATCCCAGAGGGCTATTCAGTGAAACACAAATGATTGGTGATTTCTAAGTTCCTCAATTACCAGCTCAATGCAGCAAGGTCATGTACTTTGCACCTCCAAAATAGTACCCCCTTACCATTTTACAGATGGACTTTGCTTCTTCAGAGAATTTATGGGAATAAACCTCTTCTGTTTCCAAGACTCTCCTGTCTACCTCTTCTCGCTTCACCTTCTCTTTCCGCCCACGGAATGGCGACTGTCCTGCAATCATTTCATAAATCAGGCAACCTAATCCCCAATAGTCAGGGCTAAGTGCGTATCGCTGGTTGTTCAAGACTTCTGGAGCTGTGTGAGAAAGAGGAGACCTGTGAAAAGATTTGCCCATTTCTATACTAATGTTCCTGCTACGTCAGAATACGATACATTGATTGTCCTGCTTTCTGACATTGATCCTCATGTATCTAACAGAGTAACTCTCTATGAATTGGCTGCTAGGAAGATTAGAGCGAAAGTTATTACAAGGAAAGTCCAAATTCCATGTGTCTGAATTTGGGAATTTACAGGCACAGTTCTATTTGTTTTAACATATATGCTTTATGCTGGATACTTGTGTGTCTGAGCTTGGGAAATAGAGGTAGCGTTTTAATTATTTTTAAAAATATACTTGTTATTTGTGGGGGGTTTTCTTTTTATTGCTGTTTGCATATTCTGAGGGCCTGTGGTCAATGGCAATACATTTTACTACTACTACTATACTGGTCTTACCAAATAAACAGTGCAATCCTAAGCAGAGATACTCCAACTGACATCAAGTTACTTAGAAGAATGCAAAGCATGTCATGTAAATTACACTATCAACAGCCAATGTTCAAGAAAGGAAGACAACATTCGATTGGTCTTGAGTTTGGTTAAAACCAGTCTGCATGCCACACAGTCACTCTTGGGAGTGAGTCTACTTTGTTTTGTGTATATATAGCAGAGGGGCAATTTTTTGGGGATGAGCATTCCTGTTAGTTTCAGTTAACTTAATCATGCTATAATTTCATTATTTTAATTTAATTCCAAGCAAAAACAAAAACAAAAACATTTAGACGGGGAAAAAATCTGGATTAAACACACATTTGCCCATAAGCAGTATTACATTTTAAATTATATTGTATTAATTTCAAAGAGATATCTTTAGTTATTGAATTATGAAACAAGCTGCCCTCTCCATAGATTTATACTGAAACACTTAACCTGATATTCCCCAGGCCTCTTTTTTTTTTTTTTTTAGTCATTTCTCTAGTCTTAGCAGAAACTTTCTGGGGTATATGGGTTCAAGACAAATGTAAAAAAGAACAAAATGTTCAATACAAGCAATATAAAGGCAATATTTTTTTCCAACACACACATGCAATGAAAGCACATTTTAACAAACAGTGCAAGTTTTGTGATATATTAAAATAATAGCTTTTATTAGATAGATAAAATTACTTCTGGTACTTCTTTGGCAAATCCTATCATGCATTGATTCCCATTCACCAATATGTCTAGCATAAACAATGGGTTGGGTGAATTATAGCTTTTACTTTTTAAAAAGTACCTGAGAAAAGTTCAAAAAAATGTGGGGCAATTTTCAAAGAAGAGTCAGAGTACAACTGAGCAGAATCATTAGTAGTCAAGACGTTACACAATGTTACTGAAATATTCGACTAGGCGAGTGGTTCTCACAGAATCATAGAGTTGGAAGGGACCTCCAGGGTCATTTTCAACCCCTTGCACAATGCAGGAACTCACAACTAACTGCCTACTCACAGTGACCCCAATCTCATGCCCAAATGATCCTCCCTGTGCTAAAAATTTCCAGAATCCAGCCTGGCCTAGATGAAATGCACCTACCATCCCACAGTGGCAAACAGCAATTGCCTGGGTATGCAAGGAAGGGCCACAAGAGACAAACACTGACACATCCCTTCCTGCCCACCCACTCACAATCTGCCATAATTCATAAAATCTCAACCTTTTCTATTTTTCATCCCACCAATCACTCAAGGAAAGGATCTGGGACCCACCATAATAGATACAAAAAGCTCACTCTTCCCCAATAGGACATTTATACAAAGATTCTGTTTTTAATTGTAAACCAGCTCAAGCAGGATGTGGGAGCATCTCATTGTTTCTTCCCTCACTGTTTCTTCTTTTTCTTCATTGTCAACCCCTAAAGCATCTCCCTTTTTGCTGTTTCTTTCTCTCTTTCCCACCCACCCACCAGCCAACCTACCTTTTCCTACCCTGAATTCAACTTTCATGCCTTCTCTTCCCCTGGCAGTTTGTCACTGGAAAAACTCTGTGCAGGGCTCGCTGTTAAGCCAGGCCCAGTTGTATGATGAAAAATCTAAAAGCAGTCTCTATATCCTCACCTGCTTCTTTCTTTCCTTCCCACCCATCAGACATCTCCCTTTCATCTGTCATCATCTTCAGCCATATTTATTATTTACCTCACTTCTATCATTCACACACACATTTACCTCCATTCTATAACAATCATATGCATATAGATTCAGGCGGGTAGCCATGTTGGTCTGAAGCCCAGAACAAAGTTTGAGTCCAGTGGAACCTTTAAGACCAACCAAAGTTGATTACTGAGTATAAGGTTCCATGTGCAAATGAAAGCTTATACCCAGAATTAAACTGGGTTGGTCTTAAAAGTGACACTAGTCTCAAACTTTGTTCAACAACCATCGGTAAGGCTGAGAATTTATAACTGGCCCATGGTGATTCAGTCAACTTCCATGGCAGGGTGGTGAGTCAAACCTGGGTTTCCTGATCCTAGTCTGAAACTGTTATCACTATACCACACTGGCTTTCATGAGGAGGCAGCTGTTGAACAGTAGCAAGCAGCTGCCCCTTGGGTGAGTCATGCAAGTCACATGGTAGCAAGTCACTTGGTAGTTGCTACTGATGAATCCTCCCACAAAACTCAAAACAATCCTGGAAAGGGCCTCTCTTCTCTCCCTCTGCCTTTTGCTGTCATGAACCAAGATTTGAACACTGTCAATACTGTTGTGATTGCCTAGAAACCCTCCAACGGACGTAGAGAGGGTGTTCTTTTTGTGAAGCTACAAGCTCAGCTTCCATAATTTTAGCTTCCAAATGTATTTTTTGCTTTTAAATTTCAGATTTTTCTGTAAGCTTAGACATTTTTTCGGGTTTGTAAAAAGATCTGTTTTATCTGTTCCTACCCTCAATCTTTGGATGCACAAATGGGGCCATGTTAAGAAGAACAAGAAGAGTTGGTTTTTATATCCCGCTTTTCTCTATTTGAAGGAGTCTCAAAGCGGCTTACAATCACCTTCCCTTTCCTCTCCCCACAACCTTGTGAGGTAGGTGTGGCTGAGAGAGCCCTGATATAACTGCTCGGTCAGAACAGCTTTATCAGTGCTGTGGCGAGCCCAAGGTCACCCAGTTGGCTGCATGTGGAGGAGGAGCGGGGAATCAAACCCAGCTCATCAGATTAGAAGTTGGCGCTCCTAACCACGACATCAAGCTATACTGATTTACACATTCTAAAGACAGACAGTTGGACCCATTATGCACGGGGGGAATAACGCACATTCGGGGTGGAATGGCGGCGACTAAAATCACCGATAACGCATGGAGCTGGCTGCAACCGGCCGCAGATTCGGTGCATGCTGCTGAAAAAGCCGCGTTCGCGAAATGCGGAAGAAAGCACAGCTTCCGGGTGACCGGGGTGCAACCAGAAGCGGCGCCGGGATCGCCACGTGCATAATCGGTCACTCTGGGTTTTGCCGCCATCGCGCCCCGTCCTGAGCATAACCGGTGTGCTTCGTGTCTTCCCCCTCCGCGTTTTCCATGTGACCCGAAATCCCCGTTTCGGCGGCCGTGCATAATGGGCCTTGCTGAAGCAAAATGGATAACTCCTGTAAGGTAAGGCCAGTGGGAAGCAGCATCAAAGACAGTTGCTAGGTGGACAGAGGAATGGAAGATTAGAAGAAATACTGAGTGACTACAAGATTACCAATAGCAAGCCAAATGGTCACAAATGGATAATCTGTAGCAGGTGAGAGGAGAAGGAGATGGAACATCACACATGCAGATGGACATAAGGACTGAGGGAAAATAAGTTCTTAGTAATTGTTATGAAAACTCTGTATCCCACCAAAACTATTTCTGTATCCCATTAGTGATAAACATACCACTGGTTGAGAATCCTCACTCTAGGAGGCCACGCCAGCCTCCTAATTTGTTGACAAAGATCTTCTACCTGTTCTCACAATGGCTGCATGAGTGATTCTATATAATCAGTTTTGAGTTTTGCATAGAAATGTCACACACTATACATCTTGCAGCCTTTTAGCCCATGCATACATTTTTCCAGTTCTTCCTGCATGTATCTGTTGACTGAGAATTAGCGTCATGCATCTTATGAAGTGGGCACTTTTTATCAAAAGAGTCAATACATTTATTAATATAAATGCCATAAAATACTTTTTGGATTGTGCTGCATCATATTATCATAGTGTGCCACTGAGAAGGGAGCAGAGAGTAAGATGGCCTGATGTCAGGCTACCTACTGAGACACCGAGCACAGGGTTTCAGTAGCCTATCCAAGCCTCTGATTCCTCCCCCAGCTGTCTAAATCAGGGGTAGTCAAACTGCGGCCCTCCAGATGTCCGTGGACTACAATTCCCAGGAGCCCCTGCCAGCATTCTCGGGCAGGGGCTCCAGCATTCTCGGGCAGGGGCTCCTGGGAATTGTAGTCCACGGACATCTGGAGGACCGCAGTTTGACTACCCCTGGTCTAAATATTTCTGTCTTTGCTGTCTGCTAACACAATTCCTCCCAAGAAAGTTCTAGATCTTAAAAAATGGGATCTTAGAAGCAGGAGAAAACTATAAAAAGTAAACATGTGCAGAATTAATTTGCACTGTTCTTAGGCACCAAATTTGAATTGGAGGGTCTGTACAATAAATCAACATGGCTAATATACAGTAAATCAATACAGCTAATTCTTAATATGGCCCCATTTGTGCATCCAGAGACTGAGAGTATAAATACATACAGCTATTCCCACATGTGACTGTGGCTAGGGGAAGTGATTAATCATGTCTGAGCCTACATCAGTGAGCCCCTCATCTATGCTGATGTATGATCATTTTTGTGATGTTTGGAAATATTTTGGTTACTTTGCATTACAGACCAGTGTTCTGAAATTGTCAACTCTGAATAATACTATCAACATCACCAGAAACATGATCACTTACCCATATAACCGACTGTTCCTACCCGTCCACGGATTGATTCACCATCAGGGATTTTAACAGCTAGACCCAAATCAGATATTCTGATATGGCCTAAAGCAAGTAGAAAAAGCAAATATTCTAGCATAACCAGAAACATGGAAAAAACATTCATTTATTCTAATAAAAGCACATTATCTCAAACCTAACTACTGAAAAGGATTCCTCTTTGGAAGAAGTCACATTAAACTGATCATCTCTGCTAGAAGGGAACGGCCTGTTTAGTGTGAAAGGAAACAGTCCAGTGAAGTTGTGGCTTCCTGTTCTCCCTGCTGGGAGCTTCAGCACACAACAGGGAGTTTGGGGATTATCTCAAGAAACCAGGCACCCGTAAACCACCTCTGTCAACACTTGCCCCCTCAAACTGTCTGTGTTGGTTGCTTGACCAATGAAGATTTGTGTCAGCTGTACAGAAACAGATGACCAAGATATCTGATGTGTTTGGCCTTGGATGCATTAGTCTCTGAAACACCACATACAAGGCCCAAGAAAAAGAACTCCCAGGCACATCCCTTGACCAGATCACTTTCTTGGAGCACAAGATGTTATCTGAAGGTGTTTACATATCCAATAGGAAAGTGGAGTGGGTGGCATTTTCAGGAAAATGATTCCAGAGATGTGTATTACAGTGAGTTTAGGAATATGAATTAAGGAAGATTTTCAAAATAATGAAACAATTGCAGGGGAAGAGATAACATGGTGGGCATAAGGCTGTGCTATAATACAGCTTGAAGAATGAGGGCATCTACTGTAGAGGCCTCAGAGGTATTTTTCCCCAAGTACCTAGCCTCAGGTCACTCTTCCCTCTTAGGGCAACATAACTTGTCACTGGGTAGGAAAGTTCCCCAGACACGCATAAATTGCCTGTGGGCACAGCAGCAGTTGAGGCATTGTTGTCCTTTCACTCAGCCAGTTCCATTTGCACACTCTCTTAAAACACAGGATGTTTTGCCTACCAAATCCTTCAGAACATTTTAAACATTTACAGCTATATATAAAAGGTAAACGAATCCTTATTGCTTATTTTTTTTACAGTATTAGATATTTTTCATCCCAAGATTGTACTGCTTTCCAGAGCAGTCTCTCTTTTCTTCATTGTACAGAACTACTTTTCTGAATCCCAAGACAAGAGCTGACGATTGTGGAGCATCTTGCTCAGAGAAGGATTTGCCTTTGTGCATTTCAGTGTGGAAGAAAGGGCTCTGTCTAAAGCGGTGGTCCCAAACCGTCGGGCCGGGACGCGAAGGCCCTGGCACCAGGCTGCGGCTCCCCCCCCCGCAGTTCGAAACTTCCCAGGCTGCAATCTTGCGGCCCGGCAAGCTTCTTACTGTGGGAGGGGGGGGGAGGGAAGCAGGGCCGCGCACGCACGCATGCGCCATGCACGGCCAAAAACGCGCATGCACGGCACTTTCGCCAGGCAATCGCCCTTCCTGCTGCCGCTGGTCCCCAGCCTGAAAAAGGTTGGGGACCACTGGTCTAAAGCACTCAGACTTACCATAATCATCTAACAGAATATTTTCTGGCTTCAAATCCCTAAAAAAAGGGGAAAGATAGCAGTTATTAGTGTGAAAACAGCTTTGATAACATGAGAACAGTAAGACATCAGAATGTATTTTATACATTGTAGCCTACCCAAGCCACTGCTTAGATATTTATATAGATGGGCAGGATATAATGCACAGCCAAAAAAATGATCATAACATTTTATTAATCAATTTTGAGTGAATGCTTGCTGGTTCTATCTCTGATTTTATCTTTGATTCCCCCCTTCTCCTCATATTTCTTAGATCTTTGGATTATTTTATGTTATTGTTGGGGGTGATAGGATGGTTGATGTTAACTTTATTGCTGTTTTGTAATGTTATTCTGTTGATTTTTATCACTTTTCATTGAATAGTCTACTCTTGCTGTATACTTTCTTAGTACAAGGAGGAGTTAGAAATCTAAATAGATTCAAAACTTGTAGATTAATGTAGGAGAAAAGAGGTGTGATTAGTGAGTTTCATAGTGGAGTAGTCAATATGTAAGGCTAGAGAGTTAGGCCTGTCTTTTTGATTGATTGGCAGGAGGACATTTTTGGGCTGGAATAAGATGTGACACACCAGTGTTCAGTATAAACAAGGCCACAGCTTTATTACCTCCCCATGGGAGGGTTGGTGCAGCATGGGAGAGGGAGCCTGACCTAGCTGTCAGTGGACTGCACCCAAGCCCGCGGAGTCTAGAAGCACCCTGGGGATCCGCACCATTCCCAGCTGGGAAACATATCCCCTTGCCTACTGAAGTCTGCCTGATGGAAACCAACCTGTGTGTGGGAGCCAACGGGCACCCATCTAATTTGGCTGCCTACCCAGATGCTTGCATTTGCATGCATTTGGGTTCCCCCTGGCTGCCATTTTGATTTGTGCATGCCCCTTTCTTGTTGCCATCCTCCCTTTCCCTCCCTTCTTCCCTCCTTCCTCTTTCTGTCATGAAACTTCTGATTTCTTTTTTTAAAGGGATGTTCACATTACAATGCTCTCTCTAATTATAAAAAACTAGCAAGAAAGCCCATTGCAACCAGGAATGCAATGGGCGCTAGGACCCAGGGGACACCAGGAGGTGCTTTTTTTTTCTGCTGCGTGGAGCTGTGAAAGGCTCCTACAGGGTTTTTTTTTTCTGCTGCTTGGAGCTGGGAAAGGCTCCTACAGGGTTTTGTTTTCTGCTGCTTGGATCTGCGAAAGGCTCCTACAGGGTTTTTTTTTCTGCTGCTTGGAGCTGTGAAAGGCTCCTGCAGGGTTTTTTTTTTCTGCTAGCTCTCGTGGGCGTGCCGGCTTGGAGCTCCTACAGGGGTTTTTTTTCCTGCTGCTTGGAGCTGGGAAAGGCTCCTTCAGGGTTTTGTTTTCTGCTGCTTGGAGCTGCGAAAGGCTCCTACAGGGTTTTTTTTTTTCTGCTGCCTCTCGTCGCGCTAGCGGCGAAAGGCTCCTCCGGGGGTGTTTCTTTTTTTTCTGCAGCTTCTCGGCGGCTGGAGTCTTGTGTTGTGTTTGCGGCGGGGGCTTCCTTGGGGCCGGCCTGACGCGGTGAGAGACGCTTCGCGCCTCTCACCACGTCAGGCCGGGAGCAACTGCGAGCCGCGCTGAGCGCGGCTCGCAGTTGCTGGGGCTGGGAATCGGAGGGACCAATTGGCAGGCGCTTCGCGCCTGCCAATTGGTCCCTCCGATTGTCTGTCGTGAGGAAGGGTCCAATTCGGACCCTTCCTCATCACGGACAGAGCCCTCCTCAAGGCCCCTTAACCATTTATTTAGTCCGTGGCGCCCGCGGCGCCACGGGCGGTGTACAGATAGTGGCAATCAGTGATGCAGCACTAACATTATAATGCAATAAGCCAGGTTTTTGTTTAAAAAATCATATCCAGTATACTGGGAGAGGGTGGGAGTAATCAGTATGTCTGAGGGAGGGCACAGAATGGTGGAATTAAGGTGCACAATGAAAAGAAAGGTGGAAGCAGGCACCATTTTGCAAAAAAAAAAAAACCTTTTGGAAAAGGGTAAGGGAGCAAAGAATGATGGGAGGCTGCCTTCTTCCAAATCAGATGCAGAAAACATATGACAAATTTCAGCCTGGAAAACAAAGGGAGGAAAGCTCAAATGCGGAAAACTTAGTGTCAATGCAGCATTCAACAGAAATCCAAAATGATGCTAAAATATGTAAAAAATGCAGAATTTGTTCTAGTCAGATACAATGAAGCAGAATTACCTCAAGCCTTCCATATAGGTCAAGAGGTGTGTATGTGTGTTTGTGTGGGGGGCTGGTTAGAACCAAGATGCATAGCTAATGGGGTAATTATAGCTGAGACTGGATTCAGGTGCTTCAATGGCAGTAAAATCAGCAAAGTTTGAGTCCAATGGCAGCCCCAAGTTCAACTTTGCATACAAGTAGGAAGTAAAGTATTTAAAGGGGTGCCATATGGAGGATGGAGCAGACTTGTTCTCTCTTGCCCCAGAGGGACGGACTGGAACCAGTGGGATGAAATTAATTCAAAAGAAATTCTGTCTAAACATCAGGAAGAAGTTCCTGACAGAGGGGTTTCTCAGTAGAACAGGCTTCCTCGGGTGGTGGTGGGTTCTCCATCTTTGGAAATTTTTAAACAGAGGCTAGATAGCCATCTGACGGAGATGCTGATTCTGTGAAGGCTCAAGGGGGTGGAGGATCCAGTGGATGAGCGATCGGGTTGAGAGTGTCCTACATAGTGCAGGGGTTGGACTAGATGACCCATGAGGTCTTTTCCATGATTCTATTATTCTAAGGATTTAGCATAAGTAGATTAATGCTTACAGTGAATTTTTTTTTAAATGTTACATATAGGTAGTGAGGGGGGTTTAGTTGCCAAAAAGGGCTAATTACAGTAAAGATGCTTAAGTAACTGAGCAATAAATACAGCTAAGACTGGAATAGCACATTTGGTAAGATATGTAAATAGCACCAAATTGGCATACAGATGTGAGAACTGAGTTTGAGTCCAGTGCCCACTACAAAAAAACCAACAAATTCAATTTCTTATATAAGTGGTAATGAGTGACTTAGAACGTGTAGTGATATAAGAAGTCAATATTCCTGTTAAATCCGGTGGGTTCCATTGTCCTGAGTGCTGTAATAATTGTAATTTAGTAGCCTCCTTTTGCAGTCTGGTTTTGAAACTCCTTCACAATAAAACAACTACTTTAAGGTCACCCACCAATTGCCCTGGGACGTTTCTCAGTTTTGCCATTCCTGATGTCAGATTTGTGCCCATGTATCCTTTGGCTTCAGACCAACACGGCTACCCACCAGAATCTCTCTCAACCTAATTTAGCTCACAAGTTGATTGTGAGGATTAAAGTGAGAGTTTGCATCATGTAAACTGTCCTGAGCTGCTTTGAGGAAGAACTAGATAAAAGCTGATTGAAGAACATACCTTCAGATCATTCTGGAAGCCTAAGGATAACAGAAAATCAACAACAAGTCTAAGAGTAAATCTCTAAGAGTAAATCTCAAATCCTAAAAAGACCTAATAACTATTGTCTGCATACAAGAGATCTGTGTAAATACAGAGCAGACTGTACATCAACTGGAAAATGCAAATATCTGAAACTTTTATTATTTGCATTTATTGCCTTGTATGTTCACATTTTATATTTTGGGGAGGAATTGGAGATGTGCAACAAGAACTTCAGATGCAGGAACAAAAATACAATAGTCACTTGCTGAAGTCCCTACTCTTTGTATAGATGTTGTTACATTCATTTGCAATAAAATCAGAAAAGAATCTGACAGTTGTCTTGGGCAATGAAGATAGCTAGTAAAAATCAGGGTGAGGGTATGGAGCAAAACAGGAGCAAAGGAAACCCCATTGCTCTTTACAATCAAAAAAGAAGTTGAAGAAAAAGAATTGGTTTTTATACTCCACTTTTCTCTACCTTAACGAGTCTCAAATTGGCTTACAATTGTTTTCCCCTTCTCTCTCTGCAATAGGCATTTTGTGATGAAGGTGGGGCAGGGAGAGTTCTGAGAGAACTGACTGGTCCAAGGTCACCCAACTGGCTTCATGTGGAGGAGTGAGGAACAAAACCAAGGGGCTTTCCGCACTCCTTCAAAATCGCACAATGGTTGCCAATTGAAAACGCTACTGATTTGCCGTTATGCACAATATCGTTGACAATCTGCCACACACCTGAAACCGATCCGCAAAAAGCGCTTCCTTGTAGCACTTTCAGGGAAATCCTCAAAAGTGGATTCACCCTCCGGAAAGCGCTACACTCCTACAACCAATCTGCAACACTAGCGGGAAAGTTCTGTGCGTTACCATTGTTGTGGTTTCTACAAAGTCCCTCCCCCTGGCTCTCTCCTCTGATCTTCCGGCGAAGCAATCGCCATTTTTTTTTCTCAGAGCGAGCGGAGATCAACGCACCGGCGAGCCTCCGTTTAGCCAGTGAGGCTTCCCCGGCTGCAGTCCCTCCCCAGAGCTGTTTACAGTCACTAAGCACAGACAACAGAGAAGCCCGTTTGCTGATTTATTTTCCCTTTATTTTTCACACTGTTTTCGGCCGAAAATCGCACCCGTGGGGGGGGGGGATTTTTCTTTTCACTCGGGGGGAGCGTGGCAACGATGAAACGGCAGCTCAAACACACCTGCCAGCTGGATGGGTCTCTCCGTTGCAGCGAATCAACGCATATTCGTTGCAACGGGTGTGTGTGTGTTTTTTTTAAAAACCTTTCTCAAAGGGGAAGGGGCTGTTTGGGAGCATGCTAACGGCCGCCCATTGGCTGCTTGACGGCCAGGGGCGGGACGAGCTCAGCAATAGTGCTTCCTTTCTAGTGATTTTTGCTGAGACCGGAAGCCTGTGGGAAACGATATAAACGCAACTGGATTCTACCACAAAGGCAGGTATGCATAACGACGAATTCCATTATTTTTAATGGCGATTTTTCATTCAGCAAACAATTTGCTACAAGGATCCCGGTGCGGAAAGCCCCCAAGTATTCCAGATTAGCATTCACTGCTCTTCAATACAACACCATGTTGGCTCTAGTCAAAGTCTTTTCAAGACTCTCACTAACTGTGATATATATAAAGAGCAGCTGTTTTTACAATGGGGCATTCTTGTCCTGCTCAGTCATTCCTTTTCCACAACTAGAATTCTTACAACACTCAATATATAATATGATATATTCCAAATAAATATCCAGCAATGCCCATCTCTATGAACAAACATTTATTAAATATTTACTAAGAATGCAGAATTCCAGAGAAAAGCTAAAAGAGATAACAATGCCTTCTTAAATGAACAGTGCAAACAAATAGAAGAAAACAATAGAGGATCAGAGATATGAAGAGAACTTTTCATGCAAAGATGGGTATGATAAGGGACCAAAATGGTAGGGATCTCACAGAAGCAGAAGAGATTTGTAAAAGGTGGCAAAATTATATGGAAGAACTATACAAGAGCGAGCTTAGCATCCCTGATAACCACAATGGGGTAGTTACTGACCTGGAGCAAGACATCCTGGAATGTGAAGTCAAATGGGCCTCAGGTAGTCTGAGCAACAAAAAGCCCCCAAGACTTATCTAAGGGGGCCATTGCTGCTGCGAGGGAGGAACGCCAACAGGGACATGGCTGGTTGGAGAGATTGCCCAGCCCTGGCATTCTCTGAGCAGTATGTCCCTGGTGGCGAGTGACCCTTTCACCTGTTGCTCAGAGTTCTGTGATTTCAGGTGGAGCTAAACCCTGGGTATCTAGCTGTATTGGGATGTGTATTACTCATTGGGGGCTCCATGGTATGGCATTTGCAGTTCTGGCCCCTTTATAAGAGTGATGGGGTGCACTTGGGGTGTACTTGCTGGAGTGGGGCATGGACATCTGGCTCCATTGGATTCAACTTGTTATTTTGAATTGGCTGCAAAATTGAGCGGTGGCGGGAGCTCGAAGAGGTATATACCTATTCGGGCTCAGTGGCGGGAGCATAAAGGTAAAGGTAAAGGTATCCCCTGTGCAAGCACCGAGTCATGTCTGACCCTTGGGGTGACGCCCTCCAGCGTTTTCATGGCAGACTCAATACGGGGTGGTTTGCCAGTGCCTTCCCCAGTCATTACCGTTTACCCCCCAGCAAGCTGGGTACTCATTTTACCGACCTCGGAAGGATGGAAGGCTGAGTCAACCTTCAGCCGGCTGCTGGGATCGAACTCCCAGCCTCATGGGCAAAGCTTTCAGACGGCTGCCTTACCACTCTGCGCCACAAGAGGCTCTTAGTCCACAAGGCGGGAGCATAGGAAGGATCAATTTTGGGGAGGCCAAGCTTGTGCGCTGTCCTCCCCTAGATTTGGGGGGCCCCTTAAAGGGCTGTGTGGATGCAGAGCCTGATTGAAGGCTAGCATTTCCGGGGGGCAGGAGAACCCAACAGAGGCTGGTGCCCAGAGGGGTCACTCCATGGTGCCTCCCCCCCTGTTTCAGCCTGCCATTATGTCCGGGTTTTGGGGCTGGATAGCCAAGGCAACCCATTGAGGGGCAGGCTGTGGTGGGCTTCCTTGTGGTAGGGTAACCACAAGATGGCATGATTCTCTTCCCATGCTTGCCACACTCAATGTTGAATAAAGGCTGTGGCCAAATATTTTATGCCAAAATTATGGTTGTCAGTGTCCTCATTAGGTGGTCAATATCCCCCTGCAAGGCAATAAAGCTAGTGGTGGTGACAGTATTCCAGTTGAACTATTAAAAATCTTAAAGGACGATGCAGTAAAAGTGCTAAACTCAATATGCCAGCAAATTTGGAAAACTCAACAATGGCCACAGGATTGGAAAAGGTCATTTTACATTCCAATCCCAAAGAAGGGCAATGCCAAAGAATGTTCAAACTACCGCACCATTGCACTTATTTCTCATGCTAGCAAAGTTATGCTCAAAATTTTACAAGCTAGGCTCCAGCAATATGTGGATCGAGAACTTCCAGAAGTACAGGCAGGATTTCGAAGAGGCAGAGGAACTAGAGATCAAATTGCCAACATACGCTGCATCATGGAGAAAGCTAGGGAGTTCCAGAAGAACATCTACTACTGCTACATTGACTATGCTAAAGCCTTTGATTGTGTGGAGCACAACAAATTGTGGCAAGTTCTTAAAGAGATGGGAATACCAGAGCATCTTATTTGTCTCTTGAGAAACTTATATGCAGGTCAAGAAGCAACAGTGAGAACTGAACATGGAATCACTGATTGGTTCAAAATTGAGAAAGGAGTTCGGCAAGGCTGTATACTGCAGAGCATATCATGAGAAAGGCGGGATTAGAGGAGTCACAAATTGGGATCAAGATTGCAGGGAGAAATATCAACAACCTCAGATATGCAGATAATACCACTCTAATGGCAGAAAGTGAAGAGGAACTAAAGAGCCTTTTGATGCAGGTGAAGGAGGAAAGTGCAAAAGTTGGCTTGAAACTCAACATCAAGAAAACAAAGATCATGGCATCCGGCCCTCTCAATTCCTGGCAAATAGTGACAGATTTTATTTTCCTGGGCTCCAAGATCACTGCAGATGGGGACCGCAGCAAAGAAATTAAAAGACGCTTGCTCCTGGGGAGGAAAGCTATGGCAAATCTAGACAGCATCCTAAAAAGCAGAGACATCACCCTGCCAACAAAAGTGCGTTTAGTCAAGGCTATGGTATACCCAGTTGCAATGTATGGCTGCGAAAGTTGGACCATAAGGAAGGTCAAGCGTCAAAGAATTGAGGCTTTTGAACTCTGGTGCTGAAGAAGACTCCTGCAAGTCCCCTGGACTGCAAGGCGAACAAACTGGTCAGTCATAGAGGAGATCAGCCCTGACTGCTCCTTAGAAGGTCAGATCCTGAAGATGAAACTCAAATACTTTAGCCACCTCATGAGAAGGAAGGACTCCCTGGAGAAGAGCCTAATGCTGGGAGCGATTGAGGACAAAAGAAGAAGGGGACGACAGAGAATGAGGTGTCTGGATGGAGTAACTGAAGCAGTAGGTGCAAACTTAAATGGACTCCGGGGAATGGTAGAAGGCAGGAAGGCCTGGAGGATCATTGTCCATGGGGTTGCGATGGGTTGAATACGACTTCGCACCTAACAGCAACAACAACAACAAATAAGCAAGTATTGTTCACAAAAAGTTCTGCCCGCCCTTTAATATTTTTAAAGAAAGAAGGACTCAATTTTAATTGCATAACTCCTGTTTTATAGAGTAACTTGTATTGTCACAGTAAACCACAAGAAATTTCTCCTTAAAACAGCTTAATCTTTTAGAAACCAGTTAAAGCCCAGGAAACTGAAAATACACTATTACCAATCATTTTAGCTGCAGGCCCTTGGCTGCAGTGTGTGGAAATGTTACCACCTCATTTTCACTCTGAGAGCCATTTGTCTAAAATCGCCCAGGTTAACACAGAAGTGTTTCCACTGATGTGGCATCTTTGCTGTTTTTTATATGTATGATGGTGTGTTAAAGAGAATGGACACAAGGAGAGGTTAACATCAGATAAACATACATCAAGTATCTTCATTAAATCGGTGGAAGAAAAGTGTAATGCAAAATGACCCCCCATTACAAAAGATTACAAAAATCTTTCTTACACTTTTTGAAATTGCTTTCAACAGTTTAAGCTTTCATAATTCTTAATATGAAACTTGATACTTTCCCCTTTCTAATCATGAGTGGAAAATTATTTGCTCAAAATATATCATGCATGCTATTTATTATTGTAAGCAAAGCACATGTACCAAGAACATTTCTTTTCTTGGCTTAAAATCTCAATTGACCTCACAAGATAAACTTTGCAAGATAAACCAGTGTTACCAGGCCTACTTTTCAAACAAACAATACTGAGAAAATATGTGAAGGCCAAGAGGACACAGAAGAAAATGGATGGCTTTATTTTAAATACTACTGTATGCTTATTCTCAGTGTTAACATAAGATTTGTAGTGTTGGAATGGTGCAATAAAGGTTATTCTCCACATACTTCTTAATTCTAATTTTAACCATTTCTTGAAGAGCTGAGTTCTCTTAATTCACTTATCTTCTACACATTGCTTGTAATTATTTAATATATTTTAATATTTTAAGGGGGTGCTCTTTATGAGTAAAGGCCAACTGGAAAGGGGGAAGAAGATAAAATTATGCATGGTGTAGGGAAAGGGAGAACTTATTCCCCCTCTACATAAATACCAGAATTTATTGACACCCAATGAAACTGATGGGCAGCAGATTCAGTTTAGATCAAAGAAAGTGTCTTCCCAAATGCACTACCAACTTATGGAACTCTCTGCCACAAGATGCACTGGGTCCTTAAAGATGATTAAATTTATGGATGGCATAGGCCATAAATGGCTATTTAGGAATGATGACTAATTAAAAAAAATACCCCTCCATTTTAACTTAGGGGCAGGGGAACACTAAAGGGAAGTTGTGTCCTGCTATCAAGCCTTCCAGTTGACCACTGTGAGAAACTGTATGCTAGACTAGATGGACTGCTGATCTCCTGCAGGAGGATTCTTCTTGTATTCTTAGGTGTTGCAGAAAAAAGGAAGTTAAAAAGATGATGCAGATTCATTGAAATTTAAAACCACTATCACTGGATAGGTATATAAAGTGTTGGGGTGAAAATAATATGAGCTTTGGATGCAGAGTTAGTTTCAAAATCAATGTCAAACTTTTATAATAATAATAATCATCATCATCATCATCATCATCATCATCATCATTCGATTTATTGCCCGCCACTCCCTTGCGGCTCGTGGCAGGTTACAACATTTTAAAACCCCATTAAAATCCATTAAAACAACAACTAGAGTTCGACATTATTAGTTAGCAAGCTAACATGGCAAGATCGGCTAATCAACTTCCCCCTCCTACTACTGGCAGGTGGAGAGGGGATACTGATGGTACCAGTCCCCAATCCCAATCCCAGGTCCCGGGGGGGCATAGGTGTTAGCCTTGGCCTCAACCATAAACCTGGCGGAAGAGCTCCGTCTTGCAGGCCCTGCGGAACGATGGAAGATCTCGCAGGGCCCGCAGCTCTCCCGGGAGCTCATTCCACCAGGCGGGGGCCAGGACCGAAAAGACCCTGGCCCTGGTCGAGGCCAGGCGTGCTTCCCTAGGGCTGGGAACGACCAACAGATTTTCACCCGCTGAACGTAAGGCTCTGCGGGGGGCATACGGCGATAGGCGGTCCCTCAGGTATGTGGGTCCTAACTCGCGTAAAACCTTGAAGGTTAAAACCAAAACCTTGAACCGGATCTGGGCAGCAATTGGCAACCAGTGCAGCTGCCTCAGCACTGGCTGAATGTGGGCCCTCCAAGGTGTACCAGTGAGGACCCTAGCAGCTGCGTTTTGCACTAGCTGAAGTTTCCGGATCAAGGACAAGGGAAGGCCCGCGTAGAGCGAGTTACAGAAATCTATTCTGGAGGTGACCGTTGGATGGATCACTGTGGCTAAGTGTTCGGGGCTAAGTGTTCGGGGGACAGGTAGGGCGCTAGTAGTCGGGCCTGGCGGAGCTGGAAAAATGCCTGGCCCGCTACATTTTTGACCTGCGCCTCCAAAGTCTGGGAGGCGTCAATGATCACACCCAAGTTCCTGGCCTGGGACGCGATGGTAAGGTGCGTCCCTCCCAGGGTGGGTAAGTACGCTTCCTGATCCCGCCCCCTACGTCCCAGCCACAGGACCTACTTCTTGGAGGGGTTGAGTTTCAGGCGACTCTGCTTGAACCATTCTGTCACCGCTTCCAAACATCTGGCAAATGGTTCCGGGGGACAGTCCGGGCGGCTGTCCATGAGGAGATAGAGCTGGGTGTCATCAGCGTACTGGTGGCAGCCCAGCCCAAAACTCCGCACCAGCTGGGCCAGAGGGCGCATGAAGACGTTAAACAGTGTGGGGGAGAGGACCACGCCCTGTGGGACTCCACAAGGAAGTCTGTAGGAGCGCGAGAGCTTATCCCCCACTGCTACCCTCTGGGTCCGGTCCTGGAGAAAGGAGCGTATCCAGCGTAAAGCTGTGCCCCGTATCCCCGTTTCGGCGAGGCGGTGGACCAACAGTTTGTCGTCCACGGTGTCAAAAGCGGCCAACAGGTCCAGAAGAACCAGCACTGCCTACCCGCCCCTATCCAGCTGGCGATGGAGGTCATCCAACAGGGCGACCCACACCCCGTGGCCAGGTCGGAAGCCAGACTGATATGGATCGAGTGCCGAAGTTTCTTCCAAGAATGCCAGGAGCTGGTCTGCCGCGGCCCTTTCAACCACCTTGCCCAGGAACACTAAATGCGACACCGGGCGGTAGCTGTCTGGGTCCCATGGGTCCAGCATGTATCTTTTCAGGAGAGGGTGAACCACTGTCCCCTTCAACTTTGGTTGTTTGGCCATAGATGAATGGCTAAATACTTTTGTTCCCAACCAAAACTCCCACTAGCAAAATTTGTCATTGTCATGAGTTAAAATTTCCATGAAAATAAAATGTTCCTTATGTTCATTGTTGTGGCGTGTCTGTATCTTATTTTGATGGGATGTTTAAACATTACCATAGCAATCAGAGAGTGTTAGGGCAGTGGTTGAGAATAGAGGAGTAAACTACCCCTCCTCCACCACCGGGCCTCAGTAAAATTGTCAAGCATTGAGTGGTCCACAGTGATAAAAAGGTTGGGGACCACTGCTCTAGACCATTATCATCCATGTTCTGAATCACTCAGGATGTTTGTGGCAGAACAGTATGTGGCTGTGGCCCCTTTCACTAAATTCTGAGTTGATCTTTTTAAAAATTTGAATCCCCTGCCTGCACTCTTCACCTTTTAAAAAAATTCCGATTTTCTCTTGGGAATCAGAGAGTACGTGTTCTGCTCCACAATGAGAAAAAGCGGCTGTAGCAGCACTGATTATTTTTGTACCATTTGGTTGGTTTCTCCTTATCATCACAGTTGGCAATGCCTCCTGAGACATTAGGCGGGGGTCTGAGTAATGGTGTGGGGAGCTACCGGCTTCTAAGATAGGTCTTGGCTGAAGGTCTCCCCAGGTAGGCCAGTCCTCTGGGAACAAAGGGGAAACCTGCCAAGATGCTTCTGTGCAGCTCAGCTGCCTTTAGCTACCTCCTGCAGTAATTTTTTTAGAGGGACCTTAACGATGCTATGATAAGTCAATAGACCTCAACAGAGCTTGTATTCTTAAAAAGGGAAACTTGAAATCCCTAGCAGTACTGAAAGTAGAAGAAGCACTAAATGTTAAGCAAGCTGGCTACTAGACAGAAAATGCAATTGGAAGTATCTCTGCTTACAATTTCAAAAACACACCCTGCCAAAAATTGACCAATAAGGAGAGACCTACCACATTGGACAATGTGATTGGTCTCCCAACAGCAGTAGTGGAATCATGATGCTTTTAAACTATCTTCATTTTAAGAGAGAAGGAAGGGGAAAAACTGCTACAATAGCACTCTCAAAAAACCTGGATATACAGTGAATGAAAAACTGAGTGCTGAAGGGAGCAACATTCATGGAGACAGGAAAAGAGAGCCCAATGCATCTGCATAGTGAAAGTGAGCTAGCATGCAGAAGGAAAAATACACCTGATAAAAATGCACAGTAAAAAAAAAAAACACCAGTACATAAAAGACCTGTAGCATATATTTAAAGCCATCAATATATTTCCTGAATGTCTGGTTATTTATAAGGACTAATCATTTTTTTCACATGACCCAGTTTTGAAATCTTTTGTTTTTCTGTATTTAGTTCAAAATGGTGGCTTTAACTTTTAAAGATTTCACAATCTGGAACTGACCATGTAAATACTGCACTCATCACATAAGAGATTTTTCTGGGGATTTTGTTGGTTTTAATCAGTGCTATCCATAAAGTTGCAAGTGCTATGTATGCAAACAACAGACTGTATTCAAATGCAGGGATTCCAGAATATCCAATGAGAAGCCTATATTGTCTGCTGCATCATATCTCTTGACTCAGCTTGTAACCAGTTAAAGGGCTCCATTAAGAACCAATCAGATTGCTTGGTAGCAAGCATAAACGGTATATAAGGATGCTGAGCTGAATGTCTTGCTGTTCGGTGTCCAGGTTGGAGTTGTGTTAATAAAGAGCTGTTGTTTCTGAAGAAACTGCATCTGTGTCTTGCTGAACCTACAGACTTAATAGTAAGGACTGTTGCAGTCCAGGTGTGGCCTTTTAGCGGAAAGCCCCAGTGCTATGGAACAGTCTGCTCTTAGACATTCTCTCTTTCTCTCTTAGTTTTCAGAATGAGAAACAAAACAATTATTCAGGAGAACATTTGAAGACATTTAAATGTTTGGCAAGGCTGCTATTTTTGCTTGGTAAATGATTTCAATATTATAACGAATTGTGACAGTAATACTTTTAGATGCATTTTTATTATGGTTTTAATTTTTTTCAGCAAGCTGCCTTCAGTCACTATTTTTGCTTTAAATTTCCCCTCCTCGAGCTGCTATTTTCAAGGAAGCAATTGAGACAGTTATCCTTCAGAGTAAACAGCTCACAGAAAGACACAAACTTCCAGTTTATTCAGTTGCTTCAGACTTAGCAGTATTTTCATGAGTGGAGGGACCTTTATTGTGGCTTGCCTTCACAGATTGCCTCCAGCTCTATTGCAACTTTTATGCCACTGGCTATAATGGACGTCCTATAACTTCTACATTTCTCAGAACCGTGTTCTTGAAGGTGTCAGGTAATGAAGCTATACAGAGAGAAACATACCTATCCACTGGCAATATAATAAATGTATTCATAATAGAAAAAAAGTGTCCTATTTTTGTAGTTTTCCTTGTTTCTTTATTCTGTAGGACTTCTGTCAAAATAGAATCCAGGTAATATCCGTTTTGACAGAAGTCCTACAGAATAAAGAAACAAGGAAAACTATAAAAATAGGACACTTTTCTTTCTTTTATGAATACATTTATTATATTGCCAGTAGATAGGTCTGTTTCTCTCTGTTTGGTTTAATTATTAGACAGTCCTTCTTATACTCTTGTAAGGTAATGAAGCTATGACAGCACACAATGACAATTTGAATTATGAAAACCAATTGTATTTCCTATCTCCATTCTGTCTACTATTTATGCCCTGATCAGACTGTAACCAGCAAAGAAGAAGAAGAAGAAGAAGAAGAAGAAGAAGAAGAAGAAGAAGAAGAAGAAGAAGAAGAGTTGGTTCTTATGTGCCGCTTTTCCCTACCAGGATTCTCAAAGCAGCTTACAGTCGCCTTCCCTTTCCTCTCCCCACAACTGACACCCTGTGAGGTAGGTGAGGCTGAGAGAGTCCAGATATTACTGCTCGGTCAGAACAGTTTTTATCAATGCTGTGCTGTGGAAGGTCACCCAGCTGGCTGCATATGGGGGAGTGCAGAATCAAACCTGGCTCTCCAGATTAGAAGTCCGCACTCCTAACCGCTACACCAAACTGGCTCTCTAAACCAAGCTTCAGCAATGTTGCAGTATCATGTTCACTGTATTATTTGTGTCATAAAAGAACCATAATAGAAGTGGTTTCTTTGGATTTGAATGACAGTCCCTGTATTTCCTTCTGAGGAGCTGTCTTTATATAAATAAAGGTAGAGCCTCCCTTGTGCTTCTAATTTGCATTCTCACATAAATTGTGTCACTTGGAAATGAAGAAGAGGAAAAGAATGAAAGATGGGGAAAGTATACTATAATTTTCTTTTCCAGTGCCAGCTCTAAATCGCTCCCCAATATTTAAAGTAGAGGCTATTTCCACCTGAATGAAAAATCACATGTGCAACATGCATAAGAAGAAATTAACTGGTTACAATCCACCAAATACAAACCTCCAGTGCAAGCTCTGCTGTGTCCACTGTGAAACCTGAATGGGAGCAGTAGATTTTCCCTTTCACACTTTTCATGTGATGACATGGAGAGCAAGGATTACAATGGAATTCTGATTTTCCCAACAGTGAATCTTATAATCTCTTCCAAGCTCAAGTCTTATGAAGGAGAATTTACTGAGATCACAGGCATCAGTAGATATAAAACTCAAACCATTTGTTATGTCAAAAGTAACGCTAGAAATAGCACAACATAGATGAGCCATATGAATGATTTACACTGCAGTCTATTTTAAAAACACATTATCTTGTAACTCATTTTCCTAAGACGGTGTCCCATCAATCTTCTACAGGATCTATTAAATAATGATGATCTCAGAGGACAGAGTCACAAAGATAAACCGTGTATTAGAAATTCTATTTCCCGACACCTACAGTGCAGGAAACTCATGAAAACTGATTCTACCCCCCAACTTCCCAGGTGTACTAACTTGGGGCAGATCAGCAAATGATGAGAAATCACTAAAGCAACCATCTGGGATTGTACCTCTTCAGACTAAAAGAAAAAGAAATGTTTTGCAAATCCCTCTGGAGTAAACAGCTCACTGAGAAAAGAAAATACATTCAGGTGGGCAGCTGTGTTGATCTGAAGCAGCAGAGCAAAGTCTGAGTGTTTGTTTGTTTGTTTATTTATTTATATTTTTATACTGCCCTTCCCTACGGCTCTGGGCGCTTTATGTGGTTTACATGGTTTTAAGACCAACAAAGATACATTGTACCTGAAGAAGCTTGCATGCACTTGAAAGCTTATGCCTTAAATAACACTTCGTTGGTCTTAAAAGGGTCACTGGACTTCAACTTTGTTTTGAGAAAAGAAAAGTAGTCATCAAGGATAAATGTTGCTGCTAAGTCTTCTATCTGACATTGTACTTTAAAGTATTCAGGGAAGAGACCTCTTATACTTGCTACCATCAGATTCATAGTCAAAGCAACTCTTGAATATGCAGTCTTCTGCATTCACAGCATGTAAATTATGAACTCTAGCTTACACGGACTCAGACAACAACCCAGTAGTTTATTCTAACAGGCAACAGCCCTCCCTTGCCTGGGATCTTAGGAAGAGCTCCTTCTCAGCCCAAGTTTACCTAAAGATTATTGGGTATGTTACATATACATGAAGAGGGAAAGGCAATAATATTTCCGAGATTCTTATTTATTTAATGGATTTAATACATTTATACCCCACTTTTTCTCCCAAAGCAGCTTACATCTTTTTCCTCTCCTCCATTTTATCCTCATGACAACACTGTGAGGAAGGCTAGGCTGAGACAGTGTGACTGACCCAAGGTTACTCAGTGAGGTTCCACTGCATGAGTGGTGATTCGAACCCGGATCTCCTAGATCCTAGTACAACACTTTTTACCACTATATCACCAGTAGATTAGATTCTAGATATCAACAGGATCCTAGATGTCTGGCTGGATGCTATTCATAGATTCATTTCTCTAAATTATACAGTTGTGTAGGCATTTCTGTGATCCTGTTTAAAAGCCACATTATAGTGAATGTGGGTCTGTAGGGTACTGATATTGTTCTTGGTTCAATTTAGTCTACAACTCCTTTTCCAACAACAGAGAGATATATAATAAACTTCAAGAATATTTACCTGTACACAGTGTTCTCTCTATGCAAGTCTTCTAAGCCACACAGAATCTCGGCTGCATAAAACAAGGCTCTTTCTTCCTCAAAGCCTGGGTTTCCCATGTTATATATGTGGAACTTCAAGTCCCCCCCATTCATTATGGTTAGAACCAAACACAGTGCATCCTTTGTTTCATAGGCATAGGCTAAGTTGACCTGAAAGACAGGTGTGATAGTTCAAACACAAGAAAATTCCAGATGCATATTATCATTTTTCATTTGGAATGCCATAAGACTGCATGCTGTTGAGACACAAAAACCTGAACATTTAAATGTGCCTTGAATTCCGTGATTGTAGAAATGGACACTAAGGAAAATAACAGACTTGAGAACCCACCCAAATCTATCGAAGCCTGTGTGAGTTGCCAGTGAATAAATGCCTTGAGACGACCTAGATGGCTTCAGTAATGAGAAAACAAATTGCACATCGCTAGTCGTGGCATGTCGGCTTGAATCAAAATGCACTCTGAAATACTTGCCACATTCTGCGACTCATGCCATCACGCTACTACATGTGCTACCCTGAATTAAAATGGGCAATTAAATTGAATTAAATTGTGCAGGGCAGCGTAAAGAAAGAGTTAACAAAACATAGATGGTCAGTGGTATCCAAGGTGAAATATGTGTGCTAGGTGTGTGGGAAAGCATGAAACAACCTTGCTTCCTACTCCTTCCTGCCATGAGTAGAGCTGTGAATCCTCTGAGTTGGATTCTACTGTCAGTGCTGAGTTGGATCCTACTGAAAAGATGATGTCAGCACCCGCTGGAAATACAGCAATACTTACTACAAATTTACTATTGACTTTTTCTAGGATCTGCTTTTCATTTAGAGCCATGGATTCACCTTTCCTCTTCTTTATTCTTTTTTTCTCTAATCTTTTGCAAGCATACATTTTCCCAGTTGCTCGTACCTGGCAAGCACATACCTGCGAGAAAGAAATTATGGAAGAACGAATGGGCAGGGGAGTACAGTGGGAATAATAATTCATTATCTACCACAAATCTTAAATTTATTTTTCAACACATTTTTAAAACTAATGGCTCTTCTGCAGCTGGAACTGCAATGTTCTAAACTAGGTTTTTTTGAGAATTACTGCATAGGAGGCTGGATTGGGCCAGAACCTGCATACATGCATAGGCTTTCTCCATGTGAACACACATAGGCTCTGTGCAGACACATCCAAACACGTGGGGGGTGGGGATGTACAACACCCCCACCCATACATTTATTTTAATCCACATTCCTAAAATCTGATTAGACCTAAGATTTTGTGTATGAAGAAGAACAATGGAGGGGGGGGGGACCCCTAAGAGAGTGTTGTATTGTAATAACCCCACTCTTAGCATCCTGAATTGAATTACACAGTCTAGAAGAACCAAAATAGGTAAAGAATACAGACTGACAAACTGGAAGAACAAGGGTACATTTTGCCCCAATTGTTGAGTGCTCAAGAAACTCATAAAATATATTTTGATGTGTTTTTTTTTAGCGATGCTTCCTCAGCACTCTGTTTTACTTGAATTTCTGTTGACATTTGCAAAAAAATCTACTGACATTAACAACAAAGAAAACAGGAGTCACGTTCAGTGAAGTAGTGAAAAACATACAGTTAACATATCAAAATAGTCATCATTTTTGACAGCATCTTAGTATGTTATTTTTGTAAGATGCGGGCAGCTTTTAACAGATATTTTCAGAATTACTCACCTCCCCAAAACCACCTTTTCCTAATACCCTGTATTGCCTAAATGTATTTTTCGTTACTGGTTGCCTGAAAGACAAAAAGAGATGGGGGGAATCTAATTTAAAAGGTAAATTTCCATCATTATTTTATTTCAGGTTATTTATACTGTACTATATGCCACAATATTGCTAACAGTTTTTCCAAATTCTCCTAATTTTCCAGATTTTTCAGACCACTCCACCATTTTTGGTACTCTGAGTGACTTTGCTACTAGTCTAAAGTAGCGGTCATATGTCACAAATTTGTGTGATAGCAAGAGTGAAGGGGCCGTGAATGTCTCTGCACATTAAAAGCACCATCACGTATATGACAAATCTCACCTAACAACTGAAATCCTGGTCATAAATAGAGCCTATGAGATGTCCTATCAGACACAAATAAAACTGTGATCAAGAAGCTATTAACATCCCAGATGAATTTCCCACCCTTTCTTATGGTTGGAGTAGAACAGTTTTAAAAGCCTGTATCCCCCCCCCAACACCACCTTCCCCCTCCAAAATGACACAGAAATGGTCAACTTGATCTTCAAAATATTCTGCTAATGAAATCTATAAATCACTGTGTCAAACTGTATCACCATCTTCTGGCATCAGTTGAAAAACATGGGCTAAATCAGCAAATTTCACAGCCACATCTGCACTTTGCTTCCTTAATAATCCATCATTTCCTTGTCACAGGCAGTGCCTTCTCAGGAGATGGCTTGTATTCAATGGAGAAGAAAGGTTGTCTACGGGGCCACCCAGCTCCCACCTATAATTGGATTTCTTTAATATAATTGAAAATGGAGTTTTATTTAATTTTTTCCCCTTATAACTGTCCATTAAAAAATATATATTAGTCTTCCGGCAAACAAATACAAAGTAACATATGGTACACAGGAAAGAGTTCCAGGACTACTGAGCAGCCACCAGAGGGTGCTCTGCTAATACAGAGGGGGCAGCTACAGAACAGATGTCAAAAGGAACAACCTTACGCTAAGGCGAAAGCGATCCCAACAACTCGTACTTTTATTATTATTATCACACACACACACAGAAAGGATAAAATCCCAAACTGAGTGGCAAGTTTTTGGGAAAGCACTTCTAAACCTTGGAAAGACTTTTTAAAAGGCCTTGGGTGTAGTGCAAATGACAGCCCTTCAACCTAACTGCAGATGTGGGCCTGTGGTTTTGTCTTCCCTTATTTCCCTTAAAGGAAAGACACTCTGTATATGCCCAGAGGAGCTTTCTGTTTTACCTTACATTTCTTTGGCACTGAAATCAAATTCTAGGCTCAAAGTTCCAATACAACCTTTGCCTAGTGATAACACAATTGTTCAGTGGTTCAGATGACCTTGATCTTTGTTGATTTCTAACTGTTTCTGTTAGCTGAAGCAGAATGGAAGCAATGATACAAAAACAAAAACTCTTAAAATCACTTGCAGCAAATTTTCCTATTGTCTACGGAACAACAAGAAAGTTAGAAAAAGGTCATTTAAAAATGTTTGCAAGCACTGAAAATAATAAACGCACCATTGTCTGCCCTTCTTCCCATGTTGCACCATAAACCGAGTGCATGCAGAATCGGAAAAGAGCCACTTACCGTTCGAGCCATTTCCACTGGAGAAATCTATCAAAGTACATGCTGCCTGTGTATTCTTGAAAAGGTTCTCCACTTAGATACTCATGTACAGATCTGTCTCAGATAAAAAGCAGGTGAGCATTTTATAATCCTGAGCTTTGCCACTAATATACTAATTGCTTGTACATATGTTGTTGTTATTGTTGTTGTTAGGTGTGAAGTCATGTCTGACACATCGCAACCCCGTGGACAATGATCCTCCAGGCCTTCCTATCCTCGACCATTCACCGAACTCCGGGGAATATACATATATGTATATAATGGTAAATATCAATAGTTTCAAGAAGTTTACAGATTTGAGAAGTCAACTTTCTGACACTTACTAACCAGTCTCAGTGTTCAATCAACTAGTTTTAGGAATTCTTACTTGGATTTATCAAAAAACACTGATGCACTCAGTGACTATTTCAGATAGATGTTAAAGGTTGCGGGGGTTTTTTTGGTAAAGGAATAATGGTCATCTTTTAATACTTTACTTGGTTTTTAGTTTCTTACTTTGACACAAATTGCATTTTTTACAATAAATCCTGAACTGTAAAACCAATATATATTAGAAACAAGCAACAATTTTCAACACCAACCAGAATAACTTCTTTATCAATTCAGCACACTGTAAACTATTATCTCAGCATGATGTTACACTGAGCTTGTAAATAATGTGAATGATTCTCATTCTATTCAGCACAAAAAATAAATGACAGCAGAAAAGAAGTCAAACCAACCATATGGACAACACTACCAAATAGGAGCTTGGGTATATTTCACAAATACCCAATTGAACCATCCAGAATGGACAAAGGGCAAAAGAGACTGTATGCTTGTGATGATCCACCCCCTTATGGCCTTTTGATATTTGTTATTGTTTTAAACCCTCACGGTCTAGTCTAATACAGAAGACAGTGTTTGCAAATGTAGGCTATGTATGTGGAGATTTATAGTACAATGGCAAAATTGCCATGACTCGTCAAAACAGATAAGCCTTTCCCCAGACAGAAGGACACCCACGTGTATTTCTGTGCTACAACCCTCCTATCTGAAACCTTCCAAACATTCCTCTGCCCAGACTGGCTGCAATATGGCCTAATTTTCTCACTTTGAACTGGACGGTGATTTTACGGATGTATCCTGATACTGTAAACACCAAGGTGGGCTTCTTAGGGAGAAAAAAGACACATATGATGAATATATGCTGTCATGTGAGTAAAGCAAACATATTTATTTTGTTGCATGTATATACCATGGGAAACTGCAATCAAAAGGGCAGCTATTTCTTATTATTAATTAATAATATCAATGTTATAATTAATTATATGTAATGTTTCCTGTATAATTTCTTCAGTTCCATGTAAACCGCCCTGAGCCTTCGGGGAGGGCGGCATATAAATGCAAAATATAAATAAATAAATGAAATAAATAGAAGAAGAATTTTGTTTTTATACATCGTTTTCATTATCAGAAGAGTCTCAAAGTGGCCTACAATTGCCTTCCCTTCCTCTCCCCACAACAGACACCCTATGAGGTAGATGAGGCTGAGAGAGCTCTGACAGGACTGCTCTGGGAGACCAGCTCTAACAGGTCTGTGACTAGCTGGCTGCATGTGGAAGAGTACGGAATCAAACCCAGCTTGCCAGATTAGAAGCTGCCACTCTTAACCACCACACCAAGCTAATGTTTTAAGTAGTTTCTAATTTTTTTTGTTTAGTAATGCTCATGTTTGCCCATTCATGAGAAAGGGGTACCAGAATAGGTGCTTCTTCCATGTAAAAAACATTAAATAGCATTCTCATGGAAGTACAAAGATAGAAAATAAAGGAGAAGATGGGGAGCGGGAACAACGAAAAAACTCAAGTCCATTACTTTGGGTGAAAAGGTAGTGAGTGTGTGTGGGGTGGGGTAAACATAGGTAGTCAATAATGTAACAGTGACACTTGGAAGTCAAAGGAAATGAATAATAGGTGCAAACAATAGCATTTTCTGGTAATGTATTATATTGTTGAAATATATTACATCTTTTTACTATGATCAAGTCTATTACCTTCTTTGCTTACAACTTTCATGATCCACAAATATTACTGAAAAATTAGAAGGCCACATTTTTCTAGCAACTGCACACCTTGATCCCAGGGACCCAGATTCCCTTGCAATAGATTATGAAGGGAAAAAAAATCTTCTGTTTCATCCAGATCATATCCCTCATTTTCATAATGCACCTTATGTACATTAAAGCATCAACAACCACACAACCTTATCTGAAAACCAAGAAACCAGACAGTCCTTGCCTTTAACTACTGTTTGTTTCTGAAATAATTATGCAGACAAAAACAACATAACATGATTTTGGAACGTCACATTATACTTACTTTACACAAGGTGAGAACAGTTCTTTACAGGGACTGTTTTCAAGTTTTTCTTCTGTTTGCTGGACAAGATCTCGACTGACTTCTGCTACATAAACTGAGGACTGAAAAAACAAAGAATGAGCGATACATTAGTTTCATAACAGAGAGAAAGTATTTTCTTGATACACAAGTTCATATGGACAACTCAAAGTTTAGATTGATGTTAGCTGCAAAATCAAATTTGGAAGTAGAATGGAAATGAGAGTGTGGGGAAGAATTCAGATTGGAGCCATGCCACAGGACAAGAGGGGTTAATTCTTTCCCTCTGCCTGCCCCCCCCCCTTCAGCTACAATTACACCTAGCAGAAAAAGAAAACTGGCAAAAGCACAGTACCTGCTTTCTTTTAAAATGGGGGTTAACAGCACATCAGGGGAAGTATCTCAGCTAGGAAAGTGCAATGCCATTTCCTACCACTGAAGTCCTGATCCAAACTGTATCATTCATAACTACATTAGATGATTCTTGCTGTTCACAAACCTGTAACTTGCAATTTTGCTTATTTGTGATCTGATCATGCAGCGTGGTCTCCAGCCTGCTCTTGCTCCCACTGAGACACCATTGTAATTATTACATTATTACATTTGCAAGAAGTTAGGTTACTTTGCTACACCGAGGCAGCTGACCTTTACCTCCTGGTATCTGCAGATTTCAATATTCATGCTGATCCCTGAAGTGGAGCTCCCATGAACCATGTTGTATGTACAATTACAAAAATTACTGAGGTTACAACTACATATAATCTTACTCATTTTAATTAAAACAGCAATACCAAAAGTGGATGACTTCTTTGGAAAGAAATCGAAACAATTCACAACGAAAAAATGTAGAAATTCAGCACTTCATAAAAGCCCATTTCAAAAATTCAATTTTTGGCACTCCAACCACATATAATGGGATCATGAGCTTGCGACTCCAGTAAGAACAGAACCATATTCCAAAACCATTTGCCAAACTTTTTCCTGAAACAAATTTTATTTGTACCTTACTTTCAGAGTTGAGATTTACTATGTTTACCAGATGCATATGCAAGTCTTCCGTTTCCCCTCTCTTCACTGAAATCACATTGTTGCACTATAATGACTAAACACTTTAGAGGCTTAACAAAGAACTCAAGTTGTTTGCCTGCATTATGCAGAATTTTCATTTTGCCTTTCTGAAGGACAGAGAGAATTGAGGATACCATAGAAGTGTGAGTATAGAGTGGCCTGCTTTGGGTTGGGAAATTCCTGGAGGCTTTGGGGGCAGAGCTGGGAGGGGGTGGGATCTGGGGCAGGGAGGGACCTCAATGGTGTGTAAAGTTATGGAGTTCACCCTCCGAAGCAACCATTTTCTCCAGGGGATCTGATCTCTTTAGTCTGGGGATGAGTTATAATTCCAAGGGATCCACTGGCATCCCAAAGTGAGTAGCTCCCCGAACCAGTCACGTTGACCTTTCCCATAGCGAGTTCATGAGAGATACAATTTAAAAAAAATCCTTGTGACCTAATCTCTAATTTTTCATTCTTTTAACCCAATCTATGCATATATTTAGAATATGGTTGTTAGTGTGAGTTAAGTCTCTTTAGAAAGCTGGTGTTCTCTACTCAATGCATAAAAGGAAACATATGGATGGATTTGATCCAACAATGGAATACTGCAAACCATTTTACTAAACGATTTAACAGAAATAATTCTCACCCCTCCCCCTTTCATGGAAAGCCCATTTATACAGCTATTGTGTGTCTACAAAAACAAGCTGTGTAATTGTGTAGGCCTTGAAATCATTCACAAGTAGCAGCCTAGGGCCAGAGAACTCTTTCCAGTCAGCATAACTAACCTTGCAGATACTTTATAGCCCCAAAGAGTGTTCTGTGTACATTAAAGACCAACATTAGTCATCCTTCTCACTTTTGTTTGAGACAGTGTATGCCAGAGTGTTAATAAATTGCCAACACTGGCACTTTCTCTTTTTCAAAGCTGTTTGACATGTGTTCAGATCTAATGAATTAAAATAACTTTTTAACTTTGGCAAATCAGGTCAGCTATGTATAATACATGATAAGCAACCGCAATCTACCTCAGCATCAGCGGCCTTCAATACACTTAACTGTGTTAAGCTGTGACCTATGCCTGTGTCAGTTAGGGATGCCAGCCTCCAGATGGGACCTGTGAACCCCCCAGAATTATACCTCATCTACAGACTTTAGAGATTAGTTCCCCTGGAGTAAATTGAATGAGGTCTGTGTTGCTTTTCGGCATGCACACCATCATTAATGGATAGTTTTTAACTGATCCTTTATTTTTTTGCTCATGCCCAGTAATGTTTCAACATACTTTCATTGTGAAAAGAAAGGGGGGGAAAGGGTTGATTTGTAATGCGGGAAACACTAGTGGGTTTCCATTTTGATTTCTGCCATCGGTGGTTCCTTCCTAGCATCCATTTCGAGGTCCACTAAAACTCCAAAACAGCTGCTTGCCTCCGTTTTTACCAATAAACTGGGCTCACTTGGGATTAACAGGAATAGGAGGAAAGGCAATACCTGGACTGGTTTAACCCATGTAGCACATGCTATGTGCCCCACTCTTCCAGAGGCCCCACAAGGTGCCCCCACCCATGGATCAGGCCCAAAGCCTCTCTCCTTCCCCCTTCTTTAAGAGCACTCAAAGTGACATCCCTTTTCACAGTGGGGGGCCCTTCAGCCCCAGGTCTGCCTGCTCCCACCAAAATTGTACTCTGCTAAAAGGTAAAGGTATCCCCTGTGCAAGCACCGGGTCATGTCTGACCCTTGGCTTGACGTCCTCTAGCGTTTTCTTGGCAGACTCAATATGGGGTGGTTTGCCAGTGCCTTCCCCAGTCATTACTGTTTACTGCAAGCTGGGTACTCATTTTACCGACCTCGGAAGGATGGAAGGCTGAACCAACCTTGAGCCAGCTGCTGGGATTGAACTCCCTAGGGCCCTGCAAATCCTTAAACCACTCCTGGGCAATACAATGAATTTTCTGTATATTATGTACAGAATCTCATAATCCCCTCTTAGGCGTTCATCACCTCTGTTATGCTTACATCCCACAAAGCAAAGGGACATGCATGAAGAACTTGTTAGTTAAAAGGTACATGCTAGTTAAAAAAGCTGAAGACATTTCATAAGAGTTGTAAGTGGTTTGTTTTTAAGAAGCAATTTTCTCCAGTGATGTTCTGGCATGGATGAAACTTGACACAAGGTTTTAGGTTAAGGATCCACATTGATTCATGTCTGACTCCAGGACTGTATCACATGCACAAGAGTTATAACCCTGACAAACTTCCTTCAGAACATTCCAGCTCCTACTCCAAGCATTTCCAATATTGTACACTTTAAGAAATGGCTTCCACATGTTCTTGTGCTTCCAAATTTAAGAAAATTCAGAAGGACAGTTATGTCTCTTCAGCCAAGTGGCCTAAATTATGTACCAGTGCTCTGACACTGTTACATGTTTAAATAAATCAGAACTCTATGTAGGGTTATACAAGTTGGGAAAGAGGCGCATACAGAACACAATTAATTAAGAGTTCTGGATAACTGGGATTTAACCTGAAGGTTAAAGACTTCTCTGGATAAACTTCTGCCACTTGGACTCTTTAAGATCAAGGCCATTTCTGTGGAATGTTCTGTTTGTAGGCTGACTGCAGCCCTTGTCAGTTCATATCTATCATATTGTAGATGATTAGTGTAACACCGCAAATGAGCGAATGTTTAAATTGAATATCAACACAATGTTGGCTGATCTCATTCCATTGACAGCAACATTCTAATGACTCTTTTCTTATTGCCTCATTTTACATTGACTATTTGCTTACCATAGACCCATATAGCAGTGGCTCTCAACCTTCCTAATGCCGCGACCCTTTAATACAGTTCCTCATGTTGTGGTGACCCCCAACCATAAAATTATGCAAGTGTTCTTTCACAGAAATTAAACCGAAACTGACCAATGGCATGAAGATCCATTGTTCATGAATGTATATAAACTGGGTTTTTTCCAGGGTTTCTCAGTTCAGTTCTGCCTCTTGTCCCACTGTGTCTATCTTGCGCTGTCACCTGGAGTGCCGGGCGGGAGACTGTGCTGTGCTGGAGGCGCTGCTGAAGCAGCGGGCGGCCGAGTGCGAGTGTCTGCAGGAGGAGCGGCAACAGTGGCGGCACCCCCCAGCCAAGCTTATCACCCGGCTGTGACCCCTGTGAATGGGTAGTTTGACCCCCCAAATGGGTCCTGACCCCCAGGTTGAGAACCACTGCCATATAGATTTTTGAATGTGTACCTCAAAACCTGTTTCTCTTCTCACTCAGATGGAAAACATAATTTGAAAAAAGCATAAATTCCTGGACTAAATTGAGATCTAGGTTTTCTGTCTCATTATCAAAGCTGATTTCTCCATGCATGCCTACTACCCTCTGCATGTCACACCTAATCCAATCAAGTCTGCTACTGTCATTAGCCTGTTGTTGTCATTTAGCATCTGAAATCACTCCACTCTCCAAGATATAAGGATGGATGGACTCACATTCTAGCTGTATTTGAAAAAGTGAGCAGTGACTCACAAAAGCTCATATCCTTCCAAAAATACTGTTAGACTTTAAGGTGCTATTTAACTCTTACTCTTTTCTACTGCAACAGACCAACTAATATGGCTACTCATCGATCTATAAGAATATGGTTTTGGTTATTTGGACAACTTCCTACCCATTCCTGCTCCTGGATGTGATGTGTTAACTAGTACCTTCTTTCTCTTTTTGGTTCCTTCTCCATGACATCCAGCTAGAGTCCTCCCAAGGTTCAACCTTTGCACTGCAGAACAGATACGGCTGCCATATATAATTTAGTCAACTCATCTTCCAAAACTTGAATATTCTTACGTGACTGGAGAGAATGACACATATCTCCTGGCATGGCAATTTAAAGACGGAATAGGAGGTAAAATTGTGACTAGGAGAGCTACCACTATTTCCAGGTATGAGAGGAGAAAATACATCAATGTGCTTCTGGAAGGAAGAGAGTATCCTGGCTCTATAATCTTGTGTTTTTTTTAATTACTCAGATGTAATTTATCAGGCTATGTTAAACAGCACAGTTCATCAGTGAAGAACCTTTTATTTTACTGCCAGCATTATTCATTTTTAGCATCACCCAAAAAATCTTTGATGTGCAAACTCTTGCTTCATGGTAACTCCGCGAGTCTTGTGATGATTGATAGTTTATATATTATGTGCACCAGATTCTTTTTACTGAAAATAATGGGAAGCAAATAGCCACCATTACAGACGCATAATTGATCTCTGCACTTGAGATGATCTCAACACCTCTTGGATGACATTATTTGCGGTTTACATTTCATTTATATTTCTTCTTTCCTCCTACACATTTATTTAGTACCAAGCTAATGGTAAGTCCCTTCATCAGTCAAATTCCATTTAAAAACTATTCACAACAATTCAGTCCTTCCTCTTCAACTCAAACCAAGGGGGCTATTAATTTTTTTTTGCAATAGTTGAATCTCTGATGTATTACCAGGCTGCACAGTTAATAATGGCATAAAATCTGTATCATAAGGACAGGCTATGGGCTACAATGAACATGGAGTACCTGCAAAAACTCAACAGTTCACCAATTTTGTGTTGGAACAATTATGCATTTTTTTTTGTTTCTTTTTCTATATTATCACAAGTGATTCATTTATTTTCATTTACAACATTTTATCCCACCTTTCTGTCCAAGAAGGGCCCCTAAAGTGGCTAACAGTTTAAACATACATGAGATCACATTTTAAAAACATTAAAATAAAGCCCTGCAGCACATCTGTAAACCGCTCTGTGGTATAAATAAAGCAGTAAGGGCTGTGGGGGTGGGCATTGTCTGGGAAGGGGGGGGGCAACAATTGGCTCCTTGGCCCAGGACTGACCAGTTGGGAGGCGTGCCCCCCAACCCACCCACCCCCCAACGTGAGCCACCTTCGGCCCACGCCTGCCACTGCTGCGCTGCCTGCTGATAGGCCAGGTAGGCCCCGAGATTTTGGCATCGGCCAGCAGGAGGGAGGCGGCGGGGGGGGGGGGAAGCCTAGCTCGGCTAGCCTGGGAGGTGGCGGCCTTCCCCACCACCCGGGAAGTGTGCCCGCCAGGTAAGAGAGCCGGTGGATGCGCTTCCCGGGCAATGGGGAACGCCTGGAGCCCGGGGGGCTGCCTTCCCCACCACCCGGGAAGCATGCCTGCCGGGTAAAAGAGCCGGCGGATGTGCTTCCCGGGTGGCGGGGAACTCCTGGAGTCTGGGGGGCACCTTCCCCGCTGCCTGGGAAGCGCACCCACCACCTCGCAGAGGAAAGGCCTTGGAGGTCCATGGGGGGCCCTGCCAGGACAGCTGCTAGTGCCCGCTGTATTTCCCATACAGCAGGATTTCTAGTATCATTATAATCAGTAACAACAGGCTTAACATTCATGCAAAGACAGTGAAGTGATATGGTCCCTGCAACATAATTCATCGACATCCTGGCTGCAGCATTCTGCACTAATGGAAGTTTTCAAACACCTCTCCAGTTGTGATAGCTAGTTATGAAAAAATGGTGGCAAGAAATTGACAATGAGAATGAAATGCTCTGCTTTCAGGGGACAAAGGCAAAATAGGGCTGTTGCTTTTGGAAGTCTCCCTGTGTTTCAAACCCTGAAAGTTCACTTTCACAGTTAGGAAAATCTAGACATCTTTGGAGTGATAAACAATTAGAAAAACCTGAGTATTCTTTCCCACAAATAGATCTGACCTCATATAACATCTCAAGCCATAAATCCTGCTCTGCTGCTAGGAGATGGGAGGTTAAATCATGATGTGTTATTTTAATGTCATTTGCATTAACCCAATGAAATTCAGTGCATGTTATGCTCCAGTTGTAGAAAGCATTGCAGGGTCAACCTAGCCTAAAATCTCATTGAGAAATGGTTCATTCATTGGACAAAAGGTCATGCTGTAATTCTTTCCGATATGCTTCTAGAGCTGACTCCAACATCACTGTTTATGTTCTCAAATGTGGGCAGCTGACATCCTCATATAAACAATTTGTAAATTCTCTCCATGGAAAAATGCTTGGAGAAGAAGGAAAAAGTTCACTCTAGTTATTACAGGAATCCTTATGAGAATACCTTGAAAGATAAAGCAGGGATGTCAAAGTGGAACATCAACTGAGCACCTGGGAAGGCCAGCTTGTCTATATTTCACCTTGTTTTTTTATGTCTATACCTACTTGCTAATAAAGAATCAATAAACAACGGGAAACTTTTCAAGGAAAATTGTT
This sequence comes from Paroedura picta, assembly GCF_049243985.1. Taxonomy (NCBI): domain Eukaryota; kingdom Metazoa; phylum Chordata; class Lepidosauria; order Squamata; family Gekkonidae; genus Paroedura; species Paroedura picta. The sequence continues at coordinate 56,830,464 of NC_135376.1, read as the reverse complement.
CCTCCATCATCCAATTGCTGCTGCGGGGGATGTGTGTTAGGAGGACTCCGGCACGAGGGCTGGGAGAGCCTGACCATAGTATCTCCTTTTGAAGTGGCTGGACAGGCACACATAGGAGCACAAGTGGGGGAGGGCAGGGTGCTTCCCTTTATAAGGGAATGCCCAGTAACAATCTGCTTCCCCCCCCCCTTTTCAACCTGGCCATTGAGGTGGCTAGCGGGAGAGAAGTGGTTGTTGCAAGCACCAAGGCTTTAGGGATGATCTCTTACAACTGATGGGGGGACCAGCCACTCTTAACCCTGCTCAGCAGATGTCCTCCCCATGTAACGCCACGCACAGTTATAAATAAAAGCTGTAGCCAAGTTTTGCCGAATTTAAGGTGTCTAAGTCATTATTTCGACATGAATAATATCCCCCTGCATAAGCTATCAGTGACATAGCTACTGAGATGCTAGTGGCCATCTTTTGTCATATTTAGGAAGTTAACCTTATGTGCACAACCAGAATCTGGCAAGAAAGCCAAGAACTAAATGTCAATTAAGTTGAGGGCAGAGGCAGGACTGAATCAGTTCACAGTTCAGTTTATTATGGCTGTCTAGCCAGTTTGAAAAGGAATAGGCAGGACTGAATCCTAGGACATCACAGTCATGGATGGATAGGTAGCATACAAACAGGTAAGATCAGCACCAGGAAACCAGCAGATTTGGCACACTCATGTGAAGATTCATAAGGACTGTACCTCAGTTGAACTGATAAACAGACAACACATACTAGGGGAAAGGGTTTACATCTTCTAGCCTTTGTCCACACCCCAGAGGAGCTCATCCTAACTTATGAAACAACCTATGCACTACCATGTACATGTAACAAAGACTCCTCCCTGCACAGTGAAGCAGGTTTTATGTCCATGTAAGTTGTGCTCATGCAAATTCTTTCTCACAGGAGCAGTGGAAGGCCCAGGACATGCAGCCTTGTTCCCTGCTCTGCATGTGTTGACTGTACAGCGACATAGCATGGACAACACAAAGACAGCAAGGGAGAAAAAAAGATCCCCAAAAATTAGACAGGCAGAGTTTTTTTTCGCTCTAGGCATAAACTGATGCCTAGTGACAGCTGAGATGCTGTTTACATACTAGGACAATTTTCCATAGGCAGTTAAAGTAGTTCCAGCTTTGTTGTTCTAGTCTTTCAGAAGTCACCAGCACCTGTTTCCCTGAATTTGTTGTTACAGCAGTTTTGTTGAGAAAAGTTAAATACTGGGAATAGTGGGATGTAGGTCTACTCCATAACCCCTAGGATTCAATATATCCTGCTTGGGCTTGTCTGTATCCCTCTCCACCCTCCTTTACATTCCATCATGAGCCACAGAAGCTTCCTTGATCCTGGAACTTCCTTGGCTATTCTTTAGACTACAGAGGTTAGAGTTGGGTTATGACCGTGAAGTATTGTCCCCTTACACCAGCACTAGGGGTGTGCAACCCTCCCACCCACAGAATTTTTTAGATTCGGATACACTGCATCTGAAAAATGTAGGTATTTCCCAATATTGCTGAATCCCAATACTGGCATAGTATTCAGATTCAGTAAATATTTGCATTTCTGATTTTTTCCAGCTCCATTATAACCTATGGGGACCACTGTAGTCAATAATCCCCATAGGGACAATGAACAATCAATCCTAGGGTTTCTGGGACTTTAGGGAAGCTGTCTTTTGAGTCAGAGACACCACATTTGCAGCATGACTGCTGGTGCCTCTCCTCAACCCATCCCCCCAAGTTACAAAATGTTTGGACCAGGGAGTCCAGTTCTATGGCCTCCAAAGAAAGTGCTCTCACCTTCCATTATTTCCAGTGGATGAAGTGAGGTGTTTAAAGGGCTTAGAATCAGTTTAAATGCCTTCTCCAAGCCATAAATTTGGATTAGATTGAATTTTGAAGGCATTTCAGGGGTTTGCGGTCACTTTAAATGCCTTCTCCAAAATGAGAGTTCACCCGGAAGGCATTTAAAAGAACTGAGATCCCTTTAAACACCTTTTAACTGGTAATCATGACTCCCCCCCCCATATTTTCAAGATTTTTCAGGCTTGGCCCTTTTGGATAGCCAAATTCAGCCTAATCTATAACCAGCCGACAGAATATCCACTTTGGATATGTTTTCAGCTTGGATTAGCCAAATGTACACCCCTGACCAGTACTGGGATCCTTGACTCCAATATCTGCTTAATCCTATTTAACTGATCCTCTGATTGCTTCATTGCATTTGATACATCTGCCATCTAGTCTGATAAATGAGTTTGGGTTATATTTTTAGTTCTATAGTATTAGATTAGACATTTCTGCCAGGCATTAGCAGCATAGACTGGGGATCTGAGTAATGCAAAACCAGTCAAGACAATTTGTTTTATGACTATACCACTAAAATGGAACAAAGGAGGAGTGTGTGTGTGTGTAAACCTGCTTTAAAATTTCATATTAATGTTACAAATATATTTCCTATATATAGAACAAGAATAATAATAAAAAAATCTTATTTGTTCTAATGGCTTTGTTATATTGAGTTCATACTGCACAAACAACATGCATTGTGACCAGAAGGCGATTTTAAGCATTTTAAGAGTTTACAATGCATTTGTATCTGACCAGTGTTCTTGTCTTTTATTCCATTACAATTTACAGCTCTTCTCTGGAACATCACAAACGATTTGTACATCACAGAACCTTATCTTCTTGACCTTGGAATACACCTAGATTAAGTCTTATCTAAAACCTGGTTAAATAAAGGGAAAAGTTTCAGTTGACTCCAATAAATTTCTTATCAAACTGCAATCCTCCTATGCACACTTACCTGGAAGTAAGTCTACACATAAAGGGTTATTTTTGAGTAAGCATACAGATTGTTCCACATATAATAGCTTCATCCCTGGTTCCTACAGGTCTTAATATCTTTATCAGGTTTCATGAAATGCAATTGCACCCAAATGATTATAACCAGAGAAAACAAAATCTCCACTGAATAACCACAAAACACTTTCCCTTCATTCCTCATTAGCAGCAAATGCATGGTCCAGTAGACACATGCGAAGCAGTTTCCATCCAGCCACAGGAGACCTGGGTCTAACACAAAGCTAAGCAAGGTATCATTAGTAAATGTTGCCTAACACTACATAAATTAAAATAGGGACTTTTTGTGTATATTCAGTCCTATCTGAAATATTTTATTAAATTTAATAGAAAGCATCAGATTTTATTTTTGAAATTATCTTGTAAAAATCAAGATCATATTCCTATCTCATTTCCATAATTCACGGCAAATAACAGCAGTTACCATAATTTCCTAGGTTTATGTTTGGCTGACATGGCATAGTGAATACTGAAATTAATCAGGCATTGAAAAATTATGGAAACTATGAAAGTGGTGAGTAGAGCATTTTAGCCACTGGTCAAAAAGTAATTATGGACCCTGAAATTTGCAGCTGTCACTATTTACATTTAAAATATTTACTGGAATATACGAGGTAACACACATTTCAAGGTTTGTTTGTTTTTTTAAGCCACCAGAATGTCTCCAATAACATCCCTCAAATTATTTGCTTGTTGTAACAATTGTTCAAAATAGCAAGGTGGAGTATACAGCCTAGACTAGGGGTAGTCAAACTGTGGCCCTCCAGATGTCCATGGACTACAATTCCCATGAGCTCATAGGAATTGTAGTCCATGGAGATCTGGAGGGCCACAGTTTGACTACCCCTGGCTAGACAAAGGCAATGTGAGGAAAGTACTTCTGGCTTATTTTTAAATAGTATGTTATTCACTTTCTACCTCTGAACCTCCAAGTACAGTGGTGGAAAAACAAGCAAAATAACACGTAAGTTAAATGTTTAGTAGAGTTAAAGAAACAACTTTAAAATCAAAGTAAGAATGAAATTTATTGTACTTCAGGGAAAATGGTGACCTGAACAGGAGCATTTCTAAAAGTTCCATATCTCTTTTAAAAATTATTCTTCTCCCATCTCTTCCTGGTAAAATCTTTATTTAACAGTAGACATTACATGTTTTGCTGGCAGTATAATTCAAGATCTACCAACAACTGTGTTAAGAAAAATGAAAGATTTTGACTTTTTGAAACAGATTCTACAAGGGAAGGAACTAAAATATCACTGGAAAATACCACTCATAATAGAGGTATATTTACCAAAAGGAAGGAAAGTAATCAAAACAGAAGAACAAGCCAAGCTATTTGGCTGAAGATCTACAAGTGGAGGATCCACATAGAAGAACTGAAGGAAAATCTTCCATTAATGTAAAGCAACATTCACCTAAGAGCTCAGGAGAAGAAATGGCCATGGGCCAACATCAGAAGGACCGTTTACGCACTGTGAACTTCACTACCCCAGCTCCCATGCAAGATCACAAATCGGGGGAGGATAAGGTACACTAGGCCAAATGCTCCCTTGTGTGGGTGCAGGAAGAGGTGGGGCAACCTGCCACAACTAAAACTCCAGCCTGCAGCCTGGCATGAAACCTCCAGTGCATAAACGGTCAAGAAGAAAAGTTTTTTTTAAAATATCCTACTTTTCACTTCCCTTTTTTCCCACAACAGACATCCTATAAGGTTGAGCAATTATGCATTGGGGGCGGGGACAGGCTGGGTCAGTGCTTGCATGGCAGCGGGCCAAATTCCCACTTGTGCACAACATTGACCCCTTCTCAGCCTTGGCCCAAGTTCATCCAGTTGACTGCATATGGAGGAGCGGGGAATCAAACCTGACTAAATCAAACCTGACTTAGAAGCCACTGCTCTTAACCACTACATAAAGCTGGCTGGACAAACTGGATAAATTAAAAATAGTATCAGTAAATATTAATGGAATAATCTCTCCTATGAAACATACACAATTTTTAAACCAACTTTAAATGCAAAATGCAGATATTTTATGCATACAAAAAACCCACATAAAGAAAAAAGTGAACATATTTTAAATAATAAAGAATTAGGTAAAGTATATATTGGTATACCCCCAAAAGTATGGAGAATCTATTTATATAAACAATCTACAACTAGAAATAATAGAAGAATTAAGAGATCCAGAGGCAAGATATTTGATTTCAAAAATGAGACTCCTGGAAGGCAAGTTGTATATACTAACAACAATATATGTGTCAAACAATGCCAAAGTTAATTTTTAGAGATTTTTTTTCCAAACCATGCTAGAATTCCAAGATGAAGATATGGTTTATGGAGACATTAATAGACTTTTAGATTCCAAGGATAGATCTTGAAATCCTAAACATGGGAAATCCCCCTCCCCCCATCGCTTGCTTTGGCTGTAGAGGAGACGAGCTGCAGGAAATAAGCCCCTCTCCAGCCTTGTTCTCCTTCAATGCCGGCTGGAGCTTCGCAACCACCACTCCTCTTAGATTCCCTAATCAGGTAGGAAGGAGAGAACAGCCACACAATTAAGTGTAGAATGCAGTCTGTTTCAATTCGGGGGGAAAGGAAGGAGAAAGGCCCGGGTTCAAATTGATCTGAATTCAGCAGGATCAACAATGGGGAAAAAATTAAGTACAGAACCAGCCCTAAAGAGGCTTATGCCACTCACCTCTCCTGTTTTATCTTCATGACAACCCTTTAAGGTAGGTTAGGTTAAGTGTGCATGACTGGCCCAAGGTCACCCTGCAAACTTCTGACACAGTGAGGATTTGAACCTAGGTTTCCCAGACCCTGGTCTGACACATTAATCACTTTAAGACTCCTTCTGATAAGTGAAAAGTAGGGTATAAAAACAAACTCTTACTTTTCTTCTTCTATACCATACTGGCTGTGATTTGAAGCACAGGCACCCTGCTGGTATTTTTTGGGCACTATTAGTTGTCTTTCACCACACACAGGAGATGTCATCTAGTGCTTACTAAGTGTCTATATGCTTTCATGTTTTGCCCCCCCTCCCCCAATTTACACTCTACTCTTCTCTCCAATAGGGACCTGAAGCTACTTGGAACATCATTTTCTCCCACTCCCTCCATTATTTCCTTACAACCAGCAACCAGTGAAGTAGGCTGACAGACCCATGGATCCAAAGACTTCCAGAGAGCTTCCATGGAAGACCAGGGATTCTCTCAGATCAACACAATTCCACAGTGGCTATGGATGAAGATATACTCAAGCTTGGACCCTAATAAAACAGAAATGCTGATGGCCTGAGAGATTCCTATAAGCCTGTTCTGGAAAGTCCTTCGTGAAGAAGGAGATATATAGAATGGAGGTGCTCCTTGACTGAGTTATGGACCTTGAACCTCAGGTGGTGGCTGTGGCAATGAATGTATTTTATGAGTTAACAGTGCTAGATGACATATCCTTTCCTTACAGGAAGAAATTATAGCACAGCCCTCCATATCCAAGTAATTGCAATGATCATCACAACATATTTCTCTGTCCTTGGAAATGACCTAGATATTCCAGCTCATCCATAATTATTCTGCCAGCTCTTCAAGGGGATGGAGAACATAAAAGATGGCTGCCAACAGCTATTATAACCAATAAATACCTTCAATATTCTGCATGGTCTAGGGCAATTGCTTAAACTTCAAGAAACTGGGATATCCCAGGGACAGATTGTTTAAGCATCTGCATCATAATTTCAGAACACCTTTCCTAGGGAAGCTCACCAAATGTTTTAGACATGACATCCTAATGTTTTTATTCTCTCAGATAAAGTTTTAGACTTAGGATAGTACAGTGGTTTATACTTGTACTTTGCGTTGATGCTAGCTTGGTGTGATGGTCACTATTATAACCTTTCAGGTGTTTTAATCACTTAGGATTTGGGTTTTTTAATACTGTGAGGCATTATAGAAAAATTATAAATAATTTAGTACACAGAAATTACTATACTATAACAGATAGAAAAGCATCTGTGCAGAGCAGTGAAGAGGAAGCAAGGCATGGAAATGATGCAGCCTGGAAAAAATTTGGAACTAATCTTAATTTTTCCTACTCTTGCTACATTTTGGTCCAACCCTGGCATCATCTGTGGAACTGATTAACTTTACGGAAAGCCTGGATTGTAATAAAGACCCAGGTTTGCCTCTGGCCTTTCTTTACACCTTGCAACGGGCCAAACAAAACTGTTGCTTTCATGGTTTCCAAACTTGGCTTCTTCCACTCCTGATTAGTGGTTGAATTCAGGGTTTTTTTTTCTGTTTCAAAAAGTTTTAGATAACTGTTTTAGAATATGACTTTTCAAAACATATCCTGTCCTTAGCAAAAATATAGCAATGCAAATATGACAGCATAAAATGATGATTTTAAAACTGGAGTTCATTTAAACTAGTGTTCCCCAACCCCCGGTCCAGTGACCGGTACCGGTCAGTGGATCAGTCGGTACCGGACTCGGCTCTTCCTCGTCTTCCTCCTCAGCTGCTGCCTCAGGGGTTGCCCTGCCACTCTGCCGCTGGCTCACCTTTGGTGCTCTGCAGTGGCCTCCATGACTGGGGATCCCCCTCGGCATGGCACTGTGCAGCTGGTGGCGGGAAGTCAGGGGCGCCAGCAGGAAAGCAAGCGGAGCAGGGGCTCAGGCAGTGGCAACATCCCTCGGCAAAAGACTACCCTGCCCCCCGGGCCAATGGTAAAATTGTCAAGCGTTGACCGGTCCCCCTTGATAAAAAGGTTGGGGATCACTGATTTAAACTACTTAAAAAATGCTTAGCAGAGCTTTACCTACTCAACCGATTTTGCTATCATTGGAAGCAATTTCTATATTAATAATAATATCACAGCTCATCTTCCTTGGCTGTGTAAACTTATGAGACTTTCCTGCACCAAGGATTCCATCAAGGGTTGTGTGATCCACATGAATGTCGAATGGAAGTGTATCAGTATACACCGGCCTTGTGTCACATTTTTATAACAAGGTGGTTGGTGAGGGTTACAAGGATCCCACAGATGGTCTCCTAGCATGCAACAGCATTCTAGTAGGATCTCAGGTCTTAGTACGGTTCTTCTACTGAAGTACCATAGCCTAAAGATACAACAAACCGGGCAAGATGTGAGCTTGAACATTCACCACTTTTGAATAGTGGCCAGCAAAGACAGAAAAGGAAAACTGAGGGAAATGTAGGGATGTCAGCCTTCAGGTGGGACTTGGAGATCCCCCAGAATTACACCTCCAGACTACAGATATCAGTTCCCCTGAAGAAAATGGATGCTTTGAAGGATAGACTCTATGACGTTGTACCCAACTGAAGCACCTATCCTTCCCTGGCTCCATTCCCAAATCTCCAGGAGTTTCCCAGCTCTACCCCTCCCCCTACTGGTAGCTAAGGGGACCTGGCAACCTTTGGAAGAAGTGTTTCACATGCTTACAACATGCTTTTAATGAACCAGAGCAAAACACTTTGGGGAAGGGAGAACAGCTGAATTAAAGAAACACATTAAAGAAGCAGTTGATTCTAGGAATCAGCTGGAAGCAATAACACATAACTGAATCATGTCATGATTACACATCATTGCACTCATCGAACTGAACAAATTTTGTAATAAGGGTGCATAGATTGTAACCATGGGATAGAAAGCCATTTATCTATGACCATTCTAGTAATGCCAGCCTCCAGGTGGGACCTGGGGATCCCCTGGGATTACAGCTCATTTCTGAACTACATGAGATCAGCTACTTGGAAGAAAATAGATGCTTTGAAGGGTTCTGTCTTCCCCAAGCTTTCCCCCACCCAAAAAAAAAGAATTTCCAAGAGTTTCCCAACCTGGAGGAGCTGGAAACCCTACCCCTCTATCCCCACTGGTGGCCAGGTAGAACCAGGCAACCTTAGACATTCAGTAACATCTACAGAGTCAATAAGGCCCCTGCTGCTCGCTAAATACAGATGCTGGACAGGACCCAAAGAGATTCATGTTCTGGAAGTTAAATTGTTCTGACATGAGTCAGCTTTGAAGAATTTAAGTAAAATTAAAGCAAACCACCAGCTTGGGTTCACTTTCTCCAAGGCCTCAAAATCTACATAATTAAAAAGCTGACCTTCTTTATAAGTAAGTGCTATGAACATTTGATTCATTCAAGTCACAGCATTTACAAGAGCTATTAGAGGTGCATAGGGGGATGATGATGTTTACTGTGGGAGATGATACACTATAACAGTGGCACAATCTGTTTTCCCTCAGCTCTGACTGCTGGGACAAACAACAGCTGTGCTAGGATATTTAAACTGTGATGCTCTGGATTTTGAACTGAGTCCAGCTTCAGCCTGATTAAACGATATTAGTTTAATTTACATGGAGAGGCTTGGCTGGCAGGTCAAGTGCTTCTCTGCATGTAGCTTTCTTATCGCTGTGATAAGATTCCTTTCAATTTAAAGCTATGCGGGATTAGAAAAGAAGCATTCCATAGCACAAGAGAAGGTCATATTCTTTGAACCCACAGAAGAAACAACTTTCCCTGAGAAGTGATGCCCTGCAATTGAAAGTAGAGAAACAGCAGGGTATATTTAACTCTTTTCTTCCTACTTCTTCCTTACTCTAAATCGTACCAAGAGGTGTTCTCTCCTATCCCTGAGGGGGCAAACAGTGGCAACCACTGTGTTAGATCCAGCTACCTTTCCCACTCAGGTTTACTAATTCCCCTTTTTACTACAGTGCCTTCCCCATGGCTTTTGTTCATGCAGGTCCCACACAGCCTTTGTAGCGGTCAAAGTGGACTCCTTCCTTCCCTTTTCTCCAGTAGAAAAGCTGAGTAGCCTCCAACACATTGCCTTGACTTGCTCTTAATGCAGCAGTTGCCAAAATTACAAGAATGTAGTGGTGGAATAGGACTTAACCCTTTCACACTCACTAATTCCCACTTGCAGATGCTCCCCCAGGACTCATATTTTTTTTCCTTGAAGCTCCCATCAAGTTGTGAAGCACTGCCCTAGGGAGAAAAATGCCTAAAACGGCCATGGAGTCATTTGCAATGACTGAAGAACTGGATTTAGCGCTCCTTCTTCCCCACTGATTCTCCCCATGCAAGTTCCCAGCTTTCACATTAACTTTACAAAGGAAACAATGGTTAATGTCTCTATCATAATGGCTGGTTCTACTCTTTGGAGTGCTAATATGCTTTCAGCCATGCATCAACAGTGCTGAATTTACTAATTATATTATTCCTTGCAGTTCATGTTTTTTCTACCTAACAGTATTATGGGTGCAAACAGAAACCTCAAGAGCAGGAAATGGAACTGTTTAGAACTATTCATAATCTTACTCAGAACGTTATTTCTGCTGTCTCCACACCAACCCTTACATCCTGAGCAGACCAGACGAGGGGCCATGCTGTAGTCTGCCAGTTCAGATGTGTGGAGAAGAAAGTAGTAAGGGAGTTATAATTTGTACATAGTGAGTAACTACTACACATGTAAAGAGTTAGAAGGAAAGGAAGGGGAACTTTTGGTTGGCAATGCAGGGGTTTACTGGAATGCTCACTGCAAAAAACCATGCAAGTGGCTGGATGGTGAGTTATACTGAGAAGGACAAGCTCCATTTCTGAGCTGCCAAGGACAATTTAGCCAATGCATCAAAACGGGCAATGCAATTTCAGTAAGAAAAGGATAGCCAAATCCTTCAGTTAGTATAAGAGGATGAAAGCTGACTGCTAAACGTAGAAAGCTAAACAAGAGCAAAGGAGGGAGAATGACCCCAAAGAAAGCAAATATATTAGAACAAAAACAAGAAGCAGAGCCATTCAGGAGGAAAAAATTCACACAAAACCAAGCATAATGCATTCTGAATTGCTCCATTCTTAAAATCACAGAGTTGGAAAGGATCTCCAGGGTCATCTAATCCAACCCCCCCCCCCCATGCACAATGCAGGGACTCACAATTTAGCTGCCCACCAACGGTGACCTTATTTTTATGCCCAAATGATCCCCCCCCACCAAAAATCTCCAGAATCCAGCCTGGCCTGGAGGGAATTCACCTACCATCTCACAGCAGCAATTAGCAATTCCCTGGGTATGCAAGGAAGGGCCACAAGAGACAAACACTGGCACATCCCTTCCTGCCCACCCACCCACCCACTCACAATCTTCTTCAGAGAAATCTAATTTTTTAAATGCCATTCTACAAAACAATGCTGCCACCTAGGGAAAATGCACCCTCACAGTGTCAAAGGTAGTTCTCGGTGTGCCCCGTCCCAATAGATAGTATTATTGGCAGTTTCTGTCTCAGGTTTACTTTCCCTGACTTTAAAAACAAATTATACACCTCAGCATTTAATTAAGCTTTCTTCAAACATCAACTGCTGAGAATTAACAAACTAAATGGAAACTAGTCACATCCTCAGCATTACTAATTTGATGACCACAAACAGGAACTCTCAACATAGTTAAGAGAACAGAGGAACAAAGAATGTGCCTCAAATATGCAAAGATAAGAGACCTTTGCCTTTTTACTCTCTTGTTACTGTTTTCTGCCTGACAGCCAAAGAAGAAGCAACTGAGAAATGTCTACTGAGCCAATAGCTCTTGAAAATGATATCCACATAGTCTTATAAAGAACCACATCTACCAAAATCGCCAGAAATCACAGAGCGATCACTCAATTGGGGCTCCTGATTTGGAGTAAAGACTCAAAAGTATATTGCCATTCTCTTGCAAGCGGGTTGAACGGCCATGGGGGGAGATGAGGAAGAGCAGGATGAGCTGAAAGAGTTTGGATGGCCTGGATTTCTTGTGCATAGAGAGCTATATAGCCAGGATACACAGAGAAGAAATATGTATGTCACTTTAGACCCCCATTGTGGAGAAAGGTTGGGTCTAAATGAGTTAAATGGATATCAAACAAAAATAATGGAATATACACTTGTTCAGAATTAACTGAGATTATCTACTTGGAGGGGGGAAAGTAGAATGAAATTATGTTGCAAACAGGTTCCAAAAATGCAGTAAGTTAAGAAGGAGGTCCTGAACAGTACCATAACAGAAGATGTGGGTCCCAGTTCAAAGAGTTTGAAAACCATGGAGGCTAAGTTCATAGCTTCACTGGGCAGCTTTCCAGGGTGTAGAGCAGCCTTTCTTAAAGTTTCTACCATTGGGAAAACCCTGAAACACTCTTCAAGCTTTGAGAAACCCCAGAAATGGCTTGATTGGGCAGAATATGGATAGGAAGCATAGCTTTATACATGCCCCTCCCCTTCCCACCACTTACAGGCCCATCACTGGCCATTTTGGGAGGGTATCTCATCATGACCATATATGGTGATATCACCCAATAAATGTTTAACAAATTTAAAAGATATATTAAGAATGAATTCCCACCTGTTCGGGAAACCCTTCCAAGGCTGTCAAGAAATCTCAGGGTTCCACGAAACCCTGGTTGAGAAAGCCTGATCTAGAGCTATAGCAAAGAAAGCACATGGAAAGAGTGCCTTACAGAAGGAGGCTCCCAGCTCTCTCGATACTGAAGGTGATTGCACAGACTGAAAAGATAGTTTGATTCCTCTTCTTCCTCCTCCTCTTCTTCATAATAATACTGTTTTTATTCCACTTTTCCCTGAACACACAGGCTGGCTTACAAGTAAAAATAATTAAAAAATAGCCATTCATAACATTGTTAAGAATATTAAAATTAAGTACTAAATTTAAATATAACTAATCGCTGCATACTTAATCCCTGTTATTCATCATATATATTCACCCTCTTGGACAAGGTGTATGGGCTAGAATGCCACTCATCCAAACACAATCAGCATGAAAAACAGTCTCCAGTAAATGAGGCACTTGAGAATGTAGGAAAGGTGCTGACTAGACATGGTGGTGGGTGGGGAGGGTTGCTATTTCGTTATATTGGAATTGTGTTGTAACACAATTGACCATATTTCTTTTAGGGCGGGGGAAGGTTGTGAGGGTAGAAGGTGGAAGTGACACTCGGGGATGGGTGGTTGGGAGCAAGGGTGGGGTAAACATGACTGGGGATGGCCCACAAGGTCCACCATGGATCTGGCAATTGCCATTCCCCTTGCATTGGCTGAACATGAGGAGGGAATGTGTGTAGATGGCTGTTTCTTTCCATGGACCAAGCCTGACATATACCGCACTGGATCCTGCAGTAAAAAAAGGAGTGTCATGCAGATTGTCCCCAATCTTGCTAAAACCAAGTGGAATTATAAAAAAGAGAAAGAAGTAAAGGTGCCAACCAAATATGGCAGCAGGTGGGGGAGTCCTCTGTGCAGAAAAGTGGACCAAAGGCTCCCTCCTCATGTAGATGTGGAGAAAGATCGGGATAGCTATCCTGAGGCAAAAAAACAGGTGACAGTGCAGTGGATGAGTCCTTTGGGTGGAAAAGGTCTTCTGGTGGGGGGATTCTCCCCCTTCCAGCTGTAAAAATGGGAGGAGGAGTAAGGAGGACACAATTTAAAATTTTATTATTTATTTAATAATGCTTTCTGTTTGCCTCTTCCCTTTTCCACTGGAATGCTGAGCAGCATTCACAAAGTACTGCACAGGATTGGCCTGCTGAATTTCAGCTATACCTCCTGAATCATACACTCTCAAGCCTGTTCTATCTAGTGATTTTCAACAATAAGATTTGTTTTTTACACCCCGCTTTTCTCTACCCTAACAGTCTCAAAACGCTTGCAATCACTTTTTGTTCCTTAAGGTGATAAGCAAAAAGGAGAAACATAAAACAGATCACAGTACCTAGCTATCTATATTAAATCCCCTCACACATGTGCTCTCTCTCTCTCTCTCTCTCTCATATACACACAAACTCTCTGCAGTTGGATTACTGATATTTATTTTTTGTAGACAATGAAAGATGGAACAGAACACACATCATAATGTTGCCAATAACATATCAGAAAAGAAATACTCCAAAATGTTTAGTTAAACTAGCATTTGGCTTATAAACACAGGGTAAGGGATTAGAAGACAGGACCTCAGAAGACCGTGAGAAATCCACTGATGGAGCAAAATGAGCCCCAGTCAAGCTGGCCCTCTCATTTTTTACATTCCAGTAACATCTTTTTTACAATCCAGACTTTTTTGATGAGAAAAAAATGCTTATTAATAACAAACCTTGGTTATAGTTAACCAATGTGAGGAATAAGGTTAGCAATATCCTAGTAATGTAAGCACTTCCAAAACAACATCAGTGGGAATTGGGGACGTGATGAGTCACAAAACCACAAAAAGTTAATGGTGGTAAATCCCATTGAAATTAAGGGACAATTCTGCAGGAGGATTCCTGAGGAATGAAACTTCAGGTGAAGTGAAAGATTTTAATTTGAGAAGTATCCCCATAAGGTTGTTTCTAACTTACTCCATTCTGGTGTGGCCTTTTTATATGATCCTGATGTGCCTACAAACATCCTACTATACTGGTCTCAAAGAAAAAAAACACAGCTAGGAAAACATTTAATTAACAACACAATACGCTAACATTTCTGTGGACACAAAGATTTCTGTGACTGGAATGCAATTTTCTTGCCTTCCAACAGCAGCCCAGACAACTACAGGACAGGGAAGGTGGGGAAATTGTACATTGGTGATAGAAGTGTTCATCCGGATCCAGCCACAGACTTTATGCCTAAACATGAAAACTGGTTTTTGCATCACTTCACAGTCTGCTAAATGTGTGAGTGTATGGAGTAAGCCTTTTACCAAGTCAGATCACTAGTCTAGTTTGGCATGGTCTACTCTGTTCATCCCAGCAGAGGCCTTTAGGAATCTTAGCCACACAAAATGTTTTCCCCAGGTCTGCTACTGGGTATTCCAGAACCAAAAATGTGACTGAACCTTCTTCACATGCTCCACCACCAACACCTCTCCCTCAAAGGTCTCTTCTCACTTTCTCTGCAGTTACTTATCACCCCCGTGTGTGGGCAGTCTGATATTATGCAGAGTGAGGCATAGCTGAGCCTGCTAATATCAAGAGATACCTGCTGAAATGTCTCTGGACCTAAAAGATATTTTAGTAATATGTTAGATAAAAAAACTGAACTGATAACAAGTTTCAACCTGACAGAAAGCAGAGCTTGAACATGACCTTCCAGTCCTTAAAACATATGTCATATCCATCTTGACCATATGAATGTAGGATATTTCTATCTTGTATTCCACATATATACAACTCATTCTTCTACTAAAGTGGAAGATCCTTCAGCCTGCTTTTACCTCAATTTTTACTGGCATCTTGGCAAAACTTACTGTTTGTTTCTTTTTTGAAATACCTGGACAATAGAAGAGGGAGAAAGAAGGGACAGTAACCAAGAATAGAGAAGTGTGTATGGTATATAATCTCCAAGGGAAGTCTTTTTCTCCCCTAAGTGGAATCTTTTGTGACCAACTCCTTCCCCAGATATTACCTTCATAAAGGACGCAAAACTTTCCTGTCCCACTGGAGTGTTACAATGGGGAGATATCTTTTTAAAAGTTAGAAACATCAAACATTTTTAAAAGGCTGTAGAAAATTTGTTTTAATGATCTGAGCAACAATCCTTGCTTATTAATTAGTGGGTATAACCTAGAGAGGTATAGTCCCAAAAGTAACAGAACAAAGGCCAAATTATTTTTTCCAGTGACAAAATACAGTGATTGTTGAGCTGTGAAAATGTAATTCCCCAAAATGTATACACTAGCTTTAGGAAAGATCCCTGGATCATGCTTCAATAAGGGAAATTCAGTTGAAACCAGCTTAACTGGGGCTCCCAGTTAGTCTCCTATTGAGGTGCTGACTAGGCTCAAGCCTATTCAATTCTATTATGTAAAAGAGTCAGCATCCTCCCCCCTATTTTCTAGCATCTGTGCACTCCTTGTTTAATAAAACGTTCAAAAAGAAAGGGCCCAAGGCTTCCTTTGATCGGCAAACACAGCCCACACATTTTCTGTTCTCTCCACAATCACAAGGACTAGCAACAGTTTTTTTAAATGACGGCTGAAATCCTCAAGAACCCAAATTCCATATTTGTACTCAGAACTACATGGATACACTGTTTGCCAGAAGCCAGTCTTTTAACTGGAAAATACACTGACTGGATATT
Organism: Paroedura picta; assembly: GCF_049243985.1. Taxonomy (NCBI): domain Eukaryota; kingdom Metazoa; phylum Chordata; class Lepidosauria; order Squamata; family Gekkonidae; genus Paroedura; species Paroedura picta. The sequence continues at coordinate 56,814,440 of NC_135376.1, read as the reverse complement.
TGACCCATTTGCTGAATTTGCTTCAGGAAGTTAGCACTTCAGAAAAACAATCCCTGGAAATCTATCAAGAGAGGGAAAAAGCCATTAATGCTAAATACGCTGGGTTGTTCTTTTGCCTTTCAGAACAGCATTTCTTGCAAACTTCAGGGTGGCTTTTTGGCTGTTCTCAGATGTAATTGAACCGTGTTTACCTTATAACCTTTTAAGAGATCTAAATAGATAAGGCCTTAGAAAATAGGCCCTATTCTATGATAGGATCTGTTGGAGTACACAACAAGCTTTAGAAATCAAATTGTTTAAATACAAAATTACAAAGAGGCATTACTATGGCCAGGACTGCATTCTGACTCAATGAGGCCCTAAACTACTTTAAGGGCTTTAGGTGATCAAAATAGTACTTTATTATTCTCACTGATTTTCCTCCTGGTTCTCTCTCTTGCTGCCCAAAGAACTGGGGGCACAGTTGGTTCAAGGTCCTTCATTTTGTGAGGCTCTAACTTAACTAGCTCATTCCTAAACCTGTTTCTGGCTGTTTACTATTCATTCCTCCTTCAGGAATGTTGGTTCTGATGCTTAACAAGCTATTAAATGAATGACAACTAATAGCCCGGAGATTGTTTCCCCAACAGGTAAATCTCATAGTAAAGGCTAACCTGTTGGAGAAGTTGACATACACTTCCAAGAGGGACAGGAGCCAGATGATTATTGAAACCTATGCTTAAATGACAAGAATTTTTGAAGGAAGATGTAGAAAGCAAAGACAGCAAGTGGTGATTCTGCAACCAATATTCATCCTTGGATATAGAGGCAGTAGCCCCATACATTCAATACAGAGGGACAGAGAAACTGGGCACAAACACAACTCTTGACCTCAACCAAAATGTTGATTCAGGAGCACTGTGTTTACATAGAGATATACATCCTCTCCCTATGATTGGGTGAACTGCTTGCCAGATGGTTCAAATCACAGGGATGGTGCCTCCAGTTACACGTTCCTGTGTTCACAATCTGGTAGGTACACTGGTGCCATGACTGTTGGGTATGTGGATCTGCTGAGGACTGCTCTTGAGGTCCAAGGCAGGATCCAAGCAGACATGTAACTGACCAATCAGTTTAAATCAGTCAATGCTAATCTGGACAATGGCACATGGCCACACCTGAGTCCATTGTGTCAAATGTGTATATAGGTGGGATTGTTCTGGGTGGGTTTTTAGTGAGGTCTTGGTACAGCTTGTATCATGTTCTGGCACCAATAAAGAACTGCAATGATTTCAGTGTCTGGTAGTCACTGACCCACAAGATCAACCATGGATCTAACAGTTACCATTCCCCGTGCATTGGCTGATCATGTGGAGGGAATGTGTATAGATGGTGTTTCTCTTTCTCTCTAGAGTCCTGATGTTCTCTACTTGAACATTACAAGCAAATATTATGAATACCTCCTAAGAGAGTCCCATGATCTCTTTCATCCAAGGGAAACAAAACATGGACATTCTTGTCTCATGTGATTTTCACTCAAGAAAGAAAGGAGCATGCTATCCTATAAATAAAAGCAAACCACAGCATGTCACAAAGAGAAACTGAGAAGGACCAATTAGTATCAACAGTGGAGTACAGCTACAGGTATTAAGAAGTACCTTGGTTATGGCACTCACTGGTTCCCCAAACAGAGCAAACAAACCATAAGCACAGCATGTACAGTTTGCATTCATCAACCTAGCCTATGATGAGTAACTTTAAGAGGGTACTTGAACTGGAAGAAGCTGGGTGCAGAAAGCCAGCAAACACAACAGAAACGCCTTGGAGTCATACTAGGCTGAATCTGCACTTACTTTGTTTATTCCGTTGTGGATCCTGCTGAATCCAGATCTATTTGAGCTCGAGTCTTCCTCTATCTCCCTCCCCCCGCTGAAACAGAAAAGTGTTCTGCATGTGGTTAGGGAAGCTCAGAAGGGGAGGGGGGAGCCAAACGCAGCAGGAGCCTCTTTCTTTTTTTTCTTGAAGGTGGTGGGGGGGAGAGTATTGGAGACAGCAGAGGAGGGAGAGAAAAAAACAAGAGACAAATCTCTACTGAGAGAAGTTAGGGCTTCCCCTTTAAGGCAAGCTTGCAGCCTGGGAACGAGGAAGCCTTTGAATGGAAGCCTTGGCCAATCAGAACTTCTCTACCACTGAGGCTCAGCAGCAAGTTCAGAATCAGCAGAGATCTGCACGCTTTCTCATGCTGATTTTTCAAATACTGAGGGTTATATCTACTCTAGGATATTGCGGGGAAAAGGTAGGGTCACTCCAGATAAATCAAGCTTGTTGCAGAGGGAAAACTTAAACTGGACAAAATCAAAATGGAAATTGCATTCAGTGGAGATGGCAGGGACTGAATCTGGATTCACACCACAGTAACAATGAGACTAGTATGTTGGTCTCCCCTCGGAATCAATTCGGTCACTCCAATTGGTATGGAATGCCATGGCTTTATTATTAGTGGGAGATATACGGGGGATGTATATTACCCCCCTTATGCAAACCCTGCGTTGGTTGCCCATTGGTTACAGAGCCCAGTGTAAGGAATTGGCAATCACATACAACAACTTTTGCTATAAATGTGTCAGGCACCTTTTGGGGATTTGATTCCATGCTGGAAGCTAAATGTGAAACCAGTGGAGTACTTACTGACTTGATGAATGAAAAAGGATGCTTCTGACATTTTCTCCCTTGGTGTCAACACCTCACAAAACTTACCTGCAAGCCTCATCAAACTTCTGGTGCTGTCCTCCCTCTTGGTGCTTGTCACACACTTGATTCTAACTCATTCATGATTTACCAGCTTTTCCTTTCTTCTCTCTTAAAAAAAATGTTTAGATCCTCAAAGTAAAATCAGAATAACTGACTGGCCCAGCCCACATATCACAGAGTTTGTGTTTCTTGCCCTCCTCCAAGAAAATCTGTTTGGCTTTTACACCTCTTCTCAGACAAGAACTCTCGACTGAGGTAGTTCCAGAGGGTAGCTGTGTTGGTCTGCAGTGGGCTGACAAAAGGAGTCTTGAAAGCTTATACCTTGAAAATATTGCTGGTATCTAAGGTGCTATTGGATTTGAATCTAGCTGTTCTGTACTGAGATGGCAGCAAAATGAATTTTTGAAGAGTAGCCCACTGATGCCTAATCTAGTATCCTAATCCCAGATCTTTCTTCTACAATACATTTACTCTCATGCACTGCATACAGATGTTATAAATCAAGCTTCAGTTTGTATCTCATGAGATTTTGCTGCTGTAAAGTTTGTATAGGAAGTTTTACAAATCTGGGCCTGTGGATCCTAGCTTCTTGGAGATTCATTTCATATGCAGTTGGCATACTGAAACATTGCCACAATTTGTGTATCTTTTGCAGCCTTCCTCATTTTCTGTAACAGCTTTTATTAAAAATAGGTGACTCTGAAGATTATTCTGGGAGGTGCTGCAATTTGGTTTCATGGAGCACTACAAATGGGGGGATGCTTTTATGGCCTACTGTTGCTAAGCTTTCAGTCTGCCCAACAGGACAAATCAAATTATTCTGCCCTATAGGACAAATCAAACCCCTTTCTTCTTTGTAGTAAACTGTTAAAAGAAGGGTCTTTATTATAGTATTAGCTTCAAAGCCCGTTCCTAAAAACGGGCCTTGAAAGGGCCCCCTCCCCTGGCCCTAGGCCAGGCAGCTTGCTTTGGGCTGCAGCTCGCAGCTGGATCAAGTGGGGTGGGCGGGGGGTGGCCAGCTCCTTAGCAGGCCTAGGACAGAGCTCCTTAGCAGGCAGTCAGCAGGCCAGGAGGCCTTCATTAAGCAGGGCCAGCCTAGCAGGCCAAGAGGCCGTTGTGAGCAGGCCCTCCACCACAACTTTTTGCCCAGGGCCCTCTCCCCTGACCTGCTGCTGGCTCCAGGCACTGAGAAGCGTCTGAGAGCAAAGAGGCTAGACGGAGGGATGGGGGGTGGGAGCTGCAGGGGTAGGGCGGAAGCTGCAGGAGCAGGGCAGGAGCTTCAGAGGGCGAGAGCTGCAGGGGCAGGGCCAATAAGGGTGCAGCTTTGCTGGCTGCACCTTGATTGGCCCTATTTCAACTTGGACAGCTGGACACGTTCCACCCCCCAGGCTGTTTCACAAATATATAGAGGAACCATGAATAAGCTGCCTAATGAGGTGGTGAGCTCCCCCTCACTGGCAGTCTTCAAACAAAGGTTGGATACACACTTTTTTGGATGCTTTAGGATGCTTTGGACTGATCCTGCGTTGAGCAGGGGGTTGGACTAGATGACCTGTGTGGCCCCTTCCAACTTTATGATTCTATGAGCTTCCAAGCACATCAGGGAGAACTTACCTGCCTTCCCCAAAATACCAGGTAAAATACTTTTTCTTTGGTTTTGATTCTGGGATGACTGGGTAAACCTAATATTGAAATGTGTTAATGAACTGTGCAAGAAAGTGTGCACGCAAATGGAAAAAAGATTTGATTTTTGTAGTTTGTTTTCATTGCACAGAGAACATCCACTGGAAGACTGTTCATTACATAAAGCATCTGGGTTATTATTTAAGAGGACAGCACCAGTGCCCCTACAGCAGTGGTCCCCAACCTGCGGGCTGCGGCCTGGTGCCGGGCCGCGAAGGCCATGGCGCCGGGCCGTGGCTCCCTCTCCCCGCAGTAAAAAACTTCCCAGGCCGCAAGCTTGCGGCCCGGGAAGCTTCTTACTGCAGGAGGGCGGGGAGAGGGAATCAGGGCCAGGCTGTGCATCGCGCATGAGCGGCCCGTGCGGGCGCGGCCCAATGCGCGGGCACAGCCCGCAGGCGCGGGCGCGGCCCGATGCCCTGCCGGTCCCCAGCCTCAGAAAGGTTGGGGACCACTGCCCTACAGGATGACCGCTGATCAGAGCCAAATATTTGGAAAAATGCAAATTCTACTCGACTGAGATCGCATCTGCTAACTCACGCCCAGCTCAATTATTTAGGGTAGTACCGCCCTAGAGGAAGGGTGCCAAAATAATGGCCAATTAGACATTAGCTGTGAGGCTTTTACGAGTCACTTTGCAGATAAAATCTCTACACTCCACCACAACCTCCCTCCTACTTTAGATAGAGTAAGTGAACTAGAGGCCCCTTGGCTGCCTTTGGAGGGTTCACTGAGTAACTTCAGATGACTCACACTGAATGAAGTGGACAAGTTGCTAAAAGCAAGAAAACCAACTACCTGCTCTCTAGATCCATGTCCATCATGGCTGCTAAAAACATTCAACACTAGAGTAGTAGCCTCCCTCCGGGAAATAATCAATCTCTCCCTTTCAACAGGAGAATTCCCAGAGGGTCTAAAAGAGGCAGTGGTTCACCCACTACTCAAAAAACCTTCTCTAGATCCATGACAGCCAGCAAACTATCGCCCCATCTCGCACTTAGCATTTCTGGAGAAACTGCTTGAAAAAGCAGTCATGGACCAACTATCTGAATACTTGGATGATGCTTCGGTCCTAGACCCATTCCAGTCTGGTTTCTGGCCTGGCCATGGGGTAGAGCCAGTGCTAGTCACCCTGATGGATGACCTCTGTTGTCAGCTGGACCAGAGTGGATCGGCGCTGCTTATAATATTAGATCTCTCAGCAGCCGACACAGTAGATCTTCTAGCTCACCACCTCGCCGATGCCGGGATCAGAGGGACTGCCCTTCAGTGGCTGATCTCCTTTCTCCGGAATCGTGGACAGAGGGTAGCATTAGGAAAGAGCTCATCAAGCCGTCACCAACTTGCTCACGGAGTCCCCCAGGGGGCAATTCTCTCTCCAACCTGATTTAATATCTTTATGCACCCTCTTGCACAGCTGGTGAGGAGGTTTGGGCTGGATTGCCACCAATATGCTAATGACACCCAGCTCTTCTTCCTGATAGCCACCCTGATTCTCCCCCTGAAACATTAGCCAGCTGCCTGGAAGCAGTGACAGAATGGCTTAAGCACAATCGTCTGAAGCTCAACCCTTCAATGATGGAGGTCCTGTGGCTGGGCAGGAAAGGTCCAAGTGAGGAAGTGCGCCTTCCCAATCTAGATGGAGTGCAGCTAACAGTGGCCCACTCCACCAGGAATCTGGGAGTAATACTTGATGCCTCCCTCTCAATGGAGGCTCAGATCATGATGATAGAGCAGCTGGCATTTTACCACCTCCACCAAGCCAAACTACTAGCACCCTACTTGGCCCCGGAACACCTAGCCACAGTGATCCATGCAACTGTCACCTCTAGACTGGACTTCTGTAACTCGCTCTACGCTGGCCTGGCCTTATCTTTGATCCAGAAACTGCAATTAGTCCAGAACGTGGCTGCCAGGGACCTCACAGCAACACCTCAGAGGTCCCACATCCAGCCCATCCTCCAGCAGCTGCGCTGGCTTCCAATTGAATTCCGGTTCAGGCTTAAGGTTTTGGTTATCACCTTCAAGGCCATACGCGGTCTGGGCCAAGTATACCTGAGGGATCGCCTCTCCACCTACATTCCTCAAAGAGCCTTGCACTCTACCTCTTCCAACCTCCTGGTGGTCCCTGGCTCCAAGGAATCCCGCTTGACCTCAACCAGGGCCAGAGACTTTTCCATTCTGGCCCCCACCTGTTGGAACGAGCTCCCAGAGGAGATCAGGGCCCTGACAGAACTAAAGCAGTTCCACAGGGCATGCAAAAGGCAGCTCCTCCACCAGGCATTTGGTTGAGGTTGACCTATCCATTGCTTCCAATTGGCCCCCCCAAGCCCTCCCCTCCTACCATGACAGTTAACAAATCTACCCAATTCCTGGGTCTCAGTATGAGTTGAGCTAAAGCTCTTTGCAGTTTCACCATCTTTTAATGGTTATTGTTGTTACTGTTATCATGTTAATGTTATTGTTCTCACCACTCTACTGTTACCAGAATTATGTTACCTGTACCATTTTGTTGTTTCATGTAAACCGTTCTGAGCCTTCGGGGAGGGCGGTATATAAATACAATAAATAAATAAACAAACAAGCAAACAAATTTCTCCCCTCCATACTTCAGAGCCATCCTGCTGCTGTGACCCACCTTTCCCCCTCCTCACTAGTGGTGAAAAAAGCACAATAGAGAGCAATGCATTCTTTTACTCACCACTCCTTGGCCTGTCAATCAATGAAGGCAACCAATTGGAGGTTTGTTAGTCTAGCATGTTTTTAAAAAAAATTGAAACCTACACATGGCAATGCACACTCATGGAAATGCATAGTCGTTGCTATGTATATGCATTGCCATGGAAGGTAAAGCACATAAAATCCAAACATGGCTGGCCAGTGGAGGGCACAGCAAGGGAGGCAGATTCCTACCCCTGTGTCAGTTCAACCTCCATTTACGTTTTTCTCTAGTGGTTTTTTAGTAACCTCTGCCACCGAAGCCGCTGCTGCCTTGCTGCTTAAGTGCCTCCTTCCCTTCCTCCTCTTGTTGTCAGACCCCCATCCCTTCTGCTCTTCTTTTCCCCTCCACCTCGCTGGTCTGCCTACCTGCCGCTCAGCCATTCCCTTCCCGAATCACCTAGGACTCCTGACCACCCTCTCCCACCCCAAGCACTTGTTAAGCAGGGGCGGTGCAGCCATGCTGCTCCAGCTGCCATGGCTGTTCTGCTGTTGCCGCCAAAGGCAGTGGCTCGGGCAGCAGGGTGGTGGCTCAGGATCTGTGGGGGGAGCACACATGGTGGGGTCAGAAGGCAGGCAGGCAGGCAGGCAATGAGCATGTGCACCCCCCACACACTCATACTGTTTGCCTGCTTCCCTCCCTTTGCCTTCTGCGGTGTGGGGGAGAAAAGTGGAGCAGAAGGGACAGGGGTCTGTCAAATGAGAGGAGGAAGAGAAGGAGGCACTTGGGCAGTGAGGCGATGATGGTGACAGCTTCGGTGGCAGAAGTTACTAAAAAACACTAGAGAGAACCTTAATGGAGGTTGAACTAATGCTGAGGTAGGAATCTGCCTCCCTCCCTGGGCAGGAAATGGAGAGGTGATGGCAGGAGCGAGGGCAGGACAAAGCTGCCCAGACTATCATGTGTTTTCCCCTCCATACATTCTTTTCATTGGTTGCTCACTGGTGGCTTGTGTATTTTAGGTTGGTAAATCCACTTTTCTGCATTCCTGAAATCGCGAGTAAAAAATAGTGAAATCTCAAGCTGGCTACTGGACAGTCTTGGGATGTCAGTAACATCATGTGGAGGGGCCTGAATATGCTGTCAACATTTGGAGGCTGTCCAGCTAGTGCGGAAAAGTGCGGAAAAGCCCGTAAAGTTATCAAGGCTAGCTACAGAATATGCAACCAGGTTTGGAAAGTGTGGTCCTTGGTGAAGCAAACATAGAACATTGGCAGGGGTGCTGGTCTATATATGTCTGATAAGAATGCAAGTGGGGAGTCATATTTTGAATTTTAAAAGTATGTAAATATTTTCCTATAAATGGGGAAAAAACAGGATGTGGTTAGACTAGAACCCTTCCTTGCAGAGGTACGGTAGTTTTATTAGCAAGGAGTATTTTCTCTATTCTATGGAGAAGCATTCAAAAATGGCTTCCTCACCTAAACTGTAAACTGGAATAGTCCATTGTATCACCTCAGAAGCCTACCAACTTGTTTGGTGATATGTTATAGCAGGTATTATATTTTAATGCTCAGTGATGTGTCAGAGATGGATTCTGTGCCTGCCAGCTCTATTCAAGTGATGTCTACCGACTTTTCTTGTCTCCAAGATACCAGTTAGTTCACTAGCATATTACCAAAATTTAAGAGAAAACCAGCTCAGAAAAGTAAGCCATTAGGGAAAAAAATATGTGTGTGGGAGAGGAGGTACGTGGTAAGGGGAAAAACAACTCATCAGTCCTCATTACCTTCTATTATTCCGCCTGCATCTCTCATTAGCTTACAGTTGCAACCGTAAATGGCACCTTGTTATGACAAAACTCAATAGGGCCTCAACTTTGGGACTCATAATGAAGGGCTAGTGGCAACTCAGAGCAGCGACATCACATCCCCCTGCATTTGACATTAACCAGACTAAATAAGTGAAAACAGGTTCCAAACAGCTCCCTGAGAGAAAACATAAACCAATGAAAAATTTATGGTAGGAAAACTGTTGACTAAACAAAACAAAAGGGGGGAAACTGCCTTTTCTCTTGCCAAACCATCATTTAAAATTTAAATGGGACATTAAAAAAAGTCACACATTGTTCCCAGGGTTTTGGTTGCAAATGAATCTTAAGCGCTTATCACGGGATCCTTGCAGAGACTTCAGGAAGCTGAAAGCTGAGGATAATTCATACAGCCAAAGCCCAGCATTTATTGTAAAAGGCTTCTGCAAGGGGGTTAAAAGTGAATTAACAAACAAGCAATACAGTCTTTATTCCCTGCAGCTCACTCACATCTGTTAGCTCTTGTGCCCTGCTAGGAATGCCATCTAGTGGAAACACCTTAACACATATGCTTCCAACACTAGTCTCAAAGATTGGAAACTGAGGTTTACAGATGCTGCCTTGCTCCCCAAACAGATGCTTGTGTTTGAGTCTACTCAAGAGTAATGAACCTTAATCCAGAATGAAGCCAACACAATGACTGCTGGCTACAAAGGGAAGAGTTTAGCCATACTGCTTCTCTATCCCCCCTCCTGCCACTGTAAGAATAACAAGAAACTGCTTCAGTCCTCAGGGAAAGGAACTGTCAGAAGCAATCCGTGGTTGCTGACGTAGAGTGCCATATCTTGGCTGAGAGGAATCAGTTCTCAATATGATCCTTCTTCAGAACAGAATATGATCCTGACACAAAGCAACTGTTCAAGAACAGAGAAATATTATTCTTTAAAGATGAGACTGAATCAACGAGATGGATTATTTATTTAAAATATCTCAAAACTACTTACCCACCCAGAGGTTCCTTGAGTCAGTTTAGTTTGGAAACACCCTAACTATAGCCATTTTAACACTGGAAGTAATATCAGCATGCAAATCAAAGAGATGCTTGCTTACAAGTCATTATTAAACAAATTTCAGTTTGAACCTTTTTTGTATCAGATGTTGGCCATTTGGTCTGAGGAGGAAATAGAGCAATTTGTTAGAAAATCTGGGCCAGCAAATGTGATTTTGTCTCATTCACTGAATACCCAGCACCCTTTTGAATTTTTCAGGAAGTATAATTAAAATTTGACTAGAAAAAAATGAAATACACTCAGTTGTCAACTATCTAGAACCCATATACTTGCTCTATTTCAGCAGAGACAGCTATTTTTAATTATTTATTTTAATTATTTATTAACCACCACTGCATTCTGGCTTGGGAGGTGTTTCTTGATGCTATATCTGCAGTTGCATCTCTTAAAGCATTAAAAGTTATGCTGGAGATTTGCTGAATTGCAGGGCTTATATCACTGGCTTCAAAGCCCAGCAACTGATATTATCTTAGAGATTTTTTGATCCAAGACAGCTAAACAAACCAATTTTACAATTTTGGAATTATCATTTAAAATGTAGGGCTAACATGGCACAAACTCACAACAAACTGAATAATTGGGATAATTTCAGCAAGCTATATTCTACTTATTACCAATTGTTGGAAACTACTTTTTGAAAAAGAGTCAAGTTCTTCTGGGAAACCCAAAGCTGTGGAATGAGTAATAGTACATTTGACTTCTAAGTAATGGTAAACTTCACGAAAAGGGGATCTATTACCACAACGCTTTGGTTCTTGGCTCAGCTACTGGCATTTTCTCCTGCTATTCCTAGTTTTTCTTTTTACATGGCTATGTTGGAGAGTATCCTCATTTCATCTTTTATGTGTATGTACACCAAATGCGGCCAGAAGATAGGAGGCCAGCTCAGGGACATTATCAACCTCTCCCTGGAGTCCGGGGAGTTCCCTGAGCAGCTGAAGGGGGCAGTGGTTCACCCTCTCCTGAAAAAATCTACGCTGGATCCGCGGGACCCTGCCAGCTATCGCCCAGTGTCGCACTTGGCGTTCCTGGGCAAGATGGTTGAAAGGGCCGCGGCAGACCAGCTCCTGGCATTCTTGGAAGAAACTTCGGCATTCGATCCATATCAGTCTGGCTTTCGACCTGGCCACGGGGTGGAGACGGTGCTGGTCGCCCTGTTGGATGACCTCCGTCGCCAGCTGGATAAGGGCGGGTCGGCAGTGCTGGTTCTTCTGGACGTGTCGGCAGCTTTTGACATCGTGGACCACAAGCTGTTGGTCCACCGCCTTGCCGGCACGGGGATACAGGGCACAGCGTTACACTGGATACGCTCCTTTCTCCAGGACCGGACCCAGAGGGTTGCAGTGGGAGATGAGTTCTCGCGTTTCTATAGACTCCCTTGTGGGGTCCCTCAGGGTGCGGTCCTCTCCCCCACATTATTCAACATCTTTATGCGCCCTCTGGCCCAGCTGGTACGGAGTTTTGGACTGGGTTGCCACCAGTACGCTGATGACACCCAGCTCTATCTCCTCATGGACGGCCGCCCGGACTCCCCCCCGGAACCATTCGCCAGATGTTTGGAAGCAGTGACAGAATGGTTCGAGCAGAGTCGCCTGAAACTCAACCCCTCCAAGACGGAGGTCCTGTGGCTGGGACGTAGGGGGCAGGACCAGGAAGCGCGCTTACCCACCCTGGCAGGGACGCAACTCACCATCACGTCCCAGGCCAGGAACTTGGGTGTGGCCATTGATGCCTCCCTGACTTTGGAGGCGCAGGTCAAAAAAGTAGCGGGCCAGGCGTTTTTCCACCTTCGCCAGGCCCGACTATTAGCGCCCTATCTGTCCCCCGAACACTTAGCCACAGTGATCCATGCAACGGTCACCTCCAGAATAGATTTCTGTAACTCGCTCTACGCGGGCCTTCCCTTGTCCTTGATCCGGAAACTTCAGCTAGTGCAAAACGCAGCTGCTAGGGTCCTTACTGGCACATCTTGGAGGGCCCACATCCAGCCAGTGCTGAGGCAGCTGCACTGGTTGCCAATTGCTGCCCGGATCCGGTTCAAGGTTCTGGTTCTAACCTTCAAGGCTTTACGCGAGTTGGGACCCACATACCTGAGGGACCACCTATCGCCCTATGCCCCTCGCAGGGCCTTGCGCTCTGCGGGTGAAAACCTGTTGGTCGTTCCCGGCCCTAGGGAAGCACGCCTGGCCTCGACCAGGGCCAGGGCCTTTTCGGTCCTGGCCCCGACCTGGTGGAATGAGCTCCCGGGAGAGCTGCGGGCCCTGCGGGATCTTTCAACATTCCGCAGGGCCTGCAAGACGGAGCTCTTCCGCCAGGTTTATGGTTGAGGCCGGGGCTGATAATAGATCTATGCCTCCCCCGGGGACTCGGGTTCTGGACCCGAAGCAAAACATCATCAGGACCTCCTCTCCACCTGCTAGTAGTGGGAGGGAGGGGGGGAGTTGAGCTGCCATTCTTGCCATGCCGGCAATATTGGCAATGTTATTATTGTTTTATGGGGTTTTAATGGGGAATTGCGATATTGTTACCCGCCACGAGTCGCAAGGGAGTGGCGGGCTATAAATCTAATAATAATAATAATAATAATAATAAATGTTTCTTTTCCTTCTCACGTACCTGTGATACCAACTGTGATGCAGATTAAAGATAATGGAAGACGAATTACATGGGTACATAAAGTTTCAGACAGAAATCACCAGCAAATCAACAGTCTGCCGATAACTGCCACGGACCTGATCAATATTCAGACTCAAGCACTTCTTCCCTGCTCCCTCTACCATCACATGACTTTCTGAAATTCGAGATGTGCTATGTCAACTAACTAGCCCTGTCCCTTGCGTCCACAAGATCACTAAGCAGTCTGCTTGGGGTGATTGTGTAAAAGACGTGTCCATATGCAAATTCGAAAACCAGTGCTGTTTTTGGAATGGTGCTGATCATAAGGCGAGAGTGCACATGTGAGCACATCCCTGTGCAGTTGCTCTACGCAGACTGCTTGACAACCGTGTGGAGGCAGGGGGCAGGGAGCACTTTTGCCTGCTTGCTGTCTGCTAGTGATGAATGCTCATGTGCTAAAGACATCTACTTAGGGCTACTGTTGGGGAAGAGGCATGCAAGACCACCAATGAACCAAGTTCACAAACAAACTCCATTTGAGAGACCTGGGAAACAGACCCTACACAAAATGGACTTTGTTGCAAGTAAGGTGATTATTTTGATAAAGGGGTGGGAATAAAAGGGTTATTATTGAAAATCCATTGTTGCTTATTTTGATGTATTTTATACTTTTAAAATTAGAAAAAAGGAGACTATATTCCATAATCATTACTCATTGAACTGTCTATTTTAGATTAAATTACATGTACAGAAGTCAATTTCCTTCAGCCTGATAGCTTTTGACGGGTATGATCAAAACTACACATTGGTTTTGGAAACTGTCATCTGGAACCATTGAAAGATCTGGGTAAAGAAATTCAAACTGAATCCAGATTAGAGACAGAAGCAATATAGGATCAGCCTATTGTGGTGAGGATTGTGCTCCCCTGGAGCAGGTCTTTATGTAACTTGACTTCAGTATAAGTCTGTTAACCAAATTTTTCTGAGCTCAATGGAAGGCATACTGCCTCTGTCTATGCAAAAGCTATTCATTAGCTCAGGTATTTTGCTGGGACTATAGTAAAACAAACAAGCAAGTCAAACTTTTCAGCCATTAATTCCCAGATAAGGAGACTCTTTTACCCAGAAATGTGCCTGATTTCCTTCCTTCTAATTTTTATGAAAATATTTCTATTTCAGAAAGCATTGTAGGACAGTAAAGTTCTTTTTCTGCTGTTACTTTTTACAATTTTTCTTGTTATTGTCTTTGTTTTTTATGCTTCCTGTGTGATGTATGCTAGTGCCTGATTTGGGTGTAATATTTTATCCTTTTAAATTGTGCAGTATTTTAAGTATGTATGTCGCTACTTATCATGGTTGATATATATATATAAATGGAATGATGAAGTATAAATACTCAAAATGGGTAAACAAACAAAATGTATCCTCTTGCACTCTATTAATACATGCACTTAAGACCTTTCCATCCATGGTCCATCTGCACAGCAGGAAGTAAAGCAACATGAGAATGGAATAACAGATCAAACACCCCCACAAAAAAACCAAATGGTACAGAATAATATTAGGAGACTCCAATATAGTTTGAACATATGGCTTCTGGGATGCTGTGACTGCGTGTATGCCCTGTCTGTAGACTACCTTCTCTCTCATCTTAAATCTTCTTAACTGGACTGCTTTTTGTCCTTACTACTTGATGCTAGAATTGCCAACTCTGGGCTGGGAAATACCTGGAGCCAGGAATGGGGGGATTTAGGGCAGGGAGGAAACCTCAATGGAGTAAGGTAAAGGTAAATGTAAAGGTATCCCCTGTGCAAGCACCGAGTCATGTCTGACCCTTGGGGTGACGCCCTCCAGCGTTTTCATGGCAGACTCAATACAGGGTGGTTTGCCAGTGCCTTCCCCAGTCATTACCGTTTACCCCCCAGCAAGCTGGGTACTCATTTTACCGACCTTGGAAGGATGGAAGGCTGAGTCAACCTTGAGCCGGCTGCTGGGATTGAACTCCCAGCCTCATGGGCAAAGCTTTCAGACGGCTGCCTTACCACTCCGCGCCACAAGAGGGTCTCTATGGAGTATAACCCTCCAAAGCAGCCATTTTCTCCAGGGTAACAGATCTCTGTTGCCTGGAGATTAGCTGTGAAACTGGGGGATCCCCAGGTCCCACCTGGGGACTGGCATCCCTACTTTGTGCTGCATTGCTAACTGCCTTGAATCTGAGGAGATAAGAAGGAATATAAATGTTCAATGACAGTTTAGAGGCTTTGTTTATTAATAGTAATTATGGCCCCTGAAGAAGAGCTTATTCCTCTGAATGCATCAGGATCTTCAAATCATTTCTGGTTGCACATCTCTGGATTTCCTTTGCTCTTCCTTTCAAGAGTGAGAGAACCACCAAGTGTACCACCACAGTAGAATTTTTTTTAACATAATGGATGACTTGTGTTTTAGAGCAAGGACAGGAAACTGGGGTGTCTGCAAACTATTACACAGCAAACATGGCCATCATTCTTGTTCCTGACATGCTAGCTTTCCATCTGCAGGATGCTTCAACATAGGGGAGCTGTGGAGTTCCTACCTGAAGTATTATAACCCCACAATGTCTGTACCACTTGATTTTGTTAAAGCCTAAAGATCTGTTTTGTTACTACATATAATTTATCAATAACCTGTTAGACAGATACCAAGATCCTGATCACAACATTCCTCCCACTATTATTTAACATGGGCAAATGTTCCTTACCTCTGGGATGAGGTATTTCATCACAATTTCTTTTCCTTTCTCTCCCAGTTTTTCATCTGGAGTAACTTCATATTCTGCCTGGAAAAGAAAATGAACAATGTGCTTTACATCTGATTGTAGCCTTCTATTGGAGATTCATTTCACATGATGCTTCATTTCTCAAAAAGCATACAGTGAATCTTTGGACAATCTTATCCCGGACCAGTATAATCTTGTAGCAAACAATCTAGGAATAAGTTCTTTCTATGTGCTCTCTGTTTTATAGCTGAGTACATATACATGCTGAATCAGATCCTTGAGCCATCTACTCAGATTGGCAGTGGCTCTCCTGGGTCTCAGGTAGAGGTCTTTCACATCACTTACTACCTGATCCTTTTAACATTGATTACTATCTGATCCTTTGCCGCTTCACCAACAGAAATCCCTTCCTCCAGAACTCTTATTAGACACAGTACAGAAAGAGACATGGAGATCCCCAAATCCTCAATAAAGCTGAGGTGGTAGTATCTTCATTTGTGCCAGCTCATATGTGGGCACATTAGCAGTTGTTTGTGAGGAAAGAGACTGAGGCCACAAAAGTGCAGGGCAGACTACTTGGGAAACTGCTATGTGGATGTTTCATTGTCATTATGAATGCTTTTGCATAGGCATTGTGTGGCGAGTAGGGGTGGAGCCTAGGAAGGGATCTCAGGAGAGTACAGTGTCACAGAGTCCATCCTTCAAAGCAACCAATTTCTTCAAGGGAACATAGACTTGTACTCTGGAGATCAATTGTGAAAGTGGGAGATCTCCAGGTTCTTCCTTGCGGTTGGCCACTCTAGTTGGGTGGAGTCTGGTGATGTTCTCCTGAAGGAGGTGAAGATGCTGCAGAGACTTTGGCCATGCTGGGATGGGGAAAGGCATGGACTCTTCTACCTCCATACTAAGCCTTAGGTATAGAGGAGAGGAGGATTCAAGCAACATGGTTCCTCCATCTCCTGTTCAACTGTTCATTGCCCTCTCTAGTCTCTATGGAACCTCCTGCCAGAGAGAAGAATAGAGAAACAAGGTGTCCAAAATGGGTCCTCCTTGACCTGGTGTTTCATGGCCTTATATAGCCCAGGCTGATCTTCCTGGGCTCCTCTTTCTGTTCCTTTCTTAAAAGGCCTCCTAGCTTTGTGAACCTCCTCCCTTGGGCTTGGAATTGTTGGTGTTAGGAACCCCTATGTGGCCTGAAGGCCTGCTGCCTCTGTGAAGAGTGGGGCCCAAGGGGTGGTGGGGAATGGCTCTGGCAGGGAATGGCTCTGCCAGACAGCTAAATGGCCTAGCCTACATTGTAGGCTTGGGCCTTATTCCCAGTGTCTCCATAGCTGGCTAAGAGCCTAGTCAGACAGCTGGCCGCACAACACACTGGCATTGAAATCTACACATAGAACTGCTGCTGTGTGGAAGCAACCTACAAAATAAACTTTAGGGCAATCCTACTTCAGATGAGAAATTCACAGAATGTTAAAATGCATGACTGTAGCCTTTCCTCTGCCAAAAGTCTTTGGGGATGAACCAGCAATATACAAGCAAAAATGAATACAGAGGATTCTGCAGAGCTCTTTCATCCAATTTCCTGGCCATTTAGATGATATCTGACTACAGGCAGTTTTGCCTCTTGAAAGCTTGAGCAGTCAAGAATGTTTATGGCATCTTAACAAGCATTGTTCCCTCCTCCCACACCCCCTTTTCTGAACCCATTCCGAGGAATAAAGCCACACAGATAAAACAGCTATTTTAAAAGGTTAGAAAACTTGGGAGTCTTATCTCAGCAGTCACAATTTATGATCATTGTAAAAAAGAGGATGGCAGGCTACAGCAAGATTAAAGGACTATTGATATTACAAAACATATTTAATATGAAGTAAAAATATTTGCATTTAACTTCCCAAGCAGTGAACAGCCACACAAGCACTCAGAGAACACTGATCATATCTCACAGCAAATTAATTCAGAATGCAGTTTCCAACATTAATTCTTAACCTAATCAATTTCACCTAGCTTTTTTCTCTTCACTATTTAACACTACACTCATCACTGTAAAAATATGATAATCTTATCCAGGACTTGAATGTAGGTCACTGAACATTTTTTCACATTAACTATGTTTAAGTCCCCAGTGGCAAGACCTGTCTACATAGGATTCTATAAAACTTAAGCTGGGCTAAACAGCCACGTTTTCAACTGGTTCGCCAGTGTTGGCTCTTTTCCAAGGTGAAAAGGAGGAAAATAGGGTTTATCCGACTTAAGGTTTTCAGCTATTTCTGAAAATCAGGAGACACTCTGGAAACACCACATGGGTTAAAACGGGTTGCTGCTAGAATGCAAAGTAGGTACCTCTTCTGCTTGTAGGGAAATACAGTGTAGTAGAATGGTTAGAGTTTCAGTCTAGGATCTTGAAGTCTCAGGGTTGAATTCCTACTCTGCCACAGAAGTTTACTGAGTGATTCTGGACCAGTCAAACACTTTCAGTCTAACCTACCTCACAGGGTTGTTGTGTGGATAAAATAGAGTAGAGAAGAACTGTGTCAACTGCTTTGGAAACTCATTGTGGAGAAAGGTGGAATATATAGTATATAAATGAATAAATAAATAACAAATACAGCTGGAGACGGGTTGGTGGGTATGGGAAAGAAGGAAGCAGCAGATCTGAGTTTAAGGGGACTCCTAAACTACAGACCTGTTCTTGGGGAATGCAGCCTATGATTGCTTGGTTATCCCTGGCAATAATCAGGAGCATAGAGGCTGAGGACACAGTTGTGTATGCTATAACAGTGGTCTCCAACCCCCGGTCTGGGGACTGGTACTGGTCCGTAGATCAGTCAGTACTGGGCTGTGGTTCCTCCTCATCCTCCTCCCAGGCTGCTGCCTCGGGGGTTGCCCTGCTACTCTGCCGCCGGCTCACCTTGGTGCTCTCCAGCGGCCGCCATGGCTGCGGCTCCCCCTTGGTGTGGCATTGAACAGCTGCTACTGGCAGCGCCCCCCAGCGGGCGGCGGGAAGTCAGGGGCGCCGGCAGGAATGCAAGTGGAGCAGGGGCTCAGGTGGCAGCGTCCCTTGGCAAAAGACTACCCCCCCCCGGGCCTGAGTAAAATTGTCAAGCGTTGACCAGTCCCCAGTGATAAAAAGGTTGGGGACCACTGTGCTATAACATCAGTTCCAGGGGAAATCCAGAAGTCAGATAGGTCAGAAATCACCAGAAACTCCTTATTTCCAGCAATTCTAAGAGCTACTTGACACATTTTTTGAGTGAGGTAACAGAAGTGAGGACACAGCATACACAATCTTAACCTTTGCTTTCCCCACCACCACCACCTTTTAATGTGGCAGCAGGAGGGTGGCAACCCTAGACCTACCCATTCCAGTTCCAGGTCAGACCTTCAGCTCTCCAGTAGCACTTTTGTCTTGTTGGGATAATATGTATACCAGTTTTCTATTTTACAATTAGGTCCTTCACATGTTTAAGCTTAAATGAGGGGGTCCTCTTCTTAGCACAGACAAGACACTGAAGGAAGATCAAGAACGCATTCGAAATAAGGGAGTAGACTTTGTCAAATGTTGTGGGACTTGTTTCAGAAGAACATGTTTAGGACCAGACTGTAAGTCAAGCTCAAAGCTTTAAAATCACAGTGAAGCTTGATATCCAGATTAGGGGTAAACAACAGAAGCAGGGCAATCTTCACTATCTCTGCTAAGCCCAAGGGAGGAAAACATGAGCCTGAGGAATTCCTGGCTCATTCTGAGCTTTATCCAAGCACAGCCACCCTGGGTCAAATGTCCTGCACCAAATGAGCAGCATGATTCTAGGCAGTTACTTCTGTCAGTGCCTGTTGTTTTCCAGTGGGTTTAGACTGGAGCAACTCCTCTGGCAGAGATGACTAAATGCATATTCTCTTGCCCCAACCCAGTCTTGTGTAGCCTTGCTGCCATGACAGACCACCAGAATCAAATTCTGATATGAAACCAACGGGAAAGGTGTATGGGAATTTTCCTTGCTAAATAACTCTGAAATAGCATCAAAAATTCACTGGCCTCCCAACCCAAATTTTGTATATTTATTGTATGTTTTAATCTGAGTCTCTGGGGAAGGGTAGAATACAAATATAAAAATAAATAAATAAATAAAACCCTGAACTGTAAAGCTGATTAAAATTTTAAAATACACTGCACTTTTTGCTGCAATTAACAGCATAAAGTAACTATTTATCAAACAGTATCTAAATCAAAAACCATTTCAGGCTGACAAGAGAGACACTGCTAAACATTCAGGAGATGGGTGGAGCTGATCAAGTTCAGAGAGGTGGGTTCTTGGAGGCTTCCAGAACTGCAGTTTTTATATCAGTTATAAAGTCCAAATGTCAAAGACCTGTTTCCTGTTCTGACCACAGGATCAAGGCGGGTGCACATTTCTGCACCCCTATTCATGTTTAGGAAGACGCAAAACCAGCAGAGTTTCTGTTCTCAAACATGATCAGAACCACAAGACGTGAAGTCTGTAAACCATGCAATTTTAATTGCACTGTCACCAGGCAACACCATACACCCACAGTACAGCACATGTATCATAAGGCACTCTGGACTACAGCTGTACCACAACCAGAAAGCAGACATCTATGGCATACTGTTAATAAATAAAGCATGTGAAAAGATTTAAAAACATTTTAATAGGAATAAATCAGTTACTTCAGTCAATCCCAGCAGATGATTCTTAACCATCGTTAGCTACGGCAGCAGATCCTGGACTCATAAAATAAACAGACATCTGACTAAACCCAGACACTCCAGACAAAGCCTACAGATCCAAGCTCCAAATTCTGACTGACCTGGGCTGATTCCGCACTTACTTTATTTTTTCTGTTATCTATCCTGCTGAATTCAGATCGATTTGAACTTCCTCCTTCCTCCCCCCCCCCCTTCAAATTGAAACAGAAAGCGTTCTGCACTTGATTGGGAAAGCTCCAAGACGTGAGGGGAGCCAAATACAGCTGGAGGCTCTTTCTTTCTTAGGGGTGGGGCAGAGAGTATTGGAGACAGCAGCCTCAGAGAGAACAAGAAGGGGGAAATAAATCCAAGAGGCAAATCTCTGCTGAGAGAAGTGAGGGCTTCTGGAGATCCCAAAATGAGGGCAGAAATAAGGGGCTTTTTGCGCACCTTCAAAATAGCACAATGGTTGCCAATTGAAAACGCTACTGATTTGCTGTTTTGCACAACGTCGTCGACAATCTGCCACACACCTGAAACCAATCTGCAAAAAGAACTTCCTTGTAGCGCTTTCAGGGAAATCCCCAAAAGTGGATTCACCCTCCGGAAAGCGATACACTCCTGCAACCAATCTGCAACACTAGCGAAAAAGACCTGTGCGTTAACATTGTTGCGGTTTCTACAAAGTCCCTCCCCCTGGCTCTCTTCTCTGATCTTCCGGCGAAGCGATCGCCATTTTTTTTTCTCTGAGCGAGCGGGGATAAACGCACCAGCGAGCCTCTTTCTGTTTAGAGGCTTCCCTGGCTTCAGTCCCTCCCCTTTAGTCACTAAGCACAAACCACAGAAAAGCCCGTTTGCTGATGTATTTTCCCATTAATTTTTACACATTCATTCAGCCAAAAATTGGGCCCGTGAGGGGGGGGGGGAATTTTTTTTTCACTCGGAGGAATCGTGGCAACGATCAAACGATCAAACGACAGCTCAAACACATTAGGCAGCTGGATGGGTCTCTCCGTTGCAACGAATCTACACAGATTCGTTGCAATGGGTCTGTTTTTTTTTTTTTAAACCTTTCTTAAAGGGAAAGGGGCTGTTTGGGAGCATGCTAACGGCTGCCCATTGGCTGCTTGATGGCCAGGGACGGGACGAGCTTGGCAATAGCGCTTCCTTTCTAGCGATTTCTGCCGAGACCGGAAGCCTGTGGGAAACGCTACAAAACGCAACTGGATTCCACTACAAAGGCAGGTATGCATAACGACGAATTCCACTATTTTAAATGGCGATTTTTCAT
Organism: Paroedura picta; assembly: GCF_049243985.1. Lineage (NCBI taxonomy): Eukaryota > Metazoa > Chordata > Lepidosauria > Squamata > Gekkonidae > Paroedura > Paroedura picta. Next base: position 56,793,121 of record NC_135376.1, on the reverse strand, counting down.
TCAGTGACCAATTTGCTACAAAGATCCCGGTGCGTAAAGCCCCTAAGTCTTGGGAGGGAAGTCTTGCAACCAGAAACCAGGAAGTATTTGAACTGATGCCCTGGCCAATCAGGGAAGACTGCATTGCTACATCAGTGTTGCAGGAACGGGTAGGAAGTTAATCCGCAAAACACAGAAAATCTACACTTACACTGGGGGCTTTAAAAGCCGGTTCTTCAAATATAGTGTCTTATATTTGCTCCTGGAGGTTGCAGAAGGAAAATTTAAAGTGCCCCAAATCAAAATGGAAATCAAATACTGTACAGATGGGAGGGGGTTATTCAGGCAGGGAGAGGATAAAAAGCAAAGTGTAAATTCGACCCTGGTTTCTTACCTGGTTTCACAACGATATAGGGACAACGCTAACAAGTGCCATTGCTTCAGCAGTCGGGCAACCGAACAATGAAACAGTGGTTAGCCTGCTCAGTCCGTACAAACTGTGAACAGGCAGGGAGAACTGAAGGGGATATGGCTAGGCTGACTCAATCAATCTCTTCCCATGCTCTCCAGGTGGGGTGCCCGGGTGGGGTGCTGAGGCAGTGCCTCTGCCCTGGACAGATTCCAGGTTCTAGTAAAACAAGGGAGAACATATACTCCCCCCCCCCCACAATGATGGGCAGCAAAGAAAAAGCCAGCCCTGCCCTACCAGGCAACAGCACTGCAGGTGATGACAGCAGAAGCCACATTTGTCACCCCCACCCCCTATGTTTCTCCCCTATTCTCACACACAGTTTGGTGTCTCAAATGGTTACTTGAACAAACAGTATGGGAAGGCAGCTGTCTAGCTATCCTTGCTCCTGCTGTGAATACTAACTGGTAAGTTCAACTGTGTCAAGACACAACTAATGGAAGTAATAGAGGTACGGCAGAGACTACAAGAGCAAATCCATGCACAGAAATTAGACCACCCTTTCTTCAGCCACATTGTGTCCATATATCCATGTAGATATGAACAGAATTTTAGAAAAAAGCATTCAGTCTCCAGTAGATTTCCCTTCCTTTCAGGCTACATCATGGTCATTTCTGCAGTTATAGGGGATGGGAGAACTGTATTTTAATTTGCCAGGTAATAGCATCTTTTAAACTCTTAAGGGAACAATAGCATTTTCCTGCAGATTAGGGTGACCAACTCTGGGATGGAGAATGCCTGGAGGTTTGGGGGAGGAAGCGGGGGAGAGCAGGCTTTGGGGAGGGATCTTAACAGGGTATAATGCCATAGAGTCCACTCTCCAAAGCAAAACCATTTTCTTCAGGGAAATGGATCTCTGTTGTTTAGAGCAGCAAGGCTGGGGACTGGCCTGTGGGGGGTGGGGCGAGAGCGAGCCTGGGCACTGCACATGCGTGGTAGCTCTGCGCATGCACGTTTGCACCCAGTGGCGCATGCAGTTTGCACCCAGCTGCACCTCCCTCTCTCCCCCCCGGAGCGTGGCGCTCTGGCACCAAAGTGGCCGATTCGCTCAAGGCCTGGCAAGCTTCTCGCTGCGGGGGGGGGGGGGGGAGAGGGAGGCTCAGTCGCCGGTGGCCTAGTGCTGAGGCTTTCGTGGCCTGGTACCAGGCTGCAGCCCAGGGGTTGATGACCCCGGTCTACAGATCAGTTATAATTCTGGTAGGATCTGAGGTTGGCACCCCTCTACAGGACAGAAAACAGTGGCAGACAAAACCTAGGTGAGAACTTCAGGGACACTCACATAGTCTTACTCCCTCACTGATAATTCACCTGCTTTTATGCAAGATGAGAGCTCTGACTGCTGGTGAGCAAGGGAGGAGAGATAGGGTATTAACTCCATAGAACAGCCATCTTTTAATGTATTGGGGATTTTGTGGATTGTGTAGTTTTATTCTTCTTCTATTGTATTCTTTTATTATAAACCGCCACGAGTCTCTGAGAGAGGTGATATATAAGTCAAAATAAAAATAAATAAAAATAAATAAATAAGTCAGCATAGGAAAATTAGATTTTCTATGAAGAGCTCTCTCCTGCAATCATTTCAAATCACATCAGTACTGACAGCAAGTCAAGAACAAGGTTTTTCTGTATGTAACATAAATCAATACTGACCTTTAAGAAGGAACAGTTAGAGGGATTCTCCTGAATTGGGTCTGAAAGTGTTTTAAAAGAAAAGATGAACTCAGCTCTCTGCCTGTCTTTAAGATGCTGGTCATGGATTCTGCTCAGGTCTTCTGCAGCAGAAACCTACCTTCCCACTTTTAGTTCTTATCCATTAGCTTCTATATTGGTTTTGCCGAAATTTCGTAAGAATAAATCATCACTTGTTTCTATATAATCATCATTGAAATCAGAATAAGACCTTACATATGTCTTGGTCATATCCAGACTAGGTGAGGCCCTCTCACAGGTTGTCTGTTGTGGGGAGAGGAAAGGGAAGGCAACTGTAAGCCACTTTGAGACTCCTTTCGGTAGAGAAAAGTGGCATTTAAGAACCAACTCTTCTTCTTCTAGATCGGGGGTGGTCAACCTCCAGGTTGCGGCCTGAAAGCCTCAGCACTGGGCCACTGGAGGCTGCGCCTGCCTCTTCCCCCCTCCCCACAGCAAGAAGCTCGTGGACCATGAACGAAGCGGCCGCGCATGTGCGTTTGCGTGGAGAAGCCATGCATGTGGGTTTGTGCCCTGCCAGCAAGCCAAACATGCATGCATGGCGACGACGCCATGCATGCACAGCGCCCAGGCCACCCTCTCCCTCTCCCTTGTAGTCTTGGAACAGTAATCTGCCTTGAATGTTGGGGTAAGGAAGGCTCTGCAAACCAGAGTCGCTGATGCCATGTTGTCATTTCCAGGTATGCAACATCTCAGCACCACAGAGCACTATAATGCCACTTCTGACTGTATAGCAGGAAGTGAAAACATGGCCTTGCACATCATCCCTCCAATTTTAGTTCTCCATTGAGCAGAAATCATGAAGTCATGGAATCAAAAGGTTCTGTTTTGATTAAGGGCATATCCTGGGAGTGAAAATTAGCTGCTGAGGGCCTGCTTTTCCCTTCTCAAATTCTGAGGGCCAAACTTCAATGTGGCACTTCCCACCCCTACAGTTTAAACTGGCTTTTCTTTATCAGCTTCTCTTTCTCAAATTCTTTGTTCTTAACTGCCCATTTGTCATTTTTTCCAACATCAGTGAGCTAGAAAAAAATTAAGGCTCAGTTTGGATGTACGCTATTTGAAAGTGGCCCTGGGAACCCTTTCATATGATCCTTTCTCTACTATGGAGGTGCTTGCACATTTCTTTTTGCAGGGCTCAAGGTATTCTGCTATCCCAAGTTGTATGGGTTATTGCTGTGCAGGTGAATACTCTCGCCACAAAAACACAACCACACTTTTCTTGGCATTAAACAGGCCACAACTTTAATGAACCATTGAGTGTTGAACCAGCATGGGGATAACGCAACCAGCCATCTTGTGGCCCTCCGACCACAAGGAAGCCAAACTTAAATCAACAGGTATGCACAGGATCATCCGGCCCACACTAGGCCCCCTATGCCCCCAATGACCTGTTGGTTACGATAGGGAGGTGACCAACTTTGGGAATCCATTGAGGCGTGAACCTTTGCCGGGTCCCTAGCCACCCGGAAATGTGGATCTAACCTCAAGGGCATATTCTCCATGAGATGACCGCCCGAGTCCGTTTACCCACAGCCTCTTATGGAGGCCCCCTTTCCTATAGCATGCTAGCACACAGGCTGGGATTGCTCGCAAATGGTTCCTCCCCATGCCCCAAAAACCGCAAGTTGTGACGATAAATTCAAGTAACTTCCAAACAGTTTTTTTGAACATTACAGCAGCCTTCTTTCTTTCTTTCTTTCTTTCTTTCTTTCTTTCTTTCTTTCTTTCTTTCTTTCTTTCTTTCTTTCTTTTTTAAACATATATATAAGAATATATAAACACATAAAATATTTCAAGTACACTCCAATAGTGACTGAGCTCTTAAAACACACACCCCAAAACCACCATAAAGACAGGGCGGGAGGGTGGGCAACTGCGTTGCTGGCGAGGCGGGAAAGAGGCTGAAGCTTCTCGGCCCCTTTCCCAAATAAGGGCAAAGCAGAGGAGGCTGGGAAGAGCAAACTTGCCTCCCTCCCTTCCAGCCTCCTTTTGCTGCATGTCCCCAGCCGGCCCAAGGCATTCTGGGACCTGTAGTCCCACTCCACGATTTTCTGGCGTCTGCTTCCCTGAGGCAGCAAAAACACTCAGGGTAAGTCCCGATCGCCCTTCTACTGCAAGCCGTGGAAAAGAGGGTTCCTCAAAGGAACTGCTTGCAGTAGAATAACCCATACTGTGGATTTTGAACTCATAAACACTGCTATTTCATTTTTACCTGTCTTTCGACCCTTAATATTGTTGTCTCCATATATAACGCCCTCAAGCTATGATAGATTTAATGCCACCTTGGTTAGCCCGCCATGGATGTCTGCTGGGAATCTGTCATAGGTAAAAGTTTATTGATGGGACTTTTTATTGCACTGAGATTCAGACTCAGATGATTACTTCAATATGTCTAGTTTTCTCTATCCAGAGCTGAGTATCCTTTAAATCCAATTTCAACAGAAAACATAACACAGTTCATCTCCATTCTTTGTATGTCTTCATGTCACACTGCTTGAATTAATCCAAGATTAATCCTGAATTGCCCAGGAACAAGAGCATGAACAGTAAATGTTGCAAAGAGGCATGAAGATGACCCCTTCTTTGATTCATTGGCCATCCTGCCTCTGGTTGAAGAAATAGAGAGCTTGCTCCTTTCGCTGCGCCAAAGCCTTTCCCACACACCCCTCCCCCCCAAGGTCCCAGCTTCAGCGCCGGGAAAGAAGCAGGCCTGCCACATCTCTGACGTGGCGGGCCTGCTCCTTTCGCCGCTCCAAAGCCTTTTCTGCACCCCCCTCCCACCGAGTTCCCTGCTCCTTTCCCGGCGGTGAAGCCTCTTCCCCTGGCCCCCTCACCTCTGAGCCTGGGACAGGCCAAAGGGCCAATTCAGGAGCCATGGGCTGTGCGGCTCATGATTGGCCCCTTGGCTCCGGAGTGACACTCGGAGGGGCCAATCAGGAGCTGCATTGGCCCCTTCAAGTTTTTATCCTGGACTCAGCCCGCCCCTTTCTCCCTCCACAATGCCCTTACTCAATTATTTTTACTGCTCCCGTGGAGCAGTTTACAGATGATGGCAGTAAAGCCCTCATTTCTCCACCAACAGCACAGGTTGGGTAGACAGTCAAAATGAATTATTTTAGATGGTGAAAGAACTAATGGGTGTGACCACAGTGACAAGTCCTTGAACCACACAATAACTATTACATTTCTGCCATTTCATAGGTAAAATCTCCCACCTCCATTCTGGACTTCCATTCTGAACTTCCATCTTCCTCCCCCCCCCTTTGCCAAAGGCTAGGCCAGGCAGAGGAGGCTGCAGGGGGGCTGCCTCTTTCCCACCTACCTCGACATCTCCCAATGTCAAATCATTTTTTTTTACAGCTCCTTCATGATTACAAACGCTCCTAATAAACCAATTGGCTAAACAGCTGGTATGATTGTTCTTAATATTGTATGGTTTTAAAATTTTAATATTTATGTTTAAATTTTGTATTTAGTATGTTTTATAAACTAGATGTTGGAAGCCACCCAGAGTGAGCATGATGGGATGAGTGGGATATAAATTGAAAAATAAAATAAAAATAATAAATGAGATGCACTAGAAGGAACTTTGCAGAGATGAGAGCTGTTGCTGATTCTGTTTTGATCCAGCTTTGTTGCTTAAAAAGCAGGTTACTATGATGGCAAGTAAATAGGCATGGAAATTGATTTTTCTTCTAGACCTTGATAACCCAGCTTTGATGCTCTATGCTACTGTAGATTGTATTACTATAATATACGATTGTATGTGGGGCTGTCCTTAAACACAGACACTTCAACTACTCCAAAATTCAGCAGTTGTTCTTTTAACAGGAGTTAGTAAAAGCAAATATCTATGTCTGGTTTTTAAAAATCACCATTGGCTTACTAGCTGTTTCTGAGTTCAGTTTAACACCCTTCATCTTTTGGGATTCTTACAGGAACCCCACTCCTTGCTCAGACTCCTGCACTATCAGTGTTTCCCTCAGCATCTCTTGCTGACAGTGCCATCTAAGGGCTTTGATATTTGTCTCAACTTATTTGCAGGCTTCTTTTGCTTTTTAAAGGCCTTTTAGAACAGCGGTCCGCGAGCTTTCGGCTGCTGCGGACTGCTGCGGCGGAGTGGGGGGAGAGGGCGGCTCGGGGGCACGCGCACGCGAGGCAGCCCCAGTGCAAATGCGCATGAGTGGGCTGCCGCACATGCGTGTTTGCGCCTGACAGGGGCGCAAACGCGCGTGCGCAGCAGTCCGCACACGCGCGTTTGTGCCGCCGCCCGATTAGCTTGCAGCTCGGCAAGCTTCTCTTCCCTCCCCTCCCGAAACAAGAAGCTTGCCGGGCTGTGAGCTAATCGGCCACTTTGGGGAGGGAAGAAGGAGCCGCGGCCCGGCGTCAAAGCCTTCGCGGCCCGTCACCGTACTTTAAGATATCATGTTATTATTGTTCACATACTGATTTACCTTGAGAACTGTAACAATGTGAGAATGGGTACAGTTTTAAAAGTCATTTCAAAAATTAAACCTAATATCTTTAAATATTTCCACAATCCACGACCAAAAGCTAGGAATGATTTCGGGTTTCAAGGTCTTTTGCAGACTGTAGCACTGACTGGCATAGTTAGAAGCAAACTATTACTAGGTGAAATGACTCGGGTTTTACTTCAGAACTGCAACTTTGGACTCAACCATCTATGCTTTTCTGCTAATGTTTAATCTGCCATTTTGACTAGCAGAGAAGATAATGAGAATACTTTTCTGTCTTAGTCAGACCAGGCAGAGGTGTACCAGTGCTGAAGAAAGATTCTGTCTGATAGCAAACTTACTGAATATGGAAGAATCTTGACTCAAGCTATAAGGTTACATGTCTGGAATAGCAGTTCTGAAATCTGAACATATGGAAGTTTAAATGCCATATACTGAGTCAGACAATTGGTCCATGTAGACTGAGTCTTTCTCAATAGCTTGTACTTGCAACCCTTTCATTGGAAATGTCTGCGATTAAACCTAGGACCTTTCATGTGTGTTCTCTACTGAGCAAAGATGGAAATGGTACAGGTAGTTTTGCTGTGCAGTTATTTTCTCATCTGGTAGAAAAATAAGAACAATTTTTTTCAGCAAAGTATATTTAAATATGTGAAATAACTAATGTACATAGTGTAGCATTGCAGCTAAGTTAAAAAAGGGCAACAAAACAAAACCCTTCCATAAGTGGCTGGCAGGTAAACCTCTTACCACGGTGATAGGCAGATTCAAAGTTTAGTTCCTCACAATTCTAAATGAGAAGTTATCCTCTCCTTTTCCTTTTTTCCAGTAAAAACTCTATGATATATTAATCTTCAGCAGTGAATGGTTGTTATTAGCCATTTATCATCCAATAGACAAAAGGTGCAAAAAAATTGTGCCATCGTGTCAATCTACTTGCCTCGTTCTGAGCCCACAGCTGAGTGAGATTCATACCAGTGGTTTCCATACTACACATAAGCTATAAACACTATACCACACTGACTTCCATGAGGTGGCTGCTGCTGAACAGTAACAAGTAACCTATCCTGTGCGAGTCATTTGCACAGCAGAAAGGTGGATGCTACTGAGTTTAGCCCCAATGAGTGCTCCAGCAAAAGTGAAAAAAGCCCTGAACCTGCCTCTTGACATTTCCTGACTGAAACTAAGGCTGAATATTATTGTGGTTACTTTGCAATGGCCTCTGATGGCATCAGTTTCTTATTTGTTTATTTATATTTATTTATAGTCCAATTTGTTTACCGCCTCTGGTGAGTTGGTTTTCATCAGCTACATGCACTCCTTTCATAATGGGAGGCGGTTTGAAAACATCTCACTTAAAAAAAAAAAGATTTCAGATTTTTCTGCAAACCAGAGGTTTTCTCAAGTTTGTAGGAAGTTTCTATGCCTGGCCTGTTACCAGGTTTACTCCATGCATTTAAGTATCCACAGAGTTGCCAGCATTGAGAATTAGATTCCCCTAAGAGAAGTGCATAAATGGGTTTCCAGAAATGAATACAATGCCCAGTCATTAGTGCACGCCCATTATCCTTTAGAAGCAAGGTTACATCCTCACATCGATCCATACTTGCCCATGAAGTTTTAACCAATAAACAAGGTGCAATAAAGCAATGCAGCAGTCATAAGAAACAACTTACCACTGAATCAAGAAACCTAATACAGCACTCTAGCTCTGGACGAGTCTCACAGAACTGACGAAAAAGAAGTCTTCCAATAGGTTGCTTGTCACATAAACTGTGGTAATCTCTCTCTAGAAGGAATAAAGACAAGGGAGACGCTTAGAAAGCTCTCATGCTAACATATACACACAAATCTGCAAAAAAATGAAGACGCAGCTGAGGCTGTGTGTAATTTATAAACACAGCATAAAAAGCACACAAACAGGTATTGAAAGTAGAGTCTCAAGTTCTCTCTCTCTTTTTTTAAAAAATGCATGTTTCTAGCTGCTTCACCTGCAAAAATAAGTTTGAAGGCACACAACTCATGCTTTTTGGAACTCAAGACCCTGAGTTGGGAGAGGGTGCCAGACAGGATCTCCAGAAGTCAGGGGCATACTATCAGTTGCCTTCCTAACATCTTGCTCTGAGCATGATTCTGAGCAGAAACTGACTTTGCCCTTTCATGCCCTTCCTTCTTCCCATCAGTCAGAAAATGGCTACTGGGATTGCCAAACTACAGAAATTCTTGGCTTGAGTAATCTGAGAGTCCAGGCAGCTGGATACCCTGCTGGAATGTATTTTGCATGGTTATGACACCATGGGGGAGTGGGTGATTCTGGTGTTTCAGCTGCCAGGTGCTGGAAGTACTGCTGTGAATATCCAGATTCTAATATCTTGATCACACTCTCTACATTCCACTTCCATAGAAATAGGACTAAAGAAATAATGGGAATTTGCTGATATTTTTAACCCACATTAGCTGTTGCCTGAAATGCTTAATTTATAGAAGTTTTCATGGGACCTAGTATCCCCCATGTACTCCTACAGCTCAAAGGATACATCCCACCCGTCTCCCTCTCCTAAAATCACATACTGTTTTCTGAATAGAAACATGATAGGAAGCAAAAAATGCAAATGGAAAAGGGAAAGGGTAATGAAGAAAGTCTGAATTAGGTTGGCACAAGTATAAACCAGCTAGTGTATTATGGTGTTACCAGAAGGAAAAATATGTAAACTGTTTTGGAGGACATTTGGGGGTGTAAATGAAACAAATAAATAAAAATTTTGATTGTGCTTGTAAATACAACAGACAAATGGTTTATTCATTTTGGAGTACAGAACCAAAATAAGCTTTATAAAGCAATATTGCTATTTCCAAAGAAACACATCTCAGTCATATCTATATGAGAACTTAATGGTTGGTGAAAATCCCTACATACTCTCCCCTAGGTTCCTAGATAGGTCCCAGCACTTTGCTGCATAAGAGTACATTGTTCTAGAACAGGGGAAATTCTAGGTAGCTCTCACTTGCCATGCATGCACATACATGGGCAATGTTCTTCTAGGGTTCAAAAACTTATCATCAGTTCTGATGCAAATAAACATACACACAACCAGAAACTAATAGATGACTGCAACGTCCAAATGGTCAGAGGTAAATTAGAGAAGGGTGGCCATACTTCCTGAGCTTCTGAGTCACATAAATTTTTTAAAATTAAAGTAGTATATATTCTTCACATTTAGGCAGGAATGTTGAACAGGTAGACATGGATGAGGGATGACAACCAGAGAGAGAATTCTGTATCCTTTCTCACTAAGGTATTCCTGTGTGATGACCTGGGTAGCCCAGGTTAGCCTGATCTCAACAGATCTTGTAAAAAAGCCTAAGACTAAAAGCCAGTAACTAAAAACTTATAAACTGTGAGCATCATTTTTATAACTAAGGAACCACGTTACAAGATTTTTTTTTTATTTTGGAGAGAAAATTTACCTCAGAGCAGGGAAGCATGTAGAGAGGTAACTATCATATGGGGCTATGTTCAATACTTTAAAAAAAACACTGGTGAGCTGGAATACACATTTCCAGGCCATTAACACAAATTCAAGGAGAATTTTCCAGTGATGCATCACAAGCATTGTGAGCCACAGCCAAATTATCTACAGTCTTTACTGACCACTTTTATCAGCATTTAAAGGACAAGACAGAGAGAGTTGTGAACGAACAGGGAGTTAAGAGACTTCCACTGGACTCAGTTGTGTCTTTCTCTGTAAAACTGCCAATAAAAATAGCAGTTCTGATTCAAAAGTTGAACAAATACAGAGAATGATTTCCTGTGGAAATGGAAATCTTAAATAGCTGGAAGTAAAACCATATGTTTGCAATGATGGATATAACCATTCTGAGGACAACAGTTAGTTAAAGACTATGACGCCTGCTTGTTTGGCAAAAGCTGAAAAACAAACCTACTGAGAATCACTTTTCTGTGAATATTTATAAAAATATATATAATATGGCAGGAACGTCCCAATTTGGTACAGAAAGTCCACATGTTGCTGCGCATAATGATCTTCCTTAACTTTTATCAACATTCTCCCATTTTCATTATCATCAGTAAAGTTCTGTCCCAGCTTTTCCACTTGACAGGGCCCCAATAACTTTTGGGTGGGCCCAGTAAAAATATGTAACATGCCACGCTTCTTACATAAACCATAATCCCCCTCCATAAGCACACAAAACAATCTCTCTCACTCCCTCACTCTCTTGATATCAAATTGCAACTGACTTATGGTGACACCACAGGGTTTTCTAAAGTGCTCTGGAAAAGCAGGAGGGTAACTCAAGGGAAAACTGGAACAGCAACAAACAGCAAACTTTGGGGAAAGGAGATGGAAATGAAAAACTGGAGGACTGATTGGTGTTAGCTTCTAGTTTCCTTGGTATGTTTGCCTTTCCTTTTTTCTCTGTGTGTCCCACTTAAGGTGACCAGATTTTAAGATTGCTAAAGAGGAACACTATGGGCCATTTCGCACGGCTTCAAAATAGCACAATGGTTGCTAATTGGAAATGCTACTAATTTGCCATAACCCATGACGTCGTAGACAATCTGCAACAATCCTGAAACCGACCCGCAAAAAGCGCTTCGTTGTGGCGCTTTCAGGGGAATCCAGAAAAGTGGATTCACCCTCCGGATAGCGATACACTCCTGCAACCAATCTGCAACAGTAGCGCTAAAGACCTGTGCGTTACCATTGTTGCTGGTTCTTCAAAGTCCCTCCCCCTGGCTCTCTCCTCCAAACTTCCGGCGAAGCGATCGCCATTTTTTTTTCTCCGAGCGAGCGGGGATAAACGCACCGGCGAGCCTCTTTCTGTTTAGAGGCTTCCCTGGCTTCAGTCCTTCACCTTTAGTCACTAAGCACAAACCACTTAAAAGCCCGTTTGCTGAAATAAAGTCCCTTTATTTTTTACACATAAATTCAGCCGAAAATCGGGCCCGTGAGAGGGGGGGGGAATTTTTTTTTATCACTCGAGGCAGCGTGCAAACGATCATACAATCAAACGACAGCTCACATTAGGCAGCTGGATGGGTCTCTCCGTAGCAACGAATCTACCTAGATTCGTTGCTATGGGTCGGTTTTTTTTAAAAAAAACCTTTCTTAAAGGGAAAGGGGCTGTTTGGGAGCATGCTAACGGCTGCCCATTGGCTGCTTGACGGCCAGGGGCGGGACGAGCTTGGCAATAGCGCTTCCTTTCTAGCGATTTCTGCCGAGACCGGAAGCCTGTGGGAAACGCTAAAAAACGCAACTGATTCCACTACAAAGGCAGGTATGCATAACGACGAATTCCACTATTTTAAATGGCGATTTTTCATTCCGCAAACAATTTGCAACAAAGATCCCCGTGCGAAAAGGCCCTATAGATCGGGGGGGGGGTGTCTATATGGAGCAACAAAATTTCTCATAGAATGCAAAAATAGTATTGTAATTTTTTAAAATTTCAGCAATTAACAATTAAGTACAATTAACAAATATAAAACATTAAAAAACTTATGCATAATATTATTTTATTCTTTGGCATATTTCTCACTCAAGTTAATTTTTTTTTTGAGATTGCTGTTGTTGCTTAAAAGGTGTTTTGTGAGATGAGGGGCAGATGGTAGCGATAATGTGACAGTCATGGTGATGGACAGGGTAGTGAGTTTGTGCCTTGTCATTACTACAGTTATTCAGCTGAGGAGCCTTGCACATTCCTTGCCCCTGGGCTTGGCTGCTTAACAGCATTATTGTAAGATCCCTCTTGGGTATAAGATCCCCTTCTGGTTAATGCCAGGTGAGAGGAGCACTGGAAATATGAGAGCCCCAGAGTAAATTTTTGCCTCCAACATGCCAGCGAGGGGAAGTCTGTAGGACAAAACATTTGACACCGTACATGGTGATAATAAAATGTTTTTGCTAAAGTTGCCATTCCATCTCTGTTTCAGTTTGTTTTTAAATCTTTTACATATAAATTGGTCTTGCAATAAGTATTTCTATGCCCTTGTTCTTTGATGCAGACTAAAATTCAAGGCATATCAATCAAAAAGCCTGTAGTCAGCATTAGGATTAATAATAGAAGCCAAAATTTCATAAATCATTTTCAAATTGGGAAGCTTTAGCCTAGGGAAGGAACATACACACACACAGCAATAAGCAGACTTAGAAAAGGCACCAGGGAGAAAATTGGGAATGTTAGGCCACGAACTCTCAAGCCAGGGAGGAACTTTAGTTTGGCGGCCTAGAAGACAAAGCCCTTCCCCCTTCCCCAGTTCGCTTCCTTTGCTTGCTTGCCCCGCCCGCTCACTTCACCTGCTTACCTCATTTGCTTGCTTGCCCCGCCCACTCACTTCACCTGCTCACCTTGTTTGCTTGCCCCGCCCGCTCACTTCATCTGCTCACCTCGTTTGCTTGCCCCGCCCACTCACTTCACCTGCTTACCTCATTTGCTTGCTTGCCCCGCCCGCTCACTTCACCTGCTCACCTCGTTTACTTGCCCCGCCCACTCACTTCACCTGCTCACCTTGTTTGCTTGCCCCGCTCGTTCACTTCACCTGCTTACCTCATTTGCTTGCTTGCCTCGCCCGCTCACTTCCCTGGCTCACTTCATTTGCTTGCTTGCCCCGCCTGCTCACTTCACCTGCTTACCTCATTTGCTTACTTGCCCCGCCCGCTCATTTCCCTGGCTCACCTCATTTGCTTGCTTGCCTCGCCCGCTCGCTTCCCTGGCTTGCCTTGTTTGCTTGCTTGCCCTGCCCACTCACTTCCTGAGCTCACCTCATTTGCTTGCTTGCCCCACCCACTCTCTTCCCTGGATAACCTCATTTGCTCACTCGCCTCCGGGCTGAAATTGCACATGCTGCCATGCACCTTCCCTTCCCTCGTAGGTACCACCTGTGGAGAAGGCGGAGTCCAGGCAGGCGTGGTACGTGGCGTGGGGGCGGCACTTGAGCTTGGTGAAGACCGGGCGGCCAGGCTGGGCAGAGCTGTGCCGAGTGCTCACTTTGCTGCTGGGCGCGGGACTTTCTAAGTACGTGGTGGGACGTGGGACTATTTTGCCAAAGGTGGGAGAGTCCCGCGAAAAGCAGCACTAATGGTCACCTTAGTCCCACTGTGACTGTTTCTGCACCAGAGGTTCTACGCCAGGCTGCAGGCTGGAGTATGAGCCAGGTCAGGTTGCCCCGCTTCTTCTTGCTCCTGCACGAGGGAGCATTTGGCCTGGTGCATCTTGTCCACTCCAGATTTGTGCTCCTACACAGGAGCTGAGGCAGCTAAGTTTCCAGTGTGGAAACAGCTAGAATTTGCATTCAGGCATGGCATTATGGCTTTAACTATTGGAATATTCGAAATCTACTATGCATATATGCAAAGAAGAGACTAGAAAACCCTGAAGGAGCAGTAAAGGGGACAGTTAGCTTGAATAGCAGGGATAAGAACTTCTGCTATTTCAGGCAGAGGCTTCTTGCCTCTGATTGGTTCATTCTCCTGTTCTTTTGAGAACAGTTATGTTCTCTTCCTCTCACCAGCTAGAGCAGACAGACAGGCTTCTATCTCTCCTACATAGTTTGTTGTCTTATTCAACAAATCTAGTTTGTTCTTAGTCAGCATGTGCTCAGCTTCTATGCATGCTTAGCCTGCCAATATTAATCCCAACCTTTTCCTGGTACTTGGCTGGGTATACTCTGCACTGTAGGACACAGATTTCCACACTTTTCAGCCTATGGACACCTTTGGAGTTCTCACACAGGCTGGCCGATACAACCACAAAATGGCTGCCACAGAAGGCAGAGTCAACTACAAAATGTGAGGGAGAATGAGGCCATGCATAGCTATAATATTAGCTTATACATTTCAGTCAGAAACGTTGTTTAATAGGATGCCTTTTTAAGTGAACATATTCTTTGAAATATATGTATTTTTACATGCACACATTCATGCAATCATCCAATCAGCTACTGAAGATCCTTGTGCTTTGGTGGCAGCTGCTGCTGAAGCAACTTTTTAAAGAATCTGTGCTACCATTCAGATCTTTAGTGGCCAATTAGAAGCCTCATCTTGTCTCACTCACTTTCTAAATGCACTTGCAGGACACCAGATAAAGTACCTGTGAGCCACCCTGGGAACCACACTGGGGACCATTGCTGTCAACTAACTGTGGCTGGAATCTTCAAACGACATATGGCATGAACCAATTCAATCAAAAAGTGCACTTCTGAGGACCTGCATTACACAGATAGCTTTGTGACCCATCAACACAGTAGATGATTCTCCCCCGTTTCTTCTTTTAAGGCTGCAACTCAATGCTTTATTATACCTGTTCAATCATGTGAACAGTTGAGCACACGCCACACAAAGGAAAGTTGCCTTTCATAAAGCTGAATAAGCCTCACCCACCTGGATAGGGAAACATGAAGAAAACAGTGCTTCTAGAAAGTGGTCTTGGCACAAGTACGTGCAAATACCTGCCAGAATTCACAGCATCCTTTATTCTGCTAAATTACAAATGGCAAAGCAATTGTCTCTGTTTAAATCCAATAAACAACTCCCCGATCCACCTTGATTCAGAAGACGCTGAAAGGTGCTTGCCCTCAAAGGCTTCTTTGTGTACTCTTTAAAAAGTCCTACGCATTGTGGTGGTTGCCTCGTTAGCAGTGCCTGTAGGTATGATTTGAACTGTAGGTTTAAAATACAAAGCTAAAACATGGGCTATATCAGGTGGGGAGGATTTTATTTCTTGTAATAATAATGGGGCCTAAGTACAAAAGTTCATCCTAGGTCTCTATCAAGCTTATTTGCTCTTACATAACTTCCCTTCTATTCTTACTCATATACTACAGACTGAATCTAAGAGTTGTTTCAGGCTCACTTTAGGGTTTGTGCATTAACTGTAGTGGAGACCATTAGTGCTATAATGCCACTGCACTGCATTTTGCATAGGACTGCCTTTCAAAACAGTGAAGCTTCTACAGGTCCAACACGTTGCAGCACCCGCATAACTCCTGAGAGGTGTACTTGGGTTTGGCCTCATGAGTTTTAGAAAAGCTTAACATGTTGCTCCTTTGCTTCTGAGCAGAGTCCAAAGGGCTTTAAGCCTTGAGACTAGAGTTCTTAAAGGACCACATGTTCCATTGTGAAAAGTAAGTATTTTCACAGGCTGAGTTTAGTTGCCCCCATTGTTGATCTGTGTGGCTACTAGGGAGGGCCATTTTGTGCAGTGGCCCCACAGCAGCTTGCTGGCACCTGGTCTTTTAATCTTCGGGGACCAGGAAAAAAACTTTTTGTTCATCTAGACCTTTTGTTATATTGCCTTGGACAGTTTAGCTAGATTTTCCTGTTATGCTGTGATTTACTTCCTGTTTTCATCCTGTTTTCTTTGATCCTGTTGTATTGTTTAATGTTTTATTGGTTATGGAATTGTTATTTTAAAGGTTTTATTAGGAAATCACTTCAAAGGCCTTGAAAGAAAGGCATGGTAAAATACTTTTAATAAATAATTGTTTATATTTTTTAAAAATAAATTGTTACAATCCCTGCTCTCCAACTTGGAACCCAAGGTTGTGACTGTTATTATGATTCTATGTATATTATTCATGTTTTGTGTAAACTGTCCTGAACTTGATGGGAGGTCTATATAGAAATATAATTAATTAAATAAATAAATACAGTATCACAAAATGCTTTTGAAAATCCCCTGTGTTAAAAGGTGTTGGCATCAGACATAAAGTTCAAATCCAAAGTTCCTTTGGATGCATTCATCTAAGCTGTGTTGTTTACTGGACCCAGACTTATGCCTGCATATTTAGATTGAGGAGAACATGCAATTAATACGTCACCCAAGTCAGTACAACCAGTGCTCCTGTGTTATCAGCATGCTATCTTGTCATAGAAACCTACTCTCGACTACCTGTCTGGTCACTCCTGATCAAAGATACAACCTTCTCTTCCACACAGACTCAAAGAATAATAGAATCATAGAATAATAGAATTGGAAGGTATCTCCTGGGTCATCTAGTCCAACCCCCTGCACTATGCAGGACACATATCGCTCATCCACTGTAACCTGCCACCCCCTTAAGCCTTCACAGAATCAGCCTCTCCATCAGATGGCTATCTAGCTTCTGTTTAAAAATTTCCAAAAATGGAGAACCTGCCACCTTCCGAGGAAGCCTGTTCCACTGAGAAACTGCTCTAACTGTCAGGAACTTCTTCCTGATGTTTAGATGGAATTTCTTTTGCATTAATTTCATCCCATTGGTTCTGGTCCTTCCCTCCAGGGCAAGAGAGAACAACCGTATCTATCCTCTATATGGCAGCCTTTTAAATACTTGAAGATATTTATCAAATCCCCTCTCAGTCGTCTCCTCTCCAGGCTAAACAGACCAAGCTCACTCAACCTTTCTTCATACATCTTGGTCTCCAAACCTCTCACCATCTTTGTTGCCCTCCTCTGGACACGCTCCAGTTTGTCTACATCCCTCTTCAATTGAGGTGCCCAAAACTGAACACAGTACTCCATGTGAGGCTGAACTAGAGCAGAGTAAAGCAGTACAATCATCTCCCGTGATCCGGACATGATACTCCGTTTGATACAGCCCAAAATCCCATTTGCCTTTTTAGCCACTGAGTCACACCGTTGACTTATGTTCAATGTATGATCTGCTAAGACTCCTAGATCCTTTTTGCACATGCTACTACCAAGACAAGTCTCCCCCATCCTATATTGGTGTATTTGGTGTTTCCTTCCTAAATGCAGAACTTTACATTTGTCCCTAGTGAACTTCATTTAATTCCATTTAGCCCACTTCTTGAGCCTATCAAGATCATCCTGTATTCTGATATTCTGTCTTTGGTTGTGTTTGCTACCCCTCCCAGTTTAGTATCGTCTGCAAATTTAATAAGTATCCCCTCTAGAATGTTTGCTAATATTAAAAATGATATAGTAGTGTGTTTTATAACCTCCATGCTGGGCCACATAAAACATGCATGAAATCCTTTAAAATGAATGTAGCAATACATTGCAATGTTCCACAATTTCAAAAATATTAGAAGGATGCATGTTCCCAGTGCTAGTGTTCATGTCTCCTTGAACAAAAGTTTGGGAGAACAAACCTCAATCTCCTCCCCCATGCAATAACTATGCTTCTCTCCAGTGCACCAAGATGGTCTCTCCCCATCCCAACAACAACTTTGTTAGTCTTAAAGGTGCCACTGGACTATAAATTTGTTCTGCTGTTTCAGATCAATACAACTACCCACTTGTATCTATCTCCCCATCCCATTATGCTTTTATAGATTCCACTACACATCTACTGCAGAAACAGTGCAAGAAGATTATACTGGCTAGAGGATTATACTGGCTACTGGCCATGCCTCCTGCTTCAAATAGTATCATAGAATCATCTGTAAACCACTCCGCGGTTATTAAATAAAAGAGTAAGGGCAAGTGGGAAGGAGTTAGGGTGGGCTCTTTCCAGGATAAAAACTCGGAGGGGCGAATCCTGATTCGCTTCGTGGCTCCTGATTCGCCCCTCCGAGTGTCAATCCTGGACCAAGGAGGCAATGGGGAGGCGCGCAAAGCCTCCTTGGCCGCCATACAGTACGCTTCGATGTGGGGAAAGGAGCAGGGACGCTGCGTCGAAGACGCGGCGGCCCTGCTCCTTTCCAGCCGCACTACCTCCCAACTTCCCGCGAAAGGGCCTCGGACAACGCACCCCTTCGCTGCTGCACCTCGCAAATGAACGCTGTGAACTGAGGGGATGACATCGGCTGAATTCCAAAACATAATTTACTGCAAGTATCTCTCGTTTTTTTTTCTCCATCTCTCTTCCTGCATCAAAGCCCTTTGTTTCCCCCCTCCTCTTACTCTGCTCTGCCCGAAGCCACCTCATTATGAGGCAGGCTAATTCTCCTAACTAAGCAGAAGAAGGACTCAAATCAACTCAAATTAATTGGCAAAAGCTCTTACTGCAATTGTTTTGGTTTTCAGAGATAAGAGATAAGAGCGTGAATGGGAAGATCTCACGAGAACTCTGTTCCAGCACGAGAATATCTGCCTTACTGACTTCAATATGTCATATGCTTGTGCCAGGAACATCAGAGGATAAAACAGAGGACCTCTACTGGCCACTTGTAAAATTGTTTGAGGCTGGCTGTTGATTTTCAAGTCAAAAACATGTCTATGTTAAAAAGATTGGCTCATCTAATAGAGAAACAAACCCAAGATTTGAAAGTATTTACAGAAGGATTGCTCAAAAATATTTTCAAGTAGATCCAAGATGGCAAGGAAGAAGTCTCTAACAGGAATGATGGATCAATAACAGTGGCTGATGACAACTTTAAACAAGGTGGAAAACCAACAGTAGCAGAGAAATCTGAAATTCTGGAGATGGAAAAGGGGATGTCGGAGTTCTGCAGCCCAGATAAGGACACCCTTTAAAAAAAGACATACAGCCATTTCAAAGCAACAGTGTACAAAAATCAATCAAAAGATATATGGATCTGCAGTGAAAGTAACCGATTTAAAGGAGCTCTCTGGGGAAAAAATTGTATTGATACTGGAGTCCAGGAGGTGCAACGGCCTCAAGATTTATCGATGCATATTCTGCGGGAAAGAGTACAACTGCACTTTCTACGCCAAAGGCCAATGGGACAGAATATAAGTCTTTGGGAACAACAAGATGTAGCAAGCCTCAATAATAGACCCCCTTAAGAAGACCGAAAGCTCATATTGTTCTATGTTTAATGTTAAGCATTTAATCTAAACCTGGAAACTTTACTATTCTCTGTATTAATAACTTATATTGTATTCTGTATTCTATATTTCTATTTTTATGAAAAAGGGGAAGCAGTGGTTCTTTCTCTCTTGTTTCTTTTCTTCTGTAGGCATATAGGTAATATAATCGTTAGTGCCGGAAATATAAAACGGGGTTTCCCCTCCCCCTTATTCTTTCTTTATTAGTGTATTGCTATAGAGCCAAAGCTCACACTGATCTGTAGAAAATGTTTAATGTTAAGTTCTCAACTTAAATCTGAAAATATATCTGTCAGGATGGCTCTTAGAACGGGTCAAGTATAAATTGTTTTGTAGATGTATCTGTATTAAGGATAAGGAGAAGTTATGAAATCCTCTTGTAATTTTTTTTTTGTACATCTTTAAGGCAAAGCCCTACTTTCTTTTCTCTTCATTAGGGTATTGATACAGGGCCAAAACTCATACTGTTCTACAAGAAATGTTTAATGTGAAGCATCTAACTTAAACCTAGAAATATCTGTCAGGACAGCTCTTAGATAGTGTCAAGCAGTTAACGTGAGGTCTACGATCTCTTAAGTAAGTTGATTATTAACAACTTCTCTTTTGTATATCTAAATAGGCCTCTTTTCTTAAAAGCAGTGGAAATGTGGATGGCTCTTAGACTCAAACGTGAACAAGTTTATAATCTTTGGGCAAAAGTTTATATCATTGTGTAGTTAATGTGGGGTCGTACATTTTCAAATGATGATCATATTTTATTGTTCTTTGTATTAATAAGTCATACTGCATCCTATATTTCTATCTTTATGAAAATAAAAAAAACTTGTATATAAAAAAAACAAAAAACAAAATGGCCGCCGACATGAGGATGCCGCCGCCCAGCCGCTACAACATCCACGGCCCTGCCTTCTGACGTCCTCCTTCTGACCGCCGACATGGAGAGCCCGCCGCCGAGCCGCGCTGACATGCTAGCTCCTCCAGCTCCAACAGGTTTGCTTCCCTGCCTCACCCTGCCCTTGCCTCTTTCTTGCTTTGCCCCAGACTCACTACTTACTCCCCACCATCCACCCACCGCCCACCCCTCCAAACGCTCAGGGACCCCTGCCATGCTGCGCCCAGCTACCGATGCGCCTGCAGCCTACAAGGCGGTCTCCAGGGACCCCTGTCTGCCCCCCTGGGGAGGGGGACCGCCTGCTAGCGCCCATTGTATTTTAGGTACAATGCGCTTTAATTCTAGTAGAATCATAGAGTTGGAAGGGGCCATACAGGCCATCAAGTCCAACCTCCTGCTCAACGCAGGATTAGCCCTAAGCATCCTAAAGCAGTAAGTGGATGCTTATACAAGATTAGGTTTACAATATTTTGGAAAGGACAAAAGGACATGTTTTCTGACTGACTACTTCAAACAAGTAATGACTATGACTAATCTCATTTTAGATACTCCTACTATTTAAGCTGTGATCATTTAATACTCTTAACTTTCCAACCCCAAAAAGGACATTTTTCATAATAATAATAAAAAAATCATGCCCAAAAGAAGAGGACATCTAATAACCTGTATATGACCCAAGAACTAATAATAAAAAATAGAATCCTTGCATAGTTGATTCAATAATCCATTGACCTTGTTATGCAAGCCAGGAAATTTACTATCTGGTATTTATATCATATAAGGCAGAAAGAGAAATAAGCTAATTCAACAGCTTGATACTCAAAAATCTCAGAATAGGCTTGAAGTCACTATGCAAATGGTACCAACTTTATATAGTTGCTAAATGTGTCCAAGTAATTGAGATTAAAACTGGGTCATTTCACAAATTTAAAGGACAAGTGAAGTTGACTGCAACAGAGTGTCTATTTCACTCAGCAAAAAGAATGTTGCTGGTGTTTTCTGCTTCTAGAAGAGTAGTTTTTAATACCCACTGTCCTCCACCCTAAGGAGTCTCAAAGCACCTTAAAGTCACCTTCCCTTCCTCTCCCCATGACAGTCACCGAGTGAGGTAGGTTGGGTTTAGAGAGTTCTGAGGGAACTGTGACTGAAGGTCACCTAGAAGACTACATATAGAGGAGTGGGGAATAAAACCCAGTTCTCCAAATTAGAGCACATTGCTCTCAACCACAATTCCACCGTGGCTCTCTCTTCTAAAGAGTTACAAAGGTGTTTTTCTAAGCTTATAAATGAACCCTACAAAAAGAGAAAACACATCTTTAACCGCTCCTGTGGAGCGGATAAAATAATCGGTTGGCACCTAAGGAGGGCCCTGTCCGTGATGAGGAAGGGTGCCGATAGGCCCCTTCCTCATGACTGGCAATCAGAGGGCCCAATCGGCAGGCGCAAAGCGCCTGCCAATTGGGCCCTCCGATTGTCAGTCCGGCGGCAAGGGACCAATCGCGAGCCGTGCTTTGCGCGGCTCGCGATTGGTCCCTTACTGCCAGACTCACCCCCCTCCAAAGCTGGCCACATTCGCTGGCCCACCACCATTCGTAACCTCGCCGCCCACACGACCGGCGCCCTGTGAGGCTCAGCCAAGGCGGCAGGAGGTCGCGCCCCACGCCCGCGGCAACACAGGGGCGGCAAGAGGCGGCAGCCAACGGCGGCAACCATCGCTCACCTGCCCCAAAAACAGCCGCGGCCAACACCTGTGGCCACGAGGAGCCAAACAGCACTGGAGGCAGCCGATGCTGGCAGCAGCCGCCCCTGCCCATCGCCGCAAACAGAAAGAGGCCGCCGCCGCCCTCTGGAGGAGCTGGTGCCCAGCGGCAGTGGCGGCACCCACCTGAGCTGGCACCTGGCTATGCCGCCAGGCCACCGCCTGACCCCACTCTCTCCTGAGCCTGCCTCCACTCCTCTCACCAGCTGGGACACACGCTTCACCCCCACCGCCAGCCCACAGACGACATGTCCTCCCTTGCCGCCGAGGACGCAGGTAGGCCGCGCCCCAGCCATGGGACTACACATGGCCGGCCTCGCCTGCTGGGGGGGGCTCCCCCAAGCCTGCCACGCGCCCCGGGAAGGGTCTGGGGCCCCCACTCCCCCATTCACCTGACGTGGCCCTTGCCGCCGTACCACTGCTGGGCCTCTTCGCCCCTGCTCTCCCGACACCACCGCTGAGAACGCTGCACTTGCCCACGCAGCCTTCTCCGCCGCCCTCCATATGCCCATTTTTAGAAATGGGCTTTATTACTAGTTTAAAGGATAATGTTGTAGCTTAGCTAGTGACAAGTTCTAAAATTCTGCCTATGAATAATTGAAAATATATTATCTCTACAGCAAGTTTTATTTCATTGGAAGATACTGCCCTCCTGCAATTAAAATGCATACCTTTGATTAAATTGTTGTTCTGTAGTCTTTATTCCTTATTTGTTATGCAAGCCCCTGCTTTGTGTGTCTAATTCATCTAATTTTCCTGTCTTACATCTTATTTCTCTTTCCAATTTACTCTGAAAGAAAAGCGGGAGCATTGTCTTGGAGACTAGAATACTATGCACCATCAGTACAGCACAGGTGCAGAAAGCAACTCCTAAAAGCAGCTTCTATGAAGCAGCAGCTACTGGCAGTAAATGCTGCCACATCTGCAGTTAAATACATCATCCATTTTCATTTTTATTTCAGTAACACACTGAAGTCCATTAAGCTACTTGAAGAATTAATCTGGTGCCAATTTTTTTATATTAAGCTGAAGCCATTCCAGTTAGTGTAATGGAAGGGAGGCACTTTTTTGTACATTAAGACTTGCATAATTCAGAGCTGTCTAGACCTAGTATAGTACAGTTCCAGCCTGGAGCACATTTTTATGCCTGAATTATTTCCCCCTTTGAATGCAAGATTTTCTAATGGAAATTCTGTCAGATCCTTCACTGAGTCCCTAGAGTAGGTATAGCTTTGATGCATATGAAGCTGGTCCAATTAATTAAGAATATAGATGCAATCAAGACTGTGACAATGGAATTCCATTAAATTGGTGTTTAAGTCCTGCCAGCTTAATTCTTTCTGCTTGTCAACTGCATCTCTTAAAAATCATGCACAAATCATTTTTCCATCATGAAATTTCATTATTTAAACCGAGACAATATTTGCCTCACTTATTTTTTCCCTTCTGTCCTCCCCTTCATTCAAGTTGTTATGTTACAGGGAGAAACACCACACATTACAGAAATATTATGCTCAAAATGGAAACACTTCAAGACAGAAAGTGGGCCAGTTTTGCAAACAGCATATGCAGACTATTTCAACAACCTTCAAACGAAATGTGCTTCAACATGGCCACAAACTCTTTTTTAAATTTGTTTTCCACAAACATTTGGAAGGATGTTTTTCTTCTCATAATGCCACCGGAAAGCAGAATCCCAACACACACTTGCACAAATGCGTTCATACAAATATTTGAACCAGGACTGTTTATAGGGACGTG
This sequence comes from Paroedura picta, assembly GCF_049243985.1. Lineage (NCBI taxonomy): Eukaryota > Metazoa > Chordata > Lepidosauria > Squamata > Gekkonidae > Paroedura > Paroedura picta. The sequence continues at coordinate 56,769,317 of NC_135376.1, read as the reverse complement.
CTCACCAAATTGTGGAAATGCACAGGAAGTAGAATGAGTGCAAAATCCTTTCAAGACGTATGCAGCTTTAGTACAACCATAGCACAGAAGAAAGCCATGCTGCTTCAAGAGATTTATAGGTAATCATAAACAACTACCACAAAAAGATGACATTTCGTGACATGAGAGGCAAGTGTGTGTGGATACACAGCCTGAGTACCATTGGCAACTCTGAAGTTTGGGGACCTGAAAATGATGTAGTGGATCATTCACAGCATCTTAGCACTAAGGATGATGTCCTCAGCAGAATCTGGAAGTGGCTTTGGGACCACTCTAGTATACTCCTTTGCCACTGAAGAGCCACATGTTGTGCTAACCACTTCTAAGTCAATTGTTCACATTTCCACTGAGAGTGACAGACCCACTGTTTAAAGGCAATGATCAATAAACTTTCAATTAAACCAGCCTTCAAATTCTGTGGGCTTGTTAAGACTGTATAATATTCCAGCTAAATGGCTGAGTGGATATTCAAAGGCTATTCAATAAAAAATGCACTCAAATACAATCAGAAGAAAAAAATGAATAAAATACATTGCCAACATGTACCTGGATACAAATAATCAATAATGGAATGTGTGGCCAGGAAGAATGAGAAGGCAGTGCAATAGATCCACCATGGCCTGAAGCCAAAATAACCATTCATATCTCAGGGTATATCTGCGCAATTAATTATTCCCTTTCTGCAGGGATATAGAGCTATATGAAGGAGACAAGGAATCTAACAGGGAAGTAGAATAATGCTAGTAAACTACAGTTGCATGAACTAATAGAATCATAGAGTTGGCAGAGGCCATACAGGCTATCTAGCTCAATCCCTTGCTTAATGCTAGATCAGCCTAAAACATCCAGGATAAGAACTGTCTGAGGTAAGCCTAAATAATTAAACGTGTACAGTAATCTCACCAGAGCTTACTGTACAAGTTACCGTATTCTGAAAAGCAAAAAAGAGGTCATATTTCCCAACTGATTACTTCAAACCAGTGTTTATAATGGGTAAACTGCAATCCCAATAAACTCTGGTTAGTTGTGATATTTCAAAGCTGAAACCATCCACAGGTTGTTAGTGGGCATCAAACTGGGATTTCAAACTACAGTTTGTAACTGGCTTGTTAACCATGGTTTGTACAAATTATGATTTGTCACGATATCTGAACTTGTTGACTATGGTTTGGTGAGCAATACTGAGTTCACAGAGACAGCATACGTAGGATGCCCTTTCTTTTGGAAAAGGAGAAAGACCAGATCAAGGTTCATGCACAGACCAGGATTTGTTACTTATGCTCAGTTGGCTTAATGGAGTTACATGACATACTTGTTAAAAGTGATTGTCTTTGTCTCAAAAGTTCACACCTTGAATAAATCTTTGTTGGTCTTAAAGGTGCTACTGGACTCTGATTTTATTGTCTTTGTCTTTAAAACCCTAATTGGCTTGTGACTATAGCATCTGAAGAAAATATAACCAATATTTCTGCTAAGGTGAGATGATACTTCAGGTACACCTCACTTTCAGTAGAGATGGGTGCATACCTAGAATAAGGTCTTTTCTGCAGTGGCATTCAGATTATGTAATATCCATCTCCTCTTCATGTTCTTCAAGGGCCCACACATTCCTGCTCACATTTATTACAATATTTCATCTCTAACAGATTATAAATAAAAACTGTTGTGTAACAGAATAAATTTGTTATGCGCTATCTAGAGGTCAACTTCAGAACACTAATATTTTAAACAAATATATTACTTAGACCTGTAGTGCTACAAATGCCAAATTATAGTAGGCTCAGATATAATAATTAAAACTCTAACTGTGGCTGGTTTTATATTAACAGCCCCATCTCCCAGTATTGACATAATTTGTTCATGTAGGTATTACAGAGAATCCTGATTATCAAATTGTCTAATGGCTGTATTCTTGCATTCTCTGTATTGTCATTTAAAAGCTTGGTACATGGTAATTCCTATATCTTTGCAAATAACCACTACACCAACTTACCCAATCTAAACTGGAGGTGCTGACAAACTTTGTCCTCCAGTGACTCAGAATAAGGGCTCCAGAATCTTAGAAAGGGCATCTCCAAATTCCATCAGGTTCAAGTGGTAAATATGAGCTAAAAGAATACATCTTTCCCTTTTCCACCCAACTTTATCCAACCAGCTGATACAGAGCAATGAGATGATGTATGAGGGGAAATACTGGCAACATGATTCCTTAAACATAATTCCTTAAACATAAAACGAAACAAAAAATGTCATTTTATCAACATAGCAACATTGTACTAATTGTAATAAAACTAAAACATTGTAACATGTAGTTGTCTCTAGCAGCAACAATCATAATTGAAACAGAAAACTGTTATTGGTTGATATTGACTGACACTGATGGAGAAACCACGAAATGCCCTGTTTTGGATTGTCAGGAATAAATGGATGGTATTAAGATAGTTCAGTCTTTGTTGTAAAGACAAATATTTTGAGGTGGACAATATTCAGATTTCAATTTTAATCAGTGGAAATGACAAATTTATAATTTAATTACTTAATTATTCCTCTTCACATCTATAAGATTGCTGTGAGAATCTACTTGTCACACATGGATGAACTATCAAAAGGTTATTGTTTTCCATCTAATGTATGCATGCGTGTATATGTATGTGGCTGTATGTTTGAATATTCTGGAAGACCTCTTCTTTTCCTAGACAGCAGGACTTGTATCGAAGTACCCATCACCAAGAACAGATGGTTAGATTAGGATATCAAACAGGTAGAATGGATCTATTTGTTACTGTGACATTTCAAATATACAAGTATTTGAATTACATGGAACTGTTTATCAAGCAGAATGGAAAGAATTCTTGGCTATATATAGGTCAAGGTTTGTTACAAATACACATATTTCTATCCACTTCTGAGACAAATCAAGGTACCAGCAAGGCGTTACAATGTTATCATGAATAAGAATATCCATGATTTAAAACCAGCCACCACTGCAGTTCTTAACTCCTGGATATTTAGGGCCTAAGATGTTTCCTTTTGCTTGCAAGCCAAGAATAACATACTCACTCAGGTTGCCTCACTTAGATCCACACAGCCAAGACAGTCCAGCTCAAAATAATGCCAATGTATTAGTGAGGTGATACAGGGATGGGTCTTATTTTCTAACAAGGGAGCTCACGCAGTCTACAGTTCTTACTAAGAAAGATAATTAAGGAGCAGGGACTTGCCCCATGAGTCTAAATCAACACACATACATAGCAGAGTATGGAACAGAACTGATCCTTTGTCATGTAGACAATAAATGTACCATATGCATTACTCAGGGATGCTTATTCAGCACAATTCTGACATTACAATAATACGGAGCCACAGATTACTAGCACTGAAGCTGTCATTAGGGTTTACCTTTATCACTAATCTTTACACAGTCTTTGAAGTTAGCAGACAACTTATCCCTCTCTTAGTGTTGACACCATCAGCAGGAGTGTCATTGGATTCTGAAAGGACACTTAGACTGTTTCTGTACTGGAGACTTTGTGCCGGGCTACAGGCTGGAGTTTGAGCTAGGGCAGGTTGCCCCACCACTTCCTGTTTCTGCACAGAGCAGCATTTGGCTTGGTGCATCTCATCTGCCCCAGATTTATGCTCCTGCATGGGAGCTGGGACAGTGAAGTTCCCAGTGCAAAAATGGAATTAGACTGTAACCTCTATTTTTTGCTGCCCCAGAGTGTCATCACAGATCTTTCCTGGGATTTTCTCATCAGGTGTTGCAACAAGTTCTGCAGGAGCTAGGGAACAATCTTTTCTCAGATGCATCCTATTCCTGCAAGGTACATTTCTGCTTGATGTTTCCACTGGATAAGAATATGGTCCAGCCGTTGTCCCTGTTACTGATGCTGGTATTTATCCTGCATCTGTCTGTAGTCAAACAACCCCCCCCCCCTTCTCATAATGGAATAGGCACAGCCTGCTTATAATAGTAATTCTTTTGTTGACAGTGTAAATTCTTAAAAGTTATGATGAATATCAGTCAGTGATCTGGGTGTCAGTGTTATGGCTGGCATAGTGCTGTGTAAAAGCCTGGCCATAAGGAGATGTGCAGGGGCATATGCAAGGCCTGAAACAGGAATGTTTTCAAACCGAGTGAAGCCAAATTGAGATCTGAATTGTTTTTATAAGTTTTTTTTAATTGTACATTTGATGGTTTGGATGTCATATAAAACCTGGAAGTGACATCAGTCACATCTAGGAATAGCTAGAAACTCTCTGCTAATCATAGAGTTTCCAGCTGGCGATGGCGATGCAATAATGTTTATTCTCAAAATATATAAGAACCAAGTTCCTAGGTACAACCTCGTTTTCGTTTTTCTTCCTCAGTGACACTGTAACATGAAACACAGAATCATAATTCATCTCCATACAGAACATCTTATCATATACAATATAAAATAAAATTTTGTAAAATAATTTTATAACACCTGTTTCAATGTTATTTCTTTCTAATTATTTCTCACCACCAGATTCTCTTATAATAACATGCGCAAAAAAGGAACCTTGAAAAAAATAAAATAATCATATTATGCTCAATAAATGTTTAATATATGTGCACATATACCTGATTGTAAATTCCAATATTGTATTTTTCAATATTCTATATATTCCTTTCTAAACTGGATAGCCTTATCCATTGTTCCTCTTTATATATTTGTGAAACAGGCCTGGGGGTGGAGACTGTCCTGGCCGCACCCTGATTGGCCTTCCCTCTCCCTCTCCCGTCCTCCCTCCTTGCCCGCGTGCAGGGGGGGAAGATTCCCTTCCCTATGGCCCGCAAAGCACTCTCACGGCCTCTCAGGGAAGCAGCTGCAGCTCCGGCCGCTGGGGTGGGGGGGCTGGGGGGGCCTTTCAAAGTCCGTTCTTAGGAACAGGCTTTGCAGCTAGTAAATAAAATGAAAACAAGTGATGCTAGATACCATATACATTCTATCTATATATTCAAAATTAGACACAAAATCCACAGGATTAAACTGACCAAATATCCGTTACCATCACGGTATATTCCTCCAAATATTTTTCTCAGTGACCTAAAATGGTTTTTAGCATTCTCTGTATTTGTTATATGTCTTATTAACTCATTAACAACACAATTAATTAACCAGACCTGCTCTAATAAATGCTATTTAAAGGGATCATGTCCTATAGATATTAACACTTTTTCTCAATTACATACAAATATTCAAAACAGTGTTACAAAAAGCCTTAGAAGATACTTGATAAAAAAACATGATAGGTCCATCATATGGCTCAAAAGCCTTCTGATTCACTGCCCCCCCCCCCATTTTGGAAAACTCTCCCCCTTTCTTTGTATCAAGTGCCTTCTCTGGATATCTTTCAGCACCACTCCAAGACTTAAAATGTACTAGGTTTTAAGTGAGTGCCTCCTGGGGCTTCACTTTGAATTGTTTCTGTGTTGGCATTTGGATGGCTGATATTTGTGGTTTGTGGATTTAATTACTGCTGAAGTGCTGCTGCCATTTGGGAATTTGCTGCCATTTAATAATTTGAATTAATGATAATGATTATATTCCACTTGGACATGATCAATTTTTATTGATCACTTCTTTGAGTGCTTTGGTAGAAAAGTGATATACAAATACTTCAAATAAATAGAAAGGAAGAGAATTTCAACAATTACCACAAAATATTAGGCATATTTCACACACTTGGTTTAAACTCTTTATTTTTTGTCAGATTTCAACAATATAAGCAATGTATAATTTTTTAAAATAAATATGCTGAACAGAAATTTTAAAGGTCACCTCAGCCTTTTGAGGCATTCCTTGGAATTGAGTGAATAAAGGTCTTGTAGTCTGTTTGTCGCGGTTTTGGCACAGTCAACTATGTTAAGTAGCCTGTCATCAAAGGAGACAACTGGTAAAATCACTTGTCTGCACCTCTGGACACTTTCATCTGGTTTTAGATAATCCCAAATATTTTTGTGTCTACCTTTAAAAAATTAACTTCCTGTGTGACCATATCTGCTTAAAAGGTTTTCCGTGGCCAAGTTCTATTTGGAATGCTTTAAAAGATTCTGGTACTGTTGTTGTATGCAGCACAAAACAAACATTTCCATTCCAGGAAACTTAATGAAGCACATTGCAAACAATTTTGCTCAGTGTTTTAACAAAGAACAAGAAGAAATCTGCAAAACTACTCAGTGCTATTGAGCAGAAAAGCAGCCCAAAGAGGCCTAGAGAAATTGCTAGAACTTTCATAGAAGATACAGTATTTCACACAAAATGAAATTTCTCAGAAATTGCAAGATTTTGGATGTTCATCAGCTTGGCTCGACAAGCAGTACCCTGCTGACAATACCAAAGGGGCTTCTGACTAGAATCCTTATCCGAGCAAAAATTTCCTATCTCCCCAACTATGTTTGGGCCACTTCACACCCAGAAGAACACATCCAAGTACCTGGGGTTTGAATTGGTGAACTTCAACTATCCTCCTTCCCCAGCAGCCCATTGCCTGGTTCCCGAGGACCCCAAGATCACTTGAACCCTTAAGCCCCACCCCCCTCAACAGGCTACCTATCTGACAGGATTTAGCCTGGTGAAATAGGGCCATAAGTTTGCAAAATGGATATGCCCCATAACTCAAAATGTTTTGTTGATTAATCTTTACCTGCATCCCATCTGCTTTCAAGGCCAGAGGAAAAACCTTTAGAGGGTATACTGGAATAAAGGAATGTTACATGTATGATGGGTATAGTGTTTCTGTAGAAAAACATATATGTCTTTATAGCATGCTAGTATGAGGTGCCCATGTGTTTATTTCACTGGGCACATAAAAAAAAGTTCTGTTGTGTGTACATACAGACAGCACAGGAATAGTTACATTTTCTATGCAGAAAAATAATCTTGTCGGAAACGCGTCATGTCATGAACATATCAAGTGTACATCTGGAGCTTACAATTAAAAGTTTCACCAGCCCCATCACACATTGTTTTTGGAAGACAGAAAAAAAGTGTGACTGCCAACACTAATATTAGGAGGCACTGGTTGTGGAGACTATCTCTGCAGAAAGATTATCTTCTTGCCCCTGCCAAATTTAGCTAGAGGATGGGCTAACTGCCATTGAAGTGCTGGAAGTTTCTAAAAGAAATGCTTAAGGGCTCACTTACACTCTGCATCCATTTAAAAAAAAAGGATTTTTCCAAATTTATTGTCCTTGAATTGACAAAATGCGTTGATACATGTCCTTTTTGTTTTCCATGCTTTAAGAGAGGAGCCTGGCTCCTGATAATATTTTCTAATGTTATTGTTATGATCATGTTATTACTGTTATCAGCTGTTACTATATGTTATCTGTATCTTTTCCTGTTTCCTGTAAACCGCCCTGAGCCCTTGGGGAGGGCGGTATATAAATATAATAATAATAAATAATAAATAAATAATACAGTGGCTAAAAAGCCAGTTTCTTTTTCACTCTCACATGCTCACAGAGTTAAGAAAAAGAAATAATCATTCCAAGTTGAGTATGCCCTTGGGGGCATACTCAAAACATTGATCCTCATTTAAATCTAGCATTCTCTAATACACTTTAAAATTGCCCCCCTCTCAAATGAGACTATCCCAATATATAGACTATAATATCTGGAATGCTTCTTTCATCAGGCTGAGCAAACTTCTGGATCATTTCTACATGTCAATTCTCCGAAACATGTGTAAATATAAACTGCTTAGCATAGGGACTGAAATCTAAAACATGGCTAATAACTTTAAGATTGATTCACAATTAATAACCCTAAATTACATCCAGAGTTTACTGGTATTGTCTGATAGGACCAGTGGTCTAAAGGCTATGGCCTTGCTACAGGGAAATATATGGAAGGAATAAATATTTCATTTTAGAAAGAAAAACATTAAACACAAATGGCCCAAGGCATTCATTTATAGTACAAGCTCTTAGGGGAGGAACTTTTACAACTAAATAAACCAAGAGACCACTTATATAAGAAGCTGCTAGCACAGAAAAGGCCAGAGACAGTTATTTATCAAACATGGAGTTTGGTATCACTTGCAATTGAGAGAATAAGAGAAATTATAATGCACATAATTACTCAGTGCAAGGTATATGCAAAAACATGTACAGATATACATGCACACATGTATAAGATTTCACTAAGAATGTATATCATTGCATTGCATTCTAAGGTACAGCAGGTATAAGTCTACAGAGATCTCTTTGCACTCAAGGGCTCCTGGGGTTATAATTTAGCACAGCTCAACTTCAAAAATCCAAGACTGAGTCACTGACCATGCTTGTAAAATGCCAGCAAGAGCAAAATATGAAACATCAATAAGCCTCAGTGTATTTCTTTGTACGGAATGAGTTAGTGGTTCAGGTATGCTGTAAAGACCTAACTAGAGTTCTGAGGTTTGGGGAAATAAAGACAAGACCCTAGGAAGCCTTGCATGATACCAGCCAAACGGAGAACTGTCACAGCAAGCTCTGAACCCACCCCAGTCAATGGAAAATTTCACTGGCACCTGGGATCTGCTGCTTTGGGCAGCTGCCTAGCTACCACCACAACCCAGCATATAATACTGTCATCAGGTAGAGAGGAATGCACAGCCCAGAAAGCCAGACATGCACGGAAAAGTACATTTCCTCCAGAAGATTTTGCAGTCTCCATGTCAGTCCCATTTGGCTTTCCACTGATCTCATTTGCAAAGATGCAAAAAAGGGGGTGATACTAGGAAGCCTTCACCCATTAGAAGACTGCTCCCCATAGTTTATCAGGCTTAATCGGGGTGCGGGGGTGTCTCGAGGAAGGCATCTCACTTCAAACAGCTCCTTTTGAATTTTTTAAATTTTATCGTAGACCTTTCAAAGACACACAATGCTTCATTGTCTCTGTTTTCATTCAAGCATGTATACACCATAAACAATATTCTGAAGTAATCTAGAAAGCAGGAAGTACTCAACCATTATATTATCCACCTGTTGCTGTCAACAATGACCATAATTAAAACAAAAACAGAATTTATTTTAAGCTCCTGTTTTGAACTTCCTCTAAAAGTCACCTTCCTAGTTGGTACCTCAGAGCGATCCACTAGCATGTGCCCAGGTTAAGGTCAAAAGGTCATCCTACAATAGCGGAAGCTGAGAAACACAAGGTTTTGGCTAGATGCATAGAAAAGACTGCCTAGGCTAGGGCACTGGTGTCAATTTAGTCTTGGATCCAGGATTCGGGGGGTGGGGGGAGGACAGGGATCTCCTGAAAGGTACAGGATGCCTCAATCTCACTATAGCCATCCAGTTTATGAAATATCACAATCACTCAAAGTTGCTTAAAGAAAAAGCACACAAATAATATTTCCTTCCACTATGGCTGTTCCACACTAAACTACTTCTTGCATGTTTCATCTGCTTGTTTTCCATATTCAAGTGGAACTGAAATAAGAGTTCCACATAAAGTGCACTATTTTCCTATAAAAGTTCAATTCCTCTGGGTAACAACAGTCCAGTACATGCCTACTTGGAAGTGAGGCTTCAGCAAGGGTCCTGGTCCTTCTTGCTATTTGTTCCATTGTTTTAAAAGTAGCTAATGACTGCCTACTTTTGCAGGCTTGCCGTAAGGGCTGGGTGGGAGGAGTTAGGGCGGGCTGTGTTTGGGATGAGGAAGGGTGCCGATTGGCCCCTCCTCCAGACTGACAATCGGAGGGCCCAATCGGCAGGTGCCGATTTTCAGAAGGTCCCTGAAAATACCAGAATACAAGGTTTGATTGGAAAATGAAGTGGAAAAATTACTGCAGATTAAATGGGTCATGTATAGTGCTGGTGAATCACTGGAGATTTTGAGGTGGAGCCTGGGGAGAGCAGGAAAAGGCTTGGGGACAGGAGGGACCTCAGCAGCGTATGATTCCATAGAGTCCATCATTCAAAACATCCATTTTCTGCAGAGGAACAGATCTGGAGATCAACTGTAATGGTCGGAAGTCTCCAGTTGCCACTTGGAGATTGGCAGCCCTACTAGTATAGAACCATCCTAATGGTACAACCAGGAACACCAAAGACAGCATTGCTTCTGTAATGGGGAATCATTGTCTACAATGCTGCCTTTTACTGAGGCAGTCACTGGTCTAATTATATTCAAGTACGTAGCTGTGTGAAGCACAGAAAGGCCTTTTCTAATACCTGGATCATTTCCCCAAGAAGCATCTGCCCCTGGACAGCCTTCAAATGTTGGCAGCTTTTAGAGCCCCTCCATATGATGGTGCCTGCATCCCGAGGCTGTCAAGGAGCTGGGTTGAGTTTTGGCCATTTTTAATTTGCGATGAGGGAAATTGCCAAAACTGGATTTACCACCCACAATTGCGTGTCCTATTGGTGAGTAAAAAGTAAGCAACCAGGGGCAAGCCCATATGGAGGGGGGAACAATAGTCTCTGCAGTGTTGTCCCGCCCTTGCACCCACTCTCCCCTCTCCATTTCCTGCTCTGAGTAATTTTTTTTTAAATAGTGCAGTCCATGTTGCAGCGCAACCATAATCCTAAATTGTGTCTTCTTTAAAGTGTCCATTGTCTTTTTGGGATCAGGCAGGCAAAACATAGCCACTTTTCTATTTTTTGGAGGTGGGGAATAAGCTGGGAAAAGGTGATCGAGCACCCTTCTCCCAATCATACAAGGGTCTGAGCACTATGTTTTTAAGCTAACTATTTACACAAAATGACTTTTTGGACTCCAGGGACCATGTTCAGCATCTCAGAAATCCACCCATCTTTAAACCGCCCGTGGCGCCACGGGCGCCACGGACTAAATAATTCGTTAAGGGGCCTTGAGGTGGGCTTTGTCCGTGATGAGGAAGGGTCCGGATTGGACCCTTCCTCATGACAGACAATCGGAGGGAACAATTGGCAGGCGCTTCGCGCCTGCCGATTAGTCCCTCCGATTCCCAGCCCCAGCAACTGCGAGCCGCGCGCAGCCGGGGGCTCCCTGCCGGGGGCTCCCTGCCTCGCGGCCTGGCACAGCGAGAGGCGCAAAGCGCCTCTCGCCGCGCCAGCCCGCCGCCGCCGAGAGAACGCCGCAGCCGCGACTCCCAGCGCAACTGAAGGATGAAGGCCCGCCGACGACGAGAGAACGCCGCAGCCGCGACTCCCAGCGCGACTCCGCTTTCTGCCAGCTCCTGCCGCTGCTGGCCGAGGAGCCGGACCTGCGCTGGCTGGCCTGGGTGCTTCGCCAGAGGCGAGAGAGCGCTGCACACGCCGAGAGAACGCCGCCGCCGCCGCTGACCAAGCCGCCGCCGAGCAAGCCAGCCACCGCCGAACCACCGACGCCACAGTAAGTGCCTAGCACCCGCTGCATTTAGCTGCAGCGGGCTTGATTACTAGTAAATAAATAAAAGTCCAAAAGAACACGAATCTCCAAAAGAGGGTGGTGGTGCTATATCATTCTGGCATTTCTCCATAGCAATATGGCAGTGTTGATTTTTATTATAAATGCATCTATGATGTGGCATTGCCGCATAGAAGTGTGGAAGTGCCTTTATTAAAAAAATTAATTTTGGGTCTTGTGGGAGGGGAAGTTTCAGTCCATGACAGAACTGCTATGCTGTGATTGGTGGCTTGCTGTGATTGACAAGGAGTGGAGGGAGAAGTTCATTTTACTTTCCCTTGCAGCCTCATCAGGTGGCAAAAAGCTGCGATGGGGCAGACAGAAAACATGGGAGAGGTCTTCCGTGAGGAGGGCTGCAAACACAAGGTTTATCACCCCACATTTGCAAGCAGGAAGCCACTCACATTTTACCCCTCCATGTGGAGATAGTCTTGTTTTCAGAGATGTCAGGGATTAAAATTGGGACCTTCTGTGTGCAAAGCAGGTATTCTACAGCTACTTTCTTGTAAAGATCATAGACCTACAGTAATAGAACCTCCCCACCATCATTAAAGAATAAAATTGAAAGGTGCTCTCCAAGGGAGAATTATAAGGATAATTTCCACCAGTTGTGATGACACTGTCTTGACTGGACGGTTGCAATGCTAAATTTGTTACCTTTCACCAAAGAGGAAGAACAGGTTCCTTCACATCTTCATATGCATGTATAATTGCATGTAAGCACTGTTAAGATATAACTTTTCCTATCACTGGAGCTGAACTTAAAATCCAGTTTGGCGTAGTAGTTAGGAGTGCAGACTTCTAATTTGGTGAGCTGGGTTTGATTCTGCACTCCCCCACAGACAGCTGGGTGACCTTGGGCTCGCCACAGCACTGATAAAGCTGTTCCAACCGAGCATTAATATCAGGGCTCTCTCAGCCTCACCTACCTCACAGGGTGTCTGTTGTAGGGAGAGGAAAAGGAAGGCAAATGTATGCCACTTTGAGAAAAGTGGCATATAAGAACCAACTCTTCTTGAATTCAGTTGTGTGGCCAAAGAGTGAGAGAAAGAATGTCACACAAATCTGAATCTGAATCACAAATGATTAATGGAACATAATCAGATGGTGCCATTACTTATTTGTCAACAAGATTACTTTCCATGGATTATCTAGAACTCATCTTGTAAATGATTCAGCACATATCCATTTCATGACATAAGGTTGTGCAAAATCATCAGAAAGTGAATCAAAGTCAGTAGGCTTACTTATAACAGAGATGTATGCCACAACATTTATCTAGATGTATTCATAAACAGATGGAGAATTGTTTCTTTTGCTTGGGTGAGGCCTCTAAAACATAGCTGGAAAAACCTTTCACTTTATCCTCCACTGAAATAGACCATTGTTCTTGTTCATTCATCCATTAGGAATTTAAGACCATGATATGAGGAAGTGGCAAATAATACTTTACTTGAATAAACATGAATATTGTCTAAAAATATAACAAGTGCAACCAGTTCCTCAAGTTTACTATGCCTTATAACTAAAAATAACTTGGAAACATAAAGTGACATTAACAGATACCTAGACCTGTGCTGAATAGACCAAGTATTAGCATCACTTATCACACCAAGTTTCAGGATTTGTTTGTTCTGCAAAGTGCCAACAGTTCCCTTTTATACCATTCTTTTACACTACTATATCTTTATATCCCACTAACTTAATGCTATTGCTAAACATCACTTCCAGCTGAAGATGTTTATAATTTCAGCAATGTCTTAGCCATTTGATCTTTTTGCCTCTCTGTGCTTGAGCAGCATGATTTTATAAATATGCAGAATTGCTCCATTTTTCTACCTTATTGGTCTACTGAGAGTGTTGACTTGCCAGCTCCAGATTGGGAAGTTTCTGGAGATTTGGGGGTGAAATCTACAGAGTTTGTAGAGGGCATGCATGGTATAATACCATACAGTCCACCCTCCAAAGCTACCATTTTCTTCAGGGGAGCTGCGCTCTGTTGACCAGAGATCAGTGATAATTCCAGGAGGTCTCTAGGCCCTGCCTGGAAGCTGGCAACCCTATCTAGCAGAGTGCTCTCACAGCATGAAAAGCTTCAGGCTCCAATGCAATGCATGATGAGTGAGGCAGGCAACGGCTCAGTGGTAGCTGAGCACATGCTTTGCATTTCCTGGCCTGAACAGTTTGAAAGGACCCCATGTAGGAGACATGAGAAGGACCTCTTCCTAGCAAGTGGCTGCCAGTGTGGTACTTGATGCGCCAATGGGCTGACAGCCTCGTCTATGTGGTTTGTAGAGATCCAGATGTCTTTCCTAGCATAGGAAAACACAGTTGTTGTTCTCAGCTCTCAAATACAGATCCCTTAAATATTTGGATAAAGAAGTGAGACAGATTCATATTTTGGAGGCAACCTTCCACAATTTTATTGCTAACAACAGACATCCTCTTCCAAAGGGGAAAAAAATCTTAAGGTAAGCCATAGGTAAACACTGAAGAAGAGGTTGGTCCAAAATACGTGTTTTAAAACACACTGACAAGAAATGCCAGGCATAGCCTAGTGTAGAAACAGAACAGAAAGACAGAAACTCAGTGTTTTAGCTTCCGCTGAAAGATCCACACAGAGTAAACTGAACAGACCACAATTTATGTGTATGGGAGTTGTAAGAGGTTGAGCTGACTCTTAACCATCCTAAAATGTGGTACATTTGTTGAGTGACATTTGTTGCAGAAGGAAGACAAGGCAATGTTATGCTAGTTATTTACTTGCAAAAGGTAGTAGGGACATACTCCAGATGAAAGAAACAAAGTGGAATACTTTCAATGTCTCTTCCTGAGTTTTCGACTCCTTGGCGCTACAGTGCTCTCAGTTGAACTCACTGATGATGTGATGAAAGCTTCCCACCCCCTGGAAGCCAGACCTTAGACTAAGGAAATGAGGGTGTTGGGAAGGTTGTCGCTTTCACTTCTGCCAAAGGCCAGGAACATTTTCTTCCCTATTTTCTTCCAGCAGCCAAACCACTACTAAATCACATGCTCAAAATGTCAAATGCAGAAAACGTTCTGTAGAAAATGAAATTCATTGCACTGATTTGAGACATTTTGATGTTTGCTCCACCTGAATCCATTTTCATCCCACATTTTCAGTTATCAAATTGACATCTATATTTTCTCCTCTTGCCTACACTTCAAAGATGTGTTATATTATTTTGTAAAACCCTACCCCACCCCAGTGAATCCTGTCTTCTGTGTTAAGACAATTAATTCCTTCCTTTTATCTACACAGAATGAGATGCCTTCTCACATTTCTCAAAAACTAGTTATTTCATTCTGGCCTGGCTGTTTTCCCTGGAAGTAACATGCCACAGATAAAACTGACAATGGGATGTTTTCCCTAGCCCAGTACATTTCTATTTAGTTGATTGCCAGTTGAGCTACTGATCTGTTGGAGGCAATAATATAACATTAATTCACATACCTGCTACTCGAGACCTATTCGCCAATCTCTACTGAAACAGAGGCATTTAAAACCCATTCCGAGGGCTCAGATTTTCATCTATTTCCTGTGAGCTATGGTATTTCTGACACCAACAAATTGGCAATGGGGGCTGGTGAAGATATGCCTCTTGTGCATCTGTTTCTATTTATATCACTATAGCTACACCTTGCCTTATCTGTAGGCTAGGAAAGCTGTTTGTGTTCCATTGATAACAGCTAGAGCTCTGCTCTCAGAGTAAGATTATTCTCCAAGCTGCAACCAACCCAGAATTATACCCCCTCATGTGTACAGCGTACTTCGCACTGTAGCCCCCTCCCCCCCAAAAGGTGGACTTCTAGGGGAAATAGGGAAATAGTCCTAAGAATTATAGGAAGGTTCCCAAGCAGGCAGCTAGTTGCTTAGGTGCCTAACATTTGCCATTAGCACTTGAATGTAACAACAGTATTTATTCAACCAGGGTACCACAGGCTTAGGTTCTATTAATAAATTTGCACATAGTAGGTAGTCTTTTCCACTAGCACTTAGGTTTGTGCCATATAAATGGCTCCCAATGAGCTATTGCCCAAACAGAAGTACTAGCAGAAGCAAAACACTTCTCTGGGGGGGGGGGGCAGAGGATATCTAGAATGCATGGATTTGAGCCAAACTGAGTATCAAATGAGGAGAACAAACACCAGGAGATAACCATTACTTTTATGTCCTGCTGACAAGTGAATGTAATAGTCTGTGAAGTAGAACATAGCTTAGATGCAGCAAGGCTGCAGTGACATTCTTATGATCCATTTGATCATATGATGGTGCACCACTTGTAGCTTTCTGCATAACCCGTTGCCATTCTTCTTTCTTATCCGCATCCCCATTATAAAAATTATCTGCAGAAATGGCTTCATGTCTGCAAGCACACACAGCTGATCACCTGAAATACTATAGAAGCCCATGCCACAGCCAGCCTCCAAAGAGCCACACTTTCCTTTGTTTTTCATGGTTACTGTGTGGGGAGGGCTGGTTCTAAACAGAAGGGGAAGTCTTATTACATTAATTGTTAACCTGTGAACAAAAGCTACTTTCTTTCTAGGTAACATCAACATGCCATCTTGTATTGTAATAACAAATTTGCACCTTTCTATAGAGAACCTCATTTAATACCAAATCTGTGCAATTCAGAAATGCAAAAACAGTACGTGGTACAATCCCCCTTTCGACTGTATTATTTGAAGCTATGGGATAGGATGAGGAATCATACTTTTGAATGCTTCTCCAAGAAAATCCCATAGTCAGTTTTATTTATGGCATGTTACTTCTGATATATAGAGTGGGGTTTCTCAAGCATATAATCTCTCAAGAAGGACAAAGTTTGAGATCAGTAACACTTCCTCAGATAAAGTTTGTTGGTCTTAAAGGTGCCACTGGACTCAAACTTTGTTGCTTCAGACCAACTTGGGTACCAACCGGAATCCATCTCTCAAGTAGTCTGAAATGGTATCCTCAAGGAATGGCTGTACAGTTCTGCAAGACCTGCAAGATGGAGTTCTTCCACTAGGTCTTTGGGTGGGGCTAGTGACATGATAACATCTATTGCACCCCATCTATTTATCAACTCACTATTTTCATCTACCATCGTTATAAGCCCCTACTCATTCTTGACTCTGAAGAGTACATAGGAAGCATCTTAAGATGGGTTGTATTTGCTGACTTAATTTGCACTGCCATCAATTAATATTTTAAATCAATTTTAATCAATATTACTTAATTTTATTGATTGTATTGTTACACCTGTTATACAGTGCTCTAAGTCGGCCCTGCTGGGAGGGCAGTATAAAAATCAAATAAACAAACAAACTGGAAATATGTGATTATTATAGTTGACCAGTAGAATAGCACATAAAAATATCCTAAAGCCTAGTCCATTTCTGGGTTGCCCATTATTCAAAATATTGGAAGCAGCAATATATCTGTCACAATAGTACAGAAAGGACAGTAAATACCTCAGAATGTGGCATGACCTGCAATGGTCAAAGCTAAGGCCAAGCTACACACCACTGGGAGGGTCAATAATAGAACCAGGTTTGTTGGTGCCCAGTTTCCTAGTCCAAGGATCTGATCAATCTGCCATCATCTAACCACATTTCCACTGGATACTTTTCACATAATGCTATGGCCACGAGGAAAGATGTGGTATAAGCCTCAAAGTTACTAAGGCCAGGGTAACAAAAATGGAAAAGGCCTGCAAGGGAAATTGAAAAAGATGCCAGAGGCAAGGGGAACAAAAACCTTGTGAGCTTACCACCTGAAGACAACCTGAAAAGCTGGTACTCAGATAAACAAGGCTATGGCAAAGAGTCTACCCAACTTGACTAATAGAAATTACTAGAATTTATATTCTTTCTGTTTTAAAGACTCAAGGACATCAGTTGCATGGAAAAGGTCCTGAAACCAGATCATGATTTCTAATGTCATATCTATTATCATATTAAAACTCTGAACAGTAGGAGGGCTTCAGTAAAATTCAGCGTTTCAAAGATTCTCCCAACACACTTTTTTGTGTTATTACAATAATCAAGTCTTATAATTTTATCAAAAGTTATTATCTAAGAATGTTTCAGCATTTATTTATTTATTGCATTTATATGCTACCCTTCCCTATGCACTCAGGGTGGCTTATGTAATTTAAATTCAAATACAATTGCACAATATTATAAATATATAGATTTAAAATTAAAATTCAGTCAAAATATAGTTTGTCATCATTTAAAACAATAAAACTGCACAATAGTAATAAATGAATTGTAATCTGTCTCCTATTTCTGGGAATGGAAGAAGGTCATTGTCTTTGGTTAGGTGAAGTTAAACAGGAAGGCCAGCAGTATGTATTTATTATTTGATTTCTAGACCGCAACTCCCAGCGAACTGACTCGCAGCAGCAATTTACAACTTATATATAAAAACATAGTTACATAAAAATCTGATAACCATAAAATCCCCAAATCTTACATCCAATAAAATTAAACACAAATAAACAATAAAATACGACAGAACAAGATAGCGGCACAACTAGAAGATCCCCCCCAGCCTCCAATGCAGTGGATTCGGTGGGCTGTAGCTAGGGATATGGCATATAGCAGGGTGGTTCTATATGTCTAATACCCAGAAACCGGGGGGGGGGGTGAGTTTAGATGTTTTTCTTTAGGCCTCAACCACAGGTCTGGTGGAGCAGCTCAGTTTTACAATTTTAAAATTTTACAGAAGATAGTATTTTATGAGAGAACACTTCCTAGTACAGTGAACCTTGGGAGCATTTGAAGTTGTCTGTCTGACATTCCATGATCATCTTGTACTTCAGCCACAGAAGAGCAGTGAGAGACATACATTTGCCCTTTCCAGAAAGCAAAAGGTCTTCTGTTTGGAGCTCAGCAACCCTCCCACCTTGAAAAGCTGGCAGTAGATCTTTCTCTTCTTCAGAGAATGAGGACAACCTCAAAACTACACAATCATACAAAGCAGTGGGGGCTCAAAAGTATGGCTATTTCTCTGTTGCCCACCCTCATGGTGACATCTCCTAAGCAGAGATGCACCATTCTAAATAGAATGAATTCAATGGAGTCTGAGAGATGAAATTGTGAATAGAATGACACTGTGAATATTATAAACAGGAAGGACATGGTGTTACGCGTTCTTATGTATACTGGGTGTTTACATACCTTGCCTTTCTCCTGACAATGCTCTGTTAAACCCATTTTCCACAAACTAATAATTAAAACTGATAAGGCAGAGACCACATGAGTAGCCTTCAAGTTTCCTCATAAACTCTTTGAAATAGCTCTTGCCCTAAAACCTTGCTAGAAGGCCCCAGCAGTTGATAAAGCACATAAATGCTTCTAAAAGATAAACATAGGGATTTACAAACTCTCTTACTAGACGGTAATGAGATTGACAGCAGTAGATTGCCAATAGTGAATCATAGGCAAAGGCTGTGGACCCAAATCACTACATAAACAGCCTACCACCCTGTTCACCATTATTTGACAGTAAACCCCACTAAATAAAGTGGAACACATTTTACTTCCACACAGCAATTATATAAAACATCAGTGCTGTTAACCCCTTATATAAAACATCAGTGCTGTTAACCCCTTCCCCCTAAATCCCGCCTGAAAAATCTCCAGGAATTTGCCAACCGAGAGTTGAGAAGAACAGAACAGCGGGGTTTCTGAACCCCACTTTTCATTACCCAAAGTCTCAAAGCTTACAATTGCCTACCTTTCTTCTCCCCAAAACAGTAATTCTGTGAGGCAGGCAGGGCTGAGAGAGCTCTGGGAGGACTACAATTGCCCCAAGGTAACTCACATTAGAGGCCTCAGCAATTAACATGTGAGGTCAGGCTAGCTCACCTCTAGGTCCCCCAACACAAACACACCGTGACACTAACTCAATTTCCCCAACACAAACATACCACGGCTCTAACTCAAACAGTATGCCTGGGTCACACCAAGGCAACACTGGGCCAAATGGTCAGATCTACATATCTTTCCTGGGCCTCTTGTGGCGCAGAGTGGTAAGGCAGCCGTCTGAAAGCTTTGCCCATGAGGCTGGGAGTTCAATCCCAGCAGCCGGCTCAAGGTTGACTCAGCCTTCCATTCTTCCGAGGTCGGTAAAATGAGTACCCAGCTTGCTGGGGGGTAAACGGTAATGACTGGGGAAGGCACTGGCAAACCACCCCGTATTGAGTCTGCCATGAAAACGCTGGAGGGCGTCACCCCAAGGGTCAGACATGACTCGGTGCTTGCACAGGGGATACCTTTACCTTTACCTTTACATATCTTTCCTATTGCATAGCCGGGATACTTGAAAGGTGCCCTGGGGGGGTGGTATAAATTGGTTGCTTAGACCAACAGCCTCATTCTCGCAGATCCTAATTTCCATCAGGATCCTGCTAGAGAACTACAATTAACCTAATCCTCGCATATCTCCCATCTGTGTGTGTGTGGGGGGGGGGGGAGGACGGGATTAGACAGGGTCTTCCTTCACTTTCTGTCACACAGCATCTCTGCATTGATTCTATTTTATGTAACTCAGGAATGATGTTAAGTAAATCCTTTCCTTCTTTCAACACGTTGGTCTCAGAATGGTTATTGGACCTCTGCAATAGGTGGAACCCATGAAGGTTTGAGGGGGGCCCTCCTAAACCTTTCTTTACATAACCACTACACCAAGTTGGCAACCCCAGCCATTTTAGAGGTCTCTGATCAGGAGAGGAAGGAATTTAGCTGCATGCAACTGTTTCTCCTGACATTCTCTCAAAGCAATTCTAAGTCTGGCATTTTTTACTTCAATATGCCAACACAGGCTACTCAGGCACCCTGACTTACAAGGAAGCCACACCCAGCATCCAGGTCCACTGGCAGCATCTTGGTTGTCCTGACAATGATGCTTCCGTTCTCCTTCTTTTACTGTGTGCTGTGAAGAATTACATTGGCCTACTGACTGTTGCTTCCCTGACAGCCACGGAGTCCGTTATGATCTAATATGCATACTGGATGGGATACACGCTTCTGGATAGCTGTGTGTGAATGAGATCTTGCAGTACTTGTGGTCTGTAAGCTAAATATGAGCAGGCAGTATGATGCAGCAGTAGGGAAGGTCATAGCCTTTGGTTAGGTGACGTTAAACAGGAAGGCCAGATTGCCAAGGGAAACTCATGTATTTTTAAATAAACCATTTTACCAACTTAATATAATTTCACGCATCCAGATAAGGTTATATTTGGGCTATTCTGGGTCCTACTGTGACAGACTGCACTATTCAAGAGCTTAGAAGTGCCATACAAAGAGCCTAAAGGGCTATGAGAGCCTTATGTGACAGGCTGTTCCAAGCAATCTGATTGGTTAGTATCAGCTGAGCACAGAAGACTTCTGAACTGAATACTGAGATTTCATTTGGAATTTAGCCCTGACTGAGAGCAGTTACACACAGACAGAAGAACTGAGGACAGTTGGCAAGGATGAATGGGTAGTTAGATGGAGACTCCTATTTAGGTCAAGGAAAGGGGATAGATCTTCTAGAGAGAGAATAAAATTTCCTACACAGTCAAATAGGGAATCAGCTCCGAAGACTGCAGAGATCCCTGGTCTGGTGTGGTTAGAAACTTTAAGAATCTGTTAAAAACTCAAGATGAATAGTGGTGTTTCAAGAGATGGGGTTTTGATACTGGAAAGAGTTGGTTCTGGAAAACAAAAGAGTCAGAGAATACTCAAAGGAAATGTTCTAGAGCAGTGGTCCCCAACCTGCGGGCCGCGGCCCGGCGCCGGGCCGCAAAGGCCATGGCGCCGGGCCGCGGCTCCCTCTCCCCGCCCCCCCCACCCCCGCAGTAAAAAACTTCCCAGGCCGCAAGCTTGCGGCCCGGGAAGCTACTTACTGCGGGAGGGCGGGGAGAAGGAATCAGGGCCGGGCTGCGCCCGTGCAGGCCGCGTCGGCGCGGCCCGATCCACGGGCGCGGCCCGCGGGTGTGGCCCGATCCGCGGGCGCGGCCGGGTGCGGCCGGCGGGCGCGGCCGGGCGTGGCTCGCGGGTGCGGCCGGCGGGCGCGGCCGGGCGCGGCCCGATCCGCGGGCGCGGCCGCGGGCGCGGCCCGAAGCGTGGGCGTGGCCCGCGCGGGCGCGGTCCCTGCGGGCGCGGCCCAATGCCCTGCCGGTCCCCAGCCTAAAAAAGGTTGGGGACCACTGTTCTAGAGTTTTTGGGAAAACACTGAACAAAAGCCTCTCAACATAAAGATTTAAGTAACTGAATAGCTTAAAAAGCTCTCATTAGCCTGAAAAATAAGAACAAATGTCTTTGTATGTATCGATTTTATTTCAGAGTTATCTATACTGAGTTACTTCAGAAATTTCAGTCCCTGATGTCACCTGACCTTTCCCCTCTAACTAAAACAAATAGTTAATTCTGAATTTTTAAATGGCTCAAGTACCATTTAAGCCAGGGGTAGTCAAACTGCGGCCCTCCAGATGTCCATGGACTACAATTCCCAGGAGCCCTTGCCAGCATTCGCTGGCGAATGCTGGCAAGGGCTCCTGGGAATTGTAGTCCATGGACATCTGGAGGGCCGCAGTTTGACTACCCCTGATTTAAGCTGTTCAAGCTGAAGGGCGATTCTGATCCTACCCTCAGGTTCCTGATCTGAGCCAGCATTAAAATATCTTCCTGACACAGGGTGGGACCACTAAAAATTTTCAGCTGCTCAGTCAGAAAGGGAAGGAAAAACTGAGGGAAAATTTGCCTCTGAGGAAGGAAAGTGGATGGGGCTGTACACACTTTGTCCTACCTAACTCTAGTAAAAAGTACCGATGCCCGTATACTGGCAGCCCAAATTGTTCCATGTTGTTTTCTGTTTTAAGTGTAGTGTTAAGTAACATACTATTTAAATGACTTTGGACTTTTAGAACACAGAAATATAATTTACAGGATGGTTTGTCCCTTGAGAAGGCAGCTGGCAAATTAAATTGACAACCAAGTCCCAGATTATACAAAACAGAAAACCCCAGCACTATGACTGGCAGGATAGTGTTGATGATTTTGGCAGGACTCAGGATCTGGATTATGCTCAGTTCTGTAGGTGTGGTCCTTCTAAGGCTGTTACAATGGCGTGGCAGAAAAGCCAGGAGTAAGGCAAACTGATGGATAAAAAATGCAGCAACTCCACAGTGGTCACTGCAACACTCATCACCAGTGCTGAGTTTATAAAATCAGAAAGGAATAAAAGCCACTGTAAGATTTTTTTTTAGCTTGTAATTTTAGGGCCGGGAAATGTTTTGTTTGACCTAATACTCTGCTTTCCTAACAGGAAGAACTCCACCAAGGATAGTTTTTGGAACTTCTTAAATTTGAAAGCAGATGTGACTGGGTGGGCTTAACCCTTTCTTTCGGCCTCCTTTAGGAATTCCAGCTTTCTGGTAGACAAACAAAGAGAAACCAAAAAGAATATCTCAGTCTCATATGTAATGTCTTCCCTGGTCAAAAGTAGCCCTGGGAGCCCATTGCCTATTATCAAAACAGCCCTAGAATAGAAGGAGGGTAAAAACATACTTAGGCACCACAACTGCACTTTAGATCAGGCACTCTGCAGTTGCTTTTGTTAACTTAATTTCATATCTGTATCATCACACTTGTTTTGGCCCTTAGAATTGATCCAATAATATGCCAAGCCAAACTACTAGTACTCTACTTGACCCCGGAACACCTAGCCACAGTGATCCATGTGATGGTCACCTCTAGACTGGACTTCTGCAACTCACTCTGTACAGGTTTGCCCTCAACCTTGATCTGGAAATTACAGCTGGTCCAGAATGCAGTGGCCAGGGTCCTTACAGGAACACCATGGAGATCCCATATTCGGCCCATTCTCCAACAACTGCCCTGGCTACCAGTCGAATTCCAGGTCAGACTTAAGGTCATACGTGGTCAGGGCCCAGTGTACCTGAAGGACCGCCTCTCTGCCTACACCCCTCAAAGAGTTGTAAACTCTGCCACCTCCAACTACCTGGTGATCCCAAGGAAGCTCACTTGACCTCAACCAGGGCCAGAGCTTTCTCTGTCCTGGCCTCCACATGGTGGAATGAGCTCTTGGGGAGATCCTAGCTGGAGCTAGATCAATTCTGCAGGGCCTGCAAAAGGCAGCTCTTCCACCAGGCATCTGGTTGAGCTCAACTGAAACTAATATAATCTATTACAGTGGTCCGCGGCCCCCGGTCCGGGGACCGGTACTGGTCCATGGATCGGTCAGTACCGATCTGCGGCTCCTCCTCGTCTTCAGCGGTCACCATGGCTGGGGCTCTCCTTTGGCGTGGCACTGCGCAGCTGCTGTTGGCAGCGCCTCCCAGCAGGCGGCGGGAAGTCAGGGGCACTGGAAGGAAAGCAAGCGGAGCAGGGGCTCAGGTGGCGATGTCTCTTGGCAAAAGACTACCTCTCCCCCGGGCCTCAGTAAAATTGTCAAACGTTGACTGGTCCCCGATGATAAAAAGGTTGGGGCCACTGATCTACTGGACCCCCTGGACCCCTCCCATGAAGCATATTCCCTGAACTGACCAACTACAGGACTGTTAAAATATTGATGTTGTTAAGCACTGTTCGCTCTGTTATCTTTGTTACTACTGTTTTAATTTGTAATGGTTACCAAATTATATTGTATACTGTATTATTCCATGTAAACTGCAGTATATAAATATAATAAATAAATAAATAAATAATAAGTGGCCATTCTCTCTCATTACCTGTAAAAGGAACACACTTGAACTCAGAGTTTATTTTATTTCAGCTTATCTATCCCTTCTTCCTTTGTATTATATTTATTAATTTATAAGCCATTTAGGCAACAGTCATCTATTATATTATTTACATAGCTCTTAATATGATAGGGTCCCCTCAGCCTAGTTCAACTTGAACTAAGATTAGATTCTATTGCAAGGCCAGCTACATCACAGGTCTTAACAATTCTCAGATGACAACTACAAAATTCCAAAAGTGTTTAAGTGCCCAAGTTATAATGATATAGACATTTTAAGAACTTCCTAGCATTGGGCTTGGTTGTGCACATTGTGTACATAGGGGAGATATGCTTCATGCATTTGCTTCTGAGTTAGTTATTGTCCTCAAAGTGCTTGATTGTATGGGCCAAAACAAATGTGATTATGCAGATGTGAAATCACTCCTTGTGCAAAACACCACAGAACGTACCATGTAAGAGAGACAGCTAGACCAGTACCATCTATTGCACCATGATAACAATGTCACACTTATAAAACGCACAAGGCAGTTAATAAAAAACTCCAGCAGCAGAAGAAACTATACTGCAGCAGAAATCATGGAAGAAAGACTGGGGCAATGTTACCTGGAGTTTTACACTGCAATCACACCAAACTGGAAGAAAATGGAGCACACAGTCCGGATGGAAACTGTCCCCTACTCATTGTTGCATATGGATTTCCCACTTCTGGTCAACTGTTTCCAACACCACCACATCCCCTTCATTTCTCCCTATTGTGAGTTGTCTGCGGGAGACTAACGATGCAGTGAAGTCCCTTGGGGGTTGCTTGACTTTATTACAAGTTCCTCTGATGGTACAATAGCTCCTGAGGAGGCTGTGGGGGAGCATGCCTTAACGCTGTCCTCAGAACTGCCTGAGTTCTCGGAGGAGGTGCTCTCAACTCTCTCCATCTTGCCTTCCTCCATCTGACCGCTATCTCCTCCGGTTCCTTCTCTCTCTCTTTCCCTTTATACCCACCATGCTCTCCATCCACCCTCCCTTTTATCATCGGCCTTACCTTCTTGTTCCCTTTCTCCTACCTGATTACCTGAGGTGTCAATAGCCCCAAACCCACACCCCAGGGCCCAGTCTGCAGGATGACATCTGCTAGCATTCTCAGGCATGCAGCCAGGAGTTGTGTACTGGCCACCATGACTGGCTGCCCTCTCTGTCTCATGCTCTCCCTGTTCCCTCCAAAGGCAGCAGGATGGCTGGTAGAAGCTCCGTCACCGTCTTTGGGTCCACTCCAGCTTCACCTCACCATGTCACCCCTGCAGGTCTGCGTGCTGATGGGGCGTGGGCCAGCAGGCTCCCTCTTTTGCCTCTGATGCCATAGGAGTCTCTGAGGCTGTGGGTATCTTCTTGAGCCTGGGTATGCTGGCTCCTGCTTCGTGTGGGTCCTGGGGCGTCCAGGTGAGTCCAACCTCCCAGGCTGGAGACTTGGGAGGCCAGTCAGTACAGGGAGGGAGTGTGGACACTCCCCCAACATAACATCTGTTCAACTGTTTTCAAAGACAATTTGCTTAACAATTAGCCAATGCTACTCAGCACAAACACAGAGCCATAATAATACATCAACTTCCCAATTCCAAAGCTCTGCATAAGTAATAATTAAAGTTAATGACTTGTATTACCAAATAAGATCATGACAGGCCCTGAAACTCTCCATAGTCATTTTGCTGTGTTTTCAAGTAATAAATAGAAAGCCATTTTTAAAAGGCCATTTTCCCAGCCTGTGACTATATTACATTTTGATGCAAGCTTGGTGTGTGTTGCAGCATTGAAACAACCATATGCATGGGAAATCACTGTTCGAAATTTACTACTCCTGACCAGAAATAAAATGAAGTGAGCTATTTGGTGAAATCAGCTTCTGACGTAGGGCACGAAAACATGCCAAATATGTTTTAACATAACTTTGTATAGTATAGGAGATGGGGATCTTGTTACAAGGAAATGGCAATAGCTTTCTTGGTTTTTCTCTTTCACTACTGCCAAGATGACTCGTAATGGATTAAAATGTTATGAAATAAATTCTGCACATAGAATGTGGGCTGAGATCATTTAAATTCATTTCCCTTGTGACCCCTTAATGTCCTGGAAGCTGTCAATGATAGGCAGTCTGTACTTGCGGTGTAAGTTTTCAGTCTCCCAAGACACATAAAGGGGCTTGTTTTTCACGCAGCTTCTATGATAGTATGTGAAAAAAATTAAATTTTTCTCTTGATTCCATGTGTTGCAATGAAGAGGAGGTATCCAAAAGACTGTAATGGCAGAGCAAAACACTCCATTTTTCCCCCTGAAACTTGGGCAGGATTCAAAAGAAAATATGCTTTAATAATATTCAAAGAAACAGATCCACAAACAGCTAAACAGCAGTCATACTGAGGTAACAGTATTTCAAGCTATGGAAGACAGTATTCAATAACAGATTTTGAAAGATTTTAACAAGATACAAAGGACATTTGTAAGAAGCATGAGAATTTTTCATTTTTTTCTGTTATCATTTTTTTATATTCTTTATATTCCAGCCTTTCTCAACTTTTTTTTACCATTGAGACACCTGTGAAATATTCTCCAGGCTTTGAGAAACCCAAGAAGTGGCATGATCATGCAAAATATGGTTGGGAAACAGCTGTGTACATGCCCACCTGGGGCCCTTTTCCCCTTCCCACCACCTTCAGGCCCATTATTGGCCATTTGAGGAGGGGGAAAGAGCAGTCAACATGACCCAATACATTTCAATCAAATTTGAAAAATATATTAAAAATTAATTAATTCCAACACATTTGGGAATCCTTCCAGGGCCATCAAGAAACCCCAGGCTTTCATGAAACCCTGGTGGAGAAAGTCTGTTATAGTCACAGAATCATAAAGTTGGATGGAACCTCCAGGGTCATCTAGTCCAACTACATGCACAATGCAGGAACTTACAACTATCTGCCAACCCACAGTGACCCCAGTTTCATACCCAAGTATTTCCCTTCTCTAAATCTCCAGAATCCAGCCTGGCCTGAAGGAAATTCACCTACTATCCTATAGTGGTATACCCAATTCCCTGGGTATGCAAGGAAAAGCCACAAGGAAGGGCCCACCCACTC
The DNA here is from genome assembly GCF_049243985.1 of Paroedura picta. Lineage (NCBI taxonomy): Eukaryota > Metazoa > Chordata > Lepidosauria > Squamata > Gekkonidae > Paroedura > Paroedura picta. The sequence goes on along the minus strand of NC_135376.1, from coordinate 56,742,000 downwards.
ACAATCTACCTAATTTCATAAAATCATCATTTCTGTCAGATGACTATCTAGCCTCTGCTTAAACATTTCCAAAGAAGGAAAACTCACTACCTCCCAAGGAAGCCTGTTCTACTCTTAACTGTGAGGAACTTCTTCCGGACATTTAGCCAAAAATTCTTTTCGATTAATTTCAACCCACTAGTTCTGGTCAAACCTTCTGAGGCAACAGACAACATCTCTGCTCCATCTTCTATATCAGTGGTCCCCAACCTTTTTATCACTGGGGACCGGTCAACACTTGACAATTTCACTGAGGCCCGGTAGTCTTTTGCCGAGGGATGTCGCCGCTGCCGCATGAAACCCTGTTCCACTTGCTTTTCCACTGGCACCCCTGACTTCCCGTCACCTGCTGGGAGGCGCTGCCAGCAGCAGCACAGTGCCACACCAAACAGGAGCCCCAGCCATGGCAGCTGCTGGAGAGCACCAAAGGTGAGCCGGCGGCAGAGTGGCAGGGCAACCCCCAAGGCAGCAGCCAGGGAGGAGGATGAGGAGGAGGCGTGGCCCGGTACCAACTGATCCACGGTCCGGTACTGGTCCCTGAACCGGGGGTTGGGGACCCACTGTTCTATATGACAGCCCTTCAAGTACTTGAAGATGGTTATCATATCACCTGTTGGTTGTTTTCTCTCCAGGCTTTCCCAGTGGCCCCTAGAACAATTTGCAGGCCTCAGTTGGTCTGTGACTCCACAGTACAATTCTATGCTGTCTTTTTGTCTACTGTAGCATGTAATCTAGCCATTTGGCAGAGCTATCCTTGAAGGCTGAGATCAGCTAGTCCAGAATATAGTAGTTGCCTCAATTGCTGATAAAATCAAAGTCCAGTAGCACCTTTAAGACCAACAAAGATTTATTCAGGACGTGAGCTTTCGAGTGCAAGCACTCACGTCCTGAATAAATCTTTGTTAGTCTTAAAGGTGCTACTGGACTCTGATTTTATTGTGCTACTTCAGACCAACACGGCTACCCTTTTGAATCTATCTCAATTGCTGATGTTATGAATGACAAATATATAAAATCCATTTTGTTGGAAATTTCACTGGTTAATTGCAAACTGCTTTACAGCAGAGTCTAATATACTTGTAGGCACTCCTCTCTACCCTTTAAGATCCAATCCTCAGAGCTTTTGTACTGCAGAGTGGTCCTTCTTGATAATGGTCACCAGATACTATCTCCTTGATGGACTCTGACAAATCTTAGCCCTTCTAAACAGATTTTAAATAACTGTCTGCTGAAAATCTTCTGATATTTAATGTGTTTTATTTGATAGTGTCTCTCAGCTTCCTTTTGACTGCTTTTGTTTACATGCTTAAACCCATTTATACATCATACTCTCTTAAGGAGGTATATGATTATGAAATTTCAGATAGTACCTAATACCAGCTGACACATCTAGTTTCAGTTGGAACACAGTTGCCCGAAAACAGTGGTTCTCAACCTTGGGGTTGGGACCCCTTTGGGGGTCAAATGACCCTTTCACAGGGGTCATGGCAGGACAGGCAGCTTGGCCAGGGGGTGCCATCCACACAAGAGCCTTGCAAGGTAGATCGAGATAGAGCATTTGTCTGTCTGGAGCAGCAGAAAAGAGCGAGATCGGCATGGTGGGACAAGAGGCAGAACTGAATTGATAAACCCCGGGGGGAAAAACAATTTATATACAAACATGAACAATGGATCTTCACGCCATTGCTCAGTTTTGGTTTAATTTCTGAAAAAGAACACTTGCATAATTTTATGGTTGGGGGTCATCACAACACGAGGAACTGTATTAAAGCATCAGGACATTAGGAAGGTTGAGAACCACTGCCCTAAAAGGTCAAACAGGCAGTGCATAGAGGCCAATGCCCTGTTCTGGTGCATTCTCAGCAAATCAGGAGCCAATGGAAGTTCTTAGATCTGGCAAGATATGATGCTGATAACTTCTACTTACCAACATGTGTATTCTGAAACAGCTGAAACTTCCAGACAGCCTTCAAAGGCAGCCCCCTCCAACTTAGATATAAATTAACCCATGGATAACAGCAGCTAAAACACGCAGAGTGAGGAAGAACTGCCACTGCCACACCAGACAAAGCTGGTAAAGATTAGATGCTGTATGGGAGCTCAGCACCTCTCTCTGAAAACCAAGATCTAATAACAAAATGAGAACATGATCCTTCAAGGAGAAAGCATGCAATGCCTGATTGGCTCTAAAACAGACAAACACCACAGTCTGTAGTTTCAATTTTATTGGCTCTCATCTAGCCCACTGCTGATCCCAAATTAGACAGAAATAAACAAGTCATTTTTAAAGCCAAGAAACTTTATAAAGCAATTTGCTATGTGGCATGAAATGCTTTGTAAAATCTACTGCTTATGTAAAAAAAGAAACCTTGCCTAATCCTATGCAGTTCTGAATAATGACTACCCAGAATGCAATTTGATGTGCTTATGTCCCATTCAGTATGAAAAAGCATACCTTCAGCTCTCACTGTTAGAGGTGTGCCAGTTCATTGTTCCAATAACTGGAAATTTGTGGTAATAGGCAGCGGTGCCCTATGCCACCTTCAAACGTCTTAAATATGAACTGTTCAGCAACTAAGAGGCATATAGGAAGATGCAAGGAATATAGAAAGGCAGGCTTAATTGTCATTCTCAAAAAGCCATGTTAAAAGCAACCTTCCTGTATCCTCCTGCATGAAAAAATGACTGAAATATTTAAAATAAAAACAGTAAAAGAAAAAACAACAACAGTAAAAGACCTCTTACCTATTGTCCTCCGAAGATCTTCACACAGGCTAATATGAGGGAATTTCAGGATTTCTTTCCACTTTTTGCTTTTACCTTTACGCTTTCCTCCACCCCCTGAAAAAGGAAAAAGATATTTGGATTAAAATTCTTTATTGCATTCCTGTTTCATGTTTCTCTCTCAAAGCTAGAATTTACCTAATACAGCTTAGCGTGATAAGTGGGATAGTGCCACCAGGCTTCTGGTTGAGGCCAGGCCTGGAAGATCAGGTCCCTCCCTATATAGGCCCCAGTATAAGCCCTGTAGAGGCACTGGCCTCGGTCAGCCGGGCATGGGCGCTTCTCACGGGGACAATGGTGGACCAGGGGGCCAGGGACCACCAGCAGATTCATACCTGCAGAGTGGAGAGCCCTATGGGAGGCATAACGAAACAAGCGGTCCTCCAGATAATCAGAGCCCAGTGAGGGGGAATTATTTAGCAGACTTTTCCAAGTGGCAGGGCCAATACTGAAGCCAAATTTAAATGAGACAAAACCAAAAGTATTTTAAAACAAACAAATATGCAAATGAAGCATAATATTATCATAGCAATTTTGGGTATTCTAGAGCAACAAAAATGTTTTAAATTCTTGAAAAAGCTGAGAACACACTATAGGAGGAGCAACATCAATTTCCAATTGTAGCAGGTGCTCCATTGCCTATAACATGAATCATCACTATCAATGCGTGATCAGAGTTGGTGTACTAGAACTGGAGAGAGGTGGAATTCTTCCATTAGGTTCACCTTCAAGAGAGACTCTTCCAGCTGTGAGAGGGATAGCCACATTATTCTAAAGTCTAACAAGATTTTATTCCACATAAACTTTCATGGCGTGGAGCATAAAGAAACCCTACAGGGTCAAGAGGTCATGAAATGCAAGCGGTATAGAGTGGCATGTAATTATGTCAAATTCAAACGTCATAACGAAAAATACAGAGCTTTGTCACTAATTTTTGTAATGGATGGGAAATGCCAAATTAAGATTTTTTAAAAATCTCACTGTAATGGTGATTATTCTAAGTCTTGATTCAAACTATGGGAAAGGTCAATAGGGTCAAACTAGGCAAGAGAGCATCCTCAAGGCTTCCACGGGTATGATCATGCCATTTAAAAAAGTAATTTAAAATGTTGCAAGCATGGCAGTCTGAAGTGCTCTTGATCTCCCCTCCACCACACTTTTATCAAGTCACCAAACGAACTCCCTCCTCCCTGTGGCTGTTTTGACACTTGAAAATGTGTGTGGGAGGAGAACAACAGCGCATCGATGCAAACTGTATCAAGATCGCATCACTGCAGTATTTTTACATGTCTTCAAAATTGCAATGGCCTCCTCATGGCAATCACAAGAATGCCTAGTTTGGCAGTTAATAGACTCCATTCCAGCTGCTGTACAACTGCTGTCCCTTTTACTGAAAGCTAGACACCTCAGAGTATTGATACTGCTGGGCTAGCTTCCAACCACATTTCCTATTAAATAAAGTAATTTGCACGTCCTAATCTCTGCATTTCTAAGATAGACCTAGATAGATCAAGATTTTTTCCTGTTCTCCCAAGCCTTACATAGCTGCACTATGCAAGTTTTCTGAATGAAGCCTCCTCAGTCTTAATGTAAAATCACCTTAGAGGATTTGCAGAACTGTACATTAGTTACTACAAAATCATTGGCTAAAGCATCCTTATAAAATGTGGCAATCACTCCCTTCCTTCACAGCAGCAATGAGAATATGAAATTAGGAGCATGAATCCAATGCATGAGGTAAAAACTGATGTAATTTTGTGGAGGAGGAAAGAAAAAATATGTACAAACATACCAAAATTGTGTATTTTTTTACCACGCCTTTCTGTCAGGATCTGGAAAGAGTCCCCTAGATACAAACATGATTGGTGCATTATTTAGCCAATGGCTTCATCCGTCTCTTATTTCTCGTCTATCAAAAAGAAAAAAACCACACCAACCCACAGCGGCACAGCCTGATGACTCACTTGCTCGTATCCAAGCACAATATAGCAGCCCTCTTTTTGCCTGTGACGTTTCTATGCTAAAGATTCCAATCAATGGCTTTAATCTGCCTGACCTTTCCAGCTCACAGCCTGTATCTTGGAGCTGTGCTCGTTTGCTCACTCCAAGTACAATTTGGCAAGATCACAGGCGTACGTTGTGCATGTGGGCTGAAACCGTGTACCTGTGACTGTGAGGACCTGAGGGACATACTGCTCTGAGAAAGCTAGGCAAGGCAAATTGTCTGACTGGGCTAAAAAGGAGGCAATAATTTCAGAGGTTGTGAAAATGAAGGCTACTCCACTACTGCCTTGACTCTTGCTTTCATGACATCTTTTCAGTAGGGAGGCTCTTAGATCTCAGCTACTATTTTTTTTAAAAAAATTGACAGGTACCATACGCTCCATGCTCTAGATTTACCACTTGGACTGTGTATAATTTTGACATCTCGTTTTGTGGGCTGAACCAGGCAGTGATTACCTTGTCACACTGTGGTCTCTGCACTCTTTATTAAATGCTCAGCATTTGGGCAGAGAGCCTTTTAACTAATGAAGGATCTTTGATATTCCTACTGTGCTACACCAGTGACAGGGCAAAGAAACAGGTGTTTGCTGCTCAACAAATAAGGCTGATACAGGAGGACTGGGGAGTGGTGGCAAGGCTGTATACAAGGGGGTGGGGGTTTAAATAAAAGAAATAATTAAAAACCCTACTAAATGAATCAGTGAAAACCAATTAATAATTGTAAGAGACAGAAAAATAATAGGGAAAGAATTTTAAAATTCAAGGAAAAGTGAGAAAGAATTAAGAAGTTTCATGAAGGTTCTGGAATGTATTGTACCCTCCTCCCTTTTAAAAATCCTATACATGGACCTGGGTGTAGAGTCAACTAAGAGGCCTGACAATTTGATGCTTAATTGTGGCATAAGTCGTCATCCTCCCAGGAACACGATAGACTGTCAGAGTAAGTGCTGAACTGTTCTGCAAAGTCTTGAGGATAAAAAGCCACAAAATATCCTGCAATTGAATCGAGGAAAAGAAAATTACTAGTAACATGACAAGTCTTGCATTGGAAAGAGATTTGGAGGCCTGGCTATATCTCTCAAGCTTCTAGCATGAACAACCCAGAGGGCTGAAGGAGGGATGCAGAAATTTCCCTGTTTTATGGAAGGATTAGAAGATTAGATAGTCCCTGGAATGGACAGAAGCAGTTCAGATGACACTCAGGGATCCATCAGCATCACCTATGAAGTGCTATAGACACCAGTGGTGGAACTGGTCCTTCCTCTTCATTCCTGCCTGCATTAAAGAATTGGCAGATCAGCATGGGTTTGGCAAACTGACTTTACAAGAGATTCTTGTGCAGTTATTTAATATGGATTAATAACTTTCCAATTGCCTTGGTTAAGGCACAAAGGCAAATGTGGGAGGTGTTAATGGTAAGACCATGGGTATGTTATATGCCTGAAAAGAGACTTCAAAGGAGGGAATGATGGGAAGAGATTTCAGGTCAATAAACAGAGGCAAATGAATGTATGATTACAAACAGACTCCAGTAAACATTCCCTTAGCATATTATGTGCTATAACTTCACGGGAACAAAAAGACTTGTGCCATTAAATGATTCTGAGAACCTCTCTGAAATTTTAATCTGCCTTAACAGACATAAGAGGAAAGATGCTTTCTTTGCTTCTTTTCAACCTATAAATATCCTCTTAAGCACTATGCAATAAAATGACCCAAACTGGATCCCTGCAGTCATGCATGGGAAAGCATGTGTTGTGGATGAGGGGCAGATAGACCTTGACAGTTATGAAAAGGACCACTGAGGTGGTACCCCAAATACTGGCAAAGCCTGGGGAAAACTCCACCTCACCAGATTAAAGCATTTTATAACCCTGAGAAAAACATGACATTTTCTTTGATGTGTCTATCAGTTGGCAGCCTTTTGGATTCCAGAACCTGGCATCCTGATTGAGTGATGTCCTCTGCACCCAAGTGCTGCTGCTGGTGGGGCTGAGAAGGAACCGTGCAGGATGAGGAGGGCTCCAGAGCTTGTGCATGGTACTTGCTGAGTGTGGGCTGTCATGCTGCATGTTGCTGCACGATGCCTGTGCACCGTTGATGCAGCACCCTGTTGAGGGGCAGATGTTTAAGGAATGCAAGTTCACCTAATTAGTAACCCTTTCCAGCTTCTTTTATTTGCTTATATCCTAGAACTGATCTATATTTACTCTTAGAACTGTCTGTTGTAGAGATAAAGCTGTTTAGTTCAGAACTGTTCCACAGATTCCTCGTTCAGTCCAAGACTGTCTGTCAGACACTACTATAAGTCCTAAATCCTGGCAATAGGGAAAATTAAGAGGCTGAAGCCGATGGCAGGATACCCAAAGAGAATTCCAACTTATCAGCTAACAGGAGTTGGAGGGAACAAAAAGGCACCTTTCTGCTCCAGCCTTCTACCAGACTTCGTACCACTGACAGAATCTCACTGACTGGGGAGAAAGCATATGAACCTCTAACAGCATCTTCCTGAGGGATGCTTGAAAAGCACAGTAGCAGCACTATGCCTCATCTACATCTGCAGCTATCTATATTATGAACAGTATCTTTTGTTCTCTGACATCATGTGGGTTGGTGATTTACACTGCATCTGTATCTTCCAAATAATCTACTTATCTTTTTTGCCAGCACATCATCACAATTTGATTTTGTGATTATGCTGCTATATCAGTCCCTCCAGGTACTACTTCTAATGGAAGTGCTTCTTTATGAAAGAAGGTACAGGTGGAGAAATAGCCATCTGGGGGAGTCTTTTAAAATTCTTCATGATATATAAAGGTACAGAAGGTATTAATATGAAATAAGCAACATGCTGAGTAACAGTTCACTTCTCTGTGGGGAGGGATATGATTTACTTTGAGAACTTTGTAGGGACAGAACAATCAAGTACTTATAATCCGAGGGAGAACCACATTCAAAACATTCCTCTTCATTATATAATAACTTTTAGAAAACCGAAAAGAATGACCATTCTTACCAAATGCATGCTCTTTCATTTGATTTGCAAATGGAGTGCATTCAAATAATGTTCTTTGAATCCCTTGTGGAAATTATTTTAGACTTTCCAGTGCAAGGAAGCTGATCTTTCCATGTTTTATAAATGCAACAAATGGCTTTGGATGTTACTTTGAAACAAACAAACAGGCTGCTCAAGTTCAACAACTACTTCCTGTCTTCCACATCCTAAATCAAAAGGACAGAACTGCAGCCATGGAGCATTTCCAGAAGACAAACAGTTGCACAGGGAAGGTTAGGCACCTTTTCCTCCTACCAGACAATTCTTCTGGACAAATGCAAGTCCATGACAATAACCATGCATCCTCAGCAAATGCACCTCAGTGCAACAGAACACTCAAAGCTTGACAAGCGCTTTTAGAAAGTTCTAGGGTAACTGTCAGAAACACCCCCCAAGAGGACTGATTTAAACATGACACCAGCAATGCAGAAGGGTTGCTGAACATGTTATACTATATGCTTTCACTTACCTGCTGATGTTTTCTCACTGTCTTAGCCTGCCTTCATCTTGGTCATAATTTAGTTATGTGGCGGACCTTTTGTTTAAATCAGACCTCCTTCTGTGATTTTGTACTTGCACCAAGTCTTATTGTAACTGGGCTGCTAACTGTGCAAAGCAGCTACACATGCTTAATTAGCACACCACAGGTCTGTTTACCCACATTTACCCCTTGGCTTATTCCTGAGCAATGGCATCATACAATGATTTCTTCCTTTTCTCAGTAGCTATGATACTGTCATGAGTAGGATCTATGATTTGCCCATTTGTTTGCTTTACCAAAAAGGAGACAATCTCATGCCTCTCCAGGAATTAGGGCTGATTCTGCACTTACTTTGTTTATTCAGTTGTGGCTCCTGATGAATTCAGATCAATTTAAACTCGGTTCTTCCTCTATCCCCCCCCCCCCGTTGAAGCAAAAAGTGTTTAGTATGTGATTAGGGAAGTTCAGAAGGGGGGGGAGACAAGCACAGCAGGACCCTCTTTCTTTCTTTTCTTGAAGGGGGGGGGGGAGGATTGGAGACAGCAAAGGAGGGTGAATAAATCCAAGAGGAAAATCTCTACTTAGAGAAGTTAGGGCTTCTGGAGCTTCTGCTGAGAGAAATTAGGGCTTCCCCTTTAAGGGAAGCCTTTGAACTGATGCCCTGGCCAATCAGGGCTTTTCTACAGTGTTGGAGGCTTGAGGCAGCAAGTTAGTTTCGGAAAAGCAGAGAGCTGCACCTTTACTCATGCCAATTTTTCAAATATCGAGGGTTATATCCACTCCAGGATATCGTGGGGGAAAGGTAGGGTCACTCTGGATCAATCATACTTGTTGCAGATCAAAAATTGAAATAACCCAAAATCAAAATGGAAATCACATTCTGTGTAGACGGCAGGGACTGAATCGACCTGGGATTGGAATAAAAGTTCCTTGCAGATTCAGCCTAGGTCTATCATATTCTCTCTTGGACTCCGAACCCAAAAAGTTGTTTTTTTGTGGTCCACTTGTACCCTACATCAGAATCCATAGCACTACCAATCTCAAAATGATGTAAGTGACACTGCGTGCTCCTTATGGACATATCTAAACTTAACAAAATTGGAGTCTCTTCTGTCAGCTCCTCACAACACAGAGATGGCTCTTTGTTTGCTCTTGCCTCTGGTCCTCAGGTTAAGACAGAACTAACTCAAATCTTATTAACATTTCTCATTATAGAGTGTGTGCCTTTGGTAGTGGATAAAGGCTAAGTCTCTTTGTAAATAAAGGCAGCTCGGAGGATTGACAATGAACAGATGTTCTGGGGGAATCCTCTCCTGCACCCACCAGTCAATGATGGGAAGTCAGAGGTCATGGATTTAATTACCCAATGAATTAATGCTGATGAATGGCTGTTTCCCCTAGTAATGTTGTTCGGGTCTGCCATAATGCTGTGTGCTTACAAAAGGATGCTTTCCTGTTGGAAAATAAACACACTGAAGAAGGCTTGAGTGAAATGAGAAGAACAATACCTTGGTTCTTCAAAGTTAAGAGGCACTCTGACATTCTTAATGGAAACTGGAATCCATGCTGGTGAGTTTGCTTTCCAGTGGTCTTAGTAAATTCGCTATATTGATGTTTCAAAAATCAATACACCACTAATCCCCACTTTCTGACTTCATTCAAATGGATTCCCACTCACCAAGTTAATCATACTAAAAAGCAGGGTAGCTGTTATCTTAGCTGAAGAGGGGAAATGATGGGATGGAAGGATGATGATTATATCTGCTGCCCATGTGACTGGGAATACTTTGGATGAGGCCATGATGAATAAACCACATGGTATCATCTGCAAACTTTTCAAATCTCTTGTTACTTGCTCCCAACAGAAAAGACAGAGAACTTGATTTTCTGTATTTCATTCCCTCCCCACCTTTAATTTTCTGAGCAACCTGGGATTAATAAATTAATCCACTCATAAATTAAGAAACACAAAAAGGGAAAGCAACCTGTGGCCATTTACAGTCCTTTCACATTTCTCATCCAGCACTCATACCAGCATCAGTTCCAGGACAGCAGTGCAATATAACATTGCCATGCTATGGGGAAGTCATCATTTTGTTTCAAGAAGACAACCACACTCCTGTTGGCCAGACTGAAGGGAGACTTGAAACAGAACTTCCAAGTACCTTCTAAGCACACATTTTCTAAAGCTTGAAGCGATCCCAAGTTACTGGAGAAGCCTTTTGCTACAGTTCCACTCTGTCATGTTATAACTTCTTTATTTGACATGCCTGCCTTCATTTTACTCTTTTGCTGAAGGCAGTTCTGTTATGAGTACGTCCTCTGAGAGCACCAGGCTGCGTGTGGAAAAATACGAGCCTGTCATATTGGAAAGTTCCCAGTTATAGTTCCTTGATATGACAAGATACTATATATTCAATATAATTCTGTTATGTTGTCACCACAGAAACATTGCCCCAGGAACAAACATGTTTTAGGGGGGGGGGGGAATGAACAAACCATTAAAAACAACACAGTCTAGGATGAGATTTCTTAAATCACAACACCGTAAATACTGGAGCACCATAAAAACAGTAATATAAATTGAAAGATCAAAATCAATCCACTGGAGAAGTTTTGAAGCCCCAGTGTCAAATAAAAGAAAAATAAAAGTTTTTGGCCTGCTGCTGAAATAATAAATGTTCAGTGCCAGATGGAGTCGCAGAGCTTTCCAAAGGAGAGGTGTAGCAACATAAAACATCCTATCCCCCCAAACCAGCCACCTCACCTCCAAAGGCAGGACCTGTGATAAGTGTATTAATGTGAGGTCAGGCTTACGTCAGAGCAAGAAGTAATGGAAAGCCTTAGAGTATGGCTCTGATACATCTAAAAATAGACACACCACACCAATCCATTGCTAAGATAAAACATACTGGAGGTTAGGATTCCTTGTTCCTCCTTAACTATTCCCAATTGTTGTTCCGAGAAAGTGAAATGCCACAAGAAAGACCAACCATGTACAAAAGGATATTTGTGTGCAATAAGAACTAAATTAACCAGCATATAACACATGATGCTTCGTGATTTGCCCAACCATTCTGTTTTCTAACGGCCAGTGAGAGAACACCCAAAGGTTTGGGGTTTCATGGTTACTGTAGAGAGTGAGTTTGTGCCACATGAAGCTACTGAGTTTTGAAATTTTATTTTATTTCTGTTATTCACTCTTAACTTAGGAAATGATGGCCTTGTATGCCAATAAAGGTTTAATGATATTGAGATATGCCCAACAATTACTTGAATACTCTCCCTTGTTACTCAAAGTAATTGCATAAACTCCCTTTTCAACATGTGCTCTCCTGAAGAAATGATGGTACTAGTAAAATGGAAGATCCAGTAAGCCATTGCAAATTCCAAGGACCCTGCAGAAAAGGGACATACAAAACTATCACTCTTCTATAAAATTGCTCAGAATCACAAAGGCTCAGTACACCTACAACACTGGCTGATCACCAAGCGATGGTTTGTTGAGGAGTATCCTATATGTGTTTCTCACATCCATTTAACTTTTGAAGATCACTAGGGTTACTGTTAGGTCTGCATCAAGACCCTTCTCAGGAGCTGTTAGGATTAAATCACAGTTTAAAACCATGGTATTTGCAAACTGTGGTTTTCTGCTAATCATGGTTTCTGAGGAAACTGACAACATCATTGTATGTATCTTAAGATAGTCTTTAAAGATGATACACAGCCTTAACCAACAGAAATGATACAACGATGAGGTTTTCCACATGGGGACAACACCACTGACATTGCAGCTGGCCATACAGTACACTCGTAAGGAGACGTAAGGAGTACACTCGTACACTCGTAAGGAGACACAGCAGAGTTTCCCTACAAAGATTTTACTGCTGCTAATGGGTTTAGTCTGTATTTTATCATTGGCATTTTTAGCTGCCCCAGAAGACTGAAAGAGAGTGGATATGAGAAGGTGCGTGCCCAAATGCTTGAGAAAAAATATTTTAAATAAAATAAGGTGAGATAGAATGTGGTCTGTCAATGTTACTGTACTGACAGAACCCTAATGAAGCTAGTGCTTGGTCTGGCAATCTTATTATCATCAGTGATTTACTGAACTACTGGTCATGCAACTATGGGGGTCAAGAGCCTGACATGAAAGGAGGGGATGTCAAGAACACAGAGAGTCTGGAAAGTTATTGCATCTACTGGAAAGGGAGAGTAAAAATGGCTTACTACCAGGAAGGGCCAAACCCTGCAGCTTTTGCAATACTAAAAACAAACAGCCCTTTCAAAAGAAGAATCTGCTTGAATATTAGCAGTTAAAGAAGGAAACACCAGCCTCCCAATGATCCAGGGTAGGAAAACTGAATCCTTGTATTTAACGTTGTAACAGGTCCTTATACTATCATTGAAAGAATGGTATATATTTCTCATTTCTTTCAGGTTAACCTTATTCCAAATATTGTATAAATGATTATCATTACCAAACTATCACATCTACTTTTCTGTGTCCTTAGTTGGTTAAATCATCAAAGAGCTCAAAATTGTGTATTCCCACACAGCTATTGATAGCAAATCTTTCATTTTCTAAGTATATATGACCAAATTTTTTGCTGTCAATAATATACACTGCTGAATATTGTCAAATGCCCAGCTTTCTGTCTGTCTTTCATATGACCAAACAGAGTCAAGAGAGGGTTTAGTTCTTATTTCACCGGCACGTTTCCACTATTTCTGCATCAAATAATGATACATCCCAATCTCCTTCTCAGAGAGGTGACACATTTTTGAATGGCTTTTTCAATTGTTTTGGGGCATAATACCATCTATATTAAGACTTTAATAATTCCCTCAGACGCCACATCCATTATGTCTTTTGGTTTATTATTAGAATCAGTAATCCAAGCTGGCATTGTCTCATTCCCATTTAAATTCAAATTTCATATCTGTATTCTAGTTATGTACTTAGGCCTTTTTGCAATTTTGTTTCATTACTCTAATGTCAAATCTGTTTGTTTTATATATGTATATATACGTGGATTTAAGACTTTTAAACATGTTTTTATTTTTAAAAAATATATCATGTTTACCAAGGGTTACATTTAAAAAAATCCCTGGCCAATGACTACATTAGATAACTTGAATCCAGACTAGTTTTTACTCACAAAGAGCATGGCACTTTCGTTGTTTCATTGCTTGAAGACTGCCAGTGAGGGGGAGTTCACCACCTCCTTAGGCAGCCTATTCCACTGCTGAACTACTGTGACTGTGAAACATTTTTTCCTGATATCTAGCCTATATCATTGTACTTGAAGTTTAAACCCATTACTGCGTGTCCTCTCCTCTGCAGCCAACAGAAACAGCATCCTGCCCTCCTCCAAGACCATTTATGCACTGGAGGTTTCATGCCAGGCTGCAGGCTGGAGTTTTAGTCGTGGCAGGTTGCTCTACCTCTTCCTGCAACCTCACGGGGGAGCATTTGGCCTGGTGCACCTCATCCAGCCCCGATTTGTGCTCCTGCACGGGAGCTGGGGCAGTAAAGTTCCCAGTGCATAATTGGTCCAAGTGACAACCTTTCAAATACTTAAAGAGGGCTATCATGTCCCCTTCTCAACCTCCTTTTCTCCAGGCTGAACATTCCCAAGTCCCTCAATCTATCTTCATAGGGCTTGGTCCCTTGGCCCCAGATCATCTTCGTCGCTCTCCTCTGTACCCTTTCAATTTTATCTACGTCCTTCTTGAAGTGAGGCCTCCAGAACTGCACACAGTACTCCAGGTTTCAGCTTCATTGTTAAAGATCAATGTAATGTTCTTATATATACTATTTGTGGAATTTCTTTGACTTACTTGTTACCTAAAATAAACCTGTCTCCTGAATTTATGATGAGGGAATTAACAGTTCTAGCAGAGATTGCTTTGTAAGAGTGGCACCAAGAAAGAATGCCTTATTTTTTTACGGGGGGAGTATCTAGGGAGAAATCTCGAGCACAAGCAGACTAGAAATTGATCAAGAAGAATTTTTATTGGAAAATAAATTTAAAAATTCCTAACACACATTCATGCTATTTAAACTATACAAGTAAACAGAAGAAAGTAAAGAGTTGAGACGGTGCAAAAGAGAATCAAATATTTGGGTCAGCAAAAGCAAAGTGCAGAAGTCCAATGAGGAGGTCCGTGCGGCAAAGCAGCAAAGAACAAGGCAGAAGACTATGCCGGGTGAGTGTTGGATTCAGACAACAACATACGCTGGATTTAGCTAAGCACAGTGTTTTTATAGTAAAAAATATATCCTGAGACCAGTTTTGTGTGATTAGCCTCTAAGACAATGGGCTGGGATTAGTCCTTAACAAAGAAACCTTGATGGGCTTATTGGGAAACCTCTGATGTGAGGTATGATAAGGGAATTCCTCAGATTTGCTATATTTGCATTCTGATCATTGGGTGTTGTGGAGCAACCTAGGCAATGGGAACCTGATGACCTAGCAATTAAGGGTTTGGAAAACAGCTGTAAGAATGACTTCACTGGAAAAAAGACATCAAGGGGAGACAATACTTGCAGGTGTGGAGGGTTGTTGAAGCAATTTAGCCAACTGCAAGATACCAAGGATTCCTATGTCCATGTTGTTTCAAGGAGAAGGTACAGTTAATGGCTTTGTGTAGATTAATTTCCTGTCCTTTGTTCAGATTAATTTCATCACTCCTGTGATAGTCAGAAATTCTCTTGGATGAGACTGGAATCTCACATAGAGACAACATTGCCCAATTTCTGATATGCAAAGATTTCTGGGCAAGCTCTGTGGCCTAGGTATCCTTGCCTAGGTACCAGAAATATTTTATTTTTCTAGATTGCCGTCAAATACAGCTCCTTAAGATTTATTTATTTAAATATTAAGTGGAGATGGAGATTTGCAGCTGCATTTCTCCTTGCACAGCGAAGAAGGTCCTGGGGACCTAATATAATGTATAATCAAGACCATATTTACTCAGCAGTAAGTTTCAGGGAGTCATCAGTTGCAAAATTATTTATCTAACCTGCAACACTATACAGTCAACACAATTGTTCTACTCTCAATTAACAGGGAAGATGAAGATCTGGACACTTAAATTTTCCCAAAAGGCTAAACAACACTGGCCCCAGGCCATTTAACAGTGGGAAAATGGCTTAGAGGGGAGGCTAAAAAATCCATTCTCCTTGCACAGTGGTTCCTATCCTCAATCAGGGCCTCGTGGGAATGGATTGTCAATGAACAGTGGAGATCCTGACTTGGAACTCCCAATGTATTGGCTAAGCTAAGCCTTCAGACAGCCTGTTCTCATGAACACATGACAGCCACTTCTTATGAAAACTCAACCTTCCTTCCAGCTTAGCCAGATTTCATGAATGACCATAAGAACATGAAAAGAATTCATGGAGACAGAGCTTTTAGTACACCAAATTTATACCATATCTGTGGAATGTACACCGAAGTCAATTGGTGCTACAGAATCAGATAATCAGCAACACAACATGCCAATATAGATGTCTTTAAAATATGACTATATTCCCCCTTGTGACATGTAAAATAATTATGTCAAGCATTTTTAGGCCTTCTGCTTAATATAGTTATGACGCCATCTTTCAATGTCTTCTTAGGAGAGCTGTCTCATAGTATTTAAATTGTATCCCTTTACCAATCTAGAGTAATTCACCTGTATTTATGATATCCTATAATTACTAACATAGTCAAATGCTCATGAAGTTAAAGGTTTAATAATACATTATATAGATTTGCAGAACTATAGTACGTTATCAAGCATCTCAGTCCTAAATATAGACACTGTTGTGTACTGCCTCTTTAACAGATTATCCCAATAGGCCTCGGAGCAAGTGGACAGTAGGATGGACTCAGTGCTTCTCTTTTTCATAGGGATGCCAGGTCACCCCTGGCTACCAGCAAGGGTTGAGGGAGTAGGAGAACTGGAGATTTGAAGATAGAATCTGGGGAGGACAGAGACCTCACTGGAGTCCAATGTCATAGAGGCTACCTTCCAAACCAGTCATTTTCTCATGAACACCTGGAGGACCACAGGTTGACTATCCCTGCTTTAAATATTAAATAAATTTTGCTTGGTGGAGTGGTAAGAGAGGGGCAGGATCCAAGCTCCTTCCATATCTAGGACATATAGATATAGAAGTATCCACATCCATAAACTGTGACTATATTATAATCTAGTTAACTCCTATCAAAGCTAAAATGCGACACAGCAAACTATTTTGAAAGCACAAATGCTCTCGCTTTGATGCACTGATGTTCCAGAGCATTTCGCATGAGTGCCTTCCACATCTGCTTGCATGCTTTTATAAATAGCTGAATGGAAAAAACTCATTGTGAATGAGCAACTGGAGAGGCAAAGGCAGCCTTGTGATTGAGTGCACAATGCAAGTGCATTAGGTCTACTGCCAAGAGAAGCTTTGGAGGCCTCCCTAACAAGAACAGCCTGTCCTGGGAATAGCGCTGTTTCCCTTCACTTTCTTCTAATCTCTGACCCAAGAAGCCACTCCTCCAAAAGACTGTGAAGCAATGATAAATGAAATACAGAAATAGTTGGACAGAACTGGTAATAGGAGGGAGGGATGGTGACAGCAAAGGCTGGAGGCAGGGAATTTGGCTTACTCAGAGGGTTTAAAAAAATGTGAGGGGTGACCATAAATGTGATTAAGTGGAAGCTGAAAATGATCAAAGCTACTATTTTAAGAAAAGTTTCATTTTTTAAAAAGTCTCTCCAAGATGAACTGGAGACCATGATTCCCGAATCTAACCCCTCAAAATTTACACTCCTTAATCAAACTGGAGCTTATTTTAGCTACTAGAAGAATCTGAGAATATGATCACTTACAGATGAGTGGTTTGTTCCTGATGAGTTACTACTGGGAAGCACCTTCCCCTTCCCACTGCATAGTGGTGCTTCCAGGCATCCTTGGTTCTCCTCCTTTTTCCTGAAATCTTTCCCAAACCTGCTTTGCCTGCAGACTGACACAAAGCTGAGGTGGCACCCATGTGGAAGGTCTAGATGGATTTTCCCAGGTCCCACTGGTACAATTTCCCCATTCCAAGCACTTCATGCAGACATTTCCCCCCCTCCCCTGCCCCACAAAAACTTCCAGGGGAATTTGAATCAAATTGACAACTGACTTGCTGTTTCAAGATTAATGATCTGTCCTTTCCCTTGTATCACCACAATAAAAGGGCTAGAAAATTACTTTTAAAAAACGAAAGCTGTGAAGTAGGAAAACCTGACTGACAATTGTTATGCAACTGCTGATTTAAAATGAAAAAGCCACCAGTGGCAGGGTGGTGGTCCCTGCAAGGAACTGGGCAGGAAACCTGCTATGTAGAAGCTCCACTGCTTGTATACTATGTTGGCATCCCCAGAAGCAATGGAAATCACACAAGTCTGTCGCCAAGTGGAAAACACCTTTCCCTTACTTGAAATCTCTTCCAGTCCCTCTGTTTGGATGTATCCAGCCAGAGCTTTTTTGTGCACAGGTTTTTCTAGACACACACACATCTAAACATTATTGTCAAGAGACTTCTCTTCATGCATCAAAATGTAACAAAGTTAAAGCCTGATTCTGACTGAAGAAGAAGAGTTGGTTTGTATATACTGCTTTTCTCTACCAGAAGGAGTCTCAAAGCAGCTTACAATCATCTTCCTTTTCCTTTCCCCATAACAGCCACCCTGTGAGGTAGGTGAGAGCCCTGATATTACTGCCCTGTCAGAACAGCTTTATCAGTGCTGTGGTGAGCCCAAGGTCACTCAGCTGGCTGCATGTGGAGGAGGAGCAGAGAATCAAGCCCAGCTCACCAGATTAGAAATCCGCACTCCTTACCACTACACCAAGCTGGCTGAGAGCTGAAAGTGTGTGTTATCCTATCCATCACCACAAAATGATTGCATTTCATTTGAGATAGAGAGAAATCATCCCATGTAATAGGAAGAAACAGCTCTGACAGTTTTCTCAGCCTTAATTCCACATCTGCAGAAAAGGACTGATCAATTATTTACCAGAAACAAGCTGATTTGGCCACACTGGTCCAGGTTTCTGTAACCTTACCACTTGATTGTTATAATGCCCTTTGTACCCGAGTGCTCTTGAAGACAACCCAGAAATTGCATTGGGAATATATCCTGCCCATCTTAACATAGCTACATTGGCTGCCAATTTGTTTCAGAGTCAAATTCAAGTTGCTGGTCATGACTGTTAAAATCCTGCATAGTTAAGGATCCACCTATCTAAACACACTCTCTCCACAGATGCCCACACATCAATTGTGGTATTCTTCTTGGTATCTAGAGCCTGCTATAGCCTGTTAGTGACTAGCATAATGCAGATTGGGCTCCCATAGTAGAAGGCGGGACCTACTTTAAAACTTTAAGATCATTTAGATTGCAAAGTCTTCTGATGATATCTTAAGCAAACAACATTATTGAGGAGGGAGTTAATGCAGATTTATTGCATTTTGTATTCCTAGAATTGTAAGCTGCCTTGGACCACATTGGAAAGGTAGAGTGTAAATATTTTAACAAAACAAATAATAAAGATGTGTAGTCCAATGGATACCCCCCTTTTTTTTAGAAATCAATGCTCATCTGATAAATATAGGAATATGAAAACTGCAAAGGAGACACAGGGCAAATAAAATAGTACACGTAAACTAGAATGGGTTAATAGTGATCAACTATTTGATGTTATTTTATTCATTGAAAATGCACATATTAATCTAATCTGTAAACAGCATCCCAGGTTGGCAGTGCTTGAACTGAACATAGGCTGGCCATCAGAGCACACATCTAAATACCAAGGGTTATGAAGGAAATGTGATGCAGTTATTGATAATAGCTGTCTACAGCTTTAATGTTAACAGATGTGTGTTTTTAAAGCAGTTGGCTGGAATGAATGGAATGTCCCAGTACAGTTCATATTTGCCAGAAAGAACATTCTAAATCCAAGAGAACGAGAGTACATCCTTGTAAAGTTTGTTGATATAAATAATTAGCAGTGTCTATAGCAAAACATATTTGAATCACCATATTTATTCAAGTTTGACCTTCACAACAAACAGCTAGATCTCAATACAACATGATAGTTTAATTTCCACTGTTGAAAAATCAACCATATGAGTTAACGCGGGAGTGGGATGGGGACGGACATCCCATTCTAAAAATATCACAGTCCTATCTTAAAATTTAGGAAAAACTCCTTCGATAAGAAGGACTGAGACTCCAAATGTTGCTTATTCATGAAAGACCGTATCTCTCACTGACGTCAACAGAAGCGCTGTAAATGCAGGGAGAGTGGCATATCAGAAGTGAGATCTGCCATGCAAATCCAAGTCAGGAATTTGCTCTAGGAATTTAGCTATCTCCCGATTAATTCAAGAAGAAATGCTACACAAACATGACTGCTGGCTCCTGCCTGTCTTAACTGGGTGGTGTAGTGCACTACACTACAGAATGGTTCCTATCTTAGAAAAGATATATGTCGCCTCACCACTACCATAGTGCTGCAAAATGTTTCTGAGTTTTCATAGAGGATGCAAATCTATTAATGCTCCTCCCTCCCCCAACAATTACCTAACAGAGTCAGGCCAATCTGCCCCAGTCAGCCAGATGGTACTCCATCTACTTTGGGGTCTTTCCGGGGGTTTTAGCATTACCAGTTGGTGACAGGCAACTTTAGTTGTCCCCACAGCCCTGAAGGTCAATGACAAACTACCTCTGCTTCTCACTTGCCTTGAAAAGCACTTGCTGGAGTTGCCATAGGTTGGCTGTGACTTGATGGACACATGCATACATACCTATTTCTTCTGGGATATATACTCATTTCTTTGAATCCTTGTCAGTTACAGTTACAAACCACCACTACCACCCCGGGTCTTAACTGGTACAAGTCCAGTATTCTGTTAACTTGAACGATCACCTCAGTCTGTAAAAAGTAGGACCTCTTCTGCTATTACCACGCTGCAAATGTCTTGAAGATATCTATGACACGATTTTTTCCACATCACAATCATCCTTCCTGGACAAAGGAAGAGTGCCAGTGTGGGAAAGACCTGTTTGCACTCTCCTCCTAAGTGACATGGAACTTCTTTGAGAAGCAGCTGCACTGCAATAACTTCCATGACTGCAAGAGTCCTAGAGAACAATTTTTAAAAAAGAAAATTCAACTAGAGAACAATTTTAATGGGCTCTGGCAGCAGCCAAACTCCATGAACAAAGAAGTGAAAAATGAACTCTGCAGAGAAGGTGGCGTAGATTTCCAGCTAACCGCGAACAAACCCAGAGTAATAAGAATGAGCAAAACTAGACTCTTTTAACAGACAAGAAAAGAATATTGAAGGGCTGAGACAATCTGAGGAAAACAAGCCAAAAGGTTGAGTTCTGTTCTTCCCTTTTCTTTACCTAACCCAAGTAAATTGCCACTCTTTGAAATAGCAAGCTGCATTCTGCAGGCACCTGGCCTGGAAGTCTCAACAGCAGACTGGCTATACTGCAGCTGGCATCGACTTGATCCTAGTTCAAGTAGTAAACTACACACCACAGGAAACTTAACTGCTTTGGGACCCTATACTCTTGTCAAGCCAGAAGGCAATATTTTGCGAGGCTGCTTTGCTTTGCAAGAATAGTAGAGGGTTTTGAATTGTATGGGATCTATTTGACAAATGGTGTAGGGCAGGGTGAGACAAGTGACCCAAGAAAAATGGGGACGTATATTTACTTTGTTTTGTAAAGATTTCATGTAATTGCTCATTGTCCAGGAGCCAGAGGAAATAAGCCATTAAATACCGTGCTGCCCAATCCCTCCTTCAGTTTCTTGCCCAAGTCTGTGGTTTCCATCAATGACAGGCCTTTCATATGGTTGGGATGCCCTTGGACAACTTCTGTAGCAAAGACTGCAGCCAGTTAAAGGAACGCAACAGTGAACCACTAATCCTCCCAGACCAAGAAATTCCTCCCAAAACCACATGGATTAACAGTGATCACATCGCCTTCCATAATATTAAACACTGAAACAAACAAACACAGACATTTTTAATATTAAAAAAATCCAAGATCAGACTCCATCTGCTGGAATGGATTTCCCTATGCACAAAGCTAAAATAAAATTGGCTTTGTGTCACTGAAAAGCTGTGGATTATAAAACAAAGAAGCAAAATTCATACTAAGAAGCCTACAATTTATATGTATGTGTGTTCTTTTCTGACTGTAGCTTTAACACTAGAACACTATCTTCCCTCCCTGTAGGAATTCAATCTGCACTGACTGATTGTCTGGAAATGACAGCAGAGAAAAAAAACTCCAACTAAACAAGAGAGGAAAGGAAGAGGATGGCGAAGCAAGCATTACAAGTAAATGCACCTGCACACATACGTTAGGTTTGTATTTCAGCCCATTAATTTAGAGAACCCTCACAGTGCTGCTATGATTCACTGTGGTTCACTGTGAAGCCGTCATCTAAGTTTCTTTGTCATACCACAACATATAATCTCTCCTTGCACACCAGTAAAAAACTGTTTTGTTAAAAGGGCTCATTTGGGAATCCGGTACACCTTCCTTGCCTCTTGCAATGGAATCGTAAAAGATTCAACCTGCTGAGTACCCTTTGTCAAGAGTTATACCATATTCCTAACTCTGTAGATGAAGAGAATCCACATTGTTAAGAGGGAGGACCAGAAGTACTACACAAAATTAGGCTCTCATGCAAGCAAGGGAAGATTGGGGGTGGGGAACAAGCTGTGTTGTGTGCGGCTGCGTACAAATCGACTGTTCCAGGTTGACACAGCCAGCGCCACAACGCAGAGAGGAGGGGAGGGGAGGGGAGGCACGGGCACCAGTGCCCACACAGCCCCTCCTCCTGTGGTGCGGCACTGGCTGCGTTGGCCTGGAACAGCCGATTTGGATGCAGCCACACACAACTCTAGTTGGAACTTAGATATACTTTTTTGCTTCCTGATCTGCAGTGGGTCCAAATCATCTACTAGCTGCATAGCCCCACCCAACTTGCCTTAAGCATACCTTCAAAGTACCTGTCACAAAACTATTGATTGTCTCTGTTTGTCTACATGAGCCACACTACTCATGTAGAGGATTTTGGTTACTAAACTTAAGTCAACAGCAAAGTGGGCACACGCAAAATGGAGCAAATTTGCAAAAAAGAAAATGTGCAATGTATTGTTTGGTTATGTTGTACCCTATGCTGTACATTTTGCTGTGGCAAAGCATAGCCAAGATTGTATCCAAAATCAAGTACCCTCTAAAGTTCTGCTCAGGACCTAGAAGTGCTCCAACAACAGGGTGGTTTTCTGGGATCACAGGAATTCATATGAAATTTGGTCAAATCACATATTTTATTAGCCAAATGACAGGAATTTCAAGTCCACAGGAAACAACCATCCTCACTGAACATGGGGGATCCTAAAGGGGAAGAAAACATGTATGTTTTCTCCTCTTGGCTTTCAAAGATAAAACCATCAATCTCATCATTGTTGAAACTCAGGAGAAGCAGCCATATGTCCAGTCTCCACTGGAAGTCTTTCTACTGCATGCACACATCAGAAGCATCTCCAGTTTAATCTGTTGCTTGCATTCATGCCCATCTGTTAGAATGACAAGGTGCCCTGTCTGGAATTGGTTAAAAGTCTGCTCTTTGGACACTGTGGGGAAGCAAAATAGTCCCATGTCTGAACAACTAAATGCTACAGTCTACTTAAAAATAGTTTATGCTAGTTGTAGAGAATTTGAACTTAAAAGAGAGCCCAAAAGCAAAGGTATGGAAAGAACACCACTAAGCAAAAAATTCTAGGTAAGGACAGATGATCCCTCAGGCAACAAGCAAAGAAGACATAATGGTATGCAGTGCCTGAAGAGTTTTCAAATGAACAAAGGACAAAAGCAACCTAGTGAAGAAGCAGAACTGTGAAGCAAGACTTTTAATAGACTGATAAAGATTGTGCTCTTGTGTACAACCTAGCTGAAAGCCCCACAGACAAGAACATTTGTGGGCAGAAAATGACAGGGGACATTATGATGGATATTAATGATTTATTTCCTGAATTACCCTGGATTCCCAAAAGATGATTTGCATACTTTTCCTTCATGTATCTGTAGGAATCTCTACTTCAGTTATCAATGCTTTAAAGCACCAGTACTGTTCACTTGTGGTGTTCTGGGACTCTGAGTACTCAATGACCTTCTTAACAGCACAACACATGGTGCTACAGTGAGGGCATTTCTGCACATTGAAAAAATAGCGTTATGCCAGCGAAATGGCATAGTGCTAAAAATTATCATGCTTCCGGCCATTCCTCACCTTCTGGATCTCTTGATTTCGTCTGCCACCTTCTCGTACTTCTTACACTCCGCAAGCGCTGCTTGAAATGGTGGAAGAGAGTAACACACTTCATATGCAACTCTCTTCAACCTGTCAATCAAGCTAGGCAGCCAATCCCCTTTTGCAGAGTTTTAAAGGGCCCATGGTGCCCATTAATTTTTTTAAAAAGTGAAACTTCTCCATTGAAATGCTTATGCAGCTAATCATAGATGCATAATGCTTTTTATATTGCCACTCCTTATGGAATCAGAAGTTTGGAATCTTAGAAAAATTAATCTCGTTCCTGATTTTGGAGGAGGGGACTTTATGCTTTGTGTGACAACTTTGGGGGGAAATTCTTTTTGGCTTTGCCTGCACAATTGAATGCCTATTCGTTGCTCCAGTCAGTTTGCTCTTTTAAAAATAACAGGAGAAGGGAGAGGCAGGCGGGTGCGAGGGTGGGACACTGGGGGCCTCCATACATTTCTTTAGAGTTTAGCATGCTCTCTTTTTAGCTTGGGAAATCCACTTTATGTGCTTATCCAACTAGTGCTTTAAAATGGCAGATGTTGCTTGAGGTTTGCTGGATGGACACAGGAGGTTGGCAACGTCGTGCAATATGCAAAAAATGTGGTATCTTCATAAGGTAAGCATTTCACTATATTTATCGGGTACAGAATTGCCCTGAGTCATTGCTGAAATGCACTTATTATGCCTGAATTTTCAACAAAGTAAGTTACCCATTTCACCTCATACCAGCAACTACATTCATAATGTTTACAACAGTAGCAGCCTACTGTTAATGTACTGTAGAAAGAATTGCTCAGTGTGGAAATCATAGATTTCTGATCCTGAAAATGAAGAAGCAGTGTGAGTAGGAAAGGAATCCTACTTTAGAAGTGAAGGCCAGCCATCGCCACTTCATCTTCAATACCATTTTCAAATAATATAAACAGGTATAGGATAGGGCCTATTCTGTGTTGTAGCTGTTGATAATGGTTTGCCATGAGTGTGGATTCCACATAGCATTTGATGGAGGTAAATTATTTCAGTCACCATTTCCAGATACATTTTAATGAAGAAATCCGGGTCATCGCCAAGAGCCACTGAATGAATAAAAGATATTAACTTCAGCTCATTCGTATAACAGAATGAACTGCACTGCCAACAAGAAGACAAAATTCATTCATGTATTAAACAGCTTAAGGAAAGATCATGGGCATAAAAGCTACAGCCACATGTATTGTGTCCTATGTCAGATTTGCTAGCAGCTATGACTCAGTGACAAAGGAAAGCTCTTTCCTCCTGGCTTGGGTTAAATGTCTGAATCACGTGTTGTCAGTCACCTGTGGAAACCTTCCATATCCATCCTGGATCCAACTCCAAACATACTGTAGCATGGACTGCAGATGCTGATCAGTGGGAAGGGACTGGCAGATTCAGTCTTATAGGCAGAGACTAGCCTGGGTAGAGTTGGAGTTCTATGGTGAAAATCTTCCAGGAACATATAACAAGTCAAGCCATTATTCTTGCTGGAGTATGAGGATAGATTACATTAAATGAACCATCACTGAAAAATTCAGGACATTGTTTAGAGTTCATGTGAAAACTGCCTTATAGGAAGATATCAAGAGTTTATAAAGGAGAAAGAGTTACATCAAAATTCACTACAGCAAGTATCTGTCACAGTGACTGGTTGCCAATGTCTACTTATGACAATCCCATGGAATTTTGAGCTGGTAACCATACACAAGGAATCCATAGAGTCAGAACAACTCTTAGCTCGTTCTTAAGTAAGGGAGATTCTACAATTCTACTGCTTTCTACAATTGCAAAACAGAGACTGATTTCAGAAGACACGCTCCAAATGAACACTCAAGTACTTAAGTAGTTCAATGAGTCCATTCTTGTAAATAACTGGTCAAGAACAAAAGTAGCCTAAAACAATGTCCAAGCCAACAAAATACAGCCATTGAGAATTGCTGAGCAAGATGGGTGCTGAGCTTGTGAAAATAAACCTGACAATAGCTGCTGACAAAATGGGAAAGCCACTCTGTCCACAGTTTTATACAAGAACTCTATAGCAAAACAGAAACAGAACATCTTGTTGGAGAAAACATGTCAAGATGCAATACCCTTTTCTGTCAAATATGCTTCATGAGGGTCTTCTAACCTGAAGATGCAACTGTGGACCTTGGTCCTTTTGGTCACATGAACTTGGGCTACACAATTGATAATGCAGGCAAGGCTGTACAGTTCCTCCAGTTTACCCTTTTTTTGCTGTCCAGTCACAGCTGACCCATAGTGATCTCATATGGTTTTCAAGGCAATAGACAATCAGAGGTGGTTTGCTATTGCCTGCCTCTGTGTGGCAACCCTGGACTTCCTTGTTGGTCTTCCAACTTGGTGAGACCCAGCTTGGTTGTAGGGGTTAAGATCGGTGGCCTCTAATCTGGAGAACCAGATTCTCCACTCTTCCACATGCAGCCAGCTGGGTGACCTTGGACCAATTACAGTTTCTCTCAGAGCTCTCTCAGCCTCACTTACCTCACAGGGTGTTTGCTTTGGGAAGAGGAAGGGGAAGGTGTTTGTAAGCCATTTTGAGATTCATTCAGGTAGTAAAAAGTGGTGAACAAAAAACACCTCTTCTTCCCATTCAAATACTAACCAGAGCCAAACCTGCTTAGCTTTTGATATCTGATGAGATCAGGCTAGCCTAGGTTTTCTGTCACTCTTTTATAACCCATTAATATTTTGAATTTAAAAAAATTACTATAGAAAACACTTTCTAGAGATCAAAAGGACTGAGCTGCTATTTCTGAGACCAACTAAAGGATACCCATGCTCCTCATGAAATGGGCTAGCTGACAGGCATACTGATGCAGTCAAGCTTAGTCCCTGGAAGGAGCTAAGAACAATGGGATAACAATTCTAGTATCTTGATTCCTCTGTCCTAAGAAACCTGAAAGAATGCAATGATGGATAAGAAAAATAAGAGCTATTCAAATTTTTTTTCCCTGGTGCATTCTCAATTATGTATTCTTTCTCCTTAATAAATGCTCTTTTATTCATTATTAATGCTTTTTAAAAATTCTGTATAATACACTCTTAAATGGTATACTCAGGATATGGTTACCAACCTCTAGGTGGGGCCTGGAGATTTCTAGGAATTATAACTGATCTCCAGACAACAAAGAGAAGTTCTCTAGGCTGCTTTGGAAGTTGGGTCTCAGGGCCTTAGATCCCTCCCCTCTCCAAACTCTCCAAACATTCCCCTAATCCCAAACCTCCAGACATTTCCCATCCCAAAGCTGGCAACTGAACCAGGGAAGAATGCTCTGCTGACATGATACTCTGTGTGTTTGCAATCAACAGAAACAAAATTAAAGTTCATCCTGTAAAAAACTAAGTATGTGAACCCTATGTCGTTTAGATACTGCACAAAGTTTGCACACCAACCTTTAAGGTAAGAATGTGTGATAAGCAAAAATCACAGAGGAGAGCCTTATATCATTCATATATTAACACTACGTTCATATGCACCTCTCCTTAATCTTTCTAAGGCTTATGGGGAAGATCAGTTAGACTGATCCCGTTGCATTGCTGCTCGGGAGGTTTTGAAATGATTTTGAAAATTATTCCTCTTCAAACTTCAAAGCTATGCCTGGAATGTGTCTCTACGGAGGCCTACCACTCTCATTCCGTCAATGCTCTGCTTGAGTTTTTTTATTTTACCATTAACTTGTGTTTTGCAACTTTTTGAACGCAGAAAACGAAACACCAATCGACAGAGAGGTATTTCACCAAAATAACCATGGCGCTAACATTTGCACTTATCTTACTAAAATCTCAGTACTATATGCACATTTATTAGACTTCTAACTGGAACCAGCAGAATTACTCCTGAGAAAACATACATAAAGTGAGGCTGTGATACATGCAACTAAAACACATGAAAGATGAAAAAGATTTTAGCAACAGCTGGAAATCTTCTCAATTTTGTTAGGTCAAGAACATTTTGAAACCATCTGTCACTCTTCATAATAGGCAGTCATAAACTGGTATTTATTTTGCAGTGTTTCCACTGAAACTGGCTACATAACTCCTGCCAATTTATTTAAAAATTGTTATGCATCTGACACAAAATTAAGAGTTAAATGAGGACTGAAAAACTAATAAAGCCTGTTCTCGTTCTGAACAACACTGAGTTAAGTATTTCCCTACTCTATTTAAAAGCAATACCTGGAATTAAAAATTCTTACAGTGCTGGCAGAACTCGCATATCAAAGCACATAAAAACAAAGTTGACAGGCAATTCTCCCAAATTCCCCAAAATTCAGAGATGCTGGTTGTACTTCGATTCTGCACATTCTGAAATTGTGTGTGTCAAACATCTCTTATTACAACAATTGTGCACAGCAAGTGTACATTATGAAAAACAAATTTTCTGTGGATGGTATAATCCCAGAAAGCATTAATAACAGCTGTGGCTTTGGGGATGAAGGTGTGGTTACCCAACTGGCCCACAAATACCAAGTTTAATTGGAAAATTTAAAAGGCAGTATCTGTATCCCAAGTTAAATAAACTCAAAACTTGAGAGGAATCAAATTCTAGGTATAACACAGTAAATGTAAGACAGCTGGGTATTTTTGTCCTATCCATAATAGCAAACTAGTTTGAAAACTCAGAATTTTTGACCTTTGAATACAAAAAGAAGCCGTTCATGCTCTACCTTTGAAACATCTGTCAGCTATTTCACTCATACATAGGTTCTACTCATGTAAGGAATACAGCACAATAAGTGAAATTACACTTTCCTAATCAATATTTATAGAGACCGATGTCCAGCTTTTGAGCACCAGACATGTATACACACCCACCACTCATGGAAGCTAGTTCTTCCATGAAGTTCGTGCACCAATGTTATGCCACAAACATGACCAGACTACTCAAATGAGCACTTTCCTTTCCTTTTCTAGAGCAGTGACTAAAAGAGCCCGCAGTCTCTAAAGGAAAATACAAATAGACAATAGGAATACAATAGGAACTTAGCCACCGATAAGGTTCTATGCAGATCACTAGCTAGCATCAGATAGGGACTAACATCCCTTTGAGAATTATTGAATAAAAGAGATAAACACCCATCAAGTCCTTAACACAGTATAAAAGGAACATTTCAGAATTTTAGAAGATAAAGTATCAATTTTATCCAAGTCACAAGGAAAGTATACTGACATATGAACTGCTTCTTAGTTATTCTAAAAAGCTCTGAATATGGCATTCCTTGATATCTAAGTGGATCCTCCAGCAGCAAGGCAGCAGCATTCATTCTCTAAATTATTAGGCGACAGCACAGTGCACCTCTGGCTATGGAACTGACTAGCATTTGGATAGGTTTAAGGCCACTGGGAGAATTCTGGTGAGCCAAAGGTCTGGGGAGTTCCTTCCCTCCATTAGGGTCATCCTGGCTCCAATGTGAGGGACAGCCTTCACCCTGTTTAGGGCAACTGTCACCTCACCCAGCCCATGCAGGGCCAGACCTGTCAGGTCACTGTGGTGGTAAAAGAGTAATCTTTTGCTCCTTCTCTCCTCTCCACTGGCAGGGTGGTGGGTTTGAGACTGGAGGTGGGGTCCTTTCCAGCTCTGTGTTTGCTTCCCAGTTTACCTTTGCTCAGCACCGATAAAAGTTTACCTGAGCAGTGGGAGGGGGGGATATTGACCCCCCAATGCTTTTGGACCCAGTGGTATAGTTAAACAGCTGCATGCTTGCTATTCTGTAAGCCTACTATTGTGATGATAGGAGGTTTTATTTCACAACAGAAACTAGGTCTCATGAGCTACAGCAAATATCTTAGGGTCTGGCAAGGCCTAAAATTAACAGTATTGCTGTTGTTGGAGCTGCACTACGGTTCCATTCAGTCAACAGGCCATTCTTTGGTTCTGTTGCTTTATCAGAATTTCACTAAAATGGCTGATTTTCTTTCTTCACAAAGAACATTACTCCGGTCTTCAGCACACAATGGTTACTGGCAGTATTTGACATTGTTACTGTGCAGCAGCCAAGGACAAGAGCCTGAATGTTTTGCTCATGTAAAAATCTTTATATTCAAAAAAGAAGTACGTAATAACACAACACTGAGCTGGCGTGCTGGCTTCCTGTGTCTGGGGGCCTGGCCAGAAGCATTATGTGGAGTTAACTTTTGGCTGGTATAATGGTACCATCATTTTACTCAAGATAATTCAATGCATGCCTTTAGATTTGTTGAAGGGCTACCTCTGCCTAATGGAAACTGCTCCTTATTTCTTTAGCTGTACTTTAGATATATGTTTCACAAGTTTTTTTTGTTTTAACAACCACAGCAGCAACCCCTTGGCGCACGCTTCATCTTAACAAGTATGTCACTTGTTATTTTTGGCATGATACTGTTCTATAGATCAATGGAACACTCACCAGCTCTCCCCAGTGTTTTTTTGGCAACAAATGAAGATTTGGTGGTGGTGAATGAATTACAGGCTGAGCTTACCATGAACTATCGAAGCAGCCCTCCAAGGGAGCCTTACAAAGAGACTGGGCAGAGATGCTGGCAGGCAATGCCCTTTGAATTCACTGACAAGCAGATGTCAATCCCCCAGTATTCCATATTGTATAAAAGACTGTCAGGTAGCTGGCAGGGGCAATGACCTCTACCTGCCAACTGGGAGACCCACTGAATCTGAGAAGATACAGTTGGGCTGAATGGACCAACAGGGACAAACCCCCACTGTCTCAGTGCTACCAGGTGGTTAATTTGATATCTCTGTTGCAGGGCCTCAAAATACTATTCATTTTGCTCAGGATACTTATAGCAAAACAAGAGGAGTGAAACATCTCCCTTGGCGTCTTCCCACAATAAATCATTGTTTGGTCAGGCAAAAGAATCTCCTTCTCAAAACACACAGTATTATTATTAAATATTAATATTAAAAGTAGGATATGGGTTCCACAGTTTTCTCCTCTCGTCACTCCCCCCCCCCCCCTAAAAGTCCACGGCCTTTTCAACTTCACTCCCACGGCATATGCACACAATCCACATAATCAAACTCAAAAGAAAGAGTGGTCCTTTGCCCTGGAGTCACAGTGACAAAGCTGATGGGGTCATCAGTCACAGCCAGAAGGTTCATTTACAAAGACACAGACTGCAAGAAGAGGAAGAAAAGGACAGCATGTATGGGGGAATTAAAAAGTATATCACTGGTGCTATTATATAACTTTCAGGAGAAACCCAGAAGTGATGGCAAGTATCCCTAAGAATTGCCAGAAAGTCTATGATTTTACCATAGAGATCCTGGCAATTCCTCGAACTATCCACTTTATGCTGTAATTATGGCTGCAATACCCCCCCCCCCCATACATCATGTCCTTGACCTGAACTGGCCTGCCAACAGAGCCTGGCAATCCAAGTTCCATAGCAGATTCTTCTGCTGTATCTCTGGGTTTTTCCAGAAGCTACTAATTTTGTAGTAAACAGGCTACCATGTGATACATAATCACTTTGAAGAAATTCTCACATAAATAACCAGAAAGACGGAAGGGGACAAGGAACACTCCAGGTGCTGGGTAAAAGTGTACAACCTCCTCTACCCAATTAGTATACTGAACCTCCCAAATACTAGTATTCCCAATATCCCCAAATCTCAATACTGTTATGATATTCATATTCATTAAATATTCAGGAATCTTGAAATTTTTTGCTTCCATCGTAGTCAATAGTCTTGATAAAATATAATGGAAATTTGATCTGGGGATATCTGGGGGAACTGTTTTTTTGAGATAGATGCACCAAAAATGCAACATAGCTGCTGGTGCCTCTCCTCAAAAAACCCTCCAAGTTTCAAAAAAATTGGACCAGAGTATCTAATTCTTTAGGTCTCTAAAGAAGGTGACCACATCCTCTATTGGTTTTTATAGGTGTTTGATAGAACGCTAGCTAAATCTTCCATTTTAAAGCGCTAGTTGGTGAATCCAAAAAGTGGATTCACCAGCATATTTAGTGATACCTAATGGAGAGCAGCCAGCAGCCCACCAGCCAAAAACAGGTATGGAGGCTCAAATGCATGAAAGGCACCTGCCTCATCTGCATACAATTTGTACTGTTTGCAAACCAGCATTTCAAATTCTGCCAGGGTCCCTCTGAAGCTGTACTCTGCTCCTCAGTGCCGTGGACATGGGAGTACCCAGAAATAAGGATAAGGTCCCAGAAACAAGGTTTATTGTCCAGAGGACCCACAAAATTTGGTGCCTAGGGCTGTCCCTCTGACTATGTAGAGAAGATACTTCCTTTGTAAAAGCGTTTCCTTGCCTACTTTGGTGTGATATAGGTTCTAGTATCCTGAGTTTCCCAATGGTAGGAACAGTCCCACATATACTGTTCTGCCCAAGAGATGGCCTGAAGTGAGACAGCAGACAGGAAAGAGGTTTAGAGTCAAAATACACATTGCATGTAACATGAATTGGGTTAGGAGAGTCCAACCAGACTTTCAGTCCATGTTCTTGCAGGGAACTCACTTTTAAAGACAGATTAACTAGATCAATTTCAATCTGGATTCAGGCCTGGCTTTGAGATAGAAATAGCCTTGGCTGCCCTTACTGATGATCTTCAGTAAAGAGTGACAGGGGGAGTGCATCCCTGTTTACTCTCCTGGACCTCTCAGCAGTGTTTAATAACATTGATTGGTATTTTTCTGGAGAGGTAGGTTGAGTTTAGGACATACTATTCTTCAGTGTGCTATGCTTCTTCTCTTACTTAACCAACTGATTCCAGATGTGTTTTTTGTGGGTTTTCCAGGCTGTGTGGCCATAGTCTTGGCAGTTTTTATCCCTGATGTTTCACCAGTAACTGTGGCTGGCATATTCAGAAATAGGGCATGGCAAGTTGAAAAATCTTTCTGTGCCGAAGTGTGGAGTCATTTCAACTTCAGCACAGAAAGATTTCCAACTTGCCATGCCCTACCTGTGAAGATGCCAGCTACAGTTACTGGTGAAACACCAGGGTCTAAAATTATGAGACTATGGGCGCACAGCCCAGAAAACTCACAACACTCAGTTGACCCCAACAGTGAAAGTCTTCAACAATTCACTGATTCCAGAAGGTTGTGCTGGAAGACTATGGTTCAGAATCATGGCATTTACACTATGGCCTCCCACAGGATTCCATGTGATCTACCATGCTATTTAACATCCACATGAATCTTCTGGGAGAAGACATCTAGAGACCTGGAGTTAGGAGCCACCAATATGTGGATGATACCCAGGTGCTTCTCCTTAACAGCTAAGTCAGGTGGGTCTATGGAAGTCTTGACTAGGTGCTTGGAAAAGCTTGATCTGGACAAGACTGAGGTGCTGTTAGTCCATGGAGAAGCTGCTCTGGGACTGCAGAGCCAGCTTATCCTGGAAGGGATAGGGTGCATTCCCTTGAAAGAGCAGATTTGTAGCCTTAGGGATGGTACTGGATCTTGATCTCCAGTTGGAAGCTCAGGTCTTATCTGTGGTATGCAATACCTTTTTCCATCTTTGACTTAATTACATGCAAGTTAAGATTACCGTAATTTGATCTACATTGGACTGCCTTTAAAAACAGTTCAGAAAATTCATTTGGTAGCCGAGGGTTGGTTACAGATATTGTATCACCCCTGGGCTGAAAGATTTGTATTGATTACATATCTGTTTATGGGCACAATGGAAAGTGCTGGTTCTCACTTTTAAGGCCCTATATGGTTTGGAGCCAGGATGCCTGAAGGACCACCCATCTTTAATCCCAGAAAGAAAGCCAGATAATGAATAACATAAATAGATCTCTATCCATAGTGTCCAATCCACCAATTAAGATCTACTGGTACTTCTCAAACCTTGCTCTTTGCATCGCTGCCTTCAGACATAAGGCAGGCAGCAACAAGAGACCGGGCCTTTTCTGTGGAGGCACCTCTCCATTGGGATGCTCTCCCTCTTGACGCTTGCAGGGTGCCTGCTTTCATTTCTTTTAGGTGCTAAACTAAAATGTATCCAGGCTTTTAATTAGGGAATTTATCCTATCAGCCTTTTAATGGTCTGCTCTGTTTTATGGAAAATATTTATACAGATGATGTCTAATGGCTTCTTTTTTATATACTGAGATTTTTAATAGTAAACTACTTTGAGAGGACACTGAAGAGTCAGCAGAGAAATATTTAGAATAAATAAATAAATTCTCTGCTACTTTGCATGGCTCCAAATGCTGCAAGGAAGATAAGAGGGACTTCAGGCTTCCATGAACTAGTTTGTCTTGCAGAAATGTCTCCTCCTTGGGCTACATGTGTCCATCCCAGGGCACACAGATCCCGAGGAGGGGGCAAACAGCAACCCACAGCCCTTTCTACTGGCAAATATGAGTTGAGAGGGAAGCCCCTCCTTCCCCTTTGCAGCAGCTGGAGTGCATGAGAAGTTTTTAAAGATTATTTTTTTTACAAGCACAAGACTGAGAGTCCAGTTTGCAACTTTGACTTGTGTCACACACAATGCCCTTGGATGCTTCCATGCTTGGGGGACAAGCAGGAGGCAAAAGGGGAAGATCTCAGCTAACTGCCATAAGCAACTGACTATCACAATTGAATACAAACAAATCCAAATAGCTGGTTTTTCCCTATTTATCTCTGGGACCTGTTAACCATTTTCATTATGTATGTTAATTTATTCTCACATTCTACCTATGTTTGAACTGATTACTTTCATTCCATGACACTGTATCTGAGGAATTATGTGTGCGCACAAAAGCTCATACCTCAAATAAAACTTTGTTGGTTTTAAAGGGGCCTTTGGACTCTAAATTTGTTCTTACCCAATATGTGTTTTGGTCCTCAGATTCTACTCTGTACTGCTGGGCTTGCCTGCACCACAGATGAACAACACATTCTGGACCCCCCCCCCCTTCTGTGCCGTTAATAGTAGCTTGATCAGCAAACATTAGCAATAGTAATACTCATCTAGAGGCAATGATTTCTGCTGATCGGGACACTTTTCGTCTGGTCAGCCGGCACTTAATTCCTTGTGAAAAATGGTGCTGGCTTGATGCGTGGCAATGCTATACTGAGGGCCATTCCGCACCGGGATCCATGTTGCAAATTGTTTGCAGAATGAAAAATCACCATTTTAAATAGTGGAATTCATCGTTATGCATACCTGCCTTTGTAGTGGAATCCAGTTGCGTTTCTATCGTTTCCCACAGGGTTCCGGTCTCGGCAAAAATCGCTAGCCAGGAAGCGCTATTGCTGAGCTGTGTCCCGCCCCTGGCCGTCAAGCAGCCAATGGGCAGCCGTTATCATGCTCCCAAGCAGCCCCTTTCCCTTTAAGGAAGGATTTTTTAAAAAACACACACACACATGTTGCAACGAATATGCGTTGATTCGTTGCAACGGAGAGACCCATCCAGCTAGCAGGTGGTGTTTGAGCTGCTTTTTCATCGTTGCCACGCTCCCCCCGAGTGGGAAAAAAATCCCCCCCCCCACGGGCGCGATTTTCGGCCAAAAACAGTGTGAAAAATAAAGGGAAAATAAACCAGCAAACGGGCCTCTGCGTTGCTTGTGCTTGGTGACTTTAAACAGAGGGACTGCAGCCGGGGAAGCCTCACTGGGTAAACGAAGGCTTGCCGGTGCGTTGATCTCCACTCGCTCGGAGAAAAAAAAATGGTGATCGCTTCGCCGGAAGATCAGAGGAGAGAGCCAGGGAGAGGGACTTTGCAGAAACCGCAACAATGGTAATGCACAGAACTTTCCCGCTAGTGTTGCAGATTGGTTGCAGGAGTATAGCACTTTCCGGAGGGTGAATCCACTTTTTGGGATTTCCCTGAAAGCGCTACAACGAAGAGCTTTTTGCGGATCGGTTTCAGGAGTGTTGCAGATTGTCAACGACATTGTGCATAACGGCAAAACTGTAGCGATTTCAATTAGTAACCATTGTGCTATTTTGGACGAATGCGGAACAGCCCTCAATGTATTTGCATTCACTACACAGCTGTCACAACGCACTGCTGTGCAGATACAGTCATCACACCCCATGTGCACAGATATGTGCCATGACTGAGAGCACAAACAAATAAGATCAAAATGGCTTAACTGGATTAAAAAGATATTTTGTATCTCCTAATTCCATCAACTAGTCAAAAGGATAAAATCATTTTATTTAAGTAGCCAGTAAAATTGAGTGAGGCCTCAATCTCCATGGAGATATATTTATTTTATTTATTTATATTCACATTTATTAATCACCACTCCTGGACTCCGCCAGCTCATGGCAGTTTACAATAAAAATCTTTAAAACTCACATAATACATAAAAAAACAATCCAATACTGGCAGCAAAAACCAATCTATAGACCTCCCCTCTCCTGCCCATCCATGCCCTAGCACAACAGCCACCACCACCCGGGGGGGGGGTAGGTATCTACTGCCAAAGTCTGGCCTATGGGGCCTATACAGGGAGGAACCCAATCTTCCTAGCCTGGCTTCAACCAAACGCCTGGTGGAAGATGTAATGTGACTGTTTCTGGATAAACAGATTTTTTAACTCTAGTTTTACTCTAATCCCCCCAAGCACAGTGGCAGATCTGCTAATATCCCTCTCTTTTAACACCAGCATGTTTTAAGTACTGCTGTTTTGTAGCTAACTCTGGGCTATCCTCCTCACATAAAGATCAACAATACTCCTAAGAAATTTTCTCAGTTTAAAAGGAAGGTTCTCCAACACAAAAATCCAGTGTAAGTTTAAGCAAAAACAAGACTTGTTTTTCTTTCTGGAGTTCTATATCAAACTGTAAGTTGGTCATAATTAGCTGAACAAGTTTCTGTTGACTATTGTCCTAAGCCTTCAACAAATTCAAATATGCTTAATAAGGTCTGATCAGTGATAATCACTGGAGTCTTCTCTCCACTTTTACATCTAAACTACAGTTGTCTCTTCTCTGTCAGCACTTCTGTAGAGTAACAATTAACTATAGAAAGAGAAAGATGGAAGAGTTTTCCATCTGTCTTGAATGGGCACAACCAGGTCTGAAGCAGCACATGTTCCTTACAAAATGGCCAGGCTCAATGGCTATTTGAAGTGAAAGCATGCTTCAGAAGCAATGTTATTGAGATTTTTGAGTTGTGTTCCTATTGGTGGTATGGGTGATATAATGTTGAACATGGCCAGGTAATAAATCTACCCCAATCTTCTAAATTCTGGGGGTGTATTATTCTCACATAGATTTATTTGTGATACTTTTGACTATTAGCAGCCTTTTATGAGGCTGGGAGTTCAATCCCAGCAGCCGGCTCAAGGTTGACTCAGCCTTCCATCCTTCCGAGGTTGGTAAAATGAGTACCCAGCTTGCTGGGGGGTAAACGGTAATGACTGGGGAAGGCACTGGCAAACCACCCCGTATTGAGTCTGCCATGAAAACGCTAGAGGGGATCACCCCAAGGGTCAGACATGACTCGGTGCTTTGCACAGGGGATACCTTTACCTTTACCTTTATTCTTGTTGGCTTGTTCTCTTGTCAACTGCCCCCAAAGTACGCCCAAAATATGAAGTAACAGAATCATTCCCAGACCAAAGTTGAATTTAAGATGGTCCCAAAGACCATCCTAGATTTATTATCTTTCATGGGCAGACTCCTAAAGTTTCAATAAAATTAAACAGTTGCTCCAAATGTTTAGTGTTCTAGATCTGTTGCAAAATGTCACCCAGTGCAGTAGAAAGCTACTTGCTTAGACTACTGGGTTTTTTATTCTTAATGGAACCCCTAAGGTCACTGAGCAGGTTGTCTGGAGAGGGGGCATAGAAGTGTTCTAAATAAACAATGTATGTTTTAAAGCAAAAGTACATATTTAGAATATTTTAATCCTTAAGCCATAAGAAATCAGTGGAAGGGCAGAAATGCAAAAATTTGAAAAAAGTTGGAGACATGGAAGGAAAATCCCCCCTGCCATTTTTTCCAGGAAAAATAACAGAAATTTGGATGGAATTTTAAATAAATGCAATACCTAAGTGTTCTATCAAACCTAAACTAATTTTACAGCTTTAGCAGCATAAAATGCATTCTTTATAACTAACTAAGCATATTAAATTGCAATATTTGGAGTATTTGTGGAATTTTAAAATTATATGCAAGCAAAATTGCATATATACTCAATAGTTGAGAGAAAACAGCAAGTTGATGTGTTCTATGCTATCATAGCACCTGTACTTTTTGCTATCTGGTTAGAGAGACCTAAACTTTCAATGAAACTTTCAGTTTTCCTCCGAGGCTTCCATGCAGTTTCTACTCTACTTTTCTCATCTTTTGTTGTCCCTCTAGCAAGGGAGTTTGCCCCCCCCCCCGGTGGGCTTTGCATCTCAGAGTTAGGGATTCTGAGTGGGAACTCAGCATGGTGCCCTGCTGGATCAAGCCAAGATCACATTCTCCTGCATCCTAAAAAGGGACCCAATAAGATGGGGTCAACCAGAATTTTGCCAACAATCAGCTGTATACAAATGTATTCCAATCTCAACCTGATAAAAGTATTGGCTTTATTCTGTATAGTATTCCCAAAAGCCTTCAAGAGATACCAGCATGCTGAAATTTCATGGATGAAGATTATCTCCATCATCTCCATTATAGATATATATTTTAAATGTTCAATATTATGGCCAGAAAGAAAAGTTAATATCTCCAGCATCCCATGGAGTTGGGCTTCATTCACAGCAGCCACACACTGGGTTCACATTTGTGTGGCTGCTGACCTACTAACCAGGGCTAAATTTTACAAGCTGATGGAGAGTGCATTATTTTTAGTACACAATTGCTAAGGATTCAAGATATGAGAGGGAAGGGGATGGGGAGAACTAAGGTGTTCCTTCTTAAACACTTCTGTATTTATATATTTGAAGAGCAGGTATAGAACCCTTTTCTGTTGGACTAACTGAAGCAGAATAGGATCAAAGGCCCTATCACATCTCTTCCCCCAACATTCTCTTGTGTGCTCACAGACATCGGGAGAAACGTTGCTCTCTTCTGGCTTGAGCAAATGGTCACATATCTTCCCATTAAGCCTTCCACAAGTTTTGTGTTTTGTGCCAGAAGCAAACAGAAAGCAGAATATGGTAGAATATGCAACTTGAGTTGCATAAGTAAACTAGAAAACAATTTGTATAACATTACAATTAGACTGGATGCATTTAAAGAACATTGATATAAGCCTAATTCCACGAGGTAGGCATAAACTGAGCCAAAAAAAATACTGATATAAGCTGATTACACATCAGAGAATCTGATCAGCTACCGGTATAGCTGAGCCTGAATAAAAGCCGATTTCCCGCCAGATTTTATTTGAGGATATTCTGCTAAACTGATTATCAACTGGAGCAGTGGGAGCAGAGAGCTCTACGCCATCTCAGCTGGAGCTGGTTCCTCTTATAGCTCAGTTTAAACCAAGTTACAAGAGGAACCAGGATAGGATCAGCCAGGGCAGCAGAAGATGAGCACTCCCAGAGTACAAGCCAGGGAGAGCCCTCAATACCACAAACAGATCCTGGGGCCAGCTTTTCCTGCAGTGAGGTTTAGATGGTGCTGAAGGAGAAGTGAAGCCACCCCAGGGTTAAACTGGCTTTTTAACACATTGCTATTTTTCTTCTCAGGTGTATTGGATTCCCCAAAACTTGAGATTTCTGAAAAATTCCAAATCCAAGCACTATACCAGTATTGGGATCTAGGATTTTTTCAGAAATACTATTTTTTTCTGGGTCCAATGGACTCAAACTAATAAATACAGATTTTTCTTCTTACATCCCTAGTAGGTAGTGAAAGTCTGCAATACATCAGAGCAATTTGCACAGAGGAAGCCTACCAGAGAACCACTAGTACATTCATCTCTATCTGGCTTGTTTGATCACATCTATCCCTCTAACAAGTAGGATATCTAAAATGTGGAAATTTGGGATGATGCCTGGCCTTCACAACACTGAAAGCATTCACTACTCTCATAATTAGAAACTGTTCAATTAATTTTATTGCTGGCAGGGCTAAGCTTAAGTTATATACAGTATGAAGAGCTACCAGTAAATTAAGTATTGTTATTTCTATGTTATAAATGAAAGGAATAATGCTAATAGTAATTTGCCTAAGGATACCCTGTGATACAAGTCAACCTTCTCCCGTGGTAGCTTCAGGATCAATGGTGGTAAAAATAGACTAAACATGCTCAAAAGCCCTTTATTTCCCATGGCTGTAAGAATCTAATAAGAACCCTGCTGGATCAGACCAGTGGTCAGTCTAATGCAAGATCTTGTTACATACAGCAGCCAAACCAGGTGCCCTGCCACCTGGCACTGGCATGCAGAAGTCTGCTGCCTTTGAATGTGGAGGTTTCCTTAAGTCACCATGCCTAGCAACCACTGATGGATCTCCATGAATCTTTCTAGTCCCTTTATTAAAAGGCCACTATGCTCACTGCCAGGGCTTTTTGTGTGATGGTACATAATGGTACTGAGTGCTGGCACTTTTTTCTGGGCTATCCAAAGTCC
The DNA here is from genome assembly GCF_049243985.1 of Paroedura picta. NCBI lineage: Eukaryota > Metazoa > Chordata > Lepidosauria > Squamata > Gekkonidae > Paroedura > Paroedura picta. Next base: position 56,701,739 of record NC_135376.1, on the reverse strand, counting down.
TGATCCTCATGCACTGGCCAGCACCACCAGGGTGGATTTAATGTAACTCACTGGCAGTCAGTACGACTCAAATCATGGTTTTCTACATTCTTGCTGGCCTTAATTTTTATAGAGTGGATTGAGGTTTCATTTAAGTATAACAACTTTTCAAGTTGGTTTTAATTTTATCAGAAAATTAATGATTGGTTATTTGCCATTTGAAATAGATAACTAAGAAATCCTAGAAAGGTGGATTATCTCTAGTTTAATAGGTTAATCATTCATATACGGTCAATTTTTCTGCTGTATATTGGGAGAAATCATTAACAATAACAATTGTTTAATTTACCTTAATATCATATAGCATATGTATTATTGTATTTGCTTAAACATCTATGAGGATACACTTGCAAAGATCTCAAGATTTCTGGAGTATGCTGCTCAAAAAGTTCCAGTTTCATTCTTATCGTTTGCTCCTCCCTCTTTACACTTAGATGTTAACAACTCCTGCTTATCCAGACCCTATTCCACCTCAAACAATCTTATATATTCATTGAACTTCTTGAAATGTAGCACTTGAGAGATATGGGGCTGATTCTGTGGCTATAGATTTAAAGAGGACCAAAAGGACTGAGGGCTTTTATTTATGTATGTTTATTTTATAACATTTTGCTGTGAAGAAGAGGCATGTTATCTCTGCAGACACAATTTCACAGTTTTGAGAACGGCAAAACCAAGCATGTGTGATACCTTCTAGATCAAAAAACTACCCAAAATAATATTGCAGAAACCTCTGCGAGAGCATGATGTTGTTAATGGATTAATGGAATTCATTTACCAAAAAATTTAAACATTGCATGAATATACAGCCTTATGCTACATACTTAAAAACTAATCCATATTGAATAATGAATAACATTTGGCCTATAGTGTATCTTAAATAGAAAATTATCTTTAGATGTCCCCCCAAAATCCATTCTATTTTTTAAAATCCATTCTATTTTTTAAAAATCCAATTTAGATATTTAAAAAAAATATTTAAATTTTAACAATCTGATTTTTTAATATTGTTTTTAATCCATCCTGTGCATCACTCAGCCAGAGAAAGGATGTGGACCCTTCATGAACAACCTAGTAGTGGTCTGAAGAGGGGGATGCTGGAAATTGGCATAGTCTTGCATTTCTCTTACACAAAAAGGTCAAGGTTATAGCCATGATGATATCCAGTGATAGGGAATGCCACAATTCCTCATCAGGTCAGCTATTATTTCCTTTTGTTTATTCAGAATATACTGTCCATCAACTTTATGGGGTGCCCCTGGGTTCTAGTATTTTGGATGTTTTTCATACCCACTGTTATTCCAGATTCATTAGCCTTTTCTCTTGTTAAAGGTGCTCAAACTCTTCTGTACATTTTCTAGCTCTGTAACATCTTGTATATCATAAATCTATACAGGAACATTAAAGTATTGTGGTAATCTGTCCTGAGTCTTGGTGAGAAAGGCAGACTATAAATACTGTATAAATAAAATAAAAGCAAGTAATTTTTCAATTCCTAATAATCCCCATGTACTGAAAACTAGGAGCTGACGAGCCTCTGCCCCGAGCCAGCTTGTACTGGGAGTGGTGGGTTATAAATCAAATAAATGAATAAATAAATTCCATTCTTGTGAATAAAGAAATAATTGAATATGGCAAAACAGACACCCTGCCCCTCATGCTCAGGTATGACAGACTGTGCCATACAAGCTCATAAATGCTATGTAAACATATGGAATACTGTTAAGGGTTAATGCCCCACAGAGCTTTGAGTGACAAGCTGCTCAAAATGGGATTTGATTAGTCAGCATCAGTTGAGCAGAAAGACTTAGGAACTGATTGCTGAACAGAACTCAGCTTGAGTTTAGCCCTAACTGTGTAAAGTTTAATTCTATCTGGGGTGTTTAGAACTGACTGAAAATGTTTCATACCTGGAAGGTTGGCCAGGAAGAGTGGGAGGATTGGTGATCTCAAAGAAGTGATTCTTTGCTCAGGTGATAAGGCAGATAGCTCAAGAGCAGAGTGATCCCTGGCATTTTTAGAAAAGGAATTGGTTTACTTAGTAGTGTATCCCTATCTTCTGAAGCCTGACGAGTCAGTTAAACTCAAGAAAGTGAACTGGAATGTTTAGGAAACATTGGAACCAAAGCGTCTTACCTCTAACACTCTTTGAAAAGCTTTCAACTTTTACTTGCAGGAGATCTGGGCCCTGTTGGAACTGGTGCAGTTCCGCAGGGCCTACAAGATGGAACTCTTCCACCAGGCTTTTGGTTGGGGCCAATGATAGCAACATCAATTGCCCCCCTAACTTAAAACCTCGATGGAAAACTGCAATTCTGTTTCTAATTCAGAAATAACGGTACTGTACTGATGACACTTAACTGTTTTTAATGGAAGATGTGACTTTAAAGGTTTTTAATGTTTTAATGTTTATACTTATTAATTATGTGGCTGTTTTTTTACTGCTGTGCCTGTATGGGGAGTGTGGTATATATAAACAAAATAAAATAAATATATGAATGTGAAATATATGAAACAGAGTCGTCTGAAGCGCAACACTTCAAAGATGGAGGTCCTGTGGCTCGGTAGGAAGGGCCCAAGCGAGGAAGCGCACTTACTCACCCTGGATGGAGTGCAGCTATCAGTGGCCCACTCTGCCAGGAACCTGGGCATGATTCTTGATGTCGCCCTCTCAATGGAGGCTCAGGTCGCAACGGTAGCATGGCTAGCATTCTACCACCTTCGTCAAGCCAAACTACTAGTGCCCTACTTGGTTCCGGAACACCTAGCCACAGTGATCCACACTATGGTCACCTCTAGGCTGGACTTCTGCAACTTGTTCTACACAGGCCTGTCCTTGACTTTGATCAGGAAACTGCAACTAGTTCAGAATGCAGCTGCCAGGGTCCTCACAGCAACACCTCAGACGTTCCACTTTCAGCCCATCCTCTAGCTGCTGCGCTGGCTTGCGGTTGATTTCCGGATCAGACTCAAGGTTTTGGTTATCACCTTCAAGGCCATACATGGTTTCGGCCCAGTGTACCTGAGGGATCACCTCTCTGCTTATAACCCCCAAAGAGCCTTACGCTCCAGCAATTCCAACTTCCTGGTGGTCCCTGGACCCAGGGAAGCTCACATGACCTCAACCAGAGCCAGAGCTTTCTCCATCCTAGCCCCCACCTGGTGGAATGAGCTCCCAGAGATCAGGGCCCTGACGGAACTTGAACAGTTCTGTAGGGCCTACAAAAGGGAGCTCCTCCACCAAGCACTTGGTTGAGGTCAACCTGAACTACCACTTCCCAAGGGCTCTCCCCCTGAGCCTCCCTCCTATGGCACCCACTATAATTCCACGCAACCCACAGGGCTATTAGTAGGAGTTACTTCAATGTTTCATTTTTCTACTGGTCCATGTTGTTTGTTGTTTCACTTCATTCATTATTGTTAATCTAAGTTATCTGTATTGTTTCTGTTCTGTTTTATGTGAACCGCCCTGAGCCTTCAGGGAGGGTGGTATACAAATATAGTAAGTAAGTCAGTAAGTAGATAAATAAATAAATTTCTAAGTCCTCTCAGAGATTATTATTGATTCCGACCTATTGCATAAATTTTATTTATTCTTGAACTTTAAAAAACCTCATGTGCCATTTTCAGAAGTTTAAGAAGGTGATCTTGCCTTTTCCTTCAAGTTCCTATGCTGAGCCAGCAGTAAAATACAATTAAGTGACAGTGTGGGACACTCAGGGTGTTTTCCACACAAGGACCAATGCTGCCAATTGGTCCCACAAAGCGGAAATGCTATTTTTAAAAGTGCAATCCCGGCGTTACGCATACCTGCTTTTTTAGTGAAATCCAGTAGTGTTTCATTCGTTTCCCACAGGTTTCCGGTCTTGCAAAAATCGCTAGACAGGAAGCGATTTTTCCTGTGCTTTGTCCCGCCCCTGGCCGTCAGTCAAACGAACAGCCAATGGACGGTTGTTATCATGCTCCGGGAAAGCCCCTTTCCCTTAAGAAAAGTTAAAAAAAAACACGTTGCAACGAATATACGTTAATTCATTGCAACGGAGAGACCCATCTAGCTGGCAGCTGGCGTGTGAGCTGGCGATTCATCGTTGCCATGCTCCCCCAAGTGAAAAGAAAATCCCCCCCCCGCACGGCGTGATTTTCGGTCGAAAATAAAGAGAACTTGCAAACGGGGCTGTGTTGTGCTTGGTGACTTAGGGGAGCTTTAAAGCTCTTCTGTGGAGAGACTGTAGCCGGAGAAGCCTCACTGGGTGAATGAAGGATCGCCAGTTTGTTGCTTTCTGCTCGCTCCAAGAAAAAAAAATGGCGATCGCTTCGCCGGAAGTTCGGAGGAGAGAGCCAGGGGGTGGGACTTTGCTGGAAACGCAACAATGGGAATGCACAGGTCTTTTTTGCTACTGTTGCAGATTGTTTGCAAGAGTGTAGCGCTTTTCGGAGGGTGAATCCACTTTTCTGGATTTCCCTTTAAGCACTACAACAAATGGCTATTTGCGGGACTGTTTCAGGAATGTGGCAGATTGTGTGCAACGTTTTGCGGAACTACAAATTAGTAGCATTTACAATTTGCAAGCCTTTTGCAACACTGAAGTCGTGCGGAATGGACCTCATAATTAGAAAATAAAAAAAATAGTTTAAAAGGTTGCTCAGCCATAATGGAAGGAAAACTAATTATTTATTACTACTACTGATACTATTACTACTACATTTATTCTCAGCAAGCTGGCTCATGGTGTGTTACAAGATTTTAAAAAAACAGAACAATAAAACCCCAATAAAACAAAACAAAACAAAAGTTAAAACAAAAATGAAAGGAAAAATCTGCATCTGAGCAAGGGGAAAGGGCTAGGTTGCTATATAAACCAATCTTATCAGATCTAAACAGGATTGGGTCTGGTAATTCTTGGATGGGAGACCACCAAAGCAGTCCAGGGTTGCTACACAGAGGCAAGCAATGGCAAACCACCTCATTTCAACAGAGGGAACCTGAAGACTGTCTAGCACATTTTCATCCCACCCTTGGTTCCAAGGAGCTTAGGGCAGCATGTATGGTCCTTGCCCATTTTACCCTCACAACAGCCCTATGAAGTAAGTTAGGCTTACTTGCATGACTGACTTAAGGTCACTCGGCAAGCTTCATGAGTGTCCAAGGATTTCAACATGGGTTTCCCAGATCTCAGCCCAACATTCTGACTTGTCCACCACATTGATTGCTTAGTTCTGGTATTTCAACATTCCAGTGACAAAGTTCTTTGCTGGTCCTACCTCCCTATGTAGCAAGAGTCCTGAATAAGTACTTCCTATGCCTGCTGGCACTATTTAGACTCTGATAGTTACTCTTTGTATTCTTCATCCTCTAGTCTAATGAACTACAGCCTATGAGAGTACTTCTAAGTCCTCTTTCAGAACCAGCAGGAAACTTCCAACACAGGGTAAGTGAAATGACCTGCCCTTAACGAATTCCTTATCTCCCGACCTTCACTCTAGCTCCCCTTCTGGAATCTGATGGTGTAAGTCATGGCGGGCAGCATTCCCTTAGCAAGGACAGCTTCTCCATGCCCCCCGAAAAGCCTTGAAGGTTGCCAATGGAGTTCTATTCTGCAAAGCCAGAAGTCAAAGAACATCAGATATCAGAAATGCTGAAGGCCCCATATATTTCCCCCACCTCGTAAGACAAGACACAATGCTGAAAAAAGTGTATCTCTGCACAGGAGAAAATGGCATTGCTTGCATCCTATTGGATGTTAACAGGACAGCTAGCTGATTCATCGCCTGCTAGGCAGGATTATTTATTCCAGCACTAGCAGCATTTTTAAAAAGATGGGGGCGGGGTGTGGCTTATTTAGAAGAAGCTTTGTACAGTCAACAGAAACAAGCTATTTTTCTCCCTAGACACCAAAAGCAAAAAAACAACACTCTCGGTTACTAGACCACTAATAGTTTTTCTCCCTTCAGCAGGATTAATATATCAAAATGAGTGTCATTTCAGCTGCATGAATGTAACAAACCTCTCCATAAAACAGAAAGGTCTTTAGGTAAGGGTGTTATTAAGGGAAAGATGGACATCTCTGCAGCAAATAAAATGACTTGACAGGGTTGTTGCTTTCTGGCCATTTGTCTACTCCAACCAGCAGGGCTTCTTTTTAGCAGCACACTATGGTTGAGTGCAGCCGGGGCCCCATGCCTACCTGAGGGTGCAAAGATTTCCTGAAGTAGGTCCCACGCATCTGCCTCCTTGATTTTTTTTAATTAAAGTTACAGCCACTCTAAGTATGACTACAATGTAGCCATCTCACTTTTTATCCTACAGATCACATTATGCTAGCGAAATTTCAAACCAATAAGCAGCATAATTTCATTCCGCTGAAAATGTTGACTAGCAGCCTAAGGCTAACAACACACATTTGGATGGAGGAAATCGCCCTTGCAATATTCCAAAATGAACTTCACTTTCATTGAAATGGAGCAGCACAGATAAGCAGGACCATCCATCCAGCAGCTGAAGCCTGCTCCAATTCTGGCCTAAAACAAAATCCAAGTCCTAAACACATTTCTTGCATTGTTTAGTGTATGTGTCAGATTTCTGAAATGCCTTGTCAGATTTCTGAAATCCTAGTCCTATTACTTTGTTTATGATGTGTCTCCCCATTCTATTGATTGTACTGACTTGCATTACGTAATCCACCCTGACTCTTGATGTGTAAAGGGTACCATAAATAAAATAGCAGACTTAAACAATAGTAACATACATTTGCTTTTATTGATTTCTGACAGAAGGGCACAAGTCTAAAAAAGAGAAATCAACTACCTCCCCCCCCCCCCGTCAACACCCACCACATACCAGTCGGCCCATTTTACAAGCAGGCAGAGGCCTTCCCTTCCCTTCTGCCTTGTACGTAATACACTGATAATCACATTAGATCAGCTACACTTTAAAACCAGTTTTAAGCAAAGTGTGCACAGCCTACTAGGTCAGATCTCAGAAGATAGCTGTTTCAATAGGGCTCAAAAGGCTCTAACCAAATTCTACTCAATCTCATCCCTTGATTGGAAGGGACTTGCAACAGAGACAGTAAGACGCTTTTTTATTGGCTAAAAACTTCTGGATAGAGGTCAGCTGAGCAGGAAGAAAGGTCCTGGAAACACTTTCCAGGTCCACAGACATAGAAACACACCCCTTCCACACAAAAGCTGAACTTCTGCCCTATAGACACAGCATGGCCTCTCTCTCTCTCTCCCTCTCTCCAACAAAATACTTGACCCTGGACATTAGAATGAAGCAAGTGGGAACCCACAAGGAGTCTCTGGAGATATCTCGTTTCTCTCCCTCCCACCATTTCCTCTTTCCCATCCCTGAAAGCCTTGACAGACTTTCCAGGTAGAGAAATTCCTGGATATTTGAGGGTGGTGCCTTAGGTAAGGTTTTGGGTGGGGAAACAAACTCAACAGGATATAGGGTTTCCAACCTCCAGGTGGTAGCTGGAGATCTCCTAGGATTACAACTGGTCTCCAAGTGAAAGAGCGCAGTTCCCCTGAAGAAAACAGCTGTTTTTGAAGGTGGACTAAATAGTGTTATACCCACTGAAGTCCCTCCCCAAATCCCACCCCCCAAAATCTCCAGGTATTTGCCAACTAGAAATTGTCATCCCTACTTTGATGCCATGGAGTCTACCCCCCCCCCCAAGTAGCCATTTACTTCAGTTGATCCCTTGTCACCAGGAAAGCAGTTTTAATCCTGGGTGACCCAAAGCAGCAGCTACATGCCAGCTCAGCTGTGCTGCGCAATCTGTGTTGTAGTATTACTTTGTCCATGCACATATGCAGAGCCAGACCACAGAATTCAGAATGTCACTTCTTGTGCACAACTTCCAAATGAGATTGGGATGATGCCCACAATGGGTCAGTTCTCACCAACCCTGGTTAAAGAGAAGCATCATTCTTTTCTTCCTTTTTCAGATGACACAAAGCAATGGAGCAGATGGACACGGCCTTGAAAACCATAACATGGTATATAGACTGAGGTTGCAGTATTTCTTTCCCCTTTTTATTTTTTAAGGAATGCTGCAGAAATTCCATAAGCCTTGAGTATCTGTTGGCCCAAACTGCTTTCATTCTTGCTGCATTCTGTAAGACTGTTCCATAATGAGAAGAATTTGAGTTTAATTAATTCCAGTTGTGTATGCACCACTACACTCTTATGCATGGGGGGGGGGGAGGCGCTGCGCAGCTGCAAACCTTGTTGGCTAATTGCTTGTTTTCTGTATGTGAGCAAAATAGATAAAAGTAAAATTCAACAAAACTCACCACCACAGCTATTAAGGGCACACACATTTTCAATCAGTCTCTGTTCCTGTTTGGCATTCTTGGAATGAAGCGCTAAACCCATGAAATTCATAGATTATATATTACTCATGTGTTAAAAGCCTGCAGTAGTCAAATGCAAAATGAAAAATGACCCTGTTTTTGTACTAACCGTGATGGAGTTTGGACTGGGGGAGGGGGGGGGCTCAGTGCCAAAAGGAAATCCAAGCCCAAACTCTGTACCAAGTATAACTCTCAAAGCTATGCCAGGCGACAATGTTTGGAACGGAGCAATTGCTAACAGAGCAACATGTCAACTGACTGAGCCTGTTATGAGGTGTGCTATATCCTGCTTTTATTCTTCAACAACTGATGGCCAACTGTAAAAATATCAGCAAAAATGCTGAGCGCTAGAGCTTTATTATTATACATTCCTACTGCTATGGCTATCCTCAGATGTTACAACTGTTGTTAGCAAAGGAGCTTAGATGTCCTCCAGCCATTCAATAACTAAGCTCCAGATCAGATTTACCTTGGTTATAACAGGAGACAAGATGGTTTGATGGCCATGCATTGCTGTCAACCACAGTTCCGAGTCTCCCACTCGCCATCAGTTTCATTCTTGGAATAGGGAATGCCAGCATAAGGAACCTTTTTATAAAACAGCTTTATTTTAAAAATTCACTCATATAGTCAAATGTTATCGTACATGTCACCGTAAACCAATCTAATCAATCTAGGACTCCTGGCAGTTTGCTGATGGCTAGGAGGGCATATGGTAGAAGAAAAGCATTCTGTGTTTGAAATCAGGAACTATTTGCAATAAGGTAAGGAGATGAACATATTTCCCTCCCAGATATTTAGAACAATGTAGTAATAACATACCTTCCAGATTTGTGTAACTTCTTTCATGTATTTCACTGGCCGCAGGTACAATCCTGCAAAGTGGTATGTGTATACCTGAGAGTGTCAAGCCCTGAAGCTGAAGACATCTTTGCAGTTTCCTACCAAAGTAAGCAACGCCCACACTGCACATGCCAAACAGAGACAAACCAGAGCATTTTGCACAGCTTACAGGGCAAGAGATGCTAGGCAGCAGATGTGGCATGAGAGAGAACTATGGGTAGAGTTGCCAACCTCCAGGTGAGTCCTGAAGATCTCTCACAATTACAACTTCCACTGACCACAGAAATCAGTTTCCACTGAACTCATGACAGTTTTGGAAGACTGAGTCTATGGGGGGAGATCTTTCCCTTCTTCAAACTCCACCCGAGACCTAAAAACACTACGTATGGGCACAGTTGCTTATCATACCTGCACAGCCTAAAGCTGTGCCCAACCATAATGCTGTTCTTTCCCTCTCCTCCTTATTTTTCAGTACACCAATATTTTATTTTTAGCACACAGGCCCAGAATGTAGGACAGGCCCTGTCCTACTGTATGGTTGAATAGGCAATTTTTTCTGGTTAAAAATTCATCAGGCAGATAGCTGCAACGTAGTCTTCAAAAAGCACTCTTGATTGGCTGGGCAGTTCACTATGATTCATTCACTTACAGTCTGTAGAAATGCACACTCTGTACATGTCCATGCATGGTCCTACACTACTTGTAATGAAATTACTGCAGTCTGCCTGCAAAACCATCAGTGCTTTGCAACTTGTCTCCATGAAAGTTATTTGGTTGGTAGCAATATGGTCAACCACCAAGTCCATTGGATGAGGATCTCTGTGTATGAAGCCATGTCAGATGTGGCCCAACATCAGGTGGGCAGAGACCTATTGTACTGCTTAAAACATTTAAAATTGCTTATTATCAATGACTTTATAAAAGGTATACAGGAAAGAAGATATCCCATGAGAGACTAAAAAAAAGAAAAGAAACTAGAATACTAGATCCCAGACAGGAGATTTATCTGCTTCCAAGTCTGTTTTCCTTTCCACTGTTTCCTCCATTTACCTTTGGATCCATTTTCTTCAATGACTGGAGAATTAGTGATTAAGTATCTACATAATTAATAATAGGGAGTTTGCCTATGATCAGATGACTGACTGCACTGCTAATCTGCACTCTGAATATAAACTTGTTGGTCAACATCGGAGAAGGTGGCATACCAACAGACTCTAATCTGCTTCCAGTTCAAGGAAAAATGCATAAGCCCATTGAAGCGAATAGAAAGATGCTGATTTCATTCTGTTCGTTTTACTAGAACTGATTCTTGATCAAACCATGTAGCATCTTGAATTGCATTGCAATGATGATGTAATTCATGAGTACACAGCACTGTAGAATAATACAAGACTGGCTACCCCAACACTGCATTTAAGAGATGTCAATGAGAATCTCACTCAACTATTGGCAAGAGACAAAAGGTACAACGATAAGCAGGAAGACACACCCTTTCCCTTTCAGTAACAAAACTGTAACATCAAAGTCACTGTTCTATACCATGTCATCTGCAGTATAACTGTTTTCCTTTTACTCCCATCACAGCAGAAGCTTTTTGTCACACTTAAGGCTGCCATCTTCAAAACAAAGAGCTCTTGAGAAGAAAGTCAGACTCCACACAAGTGGCAGTAAGGACCTATGCAGGATGTCACTTCAAAACACAGCCCTACTGAACTTGCTTGCTCACAAGTTCTAATCCAAGACAAGGCCTTAATACCAAAAATGCACATTAAGGGAGAAGTCAGAGGCTCCTGTTCCCCTCTTGCCCATAAGACATACAAGAGGCATACAAACCTGGGCATACAAGCCCAGAACTATCTACTGTGACTACTGGATCCCGGACCACCTTCTCATGCTCCTTTAAACTGAAGATGTTGGAGCCCAAGTTTGGGATTTCAAACTTGCAAAACATGCACTCTACCACTAAGCTGAAGGCCCTCCAGTGTTATTAAGGCGGGGGGATGGTTTGCTATGAAAAGGGGGGGGGGGATTGCATAGGAACTCAAACTGATTAACATAAATACAAAGTTTCGTGAAATTTTTCCATGGTAAGGATTCCGACTAAAGCTTCAAAATAAATAAGTAGTCCACTCTTTGAAGGCTAAGTGCTGGTATAAATGGCCAGATCTGTACCTGATGCAGAATGAAGTGGTAATGAGGAAGTAATTCTATGTTGGTGCAATAGACTGCACCACTTTAAACTGTCAGATTCACTAGATTAAAAATTTCTTGGCAATAGAAAGCTTTAACAGCATACAAAAGGTTAGGAAAAATTCTTTCCTGGATACATGTCTTCTTAAACATCAAGAAGTTTTATATGGGAACCATTATTTATTTATTTGGAGACTTATATCCCACCCCTCTCAGTGGTACCGTCTTGGGTGGTATACACAAATATAAAATTCAATAAAACGAACAAGTATAAAACGTAATATAATTTAAAATAGTTTAAAATTACAATTATCACTGTCAAATCAGCAGAAGCAATAGTAAGTCATAGCGAACTAGATATTAAAATTGGAGAAATTGGATCGGAGGGTGGGAAGGGCAGAAGATTTGGATATAGTGTTAATTATCCAGCCAGCCTCAACCCTAGGCCTGGCGGAAGAGCTCCATTTGCAGGCACTGTGGAATTCTGAGGGCCATTCTGCACAACGGGCAATGTTGCTAAATCTGAGTGCTATTGAAAAGCGCTGCAATCAAAAGCGGCAGGTCTCGGTAACACACACAGCCATTTCTATAGACAAAAAGGCTCGCCCACCAGCGCTGTTCTCGTAACGCACAAGTTTCCGGTCTCGCCCAAATCGCAACAAAGGAGGCGATATTTTTCCGTGCTTCCTCCGCCCCTGGCCGTTAATCAAACAGAACAGCCAATTAACTGTTGTGTTCGTGCTTCCCTTTAAAAACTGTTTTTTTTTTAACACAAAAACACCAGTAGCAATGCATATTTGTTCATTCGATGTATCAGAAAGACCTTTTTCGCTGGCGTAGGAGCTGGCGCTTACTCGTTTACACGCTATTAAAGTAAAAAAAAATCCCCCCATGCAATCTATGGCCGAAATTACAGGCAGTATCGAACAGAGGGCTGTATTGTGCTTGGAAACTTTACAGACAATTGCTTGTGGAGGGATTTCAGCCAAAGAAGCATCGCTTATTCGTTGATTTTGCCAGTTTAAGGGAGAAAAATGGCGATCGCAATGCCGGAAGCTCGGGTGCGAGAGCTTAGGGAGGGAAATGCTTGCTACCGCTATACTGAGAACACACATGTCTTTTTCAGATGTGTTGCAGGTTGTTCTCAAGAGTCTTGTGGTTTTTGTAAGGGGAAATCCACTTTTGTGGATTCCCCAAAAGGGCTACAACAAAGTGATTTTTGTGAGTGTTGCAGATTGTGTACGACGTCGTGAATAATGAAAAATAGCGTTACACAATGGTAACACTTCAGCAACATTAACGCTGTGCAGAATGGCCCTGAGAGTTCTGACAGGGCCCTGATCTCTCCTGGGTGCTCATTTCACCAGGCAGCACATGGCTATCCTCTCCTACACTTGGAAGAGGTGCAGCCCTCAAACTTCTATCCCCTCTTTTTGCCACAAAGATCACAGCATGGATATGAAGTGAGAACATGCATCTCTGCTATTCTCAGAAGTTGGTTTAAAGCGCACTAAATGATACTTAGGTTTTAAATTACAAACTTGCTGTAATTTAACTTCTTTACTACTTAATTCTAATGGATAAAAAGACACTTAACATTTAAGTAGAATTTGATTTTTACAAGGGGCTGAATGTACCATTAACAAGACTAGTGATGGTTTAAGACCTACATGAGCTCTTGCCCTTCACCCAATTAGAGGGAAGATCACTTGCCCTGCACCCAATTAGAGGGAAAATCACTTGGTTCCTCATAAGTGACAAAGATATCTCTTAGTTGTAGCAAGAATGTGAAACTTACTCAACCAAAAAAAAATAGCTGCCCTTAATATTGCACATAGTGGCTGTGGGACAGGACACCACCACATGCTGCATTCCATCGTAATGGCTTGTGAGCCATACTGAATTACAATAATAGTATACAAAACATCATTCCATTACAGCAAAGTTATGCATGGCCATCAGCTATGGGCTGTTATTTCAGTGAATTTCCCCTTATTAATGCAGGCTTGTGCTGTTCTAAAGTTGCTTGCTTCAGTTCTTCTCCTACCAAATACTTCTTGAAGATAAGATACTTCACTATGCCATTCCTCCCAAAGTATCCCCACAGCCCAATCAAATTCAGCCTCAGATGAATGACTGTACCAAAAGCGTTGCTATTTAGGTAAGCGATGGGCCTAGAGTGAGACTCTACAGGGGACATTTGGCTGAACTGCAGATGTTATGGTGGAAAGTACTGTCAAGTTATGAGTCTCTTGTGGCGCAGAGTGGTAAGGCAGCCGCCTGAAAGCTTTGCCCATGAGGTTGGGAGTTCAATCCCAGCAGCCGGCTCAAGGTTGACTCAGCCTTCCATCCTTCCGAGGTCGGTAAAATGAGTACCCAGCTTGCTGGGGGGTAAACGGTGATGACTGGGGAAGGCACTGGCAAACCACCCCGTATTGAGTCTGCCATGAAAACGCTGGAGGGCGTCACCCCAAGGGTCAGACATGACTCGGTGCTTGCACAGGGGATACCTTTACCTTTACCTTTACTGTCAAGTCATTGCCAGCAGATTGTGGGTGGGTGGGCAGGAAGGGATTTGTCTCTTGTGGCCCTTCCTTGCATACCCAGGGAATTGCTGATCGCTGCTGTGGGATGGTATGTGAATTTCCTTCTGGCCTGGCTGGATTCTGGAGATCACCGAGGCATGAAATGGGGGTCCCTGGGGGCAGGCAAATAGCTGTGAGTTCCTGCATTGTGCAGGGGGTTGGACTAGATGGCCCTGGAGGTACCCTCTAACTTTATGATTCTAACTTATGGCAGGGTTTTAAAAGCAAGGGATGTTCAGAGGTAGTTTGCCATTGTCTGCCTCTACATTGTATCCCACAGTTTCTGTGGTGGTCTCCCATCCAAATGTTTAGCAGGGACAATCCCACTTAGCGTCTGAGATCTGAAAAAACTGAGCTAGCCTCGGTAATTGTGAACAGAGCTCTCACAGAAGTTTAAGCAACATGCAGGGCTTCTTTATGTGCCCATTACTTAAAAGGAATTCATGGTATAAGATGAACCTTTTGAGTGCCACAAAGTAACAGGAAGCTTCAGTTTTTTGGCAACAGTTTTTTGGACCCTCAAAAGCTAACGCCCTGAAGCTTTCATTGGTCACCAAAATGTCACTGGACTCTAATCTAGCTCTGAAACAGGTTTTGTGAAGTCTTCAATGGAGGAGGGGGAACATTGTATCGTTTCAGGTCTCTACAATAACACTCAGAAATGAGGGACCAAGTATGCATATTACAATATTTTAAATGAATGTGTTAGCCATGTGAATTTTCCAAGTTCCTCCTATGAGCTGTCTGTAATACTTAACTTCTCCTCATGGACACACTCATGGCAGGATTTCCAGAGCTACTTTTGTGAACACAATGAAGCCACACCTGCAGCATTGCATCTCAGATGTCCTGCAGTAGATAATTTACCCAGACTGTTTCGCATTGGGAGACACCTTGTTTTAGCCTTGCTTTGGATTTCTTTTGGATGCTGACTCTAGGCTTTCTGCATTTGAGCTTTTCTCCTCTTATTTCCCAGGTTGAAATTTGCAACATGCTTTCCGCACAGAGGCAGCCTCCCATCATGCTTTGCTCCCTTCCCCTTTTCCCCATTAGTCCTCGCTTTAAAAAAATGAAAATCAATTTTCTAGGGATTCCTTTGATGTGGGGCAAGTGAGAGGGCAATTCGGGTCTGTGCCTAAAGAGGCACAGTTCATTGCATAAAAAGAAAAAATACCTCAATCGTTTAAAAATGCAAATCCAAACAATAGCCCTAGTGTGGAAAGGGTCCCACAGGGGAAACAAAGCATGCACACACAAACACACTAAAATCACTGTTTGCATCCCATGGTCAGTTAAAAAAACTGACTGCTCATTTTAAGCCATAACAGGTTGGCTCACTATAATGGACAAATATGCAGAAGCATTTCCCTCCAATTCCATCCAATTACATTCTTGGCCTGGAAGGCAGAATCAAAAGGCTTAGAAATTGACAGCTTCCTTCCTATTCCATTAATTTTTCAGCCTTTCTTCCCAGCTGCAGTAAAGACAGGTCATTTAACTCATCTCGCTAATTCCTGAAACAGCAAGGCCTCCGGACCATGCTGTTATCTTAACTGGACATGTATCTTGTAAAAGTTCAGGTTTTGAAAATATTGTGACATAGCAAAGTTTATCCTTCATATATTTTTTAGTCTTGTTAAATGAGGGTTTTTCCCCCACAATACTCTAAGCCAATGCTTTCTTCTATAACTGGTACACACTAGGTGAATGAGTACAGCACAAAGATGTGTTACCAGAAAAAAATTTCTCATGAAGGCAAAAGCTCCTTAAATATTGCCAACTGAACCTCTAAGCACTGAAATATAATCCATTTAAAAAAATGTGATTCATAACAGATTTTAAAGTAACACAAACATAGCTTAATTATTAATGTTCTCCAAAAGCCCATTTTGGCAAGAGTACATAGATTATGCTTGGAATATTCTCCTTTTTTATGTTTTATAGGTGGTGGCTCAGAACTTGACACATGATTATAATAACACAATGCTTTTCCTATTACCTAATCAGCTCTATGTAACAATTTGTTTCTGGTGACAGGGCAATTTATTCATTTATTTTAGAACCTTTATAGTCAGCCTATCACAAGAAGACTCAAGCAATATGAATTAATTTTCAAGGGGCCAACTTAAATGGTATCTTTTTATCTACTAGAGTCATTCCAATCGGAGCACCAGTCATCAATTATAAGCCAAAATAAGGGTCAAACTAATTTGGACAAATCTAGGTTGCACCCAAGAGTTTCCACAAAGATATTACAATACTGTCTGTTTTATTTTCAGTTCCTTTCTTAATCATCACTAGCAAAGACTAATCCCCCACCCCCAGCCAGGCCAGAATCTATGTTTTCTTTGCACTCATCATCAGAATCCTAGTACCTCTTGCTGGGCCCAGAAATACTGAAGGACACAAAAAGAAATCTGGAATCACCAAGGCCTGTCGTGCCAAGGAGTTACTGAAGCAACTAAACTCATCACCAACACTAAGTGCAACCCTAAAGCAGAGTTGTATCCTTCTAGTCATTCTGCAGAATACTGGGTTCTGAGAGCTAATTTAGGCATGGCACTTTTGTTACACAAGGTATCTTCCCCCTGGTAGAAGGAAAACTATAAAATCCAATGTGCACAGATTGTCTTGTTGTAGAAAACAAGGTCATCTGTGAATCATCCCTGAGATATCCCAAGCCCCTCAGAAGCCTGAGTCTGTAACAAAACAGTTTAAGATTTACAAGCGTCACTTCATTTGCTGCCTCACACAGGAAATGAGGAAACCTCAAAAGTGTCAGTACAAAGCCGATCTACACTTGCATTAATAGAAACACATATTTTAGATTACATGACATATTTTCTTTCAGCATAAAGAAGGGCCCTACATCTGCCTCATCAAAATAACTTCAATTGATTTAGAGGTTTTAAAAAAAAAACTGCCAAGAGGTTGAGAAGTTTCCTCCAAGACATAGAAATGCATAATATCGTTCAGCCACTAGGTGGCCCATCACAGATGTTCTCTCTCTGAGCGTTTTCCTCTTGAGCATTTAGTCAGTAGCAAGACTGTAATGCTGCCTGCCATACAAACACTAACACTGCTTTACCATGCAAAAATGGGGTTGAAGACACTGATCAATGACTATGGCTACTAATGCCAGCACAGGGGTAAAAAATACCTGTTCACTGCATTTTATTTTCCACCCTAAAAACATCACCTGTCCATTTCATTCACAACAAATAGCAACAACCCTCTCAGTATTACCTATATCGTTATTACATAATGGTTACTTTGGATAATCAGTATAAACACACTGCCTTTAAATGAATGGCAGTCCATTGAGCATCCAAGCAACAAGATTTGATGCAAGAAGGCTGAGTAAAACAGAACCAGTAGATGTGTCAAAAAAGATGCTGTAATATAGGGACTGTCTACCAGCCCCACTCCTGTCCATTTATGCAATCTGGACTATAGACTTAAAATAAGCGACTTCCTAAATAAATATATATTTTAAGGATCACAGTGTAGCCATGGGACAGGGAGACAAAAGACTGATATTAAATGCCCCACCCACTGCTTGATTAAAGGGCACCAGGGCATGGCACCAGTGGAAATGAATAGCTTGGCTATTGCTTCCAGTGAAAGCAAGAAACTGCTCCTCCTCCTCCTTAATAGATAAAGAACACCACTCAGCATTGCCCAACCCTAGGGATTTGCAGCAGCTGAGAATGGGCAAGAGGTCCCTGGCCATGGTCCCCCAACCCATTTCATCCGATGCAATGAATGACAGCCCTAAATACTGAAAACAGTATTCCAGCTGGAGCTGCTTCTTATATGACCTGCCTCTTTCCTCTTTGGGAGGTGCACTCAGAGCAGGGGGGGGAGGAAGAGACCCCCACCAGTCATTCAAAAATAGTTAGCCACTTCCCCTCCCCAGTTAATGCTGGGGTTGCAAAGCAGATTAGACTCGCTGGAGATGGCCATCAATTAGATCCTCGCTGGAGCCAAGATGAGCATCAGAACCTTCACTGTAGTCTCAGCATTCGACTTTTCCTGCATATTTTATTTTAGACACACACGGAACAACGCTGCTTATGCAAAAGCCCCTTGGCTCTGCCTTATTTTGCATTGATGAGAAAGGCTCTTTCCGAGGCAGTGTGCAAGCCAGTGGCTTCTCGCCTTACTCCGTTTGCATCCATTCCTCCTCCTCTTTTCCCCTGTCAAGGGGGAGGTGATGATTCCTTACATACTCCCCCGCCCCCGCAAAAGGCTTTAAGAACGAGTTCTTGCACAGTCCCCATTCAATCAATCCGAATCACGAGCCCACAGGCACACTGTGCCTCTATCTTTCTATCTCTCTGCCGCATTTGAGGGGATGCTAAAGGTGGACGAACGCATTTGCAGTTGACCTTTTGCAACAACACACGCTCTACGTTGGAAAAAGAGGGCTGGAGAAATGGGGAGGGGGAGAGAGGGAAAGATGCTGAGTGGATGCAAGGCTCCTCGCCGCCTTCACACTCCCCGAGCTCCGCTGCTGAACGAGAACGCGGATTCCCCCCGCGGGTGCATGGGCAGAGCACCGGCTTCCCACAAATGCAGCTGCGGAGAGCTCGAGACCCACAACCCCCACGAGAGGGCTGCAGCCAGCCAGCCAGCCCGCCAGCCCACCGGTACCTTTCCCCTCCTCCTCCGGCTAGCCCGGGGCTCCGGTGGATGCGACAGGCGAGAGAGATGCTCGCCGGAGCCGCCGCCTTCTCCGTCTTACCTTCCCTGGCTTTTAACAAGACCGTGTTTGCCACAATGTTTTCCAGCTCCATTGACAGGCTCCGTCAGTGCTGCGGCGGGATGCCAGTGGCCAGTCGGGGCTCCTCGGTCTCTCCGTGGCGCGGGGGGGAGAGGCGGACCAGGCAGCCCCCTGCTCCTACGAGGGCATCGTGTCGCCTGCCTTCTCGCGCTGCCTCCGCCGGGCGCCTTCCTCCAGCTAGAGCCGCCGCCGCTGCCCGCCCGCCCGCCAGCCCTCCTCGGTCCCCCCCACCCCGTCTCCGAGCTACTCCATTCTCCGCGCCTGCATGCAAACCGCGCTCCCTCCTCTGATGGTTTAAGGTTTCAGATGCTCCTGCCTGCCTGCCTCCCTCCCTCCCCGGGGGTGTGGTACTACGAAGCTAGTTCCGCAGTATTACGCAGGCGCCATACTCAACAGCTGGCTGGTTCCTTGGCGTTTCTGGGAGGGGCATGTCGGGAGATGTAGTCTTTGCGCCGATCCCGGACACGGTGGATTGCGGTTCCCGCCCTTGCACACAGCTCGCCTTGTGCAGTTTAAGTAGTTATACAGGTATAAATCCAGGAACTTCAAGGGAAGTAGAACACTGTAAATGGGGGGGGGGGGGTGGCCAAAAGGATTGGAGAAAAGGCACAGGAGATTCCCTTCAGGTAGGGTTACCTGCTCTAGTTGGGAAAAACCTGGAGACTTTGGGGGTGGAGTGGGAGTGAACGGGATTTGGGGCAGGGAGGGACCTCAGTGGAGTATAATGCGATCGAGTCCACCCTCTAAAGCAGCCATTTTCTCTAAGGAAATTGATCTCTTTAGTCTGCAGATGAGCTGTAATTCCAAGGGTTTCCCAGGTCCTACTTGGGGACTGGCATCCTTATCTCCCAGCAGTTGGCAACCCTAAATTCAGTTTAGGATGGCACTGCTAGAAAGTAGTCTTAACCCGGTCTATTCAGTGGGGCTTACTCCCAGGAAAGTGTTCTTAGAATGGCACTGTTGGAAGGGAGATGTAAATGAAAAAGAAGTGCATGGTGTCTGGAAACAATGGAAATCAAGCAGATTATAGATTTATCAGCTATCTAGGTTGGGATAGTTAACCAACTTGTTTAAAATATTTCTACAGTATTTCAGAATCATTGGTGAATTTAATAGCCTCCCTGAATGAACACTGACATGTGCTCATTTAACAGGCACATGACACTTATTACTCAGTTATCATATCATGTTTAATTTCAGACTCCAAGGAGTTTTTGCCATAGCTTCAAACAGTCCTGCATCTTCCTGCGGCTGTCTGCCACTCAGTCTTTCAGTCCATTATAAAAAGCACTCTGCCTCAAAAGGTAGGATGAACAGAAAGTTGCCATGTATACGTCTAGCATCTTTACAATAAACATAGATTGGGGAAACTAGACCCTAAGCACAGGGGCACTGAAAGGTAAATGTTTTTATAGTTTTTCAGAGGAGAGTCATAGACAATTTGACCAGAGGATTTCCATATGTCTTCAATCACGGCCTACAAAGCTGCTTCCTTCACTACTGTTGACCCTGTAGGAGCTCCTTTTTCTCACAGCATTTGATTCAACTCCAGTCACACCATAAAGACCAAGAAGATTTTATGAGGGGGGGGGACCTTTTAAGAGTCACGGATCCTTTTCTCAGGTAATGAAGGGAGCTTTGGCTCAAAAAAGTTTAAACCCTGAAAAACTCAATGATTGTACTGGAACTTGAATCTGGCCATTCTACTGTAGACCAACATGGCTACCCACTGAAACAAATTCATTTCACTTGACAAGCTTTCCTAAATATGATATGCTGCTTGATCACTTGAATCAAGAGCATTTGGGAGCAGTATTAATAGAATAATAGATAATGCATTGTAGCAAAATTTTGTCATATAGTGTTCTGTAAATGCAGATCACTTTTAACACTGAGCAATTGCCAACAATGATGTAGTTTTTATAGCCAGGTATTTATTTTATACTGTTGTTTACTACATTGTTCAATTGACATTTTTCTTACGTATAACTGATTAGATTATATATTTTTGTGTGATTTAGAAGGTCTTTTGCTCACCTTTATATAACTCAATGTATTTCTTATATTTGTATGTTGGAAATTTGCTGGTCTATGACTGTATTAAATAAATTGATTGAATAAGTATATAATATGAATTCCTATCTTTTTGTGTTGTGATTGCAACATTAATTATTAATTAAACCATATATAAAACCATCTCTCTTCACTTTTCTCCCACTCAAAAAGGACTAATAAATTGGGAAGACTTTCAAGGTCTGTGAAGCATAATCAAAGAGCTTGAGGGGGGGGGCAGGTTACTAACCTCTAGATAGTACTTGAAGGTCTCCCGCTATTCCAACTGATTTTCAGGTGACAGACATCAGTGTTTTCCTCGGCATCCTGTAACAGGGAGGCTGCATCTCCACTCTGATCCTCCCACAGAGAACTGTGCTAAAAAGCCTTGAGCTGCAAAATGATTGGAAGTGGGGACATTAAAGAGATGTTAGGGGCAAAGTAGTCAGTAGACAGAGCTGTTCACTTTGAGAAACCAGCTGTTTTGGAAGATGGATTGTATAATATTATACTCCACTGAAGTCCTTCCTCAGCTCCGCCCCACCATCTCCTCAAGGCCCATCCTAACACATTGGATAATGCACTTTCAGTGTGCTTTTGCAGATGGATTTTCCTGTGCAAAACAGGAAAATCTATTTCTAAAGTACATTGAAAAAGTACCTTTTCTCAGGTGATGAAGGGTTATGGAGGTATTTCTCAATCTGGACCTGACCCTTCTAGTCAGAACATTCCCATTAAGATGAGGGATACAATTGAATAAGTTCCAGTGAGTAATGAGAATTATCCTGAGTAATCATGCATATACTTGGGCTGCATATTTCATGGAAATATTCAGGAGTAAACATTTTCAGTTCTATAGCCAAGGGTATAGAATTACACATAATTAGAATTACACATTACATAAAAGTAGGAACTCCCTGATATTCTATCATGAATGGCCATGTATTTTCTCTAACGTATGAAGGTAATTTGCACATCCCAAATGCCTATGATAAACATGCCTTGAGGTGCACTGGTAGAAATTTAGGAGTCTATCTTTTGCTTTGTAATTTACGGAAAAATCCTGATTTTATTAAAATCAAACAACCCTGTTCCAACTTGGCTAAGAATGATTTTGCAACAGGTATGTAATCAGACCTAAATCAAACTGCTTTTTACAGTGGAGGGACTGCACTACAGTATTTAAGACTTTTAAAACTGTGGCTTAAGCCTGGCAGATTACTACCAAGGCACTACTTGATTTACCTTTACACATGTTACTACTGCTGTAACATCTCTTTTTTGTCTATGACAATTCAGTAAGAAGCTTTCCACGTGAACTCCAAATGCAAGTGTTACATAATCCCAGCAGTGGTGTGGGAACCCTCCACAAATCTGGCTGAATCACATAGAAAACAGCTTTCAAAAGTTACAACTATTGCAAGGTCACATGGAAGCAATTATCAGAGGCCTCCACATTTGAACTGGCCCTTGGCTGTGTCCCCAAGCTGACCGGCTTTTCCTTGGATTTAATTAAATTTGTTTACAGTAAACCACTGAGACCGAAAAAATGGTTATGAGAACTATGATTCAGATACTTGCATGTCTGGAAAGATGTCTAGAATTTCTGTCATTTCTCAGGAATGATTAATAATGTTACTTAAATAATAGTCCTTTTAACTGACCACAGGAATACCCATAGTAGGAAGAGGCATGGTTAACTTTGAATTGTACCATGGTGCCATCTAGTGGCTTTATTATTTAAAGTGAAATAGAAAGGCTGTACTTAACTGACACAGCAAATCAAAAAATATAATATGGCGCCATATTACTGAGCCTTTTCTGTGATGGCTCCATAGTTGTGAAATCTTTATTTTAAAATGCACAGCATATTTTGTTTCCTCAAGGAGCTAATTTAGCTGTAGGGAGGCTTAACCCTACCTCCCAATACATTTGTTACTAACAGGTCCCCCTCCCTTTTATAGTATAATACAGTAGCAGCTCAATTTTTCAAAATTATTTACCTCATTAGTATCCTGGAGAAGATGTCCTGTGCCTTTAAGTGTGGATTAATCAATGTTATGAAAAACTTCAGCTGCCCATTTGCACTCATTAAGGTTCTGTTAAGGGGTGGGGACAGGATACTTTTAAAGCTTGTTAGTGACCCTACTTACCACACGCACATCCTGTATAAAGAGTGGTTCACAGGCACCTTCCTCCACCTCAGTGTAAATATGTTTGTACATCTAATTTGTATAATTCTTTATTTAAAAGTAGAGGAGGAATTGATTGTTTTGCATGTGCACTGGGAGGCAAATCCACTTGGCTCTTTCATACTTTGCGTAAAAAATCCCTGGCCAGAATATGTAAGCAGTAGCCTTAAGCCCCCTAGATGATGGTGCAAGCTATTTCAAAGAAAACAAAATTATTCTGTAAGTTTGTGGATCTATCACTGGTGTTAAAATGAATAGGTCCCAACTGTTCTATTTAATAACTGGGCTGGTTAATTACTTTCAATAAACCTTTTGCTAGAAAGTAACTAATTGATTGTCTCTGGCTCTTTTCAAGTACCATAAATGCTAAAACTGCTTGAATATGCAAATCAGCATTCAGATTCAATTATGCCACGTCAACATTTGCTTTAATTATCTGAAAGGGTATGTTTACATGGACACAGTAATTATTTCATCTTTATCAGAGTGATAGTCAGAGTGGTGGCAGCATACTTGGTATGCATCGGAAGGTCTTGGGTTTAATCCTTGCAAACGCTACCTGTAGAAGGATCTCTTAAAATTACTAAGGCTAGGGAGAAAACCTTTTGCCTTTAGTCTTGGAGAACTGCTGCTGCTGCCTGTATCTGGCTAGCTGCATTGGTAGGTTCCTTAAGGAAATGTCAAACGTTCTTAGCTGAATATGTATACAGAAGCCTTAGCCAATTGAGGCCACTGGGGCCATCTTAGTTACCACCTGTATGCCAATTCAAAAGAGTTCAAGTACGTAGATGTGCATTCTCACTACCTATCCCACAGGTATACAATTTCCTTCACATTTCTGCTCCTTTGTTGTAAAAAAAAAGTTCTTGTTACAGTAGCTTTTGTGGCATGGGAAGGATTAAATTGGTAGTCGGTGTACGACATTCTGTTGAATTGGATCCATACTACCTTTTAATTTGTATATTTTTAAAATTATGACCTGTGCTTCTGCACAACGGACGCCAATTCCATGCTTCTTACTGGCTATTAAGAATGCCTTACAAATTTAAATAAAATTGGTGGCTGGTCTTTGCTGGATATGAGCCTAAGTAAATATCTGTAAAGCAGTAATAAGTCCTAATGAACTCCATGAAACTGATTCCTAAGTCAGAATGAAAAGGATTGTAATGTGTAACCTAGTACTATGTATGTAAATTCAGAAGCAGGTCCCATTGCCGATTACTTCCAGTAAGCATATGTACATCTGGTTTGATTCACTGAAGTGAATTGATTGTCAAGGCAGGATGTGAGTATCTAAAATATACTGTTTTTCTGGAAAAGAAAATTTTAAAACACACCTTGCTCAATGTAATTTCATTTGAAACTGATGACGAGGGGTGAGGGGAATTAAGCCTGCAGTTTTAAGAGTATAAAGGGGATTTGAGTAGGAGTGGGGGGGGGGGGAGATAACTGCTTCACCGTCTCCTTTCGGAAGGATAGTGTTTTTTGTTTTAATAAAACAACTTTTGATTAGTCCAAGCTGTGGAAGGGCAGGGGAAATGTCCAGTAACCATCTTTGTGAGGGGAGAAGGAGTGAATGAAATGCTAAGACTTTTTTTCCACTACAAAAGCCGAGGTTTGGCCTTGCCGTAATAAGAAAAGAGGACGGGTAAATGGAGGGTTGTGTTAGGAGCCGCTGCAGTGGATGAGTCACCGACTGAGTGGGCTTGCAGGGCTGCAGCTGTGAGCACTGCAGCAACAGACCAGCTCCTGTCTTTGCGCTAAAAATCCTGATTCTTAAGGCAGCGTTTCTGGTTCAGAGGTAATCAAAAACAAGACCTTTCTCAGGACTTTTAGTAGGGGGAGCCTCCCATAAAAGCTGTTCCCCTTATTCTCTGGTTCTTTCACAGCCACCTACTGTAAGGGTTAGATGGCTCCCAGCTTGTAGGCTGTTCAAGAGCCTTCATATGCTTGAGCGTAGCACAACACAAAATGTTTGTTAGAATCCAGAGGCTCATCTTTCATTCAAATCAAATTAAGTTTTTTTTACATCGATGAACTTCATTTTGAAAAATGTGTGTGGGGGGAAGGACTGGTACAAAAAGCCTTCTTTTATTTACTAAATTGGCAGCCATTGTTGCAGATATTTTCCAGACTGAAGCGTCATGAGGGGCATTGGAGAGCAAAGGAGCACATCTGCAGGGCTTGAGATTTGTTCCTACTGCTGACGTAGAAAAGACTACAAACAAATGACACTCTTGGTGCGCCATTATACATCTTGCATTTGTGGTCAGAGTTCTCCCATGCTCGTGCCAATGTTTGAGAAAATGGATTAAATTGTGTTTTCTTTGCAGAATGAAATCTGCAAATGTAGCTGGTGTCCATCAGCTCATAATGTATTTTTAAGTATGCCCCTCAGAATGATTAACAATTTCCCAGCATTCAGTTCATTGTGATGATCGCAATGAGGTTCTGGCCCTACAGAACTGAAGAATTGCATCACTATTCCACGATGTGTTATAATAATGGGTTAGGAGTGTGTTGGCCTCGTACAAAACATCTGGCAAGCAGCCTGCATACCATATACTGCTTGCATGTTCTCTGTGTATATGGAAAGAATCTGCTGCCACCTAGCAATAGCAATAGGGCAATGTGTCTTATTTAAAACATTCCAGTCTCTTGTGCTTAGCATTTTATAGTTGTGCAAATGTGGGGCCTGCATGTCAGTGTTTCACCTGCATCATGCATTTCCAAAATCCCCTGTGAAGTTCTTTATTAATGTAAAGCAGCCACTGCCAAATGATTCTACTAGCAATTCAAAAACTTCAAATTGTTTCCAGAAACATAGAATCATACAGTTGGAAGGGATCTCCAGGGTCATCTAGTCCAACCCCCTGCACACTACAGGAACTCACAACTACCTAGCCGCTCTGTCAGGAATTTCTTCCAGATGTTTAGCTGAAAATTCTTTTGAATTAATTTTAACCTATTGATTCTGGTCCGACCCTCTGGGGCAAGAGAAAACAACTCTGCTCCATCTTCTGTGTGACAGCCCTTCAAGTATTTGAAGATGGTTATCATATCAACTCTTAGTCGGCTTCTCTCCAGGCTAAACAGACCAAGATCCCTCAAACTTCCCTCATGCAACTTGGCCTCCAAACCCCTCACCATATTCATAGCCCTCCTCTGCGCATACTCTACATCTTTCTTCAGTTGTGGTGCCCAAAACTGAACACAGTACTCCAAGTGAGATCTTACCAGAGTGGAGTAAAGCTCCATTGGCATGAGATCACCTCATGTGAACTGGACACTTGTCATTCTTTTAATATACCCCAAAATCCCATTTGTCTTTTTAGCTACTGAGTCACACTGCTGACTCATGTTCAGTGTCTTGTCTAAGACCCCCAGATCCTTTTCACATGTACTCCTGCTAAGACAAGTCTTGCCCATCCTATAGTGATACATATGATTTTTCCTACCTATATGAAGAACTTTACTTTTATCACTACTGATAAACATAGTTTAAGGAAGTAGTAGAGGAAGGAGGAAAGGGCAGCAGTCAATATAGGTTGTTTGCCCTTTTGAAACTTTCTGCTCTCTGTTGTTTATCTCCACCAAAATAGTTGGAGGAATATATCCTTATGAGGGGACAGGGATTTTTAAAGACTGCAGGCAAGTCACTATCTGGGAAATCAGAAGAAAGTGACCAAATGAAACTAATTGATTTTCTGAAGTTCCATTTAAATCTTTTCCTGGCTACCAGCAAAACACTTACGGTATTTACTCAGAAGAAAGACTAGCTATTTGTTCCAGGTGTGCCATCAAGAAAAAGAAGGGTTCGTGTTACATCCAAGTATGCAATAGATAGTAATAAAAATGTTTTTCATAGAATATTTTAAAGTGAGAATCATCTTACATTCATTTTCCATTTGGGTAAATATGGTACCCTATCCACATAACCAATCCATGTGGCTGCTATCTTGTTTCAGTGTGCTTAGCACATATGCTGCTCACATAAATACATACCATACTTTGCCTTTGCCTGTGACCATTAGTACATTTCAGTAAGGTAAACTTTAAAGTGGCATACCTTATGAATAACTCCTACATTCAAGCTGTGTTCACACAAGTTAAGTAATATTTTTTCAATGTCCTTTAGCAATCGTTTGCAGGTGGATTTTCTTGTTTCACACTCTTTTTAGGAGTATTGCAGTAGTAAGCATGCCAGCAGTGGCAGATACAATGCTTGTGCTTTGTACAGATATTTTCCTAACAATCTTCCTTCAATAACCTCAGGGCGGCATATATGATTCTCCTCTTCATTACTTTACTTTTTAATCCCCATGAAGTAGATTAGTTTGAGAATGGATATGATTGACCCAGGATCAACCACAAAGTTTTATAGCAGTGTGAAGTTTGGGTTCCTGGTATCCCAGATTGTAGTCCACCATACTACTGGCCCTTCTTGCATTCCCTAATTACTTGCTTTGCTTACTTAGAGACTAAGGATACATCCCAATCACAGTTAAGCACTTTTAAGCCCTTATTTTTTAAAATCAGGGGAATTCTGCACATAAAGCTATAATCTTTTTGGTTTGTCAACTAGTCTATTCCATTGGCATGAGTAGTTTTTTTTCTCCCCCTGCTCTGTTGTCTGATGTGGTCTTTTTCATGTAATGCAGAGGGGCGGATTTTTAAATGTATAGCTGCCTTTTAAGGAAAAAGCATTTGCTGTCATACCTTTTGCAGCAGTTTTTACTTTAATTTTTGTACTTCAAAAGGAACTTTGGTGAACGCAGTAGCTACTAGCTGTTTTTTTTTCTGTTCCCATTTTTTCCTGATGTCTCCTTAGCCAGAAACAAAAAGAATACAAAACTACTGTAACAACTTCATTTTGCCCTTGCTTGTGCACAGTCTAGCAGGAAACACTCAAGCATAGGTTTCAGAGTTTCACTGACACTTGGGGTTTGGAATGCAGGAACTTACAACCCAGTTCCCAACAACATCCTTCAGACATGGACTCCTCATTCAAGAGCCATCTCCTTTTTCAGTGGACAGAGATTACTTCCCTTAACTAGAAACAATTTCCATTTTTGGCTTGAATGGGGGGTGCTCATTGATCCATTCCCTCTTTACAGCCCTTTCCCAGTCAACAGTCAGTGTTTAACTGTCTCTTCAACTGTCAATTCCCAACTGCCGTTTTTTAACTGACACTCCGCAAAACTCTACTTGAACAGCCCATTACTCAAAGGTTCCCAGACTGCAAGACATTAACCATTGATAGGCCATTACAGAAGTCTTCCGGACTTTCTACAACAGAGAATGCACACATAACTGGCAGTTGTTGATTTTGCACATTTGCAGCATAGCACTCTTAAGTCCTTATTCAGATGAGGAGAGCTATTGTGGTAGAGCATAGAGAGACAATCCCAATAGATTGTTGTTGTTGTTAGGTGCGAAGTCGTGTCTGACCCATCGCGACCCCATGGACAATGATCCTCCAGGGCAGAGTCTGCACTTACTTGCTTTATTCCATTGTCAATCCTGTTGAATTCAGATCTTCCTTCCCCCCCCCCCCTTGAAACAAGAAAGTGTTCTACACGTGGTTAGGGTAGTTCAGAAGGGGGAGGGAGAGGAGCCAGGCAGTGAGCCTTTTTCTTTTCTTGGAGGGATGGGGGAGAAGATCGAAAAAGGCAGAGGGGGGAGGAAAAATCCAGGACCGACAGAAGTTGAGAGAAATTAGGGGCTTCTCCTTTAAGGCAAGCTTGTCACATGACCAGGTGTGGCCTATCAGAGGTTCTCTACCACGGAGCTTAGTTTCCCAATCCAGATTTTAAAATATATTGAGCATTAAAAGCACTCCAAGCTATCACACAATAAAGGTAGGGTCACTGGATCAATCCTTCTTGCTGCAGAAGGAAAATTTAAATTGCCCAAAATGCAAACGGAAATCGCATTCTATGTAGAGGGCAGGGACTGAATCGATCTGGAGTTGGAATAAAAGCTCCATGCAGTTTACATCCAGGCCTTGCTGTCCTCGACCATTCCCCAGAGTCCATTTAAATTTGCACCGACTGCTTCAGTCACTCCATCCAGCCACCTCATTCTCTGTTGTCTCCTCCTTCTTTTGCCCTCAATTGCTCCCAGCATTAGGCTCTTCACCAGGGAGTCCTTCCTTCTCATGAGGTGGTCAGGGAGTCCTTCCTTCTCATGATTTTTTCCTCCCTCCTCTGACTTCTTCGATCCTCTCCCCTTCAAGAAAACAAAGAAAGAGTCTCCATTTGCCTCCCCCCCTTTCTGAGCCTCCCTAACCATGTGCAGAACACTTTCCTGTTTCAATGGGGGGGGGGAGGAAGACTCAAGTTCAAATCGATCTGAATTCAACAGGATTGACAATGGAATAAACAAAGTAAGTGCAGACTCTGCCCTGGATTACTGTGATGTTGAATGGTTTGCCTTGGATTCAAACTGAGACCATTCTGTCATTTGGGGGACTGTATCCCAATACTGCTTTTCCTACTCTTTTATTGATTATGAAGGCTACTCCATTTCTTCTGAGAGATTCTTGCCCACAGTAGTATACCTGATGGTCATCTGAATTAAATTCACCCATTCCTGTCCATTTTAGTTCACTGATTCCTAAAATGTCAATGTTTAGTCTTGTCATCTCTTGTTTGACCACATCCAGCTTGCCTTGATTTATGGATCTGACGTTCCAGGTTCCTATGGAATAAAAGTCCTTACAGCATCGGACTGTCTTTTCGCCACCAGTTCCCTCCACAACTGAGTGTCCTTTTGGCTTTGGCCCAGCCGCTTCATTCATTCTGGCGCTACTCGTACTAGCCGTCTGCTCATCCCCAGTAGCATATTGGACACCTTCTGACCTGAGGGGCTCATCTTCCGGCGTCATATCATTTTGCCGTTTTGGAACTGTCCTTAGAGTTTTCATGGCAAAGATATTGGAGTGGTTTGCCATTCCCCTCTCCAGTGGATCACCTTTTGTCAGAGCTCTCTGCTATAACCTGTCCATCTTGGGTGGCCCTGCAGGACATAGCTCATAGCTTCATTGAGCTATGCAAGCCTCTTCGCCATGACAAGGCAGTGATCCTTGAAGGGGTCCCAATAGATATGAGGGACCAAAGCCATGGAGGGCTTTGTATGATAGCCATTACCTTAAATTCGTTTGAAAATACAAGGCCTGTAGTGTGCATGACTCAAAAGCATAAAAAGAATATCCTGCAGGGGACATTGACAAAGATGTATGTTTAGCACAGTTAGATTAGGAACCTCCTGGTATTTTTCAAATATTCTCCTCTGGCATCCTTATTGGCTCTTCCTGCTCCATTTTGCATACTTTCTCCAACAAACAGAATGGAGGCAACAGAACAGTTGCAGTGTAGAACTCTCTCTCATCTTTCTATATACAGTTGGTTTCTTAATAAAACGATTCTATTCTATAAAGCAGCCTGGAGCACCTTCTTTGCATATTTAGACCTCTGAGTCCAATAACTGATGAGCAACCAATACAGTGACAATAGAATGGGAATTATATGCATGCTTTAAAGGTAAAGGTATCCCCTGTGCAAGCCCTGAGTCATGTCTGACCCTTGGGGTGACGCCCTCTAGCGTTTTCATGGCAGACTAAATACGGGGTGGTTTGCCAGTGCCTTCCCCAGTCATTACCGTTTACCCCCCAGCAAGCTGGGTACTCATTTTACCGACCTCGGAAGGATGGAAGGCTGAGTCAACCTTGAGCCGGCTGCTGGGATTGAACTCCCAACCTCATGGGCAAAGCTTTCAGACGGCTGCCTTAACACTCTGCGCCACAAGAGGCTCTATGCATGCTTTAGCTGGTGCTGAATAGTAACAAAGATGCTGTATTCTGTAGTAACTTGAGTTCCTGGATAGACTTCGAAGGGAGGACTATGCATTACAGTACTCTAGTCTTGATGTAACAATTTATTTTAATTATTTATTATTGCATTTCTATACCGCCACTCCCAAAAACTGGCTCGTTCACAAACAGTATGAATAAAAATACTCCCCAAAACAGTAAAAGAATATAAAATATATAGATACAAGATGGCAGAATGAAAAAGTGATGTGGATCAGACTGTAAAGGGCAAGGCCATCTTCCAAGCTAGGCTGAGTTTGAGTTTTATTGCAGGGTTTTTTTTTTGTCATTATTGTTCCATCAACAGACCAGATTAAACTTTCCACAAAATGTGATCATACTTGCTGTTCTCGCGGGCTTTGAACGAACTTTGTTAATGTTATTAGCAAAGCGACTAGAAAGATTATTTCGAACCACTCGAGCACTAGCGGATCTGAACTGAAACGATCAGCGCTTCGGTCTTTTACGCTGCTTAAGTCAATATAATATTAATAATATTAGAAGCATACACAACAGACTCGCTATTTCTCTCCTGCGGCTGTCTCTCTGCAATCTGGCAAACAAGGAGGGAAAACTAAAGCACGAAGTTAAATAAAACCAGTTCTCATCTCAAGCCTTTCCTTGACGGGAGAAACCTCCACTCGAGGCCGGTTGCTCTGGGGCGCTTCTGTCGCCCAGAAACCTGCAGCCCGAGGCGATGCCCTTTCGCGGCCCGCCCCCTCCACGTGCCCGGCCCCGGCGGAGGTTCTACTTCCTTTCGCCGGCGGTCTCCGGAGCTGAAGATGGCTGCTGCTGCTGCTGCTGCCCTGGGAAGGTTACTGAGGCCCCTGGTGAGTGTGGCCGCGAGGAAGCGCCCTCTTGTCGCCCTTGCTCCGCAGAAGCGGCTGCGGGTCCGGCCACACCTCCCACGCCCCCCGCTACCCCGGACTTCGGAGACTCTTCCCATTTCGGCACGCGGTCTGGCCTCTGCATATATATTGCAGCCTATCCCCTCGGGGAACATGGGGGCGGGGGAAGGGGAAAAGGGAGTCGCGTCCCGCTTCGTTTTGTCCCGCTGCTCCCATCAGCTTCGACCCCCGGGGCCTTTCCCTCTCGCAATGGTGGCCCACGCCTTGCGGGCCCCTCTTTACGTTGGACGAGTAACCTGTCGAAAGCACGTGGAGGGATTTCCCGGGCCGGGAGCTTCTTTAAGGGATTGCGGGATGCGTATGGGGCAGCCCCGAGCCGCTGGCGGGCTCTGGGATCCTGCGCGGAGCTTTGTCTCCATTGGCCGCCGGCTGTTCTGGCGAGGGAGCTCTGCAGCGCCCGCTTTGCCTGTTGGCCCTCTCTCCCCATCGGGTCTCTGCCTTCTTTTCCCCCGCAGGCTGGCCGGCCCGTTGCCTTTCCCTGGAGGGCGTGCTCGGCTGCCGGAAAGCCCCTGCGAGTAGCCGCACCTGCTGCCTGGAGGAAGTGTGAAGCCCAGGCTACACCAACTTTTCCTCGCCTCCACTTCAGTACTAGTGAGTGCGCCCAACGGGCACAAAGCCGCCAGTTTGTACTCACCTACCCGTATTTGCTTTTGTGTCTCCCCCCCTCTCCCATGTCAGATGGACTCTGACACTCCTGCCCTCGAGCATAGGGAAATCTCCATTAAAAAGGGGGTGTGAGCACTTTTTGAAAAAGAAAATCCACAGCCTAAGCAATCCGGAGAAAAGGATTTGCGTCTTATTATTTTTTCTTTGGTTTTAGCTGGGAACTAAACTAGTATAGTAAGATGCCTTGGGTATAAATATTATATTACTATAATAAATAAAAACATAAATATGTAAAATGGGCACATTACCCACCCACCCAGTAAGTCATTCAGTCTAGCCCCTGAGATATTTATGCTCTAGGTATGTTGCTGCTCTATGTATTATTGGGTGGTAAGGCTTCCAGTTGCATATTACATGTATTGCTTTTGTCTTGGGGCATAAATGGCTGTTATATTTTATGCATAATTGCAAGAACCACAATACAATTATCCCCTGTGGTATTTAACTTTGCACAGGTACTTCAAAGTTTGTTCCTGCTGTTACCCAGCATGCTCCCTATTTTAAAGGCACAGCTGTAGTTAATGGAGAGTTCAAAGAACTGACTTTAGATGACTTTAAAGGGAAGTATCTGGTCCTGTTCTTCTACCCATTGGATTTGTAAGTAGCTACATTTATCTCTTTTAAACAGATGTGGCCTGTACTTATCATAAGTTGAGGCAGGGGTGGGGCTTTATCTGCAGAAAAATAACTTCTCTACTTTCATTCTCCCTGCCTTTGTGTTGAGTGTAAGTGATAAGCACTAAGCGGAAAGTGATGGTGTTTTGCATTAAACCCTCACTTGGACAAGGTGCATGGAAGTTTGGCTTCTAAAAAAAGAAAATGAGATCTCACTGAGGTATGTTGAAATAGAAGTATTGTTAGCAAGCCAAATCAAGTTATAGGGAGGATCATATGTCTCCATTAGTACTTTCCTGCTCTCCATGAAAACCCTTCAGAGTGAGAAGAAAATAATACTCTTACCCAGGGCCCATAATTCTAGCTAATAAGTCACTACACAGATTCAGGTAAGATTCAGGTCTGAAAGTAACAGAACGAAATTTGAATCCAATGGCACCTTTAAGACCAACAAAGTTTTATTCAAGGTCTGAGCTTTCGTGTGCATGTCTACTTCCTCAGAAAATGGAACAAGAATCATAAGAGTACAGCTATAAGAAGATACAATAGTAAACAGTATCACAAAGGCATCCACCTGTATGCAGCATGATAATGATATTCATTATCATACTGAATATTTGTAGATGCCTTTGTGATGCTATTTATTAATTTATCACTAATTTATACTCTCCTTATATCTGTATTATGGTTCTTGTTCCAATGTCTCAGGAACTGTGCATGCACATGAAAGTTCACACCTTGAATAAAACTTGGTTGGTCTTAAAGATGCCATTGGACTCAAGTCATTACATGTTCTTTCAAAACCTGGATGATTTTTCATTCAACGGAAATACGTTGAAACAACAAAGAACACTGTCAAAGAAACAGTGATCATGATCTACAACAGAATGCCTATTTTTACAAATATGTGGTGGTAAGCAAACTTCCAAAACTGTAATTATGAGATTCCTACTGATTCTTGCCTTCTGCCACTGGCAATGGCTTGATTATGTTGAAATCTATTCACCTTTGATAGTAGCATACTGTGGTGGAAACTTGTTACTACTGGTTTTCATTGCCTGACTTACCAAAGTGGAGCAGTGGCCTGTAACTAACTTGCAGCACCATTGTGAGCAGCATTATACTGTTACGTCAATAGACTAAAAGGATGGAGCTTTGTTTAGGATCACACTGCTAGAAATGGGCTAGAAGTATGATTGACACCCAAGTGCCTTCATGTCGGTTTAGTGCTGGCAGAGTTCACTATTTTTGTTTGTTATGTGTATTGCAAATCCATAATGGTTGAGTCTGTGGCATCTATCCAACCTTCTAGTTCTTCCAACTGCCAAGAAGCCATGCTGTGTAAAGTTGTTGTGTGGTGGAATAAGTGGCAGTCGGTCTATCAGATCCCACTCTCTGTCACCTCTTTGTAATTCTGTTGTGATCTGTGATTAGGAAAAAGAACCTGTTTTTTAAGGAATGGGAAAAGGTGAATTGATGCGTGGATCACAGTAGTTCCATAGGAGCTGCATGCTTCTGTTTATTTCATATAATTTGAGACCCCTTGATATCAAGATTTAGAAGATGCATCTATTAGAATGAGATTCAGTAGTATAAATATCTAGAACACCATCTGCAAGGAGCTAGAGAGGTTTTCATCATTGATCCAGCGGTTTTTCTTCAGTGTGGATTGTAAAACATGTGGGGTTTTTTGGGCAATGTTGTATTTTCCTCCTGATCTTTGTACTAATTATGTAATCTGAAAGGTTTCGAAACATTTTGTGTTTGAGTACCCTATAGTAAAGATAAGCAAAATTTTCCCGTTTCTCTGTTACCATGTGAATTTGCAGCGCAAAACTATGTATTCTTTAATCAGGGCTGATTGGCTGCTGCTTACATTCTGGTTGTCTTTCCATTAGCACGTTCGTTTGTCCAACAGAGATCATTGCTTTCAGTGATAAAGCAAATGAATTCCGCGATGTGAATTGTGAGGTGGTTGCTGTATCAGTGGACTCTCATTTTTGTCATCTTGCCTGGATCAATACACCACGAAAGGTACAAATTGAGCTCTTAGCTATGCTGACACTGGAAATGGGGGGTGGGAGGGGAAGGGTGTCTATTGTAGTATAATATCTTCCACAATTTGGGAAGATACAGATTCACTCTCTCTGACACTATTCGAAATTTCTTAGGACATGCCAGGGCTCTTTAAGTAGTAGCCATATTGCTACCATAGGGAGTGCTACTGAAAAGCACAATAAAGAATAATTCCTGCTTAGTCTCTGGCTGTACAAATACAACGCGTAGTATGTTTGCCTGTTGGTTGAATGAGAACTGGTGAGTTTGGGTGTATTTGATGCTGGCATGATGAATATTCCAAAGATTCTTGTCTACCAGCTGCTTTTCAACAAGATCTTGTAGAGAGACACTGATTAAGCTACAACATGTACTTTTTCAAAATAGTTTCTGTAGGGAAAGGTGGTAGCTTGCACCCAGTACAGCAGGTACTGGAGTCACATGAGGTAATGGAAACACAGTAAGGATGAAGAATTTGTTTTTTATACCCCTCTTTTCACCACCAGAAAGAATCTTTAGGCAACTTACAATCACCTTCCCTTCCCAGTCAGAGAAAGCTCTGACAGGATTGCTCTGTGAGAACAGCGCTATCAGGACTGTGACTAGCCTCCAAGGTGGAGAAGGGTTTTTTCTCACCTTCACCAGCTGATCAGTCCTACACTGAGGACTGATACTACAAAGAGGACAGCTCCATACAATCCAGGTCCAGAGAGAAAGTTTAAGCCCTTTATAGTACTCTTTTTGCCCATGAAGCCTAATGACAGGAGGCAATTCTTCCTATGTAGTCTGCTTTTGCTAGATTGATTTAACTAATTCTATGCTTCTCACCTCTATCCCTCAATAGGTGATATATGTCAAATCCTCTGTTTGAGGTGATACAGTTTCTCATATTCCCAGAGATGTAAATGTTTAGGGTAGGGATCCAATGTCAAATTCTAAAATGTGCTGAAGCAGTTCGGAATGCTTTCTGCTTTGGAATAAACTAGGAATGGATCAGATTTGATTGATGTGTGCAGCTGTAAATAGTTTTATGGCACTTATGTATTTTCTAACATCCTTGAAGCCAATGTGGATAAATTTATGCATCTGTGAAAGTGCTTGCAAATTTGAATGCATGTGATTACCCAAGGTCACTCAGAAAAGACCCTGAATAGTCCCTGAGATTTGATGAAACTTGACAGCCTTGTTTCAAGGATAGGTAGTTTGTCTTCCTGGCTGTGGAATGTTGTGAAATTCAAGAGATACAGCTGCCTCTACTAATAACAGTGGGAAAGCAGGCTAACACATTTATACATGTATAGTTAGTAGCAAACATATGGTTGAAACGTTATCTAACCTGTTAGGGTTGCTGACTTAACACTGCTTTCAAATGCCAAATAATGCATTTTAAATCCATTTTCAGTTCACAATGCTTTGCAAGTGGATCTTTCCATTTCACGCAGTAAAATGAGGGGTAGAGGTGAGAAGCATAGAATTAGTGCAGAGTGGTCTGAATCTCATTTTAATCCTATCTTTTATGATAGAATGTTACAACAATAAAATAATTGCACACCCAACCTTCATAGTTTGGTTTTGAACAGGAATTTAACTTTAGCTGGTCCCTATTTATTGGGTGGGAATTTATGGATAGTCTTTATAAATTTAGGTATCAAACAATATAAGGTTCCTTTTGTAGTTAACAAAACATGGAATAATGGAACATTTTATTTGGGTAAGTGATCATTTAAAATTTGTTGGGAGCATGTAAAATTTTTTATATGCAACAGGAACTGGCTAATAACAAAAAATTACTGGATGCTAGATTCAAGTGTTTAGATGTTTAGATGTTCATGAAAACTGGGAAGAAAAATAAACCAGGATTGAATCTTAAAGTCTTTGTGTCTCTCTCCCACTTCCCCCCTCCCCCTTTCATTAGAGTGGTGGATTGGGTCATATGAATATCTCTCTTCTATCAGATTTAACAAAGCAAATTTCTCGAGATTACGGTGTACTCCTGGAAGCATCTGGTATTGCGTTAAGGTGACAGCTTATTTTTTATCATTTCTGTGGGATGTTACTAAATGTTCCTAGTAATTGTAGCTCTTTTAAATCTACCTGATCTTTTAAATCTACCCAAAGTTTGAAATTTCACTGGAATGATCTACAACTGTCATGTTTTGAAGTCTGCATTGGGTAAGAGTTGTAAGGGCTTTTATTTCCCACTAATTAGAGAATATAGACTAAATACTTTTTAAAAGGCCTCTGCCTATTCAAACTATGTAGCAACATAGTTATCCAGGATTTATCTATTAAAGACTATTTATCAAACTTTAAATCTGATAATAAAAAAAAGTAAGATGTGACTGCTGTTCTTTGAATGGTAACTAGCAAACCAGACTTCCTTTTATTGAAAAAATATCTTTCTTTATTAATACAAGATATTAAGAAATACAGGCCTGTGTGAATTAATCCTACAGTTACTGTACAAATAAGTGCTAAAAATATAAAAGTTCCTAAAAATTGCTTAACCATAGTATATATAGCAAGTAATATTTTAAAAAGCAAACCAGGTTTCAGGTTTTTGTCTTTTAGATACTGTCAGCAAGTCGAAGTTACACACACCAGGGAATCTCCACTAATGTCCAGAGAAATCTCATTTGCTTATCACATCACAATAGTGCATATTTATAGAATAATATCCATCTTTCTAAATCTCTTCTATCAAGATTACTATCTAGATAAGTGATTGGTTCTTAACTAGATAAGAGATAACCGGCACAAGTGTACATGCGTTACATCTGATAAAGCAAGATAACACCCATTTTAGCATTTAACTTCTATTGAAAAGCAATTAATCATACTTTACCCGTTTCAATTAACTGTCAAAGGTTAAAGTAACTTTAAGCGAACAGAATTCACTGGCAGAGAAAAAGTGCATGAACTCTCAGGTAACGTGCAAAATCAGCAAGAGAAAACTGGCGTTCAGGTACTGCTGCAAGTTGAAGTGTACTATTTGTAGACACGGATGAAGCATGTGACTCTTGTACATGCAGAATGTTTATAAAACCCTTGATGGGAATGAGAAGGTAGCCCTTGCAAGTCTGTTGATCAGCTGCTTCAGCTTTAATAACTTCCCTTTTAAAAGATGTTGCTGTCACGATTAACTTGGCTGAACCAGTGCAAAAGTGAGACTACACTGAAAACTGTTCATTGAGAATATTGCATAACTGTTTTATCAGATATCCCATGCTGTTGACTGTATTTGACTTACACTCTATAATCCACTTTGAGTCCTAGTGAGAAAGTGGTCTATAAATAATGTAAATCAATAATATAAGTTAAGGATCTTTGTAGGGGCTCTGTTCCCCCTACAGTATCATGTGTTGCCAAAAAGTAGAGAACACCTGGTGCTGATTTGTGATGCTCCTCAGATATGTTTATTGCATCCATGTCCCCTTGAAGACTTTGGAGTAGCTTTACAGCTGATGATTGATTTTATTATTTTATTATTTGGTTTCTATAACTGCAGGCCATCTGGAACTGAGCTAGTTCCAACAGGGCCCTCAGCTCTTCTGGGAGTTAATTCCACCGGGTAGGGGCCAGAACAGAAAAGGCCCTGGCCCTCATTGAGGCCAAATGTACCTCTTTGGGGCTAGGGATCAACTTTGTTTGCAGCCAAAATGCAGCTCTTGTGCATCAGCCACCTTAAACTTATCCACTCTCTCATTTCTCTAAAGGGGCCTTTTCATCATTGATCCCAGTGGAATTATCAAGCACTTAAGTATCAATGACCTCCCAGTTGGTCGCAGTGTAGAAGAAACGCTTCGCCTGGTGAAGGCATTCCAGTATGTAGAAACCCACGGAGAAGTCTGCCCAGCAAACTGGACTCCAGATTCCCCTACGGTGTGTTGCTGCTAACCCTATTATGTTGCTCCTCAGTTCAGATGTGGCAAGCACCCCATCCTCACAATAAGAGAACGGCTCTTGTTTTTCCTGGGTTTCCTGAAGTTTAAAAGTGGTGTTAAAATTTCAGAAATATGAACTGGGACTGCCTAAAGAGAAATGGGATGTAAATGGGCCTTTTCAGTGTATAGAAGAGGAGGCTGAGAGACAGACGGGACATGATTATTCTCTTTTAGTATTTAAAAGGTGGTCACTTAAAGGACCAGTTCCTTTTGGCAGCAGAGGATAGGACCCACAGTAATGGCTGTAAGCTATGCATAGAATGGTACCGGCTAGCTATCATGACTTTTTTTTCATAGAGGAGTTCAGCAGTAGAATTGGCTGCCTAAGGAAGTGGTGAGCTCCCCTCACCGGCAGTCTTTAAGCAAAGGTTGGATACACGCTTATCCTGGATGCTTTAGACTGATCCTGCTCTGAGTAGGGGGCCTGTGCAGTCCCTTCCAACTCCAAGATTCTATGTTGTCCACTGCAGTTCTAGACAGTGGGAGATATTCACCTAGGTAAAGGAAGGTATCCCCTTTTCAAGCACCGGGTCATGTCTGACCTTTGGGGTGACGCCCTCTAGCGTTTTCATGGCAGACTCAATACAGGGTGGTTTGCCATTCCCTTCCCCAGTCATTACCGTTTACCCTCCAGCAAGCTGGGTACTCATTTTACCGACCTCGGAAGGATGGAAGGCTGAATCAACCTTGAGCTGGCTGCTGGGATTGAACTCCCAGCCTCATGGCCAAAGCTTTCAGACTGCTGCCTTACCACTCTGCGCCACAAGAGGCTCTTTGATATGTTGTTGTTATTGTTGTTGTTATGTGCGAAGTCGTGTCCGACCCATCGCGACCCCATGGACAATGATCCTCCAGGCCTTCCTGTCCTCTACCATTCCCCGGAGTCCATTTAAGTTTGCACTCTTTGATATCCACCTACTTAATTATAATTAATTATAATTATCAGGATAATCAACTGATAATATTAGACATATTCATGACACAAGGAACTGAGCTTCCTCTTGTTTAGATCAGATTAGAAGGAGAGTGGCTGTGGTTCATGTTTTACACTGGTAAAGGGTGACTGGTGCAGTTGTGCAAGAGCATCTGCCCTGCGCATACCCATATGTGCGAGTTGTGAGTGTACAGATATTTTAGGATAGAGTATGGGAGCAGCATTATGCTGCCCCATCCATATCAACACAATGCCTTGCTCTCATTTAACTTGAAAATCTGAGCTACCAGGGCCCATGGTACAGCGAGCCCTTCCAAGTGCACACTTGCCAGTGTTTCGCTACATGTCAGCCATCTTCCTTGCATTTGAGGGCACAAGGTGATCTGAAAGGGTGCCAAGCAAGTGAGCCATATGACAAGCCCCAAGCACAGCTAGACTGAGGATAAATATTTTTATCAGAAAATATTTTTGATCAATTAGTGTTAAGGCAGACAAATATTCAGAATTTCTCTTGCCGTATTTAACTAGTTAAAAAAACCCCTCAAGGTATTTAGTTCTTTGCTAAAAATCATTTATCAATTGTTTCTTTTCTTTTCTCCTTTGCAGATCAAGCCTAGTCCAGAAGCTTCAAAGGCATATTTTGAAAAAGTACATCAGTAAGTCAAGAGAGGGGAAGAGTTAATTGACTATTGTAGGCTAAAGCCAGAAATTGATTTTTAAGAGAAAAATCTGTATTTTAGAAGATTTTTCTCTCTCCCAGGTACATTTCAGTGGCCATACTAAGTTCTAGGCATTTCTAACATGTAACAGCACTAAGAGAAGAACCTTATTTTTAATCATTGTCTTGTGAACAATAATGCTTATGTATCACACTGTCTGGAATGCATTGACACTTTGGAACTGTGCATCAAGAAGTGTGCAGAAATTACTCTCAGTTGGTTATCTTTATAGGCACTCTAAAAAAGATGAACGAAGTTAAGTTTGAACAAATAAACTCGTGCCTACCATCTTCCTGTTATGCTGAAAAATTAAGAACCATTTCACACGTTGATGATGCTTGGCCTATGTTTGTCTGAACAAGTCTCCATCGACCCATGTAGATCTAAATCTTTCTTTCTCTTCTTCCCTGTGTGGATGAGGCATAGCTGTGTTCAGACGTATGTTTATAGATCCAAACTCAATAAATATTATGCAAATTGTGTGTGTGTATTTGTCCAAGATACTTCCCCCCCCCCCCTTTGAGCAAAACCAAACACATATACTGCTCTGTGAACTGGAGTAACGATGTCTTGGGAAATCTATAGTTAGCCATCATATGTAAGGTGATTGGATTGGATTGCTTGTGTAAGGAAAATGAAGGATTCATACATTAAAAAAATAGCTATAATGTGAACTAAAACTTTAGTTCTTAGTGCTACTCAACTCATTTTTGTTACAATTGATACTTGGGACTCTCAGCTGTGGGTACCATGGGGTGTTTGTAATTATATGTTAAAATGAATCCATGTATAAGCGTATATATATACACACATACATACATCTGCTGGTGGAAGGCAGTGAGGGGGACAAATTAATCTCCCTGTGGAGTGAATCCCATTATATTGGTGCCATGATAGAGGACTATTCTTAGCTGTGACCTGTCTGCTCTCATAATGGTGACCCTGAAAGGAGGACTTCTGAAGATGACAGTAGTGTAGGATCTATATATCATAGCATGCATTTTTCCTTGTAGTTATCTAGTGCAACTGGTTCGTTATGAGGAAAGCAACAGACAATGCTAACCACA
Organism: Paroedura picta; assembly: GCF_049243985.1. NCBI lineage: Eukaryota > Metazoa > Chordata > Lepidosauria > Squamata > Gekkonidae > Paroedura > Paroedura picta. Next base: position 56,659,910 of record NC_135376.1, on the reverse strand, counting down.
CTGCATGGAGTTTACCTACTTTCCAGGCCATCTGTGTAGGGCTTACTGCCTGCTTTGCATCTACAGCTTGCAGTCTGCCATGTTTCCTAAATAGGTGCTGTAACAGCATGCAAATTCAAACCTACTCCTTAGCATGTATTCCTTTTATCACAATGTCATCACTGGCAATAATTGTACCCACAGAAAATGTAGATAAAGTGACAATAATTGCCTAGCAAGAAGGGACCACTTGGTTTCATGACCAATCAAATCTGGGAAGGGTTTGGAGATCCTTTATCACAGTGAGCACAACAAAACAAAATCAGAGTCCAAAACTTTGTACAGCAACTGTTAAGCATGTACACACCATTCCTTTATTTCTGCAGAAGAATTATTCCATAATCGATTCATTGCCCCATCATATTTAGGTCTATCTCCAGCACGTAGGCATTTTCTCCCTCTCCTTCCTATAATTTCTTCTGCTTTTGGGGTTCTCAAGGTGATATGGCAGGGAAGCAAATACTTCTCAGATAGTAGAGATGAGCATATAGGAGTTGCAGGTCTTTTGCTGATGGGTATTGGACAACTGCTGCATAGAAATAAGGTTGGACTAGATGACCCTGGAGGTAACTTGCAACTCTGATTCTAAGGTGAGTTCCTGACATGGAAATAACTGATGAGGAAAGCTTCAGTCTTAATTTTTCTTTGTTAGGTTTGTTTACTCCATTTACCCCCTGCTTTTCTGCCCAAAGAAGCTTACATCTGGTTTCTCTGTTGTTTTATCCTTACAAACCATGTGAGATCAGTTAGGCTGAGAGTATGGAACTGGGCCAAGGGCATCCAGCAGGATTCCATGGCAAAGTGGGGCCATGAGCCCAAGTCTCCCATGTCACTGTCTAGACTAGCAATACCCAACCTGTGGGCCACGGACCACATGTGGTCCTTCGACTAATTGGAGGTGAGCCCCGAAGGTTGCCTTCTCTCTCCCCCCCCCCCCGGCCCTTTACAACACACTTTGGGTGTCACTGTCTCCCATCACTCCCAGATGGGACGATCTCGTTGCAGAGAAACAAGCTCAGGGTTCCCATTGATTTGTCATTGTCATGAGTTAAAATTTCCATGAAAATAAAATGTTCCTTATGTTCATTGTTGTGGCGTGTCTGTATCTTATTTTGAACGGATGTTTAAACATTACCATAGCGATCAGAGAGCGTTAGGTTGAGAGTAGAGGAATAAACTACCCCCCCCCCCACCGGGCCTCAGTAAAAGGCGTTGAGTGGTCCCTGATGATAAAAAGGTTGGGGACCACTGGTCTAGACCATCCTAGTTACTGGTATAAGAATTAGATGAGAAAAATGAGATTCCTAAGCATATTCACTCCTTAAGTCTCATTGCAGGTTCAGTTGGTCTTACAAGTAAAACTGCACACTGTTGCAGATGTGTAGTGCATTCCTTAGACATTTAAAAAAGTAATTTGCAGTAGTCAAAGGGGACTTTGGTAGGAATAAGAGGTGCAGTCCTGGAATCTTAAGCAAATCGTCAGTGCACAGTGTGGCTTATTTGGCAGGCATTGACACTGTTGGTTCTTTCCAATGCTATGAACTATTGGTGGTTGTTTTGTTTTTTTTAACGAAAACCGCACTATCTCTTAAAACCTTCTAGTTTCAAAGCAGTTAAAAGGTCTGTTCAATGCACCATATGACCACTTCTAGTATCCTTAAAATTGCACAGAAGCGGGGCCTGGACTGCAATTCTATGTGTGTTTATTTAGAAGTCTCATTAAACTCTGGCACTTACTTCCAAATGTACCTTTTTAAGACCAGACTTCCTCCATCACAGCCTATATTAGCCAGAGACAATGGGAGAAGCTTAGTGGCGTTTTCTTTCTGTTCCCTTGTAACTTTTGCAGATATAGGAGTCAATCAGTATTGGCTTCTGGCAAATTTAGTAATTAGACGTAACACCCTTAAAATGGGTAAAAAGGCAATAATTGAATCCCATAAATGCTGTTTGGCACAGGAATATCAGTTATTTTGAACTGTATGAAGTTCAAATGAATTTGTGTAATTCTATATAATACTCAGAAAAGTTGACATGGTTACCTTTTAATAACAGAGCTTTTCATCTCCATGCTGCGGGCCAGGCAAAAAAGTAAAAAAACCTGCTTGTAAAGGTTTCTCTGTCTCTGTCATAGAATCATAGAGTTGTAAGGGGCCATGCAGGCCATCTAGTCCAACCCCCTGCTCAACACAGGATCAGCCCTAAACATCCTAAAGCATCCAAGAAAAGTGTGTCCAGCCTTTGCTTGAAGACTGCCAGTGAGGGGGAGTTCACCACCTCCTTAGGCAGCCTATTCCACTGCTGAATTACTCTCACTGTGAAAAATTTTTTCTGATATCTAGCCTATATCGTTGTACTTGAAGTTTAAACCCATTACTGCATGTCCTCTCCTCTGCAGCCAGCAGAAACAGCATCCTGCCCTCCTCCAAGTGACAACCTTTCAAATACTTAAAGAGGGCTATCATGTCCCCTCTCAACCTCCTTTTCTCCAGGCTGAACATTCCCAAGTCCCTCAACCTATCTTCATAGGGCTTGGTCCCTTGGCCCCAGATCATCTTCGTCGCTCTCCTCTGTACCCTTTCAATTTTATCTACGTCCTTCTTGAAGTGAGGCCTCCAGAACTGCACACAGTACTCCAGGTGTGGTCTGACCAGTGCCGTATACAATGGGACTATGACATCTTGTGATTTTGATGTGATGCCCCTGTTGATACAGCCCAAAATGGCATTCGCCTTTTTTACTGCTGCATCACACTGCCTGCTCATGTTTAGTTTACAATCCACAAGTACCCCAAGGTCTCGTTCACACACAGTGTTACCTAGAAGCGTATCCCCCATCCAGTAGGCATGCTTTTCATTTTTCTGACCCAGATGCAGAACTTTACACTTATCTTTATTAAATTGCATCTTGTTCTCATTTGCCCATTTTTTCCATTGTGTTCAGATCTCGCTGAACTCTGTCTCTATCTTCCGGAGTATTTGCCAGTCCTCCCAATTTGGTGTCATCTGCAAACTTGATGAGTAGTCCCTCCACCCCCTCATTTAGATCATGAATAAATATGTTAAAAATTACCAGGCCGAGCACTGAGCCCTGAGGTACCCCGCTACTCACCTCTCTCCATTCTGATGAAACACCATTGACAACAACTCTTTGAGTGCGGTTCTCATCCTAGTAGTATGCATGGTTACTCCAAAGGTTGCTCACTAATTTCCACCGGACTGTAGTCCTGCATCTTTGGCCGCAGAATTATTTCCATGGACTACAATTCCCATGGACTACAATTTGCTGACAGGGGCTCAAGGGAATTGTAGTCAATGGATATCTGGAGGGCCGCAGTTTGACTACTCCTGGTTTATACAATACAGTTGTGTTTCTGCATGGTCTATGTAATGCACGGACAAAAACTACGGGAATTGGTTTCAACGATCGTTTACCAGTCGGGCGCAGTTTTAAAGTGAGATTTGTCATTGTCATCCCTTGTTTGGAGTAGGCAGTCGGGACAAAAGTCCTACTTTTTTGTTCAAAAGAGTAACCCTAGAACACGACGAACAAGAACCCCACCGCTTCCCGTGGAGTTTGCGCACGGAAGGGAAGTGGCTGCCGGAAGGTGCCGCCGCCGGAGCTCCCCGGACAGAAACCGCTTTCCGGTGTTTCGCGCTGAGCCTCATGGATTTGAATCTGCAATTCTGGCAAAGCGAGGGCAAAGTAGGACCTTGAAGTGGGGGAAGCGCCGCGATGTGGGGTGGGGCAGAGTGCTGCAGACCCGCGGCGAAGCGTGCGAGAGAAGCGAGGCTGGCCTTGTCCGCATGGCTCCAACGGGCGCCGGCTGCGGGCAACTAGGCGGCCGTGAGTCGCGAATAGGGGGTTGCAATGAAAGGTCAAGCAGCCTAAAACCGACGACTGAAAGCTCATTCTGATTATTGTCCCCACCAGGCCAGCCCGAATAGGAATGTCTTAACAATGAATTGGGGGGGGGGGGTAAGAATGAATGGGATGCGCGCGTAATCGGACAGAGGGACGTTTCCCACCAGCGCGCCTTTGTTGCGTCCCGGGAATCTGGAAGGGGGGTGGTGCAGCTGCCGAAGGTCGCACCGTTCTGCTAATCCTTCAGTGACATCGGGACGCTAAAAGTTAGGCAGAAATCTCTCTCAAGTAGTGATCTCGGAAGCAGAGCACACTTAGAACAAATCCAGACTGGTCATTGCTGACGGGAGAACGGGTGTGGAGGGCCAGGAGCACATCTTCAGGGCATTCCTGTGCAGAGCTTGTGCAGGGGCAGCCCAATGAAGCGAGTGGGCTTATAGACTGGAAGATTGCTCTGCCGTGCAGAAGCTACTGAGAGATCATTCTGTGTTAGGAATGCCAGCCCCCAGGTGGGACCTATGGATCCCTTTGGAATTACAGCACATCTCCAGATTATAGAGGTCAATTCCTCTGGGGGAAAATGTATGCTTTCGAGCGTGGAGTGTATGGCATTGCACCCACTGTCCGTGTCCTCACCATACTCCGGCCCCATATCTCAACCTGGCTCTGGCAGCCCTCCCCCATTCCCTGCCGGTGGTACTAGGGGTGTCTAGCAACCCTGTCCTGTTTGGTAGAAACCAGATACAGTATTTCCTGGCGTATAAGACTACTTTCCCCCCTGAAAAACATGCCTCCAAGTGGGGGGGGGGGTCGTCCTATACACCGGGTGCACTTCAGTTGGGATAGACATAGCTGCCCATAGTGGCCCATAGTACTGTAATGTAATGTAACAAACTCTATATTTTGAGTGGAAATGTTGGGGGGTCGTCTTATACGCCCAGTCGTCTTATACGCCGGCAAATACGGTAGTTCCCTGGCACCTTGTGTTTGGTGCCAAACACTACTATGGTCCCCTTTCTGGATTTTGCTTCTATGTGTCAGTGTTATGAGCAGAGGCTGAGGGATGTGAAAATGGCTCACAGTGTATCTGAGTTTCTGTGTCACCCGTTGCCAAGAATATAGGGGCATTATCCATGCAGTGAGCCATTTTCAAATGCTAGAGCACCTGTATGCTGGCCTCCATAAAATGTGAATATAATTTGTGATAATAATTAATTTTAAGTAATGATCATACCACCATACTGTCTAGATTTTTCTGTATTTCTTTTTCATGTGGGTAGAAATGCTGGTTTTTATTTATTCTTGTAAACAAAACTGCCAACATTAATGGCTGTCGGTTGTACTTTTAAGTTCAACTTTCTAAACGGATGCAAGATCCAACAAATAATTCAGATGTTCAACAGGATGTAATTATTCATTTTATTAGGTTCCATCAACAGGCGACAGAAGAAATATGATAGAAATATGACAGATAGAAATATGACAGAAGTGCCAAAGAAGTTAGAGGTCTACTTCAGTTTAAAATGTATTTACTTTTGAAATTGTGTGCATGGGACTTCAGCTTGGGGGATAAGGATGACATTAGAGGACACCTGTAGATAGATGGTGGAAATAAAAGTTGATTAAATGTACAGAACTACTTATAAAATAGAAACTATTAGTAACTTTGAATAGCTTAAAGAATTGTTACAGCATTTAACTTCTTAAAACAGAACTGTCATTTTTTTCTTCAGACTTTCTTCCAAAGATTTTATCACTGGTTAGATATTTTGGACCCTTTGCTCTTATTTAAATACAACGTAAGTCGCTTACATATTTGTTTTGTCCCTTGACTTCCATATGTGGTTGATGTGAGATTGGAAAGCTAATATTGAGAGGAAATTAGGTTCAAAGTGGTCTGTTTCCCAAGTGGGCATTGCTGGGTTTCTGTGTGAAACAAATTGTTCCTTCTTCAAAGAACAAATTTAATGATGATCTCCACTGATAAGTTTTCCAGTTGAACTCCCTCCCTATTTTTTAAATTTATGTTTTTAAAAATGAAGGGAAATTATGAAGCATTCTGGAGAGCTTGTACACAGTTTTGTGATCTTTGGGTTTGTCCTAATAATAGATATTAAATGTCTTCTGTCTAGGCTTACTAGGTTTATTAATTTATTAAGCTTATATACCGCCACTCCCAGCCAGCTTGAGACAGTTCACATCATCATAAAAATACAGAATTAAAACCTAAAACCAAACCCACCCTCCCTTCCCTCCTCCTGTAGCACACTGGACTGTCCATGCCATCTCACACCTTAGGGGAGGATGTTCTACTCCCTGGCTTCAACTGAATTCCTGGTGGAAGAGCTCTGTTTTACAGGCCCTGCAGAACTATGAGAGCTCTGACAGGGCCCTTAGCTGTCCCAGAAGCTCATTCCACCAGGTCGAGCCAGGAACAAAAGGTCCTGGCTGTGGTCAAGGCCAGACAAGCTTCTGGTGGGCCATGAATCACCAACCTGTTTTGATCAGACTGTTTCCTGCTATAGCACAGTGGAAAAGAGGGGGACGGGCTATGGCCCATTATGCACGGCCGCCGAAACGGCGATTTCGGGTCACATGGAAAACGCGGAGGGGGAAGACGCAACGCATACCGGTTATGTACGGGGCGGAGCGCGACGGCGGCAAAACCCAGAGTAACCGATTATGCACGCGGCGATCCGGGCGCCGCTTCTGGTTGCGCCCCGGTCACCCGGAAGCTGCGCTTTCTTCCGCGTTTCACTGACGCGGCTTTTTCGGCGGCATGCACCGAAGCTGCGGCCGGTTGCAGCCGGCTCCGTGCGTTATCAGTGATTTTAGTCGCCGCCATTCCACCCTGAATGTGCGCTAAAACCCCCGTGCATAATGGGTCTATGACAGAAAAACCATAGTGATATTGGAGATTTCTATAGAGTTGGTAAGATGTGATGTCACTTCTGATTATGTGATGTTGCAATGCAGTTGTTCCTGTCTCGAATCAACATGGCTCCATTGCTCAACTTGCAATATTTACATTGTAAATCCTAAGGATACTCAGTATCTGATTAGGGCATAATCATGCTGAGAGTGTCCCTGACCTTTTCTCAGATGCGTTGTGTTATCTCATAAGCCTATTATGCACGGCCACTGAAACGGCGGCATGGAGAAAGCGGAGGAGGAAGAAGCGAAGCAAACCACTTACACACGGGACGGAACGCAACGGCGGCAGAACCCAGAGTATCCGATTATGCACGCGGGTTCTCTGGAGCTACTTCTGGTTGCGCCCTGGTCCCGGGAAGCTTCACTTTCTTCCGCATCTCGCTAGCGCGGCTTTTTCGGAGGCACAAGTTGACACTGCGCCTGGTTGCCGCCTGCAGCGTGCATAATTAGTGATCTTAGCTGCTGCCATTCCACCCCGAATGCGGACCTTCCACTCCATGCATAATGGGCCATAGAGCTCCATTCTTTCAACTGAGAACCTTTTCTGGTAGGGAAAGCTTCCCCATTAACATAATAGAGTTTAGGATTCGATGCAGCTTGTGCAAGTATGGGAATTTGCAACTGGGTTACAGGGGAGAGGGGTTGGAGAAGACAAGGAATTTTCTTTCAGTAGGAGCCTTGGGTTTGACCCAGTGCTACTTCCAGAATGGCTAGAAGTAAGTGCTTGAGAGTGATTTTTGATGTTGCATTTGCAAACATTCTGCATTAGCAAATACACCACATTTATAAAATCATAGGATCATAGAGTTGGGAGCGCTATACAGGCCATCTAATCCAACCCCTTGCTCAGTGCAGGATCAGCTTAAAGCATCCAGGATAAGTATGTGTCCAGACACTGCTTGAAAACTGCCAATGAGGGGGAGCTCACCACCTCCTTAGGCACTCGTTTCCACTGCTGAACTACTCTGTGATTCCCCCCTCCCCGATATCGAGCCATTATTGTTCTACAGATAATTTAAACTCTCACATTCTGCTCCTGTAGTATAACTGTAAGAGACAGTCTGTGAAAACAGTAACTTATTTTGTATTTTGTGATTTTTTTCTTTTAAATATAGAAGGAAATTGAAAAATCCAGGACAATTTTATCAACTAGTGAGCCAGACATCACAAAGTCCTTGCAGAACAAAACGGTATCTGTCTTTTCCCAGTAATCTTATGTACATTGCAGTTGTTGTTAATTGTTGTTTTAATATGTTAAGTGCTTGTAACTTCCTCTGTCATATCCTACTAGGTAGGCTGAAATTGAGGCTTAGAGGTAGAATCTTACCTAACCCATTCAATGAGTGTGTAACTGATATTGGATTTTTAAGTCAGGTGCAATGCACTGCAAGCATTCAAAACTGCCAAAAGAATAAAATGATGCTTTTCAATGCAATGCAATGCAATGCAAAGCTTTTTTTTTTAAGTGGGGAGGAATCAATGTGCCTGGGGTTTTTATCCTTGAAAGTGATTCTCACATGAGGAACCGTCCTCTTAAAGAACAGTACTGAAATCAGGCTTCAGTATCCTTTTTAGTTTTTCTTCTTCCCCATGATTAGCAAGAATAGAATAAAACATTTCATTTGTACGCTTTGGATTTCAGTGGATTTCACAGGACTGCTTGTACAGTCACTGTATGACTGCAGGGAGTCTGAGGCCAGTTCAGATGCTTATGCTTTACTCCAGGGGTAGTCAAACTGTGGCCCTCCAGATGTCCATGGACTATAATTCCCATGAGCCCCTGCCAGCGAAAGCAGAGGCTCATGGGAATTGTAGTCCATGGACATCTGGAGGGCTGTAGTTTGACTACTCCTGCTTTACTCTGTGCAGAGCAGCCTAGCCATCCCAGGCGTAAACAGCCATGAGGAGGAAACTATATCAGATTGTCTCTAGGGAATTGCTACAGGCCTGTTGAGCATCTCTTTTTTGCTCAGCTTTGATCCAACATGTTTTGGAGTCTCAGCAGTCTTTTTCATACCATATTCCGTTGCCTACTTGAAATACCAGAAGTTGTTTCAGCTGTGTATTTTCTTTTTATGTAATTATAGCCCAGTAGTTTTCTTATGATAGGAAAGTTGTCATCAGAGCAGAAATGACAGAGGAAGAATATGCACACTGTGTAGGCAGGTGTATGGACAGCACGGCAAATAGTTTAATTACCAAATAGTAATTTGATGATAGCTCCCAAATAAATAGCAATTACTGTTAGTTGCCAAAAACGTTGCACATTGTCTCTTAAATGACCATTTTCACAACTCAAAGGAAGCACATGCTCATTTGCAATGCTATTTCCGGAATCTCATTTTTTTTTTTACTTGTTTAGATAAAAGAAGCTTGGAAACTAAGTCTGGTGAGTTTACAAAAGATCTAGGAATTAGTTTGCTTCTGGTTTTTAAATAAATGTTTTTGGTAGAGATTTCCTGATTCATTAGGATTTTGTGTTTGCTTTTCTTCCTTCAAGGCTTCTATGAACTCTTCCACTGGTGATGCCATTCCTTTTGTATTTCGGCCACCAGGTCAGTTTGACTATAAATGTGTTATCTATTTATTTTTCTGCCTTAAACATTTAGTCCTGTTATCCTGGTGAGACAGCTGGAGTAAAATAGTGACTGAAATATTGGATGGGGACTAATGGTAATGCTGGGTTGAGATCCCAGCTCAGCCAAGAAGCTGCTTAAGTGACCTTTAACCAGCCCTTCTGTTGGCCTAACTTTTCTAACAGGGTAATTGTGAGGATAAAATGGAGACAATTATGGATGCCACATTGAACTCTTTGGAATGAGAGAGAGATGTGATGGTTAATGAAGCTTGAGTCTCAAGGAAACTTTGAGACCAACAAAGTTTTATTCAAAGTTTAAGCTTTCATGTGCACACACACTTCCTCAAATATAATGAAATGGGAATTCCCGGTCCATACATATAGGTAGAAGGTGAGTAGTAAATTAGCATACAGTATAATGAAGATGTTTAACAGATTCAGGGACAAGCTTAGCATATAAACTTAGCATATAAGCTTATATACAAGCTTAGCATATAAGGATACCATTTGTTTAGGTTTAATTCTAGAGGAAAACATAGTGAAAGAAATAAATCCATCGAAATTGGGGATTAATGGGCAGATGTATCCATAATCATAGAATCATAGAGTAATAGAGTTAGAAGGGACCTCATGGGTCATCTAGTTCAACCCCCTCCACTATGCAGGACACTCACATCCCAATCGCTCATCTACTGTAACCTGCCACCCCTTTGCCTTCACTGAATCAGTCTCTCCGTCAGATGGCAATCTAGCCTCTGTTTAAAATTTCCAAAGATGGAGAACCCACCACCTCCCGAGGAAGCCTGTTCCACTGAGAAATCGCTCTAACTGTCAGGAACTTCTTCCAGATGTTTAGATGGAATTAATTTCATCCCATTCGTTCTGGTCTGTCCCTCTGGGGCTAGAGAGAACAATTCTGTTCCATACTCCATATGGCACCCTTTTAAATACTTGAAGATGGTTATCAGATCCCCTCTCAGTCGTCTCTTCTCTAGGCTAACCAGACCAAGCTCCCCCAGCCTTTCTTCATATGTCTTGGTCTCCAAACCCCTCACCATCTTTGTTACCCTCCTCTGGACACATTCCAGTTTGTCAACATCCCTCCAATTGGGGTACCCAAAACTGAACACAGTACTCCAAGTGAGGCCGAACCAGAGCAGAGTAAAGCAGTACCATCACCTCCCATGATCTGGACACAGTACTCGGTTTGATACAGCCCAAAATCCCATTTGCCTTTTTAGCCACTGAGTCACACTACTGACTCATGTTCAATGTATGGTCTACTAAGACTCCTAGATCCTTTTCGCACATACTACTGCCAAGACAAGTCTCCCCCGTCTTATATTGGTGCATTTGGTTTTTCCTACCTAAATAAATAAATGCAGAACTTCACATTTGTCCCTATTGAACTTCATTTTATTCAGATTAGCCCACTTCTCGAGCCTATCAAGATCATCCTGTATTCTGTTGCTGTCTTCAGTTGTGTTTGCTACCCCTCCCAGTTTAGTATCATCTGCAAATTTAATAAATATCTCCTCTAATCCCTCATCCAAATCATTTATAAATATGTTGAACAACACAGTCCCCAGGACAGATCCTTGGGGTACTTCACTTGTCACTCTTTTCCAATAAGATGCTGAACCATTAACAAGTACTCTCTGGGTATGATTTGTCAACCAGTTATTGATCCACCTGACAGAATTAGGATCCATACCGCATTTTACCAACTTGTGAACAAGAATATCATGTGGAACCTTATCAAAAGCTTTACTGAAATCCAGATAAACTATGGAATGCTGAGAGTTCTTAACTCTGACTCTGCCTTTATACTTCATCTGTTTCCTTTCAAGCATGGAGACAACTTTATATTTTCTTCTTTAAAATGAGGGGATTGGCTGGACAGTTTATCTGCCCTGTCCCCAGGTCAGAGAATTACAGACCAATTTACCATTCCAAATTGCATTACATTTTACTATTCATTATGTTACATTACAATCTATTTACTACTAGAGAAAAATAATGCCAGTTGCACACATGCTGGTCACTTTTAATATTAGTGTGGTTAACATAGGATTTTTATTCATCCCCTGGAAAACTAGGACCCTGTTTTTCCCAGCGATGTGTTTCTAGCCTTTGAGATCACAATAATTTATTATGAATGTAAAAGAAATCTATACCGGTATTCATTTTTTGAAGTCACATAATTATTTTTTTAAATTAATCTGAACCCCCGATTAATAATTTTTCAATGTTTGGGGTCAGGATGCCTGTGGGCCAGACTAAATGTTAGGGCAGACATGGGTCGGACCTGTGTCCACCAATGTCATTTTAGAGAAGAATTTTGGAATTTAAAAGGTGCCATGGGAGATCAGTCCTGATAGGGCCTCTGGGACAGGGGAAATAACAGAATCTTGTTCCCCCATCCATGTGACTTTTCAAGTGCTTCAGTGCTGTTTTGATACTTAAAAAGGTATGTGCATGCAGCAGGGGGATAAGATTGCCTGCTCCCTCTGTACCACAAGCCCAATCAGAATCTGGCCCTTGTAGCACTTCTTAAATGCCTAAATTCTTCTCTAAAATGGCACCTGTGACCACACGTCAAACCTATGAATGCAATAACATCTAATTTGGCCTTGTGTTGGTTGTTGTCACTTGCTTTTGCTGTGCAAGGAGCTTGTTCCTGTAAATGAGTTAAAAATAGATTGCTTAGATGGGACAGAAAACACAATTACTTTCTGATTCATTATCGTTAAGACACAACTTAACTGTTGAACTCAAGAAGTTCCACTTTTAGTCTACAATCAGTAATTTCATACATGGTTTATGTGTAACGACATCCGCCGTATTTTAGACTGTTATGTAAAACTTAGCAAATTAGCCAGGGCACCCTAAATCATGATGGGATGTGTGTGGTGCCTCGGACTTAATGTTTGTACTTCCTTCAAAATTAATACTTTTATTTCATGAAATTTTGCTGCTATAGAAAGAAAAACCCTGTTTAATCAACAATGTTTGTGTACTAAGTGACCAACTGTTGCATTAACGAACCATATAAAACATGCCCATTTTCTTATACATTCTGTCCTTCCATCGACACAGTGCTAGTCCCTGTTTGCATCTGCTCCTCGTGGTTAGATTATGATTGCGCTTGTAAGACGCAGAGCTAATGGAATTCATGCAGCCTAGTTTGAACACAAGCGTGCTTTTCATTACATCGTTTACCTGAGCTAACCCCTTGCTTCCTTTCATGACAAACCACATTGCCACAGAGTTTTCCCCAAAGGTCAGCTCAGTGGTTCCCAATTAACATTCTTAGGATGGATGGAGGCAAAGGGTCATATTGGACTTTGCCTCCATCCATCCTAAGAATGTTATTTGGGAACCACTGAGCTGACCTTTGGGGTCATATTGGACTTGGAGCAGAACTGGTCATCAACCTTGGCTTGAGGTACAACATCAGAAAGGCCTTCGTGACAGCTGATTTCACTAAATAGCCATTATTTGTTTTTCTTCTTCAAAGCTCTCCTGCCGTTTGCTGTTCCGTTGGTAAGTAATGTGGAAGTTTCCAGCTTGTGGGCTTGCTATATTTCCTGAACTTTACAAGTCCAGTAGATTTGTGTGAAGAGTGGGTTGAAAAGCAACCCAGCTTGCTTCCCTTAACTTAAAGGCAGGACTTTTTCCTCAATAGATCTTTTCCTCATGTTGTCAAGCAGGGCCACGTTATGATTTCTGTGGGTCCTAAACACTTTTTCCTTTGTGGGCCCCTCCCACCACAATAATTCTAGGATTTATTTAGGATCACATTTCTATAGCGCTCCTTTCAGTAATACTGAGTTGGGGCTGTTCACGTCATTTAAAAGCAAGGTAAAATCCATCCAAAGCATATCGTTTCCATCATCCAAAGAATATGGTTTCTGCATCCCCCCTGACCCCTTCGGGGGTGGATTGTCCTCTGGGAGGGTGCAATGATGGTATCATTCAGTTGTCTACTGGCTCCAACCAAAAGCCTGGTGGAAGAGCTTTGTCTTGCAGGTCCTTCAAAACTGGGAAAGCTCCTGTAGGGCCCGCAGCTCTTCCACCAGGAGGCAGCCAGGAAAAAGCTCTGGCCCTGGTTGAGGCCAGAAGTAGTTCTCTAGTGCTGGAGATTACCAGCCAGTCTGTATTTTTAATATAACTTTAAATACTTCTTTTCTGTTTTAGGGGAAATGGGCTTTAAAGAAAGCTATTTTGTAACTACTGTTACTGAACTGCCAGCAGATTCTATGTTAAGGATGAGATTATCTGACTAAAAATGTACATTTCCCCTCCCTCCCTTCCCCTTTTTCCATTTTGTTCTGACCCCCTCCCCCCTCTTTCTTTCCCTTAAGCTGAATAAAATTACTGGTATATTAAAAAAGTAAATAAAGAGAGTTATTTTTCCATCTTGAACATGTCACAGTATTCATGTCTCAGGGCTACAGTTGCACAAGTAATCGTAGGCAGATTAGCTGGATCTAAAACAGCTTGCCTACTCTTTACTCGATGCAGTTGATAAAACATATTTTTTGAATCCGTAACCTGCTTTTCCATCAACACCACAGAGTCCTGCAAGCCTCCCATTGAAGCAACCAGTGATAAACTTATCCCATTCTGTCTTGGTAAAACACACCCTTCCAGAATATCAGACATCATATAACCATAGTAAACAGTGATACCTCCTTCTTTATGTTTCAGTTTATTCAATATCTGGATGGTGCAGCACCTTTATGGTGGCCATAGGGCAACTGAGGCTGGCATGCAAGATAAACATCTTGTCAGCTTGCTTCCTTTACTTTAGATGCTACTAGTGTAGAAGATGCCGTGTCACAGCAGCTCCTGTTACTGCCACTGGCAGAGAACAGAATCAGCCAGAGAGATGCCCTGGTGTGCATGTGCATTGTTTTTGTATCCTCTCGTTTAAATGCTACAACAAAACCTATAAAATTGTATAAGCAAAAAATACTTTTAAAATGTTTTAAAATATCCCCCCCCCAAAAGCACCCTAAGTCTTGCAAATGACACCTTACCGCTGCTTTTGCAGCACCCTTTGCCATTGTTTGTGTTCCTCATTCTCATGCAGAACTAGTATTATTCAGGGGGCCAAAAAGTGCCTCGCATTAGTGGAATGTGGTTCACTATGGACTAAGATGCCTAAACAGAAATCAGGTCTAGGATGAGATTTTTCTGATGCTGCTATGTACATCCTCCAAATAAATTTTTTTAGGTCTTTTCCCAAAAACCATAACTTTTGTTTTTGTGTAGTTGATGGAAAGGTACTCTTCCTTACAATAAGTACCCAAGTTGTTAAGTAGCTTCTTCAGACCAACTCTTGTAAGGGAAACTAGGACCATGTCATCTGCATAAAGCAGGATAGAGACCTTTTGCTGACCAACAGAAGGGTATGTACATTCTTGATTCCAGGTTCTCTTTTTTAATGAGGCTTTCTTCACAGGCCGTTGGTGTTTTATCACTGCACAGAAACGTGAAGCAAGCATTTAATTGGCAGGTACTGAACCAATACAGTTGGTTTTAATATGTTTCCGCTTGCTGTTAGGCAATCCAATTTATATTTGTATTTCCAATATTCAATCTTTCAGTTGTTTTTCCATGCATATACATGTGGATTCAGCGTGTCACATGGGAATTGTACACAGGATTCAAAAGTAAGTGTTAATCGGGAAAGAATAGTGAGTTGCCGTGAATTATCCATGTGTCGTAGTGGAAGAATACAATTTTATTTGTGTTTTTTTCTTTTTTTGTTTTAGGAGTTGTCATACATGCAGGTGCTTCTCAGCACAGGGACAGTGCTATTTTCTGCAGGCATTGCAGTATGTCTTTTATCTGATATTTCTTTCCCAATTTTTGCATTTTTTTTTACCAGTATTGATAATTTGCACAGAGGTTTGTGGGTCCCTTGGACTTTATGTTCCCTGGTTCAGAAAATCAAGTTATGGGAGCAGGGCTGCAGATATGCAAATTATTAGTGTTAAAGCACTGGATTGGGGAGACCCATGTTCACATTCTCATTCTGCCCCAAAGCTCTTTAAGTAGCCTTGCACCACTCAGTGTAAGAACATTGCAGGGCTGTTTGGGGAACAAACAGAGAGAGGTTAGAACCACCCACTTGAGTAGCTTGAATAATAATCACAAATAAAATCTCACCCTTAGAATTTGTCCTGTGCCCCACTTACAAACTAATTTAACCGTTACTGACTTAGACCCATTATGCACGGCCGCCGAAACGGCGATTTCGGGTCACATGGAAAACGCGGAGGGGGAAGACGCGACGCATACCGGTTATACACGGGGCGGGGCGCGACGGCGGCAAAACCCAGATTAACCGATTATGCACGCGCCGATCCGGGCGCTGCTGCTGGTTGCGCCCCCCTCACCCGGAAGCTGCGCTTTCTTCCGCGTTTCACTGACGCGGCTTTTTCGGCGGCATGCACCGAAGCTGCAGCCGGTTGCAGCCGGCTCCGTGCGTTATCCGTGATTTTAGTCGCCGCCATTCCACCCCGAATGTGCGTTAAAACCCCCGTGCATAATGGGTCATAGAGAGGCTAGATATGATTCCAAGACTCCAGTGACTTTTTCACACCCAGTTGACTTTACTTTTTCAGATGTTACAATGTTATGGTAGAGTGACTCTTCCCACATGGTTTCAATTGATAAAGCACTCTTATAGCTTTTCTCTTTGAAATGCGGTCATGGATGTATTACATTTTGGGCAGCCTTTATACATTCAAACATTTCTTTCTGGATGTTTCTAGGTTTTACCTCATTACATCATGACTCGTTACCAAGTACCGAGTCCTTCTACGCAATCCTTTCTGACATTCACACGAGGTCCAGTTACAGGTGAGTAAACAGAAGCGTCCAAGGAAAACGGTTCTTTTCACCATGATGGCATTAAGACATTATGTCAAGCCCTGCAAACTCTTTCCACAGTTTCTATGAGGAGAAACCTCTCTTTGGTCATTCTGAGGTAACAAACTGTTCAGAATTTTGGAAGAGAGAAAGGGAAAACCTGCTCCTGCTACCTCATTCCTGCATACTTTTTCTTCTCTTCTACTTCAGTCCTTGCCAAAATACTTTGGGCTTCATGAAAATGAACGCTGTGAAACCCAAAGAAACTATGTTATTCGATGCACATCCATTTCATTCCAGGAATAGATTCCTTTCCTACATCATGTGGTCTTAGTATGAAAACTTGCTAGTAATCCTTCAGGGGTTCTTGATGCTTTTCTAGCTTTTAATTTATTTACTATTTATTTATAGCCTGCCACTCTCTGTAGACTTGAGGTGGATTACAGCATGTATAAAACCCATTAAAACCTAACAAGATTAGTGACGTACTCCATAACACCCTCCCTGCCTGGCAGCCATCCCTTTTGGGAGGATTGTTCATTGTAATAACCAGCCTGAGGAGGGGCCCAATAAATCTTAGTTCTGGCCTCAACCAAAGACCTGGTGGAAGAACTCCATCTTGCAGGCCCTGCAGAACTGTGCAAACTCTGTCAGGGCCCTCAGCTCTCCCAGAAGCTCATTCCACCAGGTTGGGACCAGGACCGAAAAGGCCCTGGCCCAAATTGAGTCCAGGCATACCTCCTTAGGACCATGAACCTCCAAGAGATTAGCACCCGCAATGTAAAGTGCCCTGCAGGAGGCATAAGCAGACAAGTGGTCCCTCAGATAGGTAGGGCCCAAGCTGCGAATAGCCTTTAACATCAAAACCAAAACCTTAAACCTGATCTGGGCCACAACCAGCAACCAATGCAGCTGCCTCAGCTAGATGTGGGCCCTCCAAGGTGTCCCAGTGAACAGGGGTAGTCAACCTATGGTCCTCCAGATGTTCATGGACTCCAATTCCCATGAGCCCCTGCCAGCAAACACTTGCCTTGCCTGGCGAAGATGGTAAAATGCCAAGTAGGCTACCCCTGTGACCTGAACCTCCATAGAAAGGGCAGCATCCAGATTCACCCCCAAAGTCCTGGCTGAGGGCAAGATGTTAAGTTGTACCCCAGCCAGGGTGAGTAGGCATGCTTCCTGTCCAGCCCCTTTCCCACTCAGCCATAGGACTTCCATCTTGGACAGGTTGAATTTCAAGCACTGCTGGGAGGAGGGCTCAGAGGTGGTGTATTAATTAAAAATATTAAAGCTATTATAAAATATTGCCTGATTTTCACTATCGTGTTAGGTGAAGCAGGGGGAGGGTCATAGGATTTTCGGAAGAGAAGTCAGCACTTTCGGATGCCATTTCTGCCTCAGCCATGGACCTGGCAGGACAGCTCCATTTTACAAGCCCTTTGCAACCAGCTAAAGTCCCACAGGGCTTTTACCTCATTTGGTTGAATGTTCTACCTGGTTGAGACCAATATATATTAGTTGTGTTTGTTTGTTTTTTTTAACCCTATTTATGGTTTTAATGTTGTAAGTCACTGCGAGACTGTTTGGGGGAGCAACAACACCAAAAAAATCAAATAAATAATGTGAGTATGTGATAGTCAAGTAAATAATTCTAGAGAAACTGATAATTTATCATGCATCCCTTGCCATGCCTGCACCTTCTCTTTTTACAGCTGCGTTGTGTGTATTTAACGTGCTTTTAATACGATCAAGCGAGTTTCAGAATGGGATAGAAATTATGGATAGCAAAGGGGACATCGTAGGAGTGTCACAGAAAGCAGGAGAAAAGGTAAGCAACTGTGTTTTCTCCACAGTTGACAAATACAATGATTTGCTAACTGGACTGACCTTGGAGGTTATTATCAGCCTTTGGTATCCCCAACCTCTAGGTCACGGAAGTGCTTGCTCATTGAATACCAGAACATTCATAACATGTAGCTAAGTATCAGAGAAACAGATCATATGAGTTTCTGTATTGTGATCCATCACATCATGGCTATCAAGGGCAAGGGACATCATTGCAAATACATGTTGAAACCAGGACTGCATCTGATGGGGAAAATGAGCATAAGTAGATTGAAGTTTTACTTGGGTACGATAAAAATGCATGTTAAGTTGTGGTGGGTCGACAGTTTGCCCTTTCATTGTTTATCTTGCATGTTTCTGAGGTGGGTAGTTTGTATTTGGGAATTTACAGATCAGTTGTTAGGAAAGGGAGAGAAGAGTCACAGTTGGTACAAGAGGAATAACTGGGAGCTGGACAAGCTAGATAAGGGAAATACTGTGATCAGACAATTACTGCTGACTGATGAAACTCTTAACATTACTAAAGATAGAAAAGAAGCAAAAGTAAAAGATGATGGAAATGAAATTGGATGTCTAAATGCAGTGTTCCAGCAACTGGCACATAGAAACAAAGAGAACTATTACTATGGAAGAGAACAACAGAAAAGAATAAGAGTTCTGACTCACAAGATCCAAGAAATCAAGGGGAAATTTAAAGCAAAGTTACGTATACTGAATGATCAACAGAGAAACGCATTAACTGAACAAGTCATAATAAGTAAAAGATGGGAATAATTCATTGAAGAACTATAAGAAGAGATGAAAGGGTGCCAGATTCCTTCAAAGAAGAATCTTTTGAAGAAGAATTTGCTATTTTAGAAAGTGGTGTAAAAGTTGCGCTGAGAGGAGAAAGGAGAAACAAATCACCAGGAATAGGTGGGATATAAATAGAGCTATTTCAAGCTACAGAAATTGTGTCCATCAAAATCTTAAGAAGAATATGTCAATAAGAGACTCAATCAAGGAAGCCATGGTTTTGAGAGCTAGATTTTTTTAAAAATGTGATACTGCTTTGCATTCCTGCTACTTGTCATCTTCTCTGTCCGGTGAAATTTGTTTCAAGATATTATTTCAAGTTGTTATGTGCTGCTTTCCCCCTACCACCACCCCAGGTCTGGGTTGTAAGGGGAGGGATTGTCAGTCATTGTTTGCTTTCTGTCCTGTTAAAATATTTCGCATACTTTTGTTTTGTGGTTTCATGGAATTTTGGGGGGTTCCTGTTGGTTTGCAAAATTTAATTATTTTATTTTTATTTTTTGATTTATATCCTGCCTCTCCAATTATAAAATTTAACATTGCCTAAAAACAGTTAATCAGCTGTATGGGCAGCACATTCAGAAGAGTTTTAGATGCCTAAACCATCACCTTTACAGTAATTGAAAACAAACTAAAAAGGTTTGTTTGGCTTGGATTCTCTGGTTTGATGTTGGTTCTGCTTGGTTTGTTGTCCTACTTTAATTGGAGACTTTGGGCCAGTGGTTGTTCTTGTGTTTGGCTATTGGCCTATAGGGAAAAAATGGAGACAAGTAGCATAGTTGGAGCACCTTATTCATGAAATTGTAAAATTGGACCCCTTGGCCTAAATCACTAGAATCTCCGGGAGTCTTTAGTGTACATGTAGCATCAAGTCCCCTGCAATTTTGGTGCTATTTGGTTTAAAAAAAAACTCCCCATATGGATTAATGGAACTCAACTAACTCTAGACCTCAGGAAAAAAATGACTCCTGAAACAGTACTGGAAGAGGTTATGCCTGTTGCAAAATTCAAATCTGAAAAATACTTAAAAGAAAAAGTGAACATCTCTGCCCTTGACTTCATGCCCCTACCTTCTACTATATAACATTTAAGAGGATGCTTTTCAGAAAGATGGGCTTTTTTGTGGTGGTCTCCTGTTATGGAATTCCTCCCCCACTTAAATGTGCCCGGCCCCTACAGTAGAAATATAGAAAGGAAGGATAACAATCTTTAAAAGTTGATATTTTTCAAGAAAACTGTTCCACAGTGATTCACTTTGTTGGCTGTGGATATTTTCCATCAGGATACTTGTAGCCTTTTTGGCCTCTTTATGGAACAAACCTAGCTTCATAAACTTTGGATGTAGCTAATACATGAAATCCTGGACCATAACTGGTATTACTGCCTATGTGGAGTATTAGTTTTTCTCTTTCCCCCAGGCAGTAGGAGAAACTGCAATATCCAGAGCAGTAATGATTGGGCCAGCATTATGTATTCCTGATATTGTTCTGCACTACTTAAAACGGTAAGGGTGTGGCACTATTTGCTGTTAATTATGTATTCTATGTATAATAATAGTAATAAAATTTCTATACAGCCCTCCCAGTATGGTTCAGGCTGGTATACAAAGTGGGTTAACATTAAATTAAAAACAGTATAAAAATTGACAATATCTTTCCACCTTCATATTTCGCTAAGTGGTAAGTGGGAAGAGAGGGGGTGGGGCTGGTCCAGGTGAAGCGCCTTCTGATTGTCCCCTCACCAGGACAGAAAGCAGTTCTAGCCAATTGGGTGAGGGCACAATCTAGGCCCTCACCAGGACAGGCCAGAAAGAGATGGGTAAACGGCAGGACACCGTGAGTAAAGAAGGAGGCCTTCCCCTTGGGCCTAGAAGCACACCCAGGGCCTCTTCAAAGCCCCGGGTGTGCTTCTAGGCCCGAGGGGAAGGCCACGCCGTCACCAGGGGGGAAGGGGAGAAGCAGGGGAAAGCTGCACCTCGACCGGGAAGGGATGGGGGGGGGCGAAGCAGGCCCTCTTCGAGGCCCCGGGTGTGCTTCTAGGCCCAAGGGGAAGGCCGCACCCCAGCCGTAGGGGAGGGGGGGAGCAGGCCTTTCCACCAGGCCCAGAAACGCCACACCCGGGGGCAGTGCCACCTCTATGTGTCTGCTGGGCGGCCATGGCAGGGGGGAGCCCTTTCAAAGCCTGTTCTTATGAACGGGCTTTGAATCTAGTAAAACAAAATTAAAAAGTAAGTAATAAGCAGCAATAACAACTGCCAGATATTCACAGCCCATATGTCTCCAGACTAGGTATTACTCAGTGGGGTTGTTTTGTTGTAGATGTTATACGGTTATTTGCTCCAACCAAAAGCTTGGTGGAAGAGCTCTGTCTTACAGGCCCTGTGGAACTGCAACAGTTCCAACAGAGCCTGGATCTCCTCCAGCTAATTTCACCAGGTAGGGACTACGACTGAAAATGTCCTGGCCCTGGTTGAGGCCAGACATACTTCCTCGGGGCCAGGGACCACCAACCAGTTGGAATTTGCAGAGCAGAGTGCTCTTCAGGGAACATAGGAAGAGAGATGGGTACACCGGGCCCAGACAGTGGATACTCTTAAAGATAAGTACCATATCTTAAACCTGATCCAGAATCAGAAGTTTTTATGTACCATTATTATTTATTAAATTTCTATACGGTCGTCCTGGAACCAGATCATGGTGGTACATATCATACAGTTAGAAATACTTAAAATAAAATAACATATTAATGTAAAATCTGTAACATAAACGGGGGTGTGTGTTGTGGGGAGTGGAAAGGGAAGGTGAATGTAAGCCACTTTGAGGCTCCTTCGGGTAGAGAAAAGTGGCATATAAGAACCAACTCTTCTAAAGAACTCTGGGGTCCTGAGCATTGCCATGCATGACGCCAGGCTTGAGCTTTGACTGGAGGTGGGAGTAATCTGCGTGGACATTAAAGTCCCCCTGGAATAAGTGTCCTGGGGTACTGTAGCGTCCAAGCCGGCTAGAGCGAGTGTGGCGGAAGACCCGCGACGAAGCTACAAGAACATCTCATCGCACGCTTATGAGGGCGTATGAGATGGTGGTGAAAGCGGCAAAGTGTGACTACTTTGCTGCGGAAATCGCGTCCGCTAGCTCTCGCCCAGCCCAATTATTTAGGGTAGTTCGGACTCTTACTGCCCTCGAAGGAGGGCACCAAAATAGTAGACAATTGGAACTTGGCTGCGAGGCTTTTGCGAGCTATTTTGCGGATAAGATCTTGTCGCTCCGTCGTGACCTTACTGCCACAGTTGATACAGTTTGTGAACTAGAAGCTCCGTGGCCGTTACGGGGGATCAGGTTTGATGGCTTCAGGCGGCTCTCTTTATCCGAAGTGGACAAATTGCTAGGGTCAGTGAGGGCGACCACTTGCCCCCTTGACTCCTGTCCGTCGTGGTTGCTTAAGACCAGCGACCCACGGATAGGTGTTCCCCTGAGGGAGATTATAAACCTCTCCCTTACATCGGGAGAATTCCCTCAGCGGCTCAAGGAGGCAGTGGTTCGCCCTCTTCTGAAAAAACCATCGCTGAATCCGCGGGACCCCGCCAGCTACCGCCCGGTATCGCATCTTGCATTCCTGGGCAAGGTGGTTGAGAGGGCCGCCGCGGACCAGCTCCTAGCATTTTTGGAGGAAACTTCGGCCCTTGATCCATACCAGTCTGGCTTCCGTCCTGGCCATGGGGTGGAGACCGTGCTGGTCGCCCTGACAGATGATCTCCGGCGCCAGCTAGACCGGGGCGGGTCGGCCATTCTCGTGTTATTAGACCTGTCAGCCGCATTTGATGTGGTTGACCACGAGCTCTTGGTTCACCGCCTCGCTGATACTGGGATTGGAAGGGTGGCTCTTAAATGGCTATCCTCCTTTCTAGAGAACAGGTCACAGAGGGTCGCTGTGGGGGAGGAGTTATCCGACTCCTTTGCACTCCCATGTGGGGTGCCACAGGGAGCGGTGCTCTCCCCCACGTTATTTAACATCTATATGCGTCCCCTGGCTCAGCTGGTACGGAGTTATGGGCTTGGGTGTCATCAGTACGCTGATGATACCCAGCTCTATCTCTTGATGGATGGCCGGCTGGATCTCCCCCCAGAAAAATTCGCCAGTTGTTTGGAAGCAGTGGCTGGATGGATCAGGAGGAGCCGCCTGAGACTCAACCCCTCCAAGACGGAGGTCCTTTGGCTAGGCCGAAGGGAGCAGGAACAGGAAGCGCGTCTTCCCTGCCTGGACGGGGTACAATTGTCATCTGTGCCCCAAGCCAGGAATTTGGGAGTGATTCTGGATACCTCACTTTCCATGGAGGCCCAGGTCACTAAGGTAGCTCGGACGGCGTTTCTCCATCTACGCCAAGCTCGGCTACTAGCGCCCTACCTGCCCCTGGAACACCTGGCCACTGTGATCCATGCAACGGTTACTTCTAGATTAGACTTCTGTAACTCGCTCTACGCGGGCCTACCCTTGTCTCTAACCCGGAAGTTACAGCTGGTACAGAATGCAGCTGCACGGGTCCTCACTAAATCATCTTGGAGGTCCCATGTTCAGCCTCTGCTGAAGCAGCTGCACTGGTTGCCAGTTTGTTTCCGGATTAGGTTCAAGGTTTTGGTATTAACCTTCAAGACTATACGCGGCTTGGGTCCTGCATACTTGAGGGACCGCCTATCTCCTTATGCCCTCCGCAGGGTACTTCGCTCTGCGGGTAAGAATCTGCTGATGATCCCAGGACCCCGGGAGGCACGCCTGGCCTCGACAAGGGCCAGGGCCTTTTCGGTCCTGGCCCCTACCTGGTGGAACGAGCTCCCTGAAGAGCTGCGGGCCCTGTCGGAGCTCTCTGAGTTCCGCAGAGCCTGCAAAACGGAGCTCTTCCGCCAGGCGTTTGTCTAAGGCCGGGTGATGGCCCGGGGCTAAGATCGGACCCCTCTCCCCGGAGGGGGGAGGCCAGTACTAGACTGACCTGGTTCCCCAGATTGTTCCACCCTATGCCCAATTATCCATCCGTTCCCTTCTGCTCATCCAGTGGGCCTGTACGGGAATAGTTTCTTAATCGCCATCATTGTGACTCAGTCATTATTTTAATGGGGTTTTAATGGGGAATTTTAATGGTTAATATATTGTATTTGTATTAGAACATTGTGAACCGCCGCGAGCCGGTTTCCGAGAGCGGCGGTCATACAAATCAAATAAATAAATAAATAAGCCGCCCCCACCTCCAGCATACTTGACAGAGCACCTGCTGATGCATTTCTTGTACTGTTTTCTACATTTTATGTAAACCGCCATGAGCCTCTGGGAAGGATGGTATATAAATATAATAGACGGATGGTACACCAGCTAGATGGTCAGTTTCTTGCCTGTGTCCCAGTCCAAATGAATACATTCAGTTCCTGGGAGCTTGGTGCAGGGAATAAGCCTCCCAGATCAGCACTGCTATCCCCCCGACCTGTGGTCTGGAGCTGATGGACTGAGTAACAGGTGGGGGGAGCAATTTATTTCAGGGTGACTATCTTCCCCTCCCTCACCCAGGTTTCAGTCATTTCAGCTCTCATTTCTGGTGATTTGCCACAGTCTAAAGCCTGGCCAACACACATTGATCATGGGAACGCAACCTCCCAACCGCCTCCCTGAGTACTCCTCCGGCAGAGCCCGGTGGGCTCATGGGGACCACTGACTGCGCCCTTCAAGGTGCTTGTCCAGATCAGAGTAAGGTCAAGGCCTGATATCAGGTCTGGGTGTGGTTTCTAGAACAGCCTGATGGGGATGGCAGCTAAGTGACTTGAACCCACTTGCTCACACATCTGAAACCAAAGCGGGGATAGAAGACCTGATAGCCCTCAAGCCTGTGAGGCACTGAGAAGCAATTACATTACTGTTGCTAAGCTTTTCTCCTTCAATACGTTTCCCTGCAATTATTCAGGCTGAAGGAAGCTATTAGTCTTAACTTGTGGCAATTTCTCCATAGAATAACCTGTCTTTACTGTCTCTGACAGCACCAGAACTTTTGTCCAATATCCTCGTCTTGGAGGTTCGCTGAAAATTATGATGATTATTTCAATCCTTGGACTGATGATTCCTGTTTCATTTAGTTGGATTCCACAATTAGGAACGGTAAATTGCATTCGTTTTTCCTAATGATTTAGGAACTCCTGCTATTCCTCTTTAAAATAGGGGAATTAACCCCCCTCCCCCTTTGGATATTCATAGTCCATGGGCTGGGAACCCTGATTTCCAAATGTTGCCAGTATTAAGGGTGGAGGTATTAAGTATATAGTGCTGCTAGGAACAAATGCTGGGTGTTTTTTAAAGCATAAGTTTTCTGTCCCATCCCATAGGCATCCTTAAGGCAAAATTAACACATAAGGTAAAATAATCGTGATAACCAAATGAGAGACCATTCCCCAATAATTCTCTTCTGTTGATTTGAGAGGACTTTGTATATTTTGGAGACCAAGTGTCACTTGAACAGTAATATTGGACTTCCTGCTATTCATATTTACTATATTAGCATAAATGGCAATACTTCAACTTCCAGCGGTCCTAGAAAACATGTTTTCTGGAAAATGCATCTATAAATCTTTACTTTCACCCACAAGGTTAAGAGGCTAGTAATGGTTTGAAATGTTAATGGTATGTCTGTATGTTTCAGATACAACGAAGCTCAATTGAGCCAGAAATAATCTCATCCACGGAAGAAACAGAGTTCTTTTACAACAGGGGACTTTAACTTGTAGGATATTTGGTGATGCATTCAGTTGAAGGTTTTGTGTCAAAGCTCCCAGAAGCATCTTGATTATTTTTGATTCATTGTGCTTTGTGATTATGTGTTAAGTCTGAATCAGTGTTCTGTACATTGCAGCAAAATTTTCATCATGCGTGGAAACTTTGCCACCACGCCTGGAAGGAATGCAAAATCAATTATGTCTTTTCAAGAGAGAGGATTTAATTTTGTGATCGCTATATGTAACTATTAAAAGCCCATGATGGAGAACTAAGGGACCTCTGAACATTTTTCTCCACTGATATTTTATGGAAGCTAAGTGGAATAACTAGTGAATGGTCTCCCTTTCCTTCCCTGTCAATATCTTGATGCAGTGGGCATTAATCCCTCCTAGTCTTTAAGCTTGGGAACCTTTAGCTAGTCTTAAGAATTAAGAGGTGCCCCACTGAATCTGAGTAGAAGCCCTCAGTACAGCATCTTCTTTCCCAAAGAGACCAACCAGTTGTTCCAGAAGGCCAACAAGCAGGACAGTGGGCAAGACCTTCCTGCTCTGTTTCCCTCTGCTATTTCTAATTGCCTTTTAAAACTATCATCACTAGCGACCATCCCTACCTCTACTAGCAGTGAATTCCACAATTTAACTGCTGCATAATGTCTCTTTGTCTACGCAGAATCTTTTGCTTCGCTCTTTATCACAGGGTTGTCATGAAGAAAGGTGGTATTTTGACGTTTGAAAGTTATTATTAGCATAATCTACTGTTTGTGATGCAATTGCAAGTGCAAATTTTGACCTGCCATTTTTTATTTCTGATTAACATTTTTATTTGGAGACCTGGTACTCCATAAAAAAGCAGCGTTCTTTTACCACTGGCCTCACATCTCACTCCAAGATGATAAATTTGCAACAAGGGAAAGTGAAGATAAATTCAGCAAAGTGTTAAGAACCAATTTAAACACCAAAGTTGTTATCTTAAGCTAGGTCTTCAGCCATTACAGGGCACCAATTCCATGGTCTGTCCATAATATCCTGGCTTGCTATCATTACTGCCGACACATGGAGTTAGGGATGAGTGCCTAAACTTAAATCAGATGGTACCAAGCAGGTAGATCATACGACTCTAGCCTTAAAGTTTAAAGTCAGACCTGAGCTTCTTCCTTTTTAAGGATACAAACTTGAGTGCAAGGGGATGCTTCCATCCAAGTTGAAGTACCACATTTAAGTCAATAGGGGAAACAAAGGTTTAAAAAGGCAACTGTAATAAGTTGGCATTTAGAGATATACATGTTTTGATCTCGACTGAAACATTTCTGTACAAAGCTGAAACAAACACCCCTGAAAATAGGGGAGCAGTGATCATCCTTACAACTTCCTTAGTATTAATTAGAAACTTCAACATAGTTATTGGTTTCTTTTACCCTTCATCTTCTAAACACAACAGATTCTTCGCTCATGGTATAAAAAGGTTTCTCAAGTTAATATGGATAGTAGACAATGATGACTGTTAAATCAAACAGTAGTTCAAAAGTGTAAACTGTAGAAATTACTGATTAAAAAAAATATACAATTGCTTTTGTGTGCTTTTATGTGCTACGGCCTATCTTTATGAACATTAAAGGGAAGAAATGTAATTCTTATTTTATAGAGCAAGTGCTAGTGCAGAGACTCCCAACAGTTGTTTCAGAGCTCCTGCAAAAACCCTTGATGCAGTGAAGAATTTAAGAGCCATAATCCATAATGCATGCCCAAATGTGACTTGAAGTGACCAGCAGCTTTAAGAGTACTTCTTTTCAACAGAAAAATAGCTTGGTGCACGAACAGATATTCAACAATACATCCTAGGCAATTTGTCAGGGGGGGGGGTCAAAATTAATATTTGATTTTGTAAGCATATCTGCAAACACATCAGAAGATATTGCTGCAAAGCAATCACTGGTACAGGTAAACTCCACCCCTACCCTCTACACTTCTCTGCTGAACGTTGCTCCTTTTCCCTAGAAGTGGCAGCTACAGCCCCCAACATGGACCATGGCTCTTATCTCTGTCATGAAAATTGAGACCAGAGTTTCAGAGCTGACTGTAAACATACCATCAGATAAAACAGCCATTGTAACACCTTTCAAATTTTGTGTCACTTTTGAAACACACAGTTAATGGTACAATTTCAATAGGCCATCAAATATTTTTCCCCTCTTAAAGCACACAGAACACTTCCAGCTCAAAGCAGTGATGCCCTTAACTTCCTTAGTCCTCGGTAAGTAGAGTATTTTTCTTTTTTAAAATATTTACCTCATTTCATAAAAAATCAAATTGGGGGAAGGAAAACTAGGACTACACGCATTGAGTTCCAGTATGCATTCCCTCTGAAACATCCTTAGCTGACGATACTTTTTCCTGTACTGATCATTTTACACAGATGTATAGAATACTCTTATTATGAAATAATTTCCTTTTGAAGCTTAATGCTGAGATTCATTTTTTTAAAAAATCAGATCTTAAGCATCTGTTCTGCAGCTGCCAGATGATACAGGAAATTTTCTGTTGCTGGTGGAAATTTCTTCTGTTTCAGTGCTTCAAAGTTCAGTGATGGTTTCTCTTCATCCTGCAAGACTTCTGTAAGTGAGGCCAGACTGGTCAAGATTTCTTTTGTCTTCCGTGAAATATCCTTTGGAGAAGAACAATTTTTTTTTAAAGTGAATACAGGACAGCCAAATACATTTTTTTATAACAAGAAGAGATAGGTCTCACATGTTTTAGAAGAAGCGTTAACATCCCCCCCCCAATATCTGATCCAAGATGCAGCAAATTAGTCCATATAGAGAGTTGCTTTTACAAAACAGCAACAAGTTCTAAGAGATTGTATGGCAGCTCCATCCCTTGGCACTCTGTACCTCCAGGAGATGGAGAAGCTAGTGTCAGTTGCATGGTACAGTCTGCCTCCCTGTGGACAGGCAGTCCCGGAATATGGTGTTTGGAAGTACTAACGCTGTAGGTCAACTGGGACTATACTGTAGAGTTCTCCTTCTACCATCCTGGATTTCAATCCAATGATCCAATCTGGCCCTCAGCTCATAATTACACCATTCAGCCGTGGTCCATTGCCTAACTGAAAGTAGCTGGCAGCCCTTGGTCTTTCACTCAAGATCACTGGCAGGGTGTGTTATGTCTCTTCTCTCTGTTACAACTGAACAGGCAAATGTTTATGGTCTACAAAAGAAAACTCAGAACAGCAAGCTACTATAGTAGAATCAGCCTGGCCCCTTTAAAGCCTTAATTTTATATTCTATCTATCTAATAATTATAATGTACCAGAACAAGATGACCAAAAACAGAAAGTCTAGTGTACAGCGTGGCTTAGTTATGAACTCCCCTGAAAGCAATACAGCCAGCTGCTTTGTCAGACTTAGTTTATCATCATTACAGTTGAAAATACAATCTTGCAGATATTAAGTGAGAAATGAAATCAGAGAGGAACAAGCAGCAGCAACAGCCTAATCCTAGCCATATTCACTGAGAAATCCCCTATATTAATTTCTGTGGGAGTTACTGTGAATAAATGCCCTTAAGATTGTATTGGGACAGTGCTGCATAAATTATAGTCAAGGTCTAATTCTCTGCCCTAAGATTTCAAAAACTAGAAGATCAGTAAGCTGCAACCCTAAATACCGCATCTCATTTTTGAAGTGAGTGTGTGGGTGAATGATGTACTAGAACACCACATTGTGCAATTCCTTATCCCAGCATCTATATTTTCTATGAGGTTGTTGCTGTCAAGTCATAGCCAATTTACGGCAATCCCTAGCGGGGCTTTCAGGACAAGAGACATTCAGAGGTGGTTTGCCATTACCTGCCTCTTGTCACGACCCTGGCATTCCTGGGAGGTCTCCCATTCAAATTCTAGCCAGGGCTTACATTGCTAAGCTTCCTGGATTTGTTCAGTACAGGCTAGCCTGGGATATCCAAGTCAGGGGCTTGCTATATGACAGCTTCTTACACAATTTTCCAGCCCAAGACAAGGACAAGCACCAGTACTTCCTCTTTAAAAAGACCAAGCCCACAATGCCATGGTAAAGAGTGAAACAGTTCAGATTTAAGAAACTTAACCTTTACAACTTGAATATTTGATCTGTCCGGGTCTTCTGCAGATTGAACTATGAGCTGACCAATTTCTTTGTGCAGTTTTCCCATTGTCATTGCCTCTGGGGAGATAAGAAAGTCATTGTCATTCATTCCATCAGACTCAATGAATAGAAACAAAAAGATCATTTATATTTCTGGCAATGTGCTCTGTCAGAAATCGGATGACACCTTTAATTGCCAAATCTGTGACATCTATACTACATCTCTGGTACCATATATTTGCTACAGATAGTATGGAAAAGAAGTGCAATACCCCATCTTCCACCTCATCATATCACATACACATGGACTAGCAGAATTCTTCTCATTACCCCATTTAAGGTGTGCCAAGAGGTGCAGGTAACAATTTAAATGATGATGATAATAATAAACATTTGATGCTTTATGCATTTCCCTTTACAATCTAGGCCAGCCTTTTCCAACCTTTTGACCATGAAGGAGCTGCTGAAGTATTGTTCAGACTTTGAGGAGCCCTGGAACTGGGCCAAAAGTGAAGTCAGCTGGCCATGCCTGAGGACTGAGGGGAAGGTGGTTTGAGGCAAAAATAGGTATCCAGACTTTGCCCCTTTTCCCAGGCACAGTAACCACATGAGAACACCATCCCCAGGTCAATGGAAGTGACCAGTTACCTGCTTTCACAGCAATGCTGGGAATAGCTTCTGGTTAAGTCCGTTAAGGCAGGATATAGGGGAAAGGCCAGGGAATCTCACAGAGATCTAGGCAGCCCTGGTTGGGAATCCCTAATCTAGGTATATCAGGGTTAACAGGCATTTAAGAGTAACTGGATTTCTCTTTAGGATGACTGACACTGCTGTGCACTTCAGTTTCCTGGAAGCAGCCTTCCAGGAGGGAAGGCCTTAGCAGTGGGCAGACATACCACACAGTACACATTAAGAGGAATGATGAGAGTGGATGCTTCTCATAATTCTGTATGACCATCTTTAACCGCTCCTAGTGGAGCGGATTAAATAATTTGTTAAGGGCCCCAAGGGCAGGCCCTGTCCGTGATGTGGAAGGGTGCCGATAGGCCCCTTCCTCCGGACTGACAATCGGAGGGCCCAATCAGCAGGCATGAAGCGCCTGCCGATTGGGCCCTCCGATTGTTAGTCCGGGGGCAAGGGACCAATTGCGAGCCGCATGCAGCAGAGCAAAGATTGACTAATCGGGAGCTGCGAAGCGCCTCCCAATCTGCCCCCCTCACGTCGGCCCCATGCGGCCGACCGCCATTTTCTTTCTCGCCCCGGGGACACGCCAAGGAGGACCCCGCCGTGACCCCAGCCGCAAACACGCTGCCTCCCCACCGCCCCAACCAGCTTACGTGAACACACGGCCATGGCCCGAGCTGGTGCTGCCTTCCCCGTGGCTGCGGCCCCGCCGCCAGCTGTGCCACCCCACCAATGCCTGCGCCCGCCCTGCCTCAGCAGACCCCACGTCGCCCCCAACAACTCAGGTAGGTGCCGCGCCGGGAAGAGACATCGAGGAGGCGGCAGATGCTGGGGGAGCCACGCAGGCCGTGCCATCCCCGGCCGTGGGTGCGCAGCCTCGCCGCCGCCAACTCGCACTCCCACCCCGCCCAACTCTATACGACCCTTAGTGCCCGCTGTCTTCAAAGCACAGCGGGCTTAGTTTCTAGTTTCTTTATAATTCCATTGACAGTCCTTGGCACACCTTTTATAGTTTCTGGCAACAAAGGCAGGAAGTCCAGAAGAAAGGATAAGATGGAGTCAAGATTGTGGGACATTTCTGAAGCCTGGGACCAAACTAATGGGGAACCTGCTTCTAGGAGAGTACAAACAAACTCAATAGAACCAACAAACCTTTTGCTTTCTGCGAAATGGTGATTTCACTTTCAGCCAGATTCACATACACATCATAAAGGTCTAGCCTGTTGCTGACTTCAGCATCTATAAATCCAGCAATGTAACCTGATCAGCAAAAAAGAAAGAAAATTCTAATAGTGTTCTTTAATTAGAAGCATGCTTGCATTATAACTATTTTGAAGCAGAATACTGATATTGAATTTGCACTGACTTCATGGACATTTATTGTGAAAAAATTTGCATAGCACTACATCCAAAGCATTTCACCTGCCCTCACTGGCCCAGAGGAAAGCCCCCAAAGGGGAAAACCCATCAAACTACTTTATTTCAAAATAAAATAGATGCTTTGGATATATTTTAAGATTTTCCTTCAGGTCTTAAAAGGGAGAAGTGAAATTAAAAAAAATAACATTACTTCAATATTTTAAAATGTCAATACCATAAAACAGCTAGTGGTGTGCAATGGCTAAAGGGTAGCCTAGGCAGAATCAGACTAAATTCTCTGCTTGCATGGGAAAAAACACCGTGATATTGGGCAAGTTGTTCCCTATAAACCTAACCTGTGGCCTTTTGTGAAAATAAAGTGAGGTTCCCGAAGGAAGGGCAGGATACATAATGTAATACAGCAAGCAATATTTTTTGGATGCTGCACTAGGATTAGTCAAAGGACCATAAAACTAGTTTAATTGATGTTGCCTCAAACAGGCTATAGAGAGCACAGAAACTAGCTAAATAATGCACCATTAAGGGAAAGAATAAGTGTGGAAAATCCTTTGTGCTGTGGATATTTACAGGGAAAAAATTGAGTCCAGCAAATTATAAGAACCTATAAGAAGACCCCTGCTGTTATCTAGTTTAGCATCCCATCTCACACGGTAACTCACCTGTTCCTCTGAATGTTCAACAACAGGGGATGGAGGCTGAGGCCTTTACCTGATGTTGCCTCCTGGTATTCAGAGATTTACTGTCTCTGAATATGGAGGTTCCCTTTAACTGCCATGGCAAGTAGCCATTGATAGACCTAACCTCCATGAATCTGTCTAATCCCCCTCTAAAGCCAACTGAATCTACTGCCCATTAACTTCCCTAGACTCCCTCAAGTTCTAGAATTTTGGGAGAGTCCCCTTTGTCAACTCTCCACCCTGTGCATAATTTTATATACCTCTGTCACACCCCCTCTTAGTTCTTTTTCTAAACATAGATGTCCCATACTTTTCATCCTTTCCTCTCAGGGAGGATGTTCCAACCCCCTAATCTTGGTTGCCTTCTTCTATACTTTTTCCTGGTTCTGGGATGTCTTTTGAGATACAATGATCAGAACTGCGCACAGTATCCCAAAGAAAGCTGAACAACAGATCTATACAGTGTAACCAGTGCAACCATACCCCTGAAATGTAACCAGTGCTACTGGACCCTGAATTAAAACCAGTAAAAAACAGACACTCTGGATTGTATTCCATAGTGCCAGCACCTATAAAAACAGACCTCATCGTGGGACAATAGCACTTGTGCGTTTCTTCAATCAAGACTATGGACTCTAGGCTTTGGACAGTTGCTCTGGCCTAGAACTAAGGCAAAAGTCAGTCCAACCCTTCTCTGCAGAGCATCAGTGAAGCTTGACATGACTAACTGACCCCATGAACCCAGCGTCCGTGCATCCGCAGGAAACTTTGAAGAGCATCCTCCTTCCTGACACCCCAACCTACTATAAACCTCTGAAATCCCCTTCCTATCCACCCAACCTAATGCCAGTTTCCCAAGAGCCTTATTGCTCTATATAGTCACCTAGATCAAACTAGGTCCCAAGCTTCCCAGATCGTTCTCTTTGATCCTGGACATGCTGAATAAATCAACCTTTTGGGGCCACATCAAAAGAGGCATCTGCAATCCTTTGTCCAAAACCCACTTTTTGCCTACCACGTATCTGGCTAAGGAAAGGGTAATAAAAACCCTTCCTTGGAGCCCCAAGGGTGCTCGCTCCTCTCTGGGGACTCCCGACTTGGATGCTGGTTTCATTTGTGCTGCTGACCCCCTCCCTCAAAACACCTCACTTCTCCATCTGTGCAATCAATTGTATTAACTCTTCCCCAAACTTAGCCATTTCCTGTCTTATTCCTTTCTGCTGTAGGTGTTGGTGTAATTGCTTAGTCTCATTCTGTAAATAAAGCTGCAATACTATTTTAACAGTATTTGTTGTCTGCCTTGGGTTCCTGAAGGGCTTAAGCACCTCGCAAACTGCAAAATATATCCAGATGGTTATCCCCACCCTTCATAGCTGATTTCCCCAATTTTTGAACATTTTGGTGTAAGAGCATTTTGCTTAATAACAGGGGCATTATAACATCAGCTGTTTTATTTTCAAACCCTTTCCTAATAATCTTCAATAGAGTATGCCCCACCATGAGGTGAGGCTTTCATTAGGCTATTTACTTCCGCCCCAGGATCTTTTTCTCCTCCAAGCAATAGCAAGTTCAGATTCTATTAGCCTATGCTTGAAGTTGGGGTTTTTTTGCTCCAACTATATTTGAAAACAACAGAGAGGTCAATGTAACACAAATTCATAGCTGTTTGTTTTGATATTTAGTGCCATTAAATTAAACCAACAAAGAATTCAGTTACTGCCTCCCATTAATAGTGAAAATTCTTCCCTGGTACCTGGACACATCTTTAATGCCTCCAGCTCATCATCATTTAAGTGGACATATGAATGAAGAATAGACCAATCTTGCCGATGCCAGGCTAACACAGGTAACATCCTAAAAGGAAATGAAGTCAAACTTGGGACAATGTTTTGATTAATCTTTAGAATATGACACTAAATATGGGTAGCAATTCATGATGAGAACATACAGCATATACAACTCAGAGCCATAGAAAGTTTTCAAAAGAGCTTTCAAAAGAAAAGCAAGCATTTAATAATAATAAAATAATAATAATAATAATTATTATTTATTTATTTCCTGTCACTTTCAGTGAAGCTGGTATGTGGTGGGTTACAAGATAAAAAATAAAATACAAGTCCCCTAAAAACCTACAAAAAACACAACAATCAGTGAAATACAAAAACCAGTAACAAACGCGGTGCCAAACAACCCCCCACCTACTCCCGCTGGGGAAGAGAACTACTGGCCACCATATTAAAAAGTGGTGGAATACCTTTCTTCCTTTTGGGGGGGGGCACAGATCTTCACATTGGCTTAACCATAGACCTGGAAGAAGAGCTCCATCTTACAGGCCCTGCAAAAAGCTGAAAGCTCCTGCAGGACCCATAGCTCCTCCTGGAGCTCATTCCACCAGGTAGTAGAGGCCAGGTGAGCCTCTTATCTGTTGCTCTACCTTGTAAATTCCTGGACGGCTTCTATTCGTGGATGATATACTACAATTCTTTTTTTTAACATGAGTGCAGTATAAAGGATGACTGTTTCCATTCCAAACTGAGATATTATATCTAGAACCAACAAAAGAGAAAGCAATTTTAGTAACACATGGCAGCAAATTTCTATGTAAAACCTGGTAATAGGGAACAACTTATTTTAATTAATTGTAAAATAACTTGCACGACCACAAGAATGAAGAATTTACTCAGCACTGAGTCACAAGAGAATGTTACTATTTATGCTGGCTACAAATTTACATTACAATCTATATTTATACTGGATTGCATCCTGTTTATTGAGCCACTCTTGCTAGTTTTCTGCAGATTCTCCCCTCCAACTGTACAATCAAAGCAGGATTTCAGTGTCCACAGCAGGATGAACGGGAAGGTAGGAAAGTCCTGTTCCACAAATACTGAGCTCAGAACCCAGTTCATTTTCTTTTTAGCCTATAACATGTTCTGTGTTCCTTTATCAGATTCAGTCTGTTAAACGCCTGCATTAACCAAATAACTATTTTCCCTATATTAAGTTCCATGTCTGTTATGTCTACTAAACAATCTTGCAATAGTGGCAAGATGGCTGATGAGTCCTAATCTATTTGTCGGGGGGGGGGAATCCTATCTGTCGGGGGGAAAACCTAGCTAGAATTCCCATGCTATCTTCCTAGGCAGCCTTGGAGACTAAGCTGCATATTTTAGCAATAGCATGAGGAACTGTGGAATGTCTGTCTCTGCCAACTGAGTCTCAGACAGCTGCAAAACTAGAAAATGAAGGAGTTCTATAATAAAAGCTTTGTTATCAAGTGTCTGATAACACTTATCCATAATGCACAGAGTAAATGGCATTACCCAGAGAGCAAGATGTCTGTTTGAGCATGTGTACCTTGGTCCCACCTCTCCAGCTACGTCATCATCCTCTGGCACCTCTTGGGCTTGGCTCAAGCTGTTGGGGCCTAGCTCTCCCAAAAGGCACCCAGGCAGCTGGCTCATTTGCCTACTCACTGTGTAAGATGGTTGAGTGGCTCAGAATGGAGAAAGGTCACCTAATAGGGTAGAGTTCAGCTGCAGTGGATTTCTCAGAGAAGGGTGGTAAGGTAGATCTACAATTCTGAGTGCCTGGCACTTCTAATTATCTGGCAACCCTCATTCTGCATGAGTGCCGGACAGCAAGGATTATAATGCACTTGAAAACACACAATATGTCATCAGGTGGATTGGGAGAAAGATCTTTAGACAAAGGCAAACAGCTTCTAAGGATGATTATACATCATACGCTGCACATTCAAATACTGAATGTTCAGGAAGTGTTAATGTATGTCAAGTAATATCCACAAGGTCAATATAGTTGGAATTTCTGCTGCCAAATTTACTTTAAAATATATCCCAGTGAAATAAATTGAACTCAAAACAAAAGGCTGATTTGCAATAATAACTTCAGAAGAATTTTTCCCCCACCTTTGATTGAGCCTGCGAGATAAGCTTTTCTGACATCAAAATCTTTGCTTAGGAAAGAGCCATTTTCTTCACTCTGGCAGATTCCCTTTGTAAGAACAGAAATATAACTCTCCATCATTTTTACAGGACTTCCATATTTCAGGTATATTCTGTAAAATAAAACAAGTCTCCACCTTTTTAACTGTGCACAAATCCCGCCCCCAAGAGGATAAAAAAGTGTTTGCAAGGACAACTTATCTAGCATACACTACTTTATGCCATCAGAGAATCTTCAAGATTTGCACATGTCCATCTTTCTGCACACTACATGGCTGGCTCATAAATTGAAATACATCACTTAAAAAGTGCTGAATGGAAATAGAAATACCGAACAGCTCATCAATAGAAACACTGTTGGTCTTAGCCTAAGTCTAACTGATATGGTAAATCTGTATTAGCCATATCACTTGAGAATGAAAATTACAGAATTAAATGTTGGATGCTCTTTCAAATCAATCTAAGATTTGCTTGACAAAGAAAGCTTTATTTATAGTTTGCCTTTTTCACCAGGACATAGTGGGACTAAGGCTGCCAACCCAGTTTAATTCCTGGAATTCAATGGGGAATTTTGTTTTTCAATACATCTGGAAAATATTGCTGTATTAAATTAGCCAAAGCACTCCACCAACACTACACGCATAGCAAGATTATGACTGACCATTTTTCAGAACACACAGAATGATGCAATGATTAGCTGAGAATCCAAACAAAAAACACACAGAATAGTCCTGCTCAGGCTAGTTGCTAATGTTCATTCTCAGCAACTTCTCACCTTATGTGGCGATTAACTGTCTTAACCCAAGAGTTAAAATCTGTATGTTGATTAAACATTGCTACTGTAATATAAAGCAAAGCTGTTAGACATACCTACAGAGGATCCTAGTGAAGGCTGCATATTTCTCTGGATTAAAGTCTTTGGTAGTTAAGACAATGGAAAAATGTGTTACCTATCCAATACATAGGGAAAAAAGCTCTTTTTACTAAATGATGATACTAACAGCAATAATACACTTCCATTACATCATCAAAGGAATCAAATACAGCAATATATTTCAGTGAAATACAATAAAGAGAGATTAATCAGATTTGGTCTTGATAGAAATACAGTACTTTTATAACCTATTATATATAAGTGTAATTTTCTTTCTTTTCCTAATTAAGTCCTTGATAACTCTATAATCATCCCTCCACTGAAAGATCAGGGAAAAGATAATTACCCATATGATATATGTTAAATTTACTGAAGTTTTCAGGTGACCACAGAAAAAGCCCTATTATTTTTTTCCAAATATAAAGCAAGAAGATACAAGACTGTAGAAACACATGTGTTTTAAAGTAATTTTTTAATCATTTAAAACTATTTCAGCAACATCAATCACATATTCAAATACATGACTAATGTAGACTGCTATGTGTTTTTATCAAAACATATGCAGACATTAAACCAGACATCATCATAACTCTCTTATTTTAATGAGACTATCACCAGTATCCAATGATGTTAAATCTTTCTTGGGATTTCACTCCTACCTTTTTCAAGACTGAAGAATCCGGAACTTCCATTGTTGTAACATAAAACCATATCAGTCTGTACTGACCAAATACAAAAGTGTGAAGCTGTTTGCTTTCATCTGTAAGGCAGCATTTCCTCAACAACAGATCCCTTAATTCAATTGTTGTAGAAGGATAGCACCAGACCCACAGAGCATCTCCATTGGTATCTTTTTCTATGGTGGAAAGATGTTCACTGTGAGAATGCCAACAGCAGCAAGGAAGTAAATTGATTGGTTAATCAGGTCTCTTTACTTCAATCACCTTAACAAGCCCATTTCACCCATCTTAACCTCTACACATATTTGTTAATTACAACAGGTTTTATTTTCTCTCATATTTTATACATATAGTTATAAACACATACAGATGTGTGAGTTTAGTAGGGTGAGAGCTACTAGGGTGTATTATTTATATATACATATATTATTATTTATAATGCTCATGCCAGAGATTTAGGAGCAGGCTCGTTTTTTTTCTTTAAAAAGCACTCCACATTGCCATCCTTTTTTTCCAAAGCACTACAAGCCAAATAGGAAATATGCTTCACGGTTTTAACATTTAGAAAAGGGATACCAGTAGAGGTCATGCAACTTACTAACAATATTGGGTTTTCCCCAAAAAATGATTGGGACAGAAATAAGATTTAACTCCAACCCCTCACCCACCCGATTTTAGGGCTTTTAATAACTTGGCATAAGACGATAGGTAGCGGGTTCCATGGACAGTAAAAACCTCACGCCCTGGTACGCAGAATAGTCGCTTCCTTTCTACAACCTTTGATACGCTAAGCCCCTTGTCCGCATTACTCGTCGTAACCCTAAAAGCAAAGTGTGTCGGGGGACCACCTAGCCAGACAAAAAGGAAGAAGCGCGGAGGAAGGGGGGGAGGGAACAGGGCACCCCTGCCGCGGCATCTGCACCCCACCAATTCCTAAGGCATGGGGCTCTTTCCACGGATCCTGAGGGGAAAGGGACGCGCCTGCAAAGGCAAGCCGAGGACAGGGGCGCGCTTACCAACCAGTCCCACACCCAGCAGCTGCTGCGCCTCGGCCTCTGCCATCTTCCTCCTCCCAACCAGCGCCCAGCCCTCTGCTTCGCCCCGCCCACTTCCTCATGCCTGCCTGGCCCATGGATGGAGGAGGGGGGCTTCCGGCAGGGTCTTGCGGCGCCATGCTCCGCCGTGTTAGTTTCAATCGGTTAGCGTGTGCTGTAATCTGCAGCGTTTCGTGGGCACTCCGTCGCGATGGCAGGCAGATGCACCCGATATGCCTGCAGTTGCAGCAGTCGTGCAGCCGACAAGATGGCCCTTTGTTCTTGGCGGCGGCGCGTGCGTCGGGCAACTTTCCTCCTGCGTTCCATTCCTTCAGTACTAAAGAATGCGTGGGTGAGCGGTTGCAGGCCGCTTTTTGGGGCAACATTCCTGTTTGACACCTACAGCGGTAGCTGCTGACCCGCCTGTCTGTAGCATAGGGCTGAAGCACCCTGCAAAGAGATGACAGCGCTCCATTACGCTTAGGGCGGCCGACATTTTTTGGCGGCATTCTGGCTGCAGCCTGCTAGGGGCGTGGGGAAGTCTGACTATACCATTGGCTAGATTTGCCTTTCTCCAAGACAGAAGCAAGCTTGTCTACTAGAAGCCCATCAACCAAGCCAGTGCTGGAGCGAGAGAAGATAAAAGACATTGCATTATTACCTCACAGGATTATAAAGCATTTCACTTCAGGCTCCTCCCTGGCCTCAATACAAAAAGGTGATAATTATCTGGCATGTTGTCAGAAACTGCTCAGTTCCTCCCAGTAAATAGACACATTCGCTGATAATCACTATACCTGGCTGCTCACAGTTAGTCTCTATAAATTAACCAAGGTGGGGGACCTCCAAAAAATGACCTGACGCCACCTGAAAAAGTTGGAATACTGAGAGCAGCTGTCATGGTGGCTGCTCAAGTCTGAGAGGTCAGAGAATCCTGGAAGGGGAGATTTTGAGGGTTGTACTGAGGATTTCTAAATTGTTCCCTAGGAAGCAGAAGAATCCCATTTTTCAATAGAAAACTTTTTTTCAATGCACAGGAATAGATCTACATAACACAACAGAAGGGACTCCTAACCTTATCCAACCTGCAGGTGCTTTGGGATTTTGAGTCTATTGGGTATCATTTTTCAAACAATGCGAAGAGTTTGCACCCTCCATGGTTGCAGGGAGAGATTTCCCTGTTCAGAAAGCCTGTGTCTATGTCTGTAGCCTTGTCACAGATGTACAGCTGGGATGTGCCTGTCTGTGAGCGAGCTCAGTGCTTTGTTAGTCAGCAGGTGAGTTTTTCCCTACTTCACTAAAGGCTGTGGATATTTTATCTCCAAAATTCAAGAAGCAAGTGAATGCTAAAAATGCCTTGATCATGACTGGTACCAAAGAATCCTGGGGATTAAAGTCTGGTGAAGGTGCTGAAAATTCTGCTGGAATCAGTCACAGAGTTTACATATCCCATGAAATAGTCACCTTATTACAGCTAAATTGGTCTGTCTGATCAGTTCTGGGTTGGGAGACATCCTAAATTGCCTTTGGGTCTATGTTAGACAGGTAAGGAGTTCATAGTGAGGAAGAGTGCTTGCACTCAAAAGCTCATGCCCTGAATAAATCTTTGTTGGTCTTAAAGGTGCTACTGGACTCTGATTTAATTATGTAGACCTAATATTCCTAGCAAGGGGAAATGACTTACACCAAAACATGCTGCTGGATGTTTATGTTTGTTTTTCTGGTTGTTATACGGCCTGTGGCTTCACTACTAATAACAAGCTGTATGATAAGCCATCTTGTTAACATTTTAGTTTCAATGTGATTTATACTTTACATTAAAAGGGTGTGTGTATGTATACTAAGGTCTATATATATATATATAGACTTCAGAGAGCCGGGCCAAAAGACCAATCAGCAGCGTCCACAGCCAGAATACTTCAGGGATAATAGCGAGTTCCAAACCGCGCAACGCTTAACGCCGCGCAAATTATTGCGCGGAGGTCAAAGAGCAGCGCCAAGCGGAGGTTGCCGCGCATGCGCTCTTCCAAACGACGAGGTCTCGCCGGAGCCCGAGGAGGCCGCCTCACTTCCGCACACGTTAGTGCGTGGGGGACCACGTGACGCCCTCCCTCTCCGGCCTCGCTTCCTGCCTGGCTGGGCGCTCCTTGGGCTCGCCTGCCGCGTGAGGAGAAGCCGTCGCCATCATGCCGGTCTATTTCCAGCGGCCCGAGAACGCCCTGAAGCGGGCGAACGGTGAGTGCGGCTCTCTGCCGGCCTCCTGGCGAAGGCCGCCTCCGCTTCATCTCGACCGGGATCCCCGCCCGACCGCCCGGCCGCGCTTCAGGGTGCTGCTGAGCTCATGGAGGCTGAGGCCTAGGCCCATTAGTGCGGCGCCGCGCCGCTCCCTGTGTGGCGGAGAGGCGAGGCTGTGGCCTGGATCCGCCTGGCGGGGAAAGCCCCCGGCTGCTCCTCGCTACGAGGCCAGGCCTGCGTGGGGGCCGACCGTCCTGGCGCCTCTGCCGTTCGAGCCGAGGCCCTCCTGTGCCCCGTGGCTGCGGGGAGCCCGGGGGAAGGCGATCCATGTGCCTGGGTTCCCCACTTGTGCTCCAATAAAGACGCCTGCAACGTTTGTCAGGGATGGCGGCCAGTTGTGCGTGCTGCTGCTGCTGTACACTGCCGATCGGAAGGAAGGTCGGCTGCTTCCTCGGCCACTCCGCTCCCGCGACCCGTTTTATAAAAAAGATGTTTGAGAATTTGGTCCCACATACACATCCTTGTGGTGGTGACCCCGATAAATATTCCATTTAAATGATTGCTTAAAAAAAAAACTATTAGGTGTCGTCAAGTAGTGGACAGCTTTGAGGAGGAGTGGGTATATTTCCCATGAGGTGTGTGAAACAGCATAGTATAGCTGAGTGAGTAGGCTTTTATTGTTTGGCAACTGCCTACGAGAGAGGGGAGTTGTTTAAAGAGCTGTTTATACAACTGGAAAATGTACTAGTGCTCTTGAAAATTTGAAGATAAGTAGAACAAAGTTTGGGGATAGCCTATGTAGCTTTAAACCAGTATTTGGTAAGTGAACAGCTGGTAGACTTCACACATTTTGCTTACTCTGGCTGAGTATACTAAGGTACCAGCAATATAAGACACTCATATAATTGCTGTTAAGAACAAGCTTTAAGTAGCAGTGTTGGGTATTGTAAAAACTCTCCCACCCAATACTTTATGAAAACAGGGTAGTTTCATGAAAGGAAACTAATCATACACTTAATAAATAATTTGTAACTGCAAGGAATCTTCTAGTCACTGCCCTCAGACATCACAGTAAGGGGTGGTATATAAATTGAATGAATTAATAAATAAATAATCCAGTAACACTTTATTTTATTTTTATATTTATAAGCTGCCTTTCTCTAGCAACAGTCTCAGGTGGCTAACAGCAGTTTAAAATTCCATACAAAGGTATAGACCATTTTAATTTAAAACCATATTGGTTAAAACAAACATGCTCTGTCATTGGGGCATGGGTGCATATCAGTTTTGGATACCCAGGCTTAAGATGCTGGGGGCCGAGAGGGCAGGGGGCTCATTGAGATGTCAAAAATATTAGCTATGTCCTCAGCCATAAGTGGAAGAGTGCTGTTTTACTGTCCCTTCAGAACTTTTTCACCGTTCTGAAATGGCCTGGATCTCTTGGCAACTCATTCCACCAGGCCTGAGCCAGAGCTGAAAAGGCCCCAGCTCTGGTTGAAGCTAGGCACACATCTCTGGAGCTGGGAACCACCAATAAGTTGGAGCT
The DNA here is from genome assembly GCF_049243985.1 of Paroedura picta. Lineage (NCBI taxonomy): Eukaryota > Metazoa > Chordata > Lepidosauria > Squamata > Gekkonidae > Paroedura > Paroedura picta. Next base: position 56,617,034 of record NC_135376.1, on the reverse strand, counting down.
GGCTGAGCCACATGCTGTTCAGGGGGCGCATTCGGAGAGGCGGTCCCTAAGATATACAGCATTTCTGGAGTGTAAGCATTCATGAGTCAGGCTTCATCAACTTAGATTCATGAAAGCTTATACTCAGGAAAAAATGTGTTGGTCTTGAAGGTGAACTTAAATTGTATTCTAGTATGGGCTAACACAGCTAGCAACCTGAAACTATTCTTTTTTAAATTGTGAACATTTGATAACAAGGATCTTGACCTTGTTTTGGAATCTGTAATTGCATTATAGTGACTGGGGAACCTATAATCTCTTGATTGCATCATTAAGTGACTATTTTAACAGGAATGTACATCTCTGGTCACTGGAGGCCTTGGTAATTGTTCCATCTTTCACTTCACAATACATGGAAAGCAGGAGCAATGAACACATCACAATGTAGGGAGATCTCAAGAACTTTGGGCAGGCCTTCAATCTCCTTATGTTTTGCAGTGTATGAAGTTTTCTCATTGTGCTGTGAGAGAACTTCACCTTACAGTTTCTAAACCTTGCCAGCTGTGACTTTCCTGGAAATTGAGGCACTGCTAGCATGGACAGGTGCGGTAGTATGGACTCCTCCAGTTGCCCTGAGGCTTTTCATATTAGTCCAGGAGTGCAGCAAATTCTGTACCCATTGAAATACATAAAGAGGAATAGAAAAGGTTGTAAGTCAGTATTTGGGATTTCTCCAGGAAGTCACAGAGAACTAGAAAAGAGACTGTTATTGAATCATGGATAGAAATACACTTTAAAAATAAGTACCAGTAATAAAAATAAATAAGGGTATAGAAAGAGTAGTCATGAAAGTGTTAGAAAGCATATGAATCCTACTTCTGCTTATTTTATAATCTTTGATAGTGCTGTCCTTTCACATTTTGACTGTTTTCTTTTATACCAAACAAACAACTACATTTTTATAAATAGCCAAGTCACTGAACAACATTTACATTTTCTGATCAAAAACCAAAAATGTAGAAAAAATTGTCTTTGAACCAGCAAGATGTCTGATTTAATTCCCTTCCAAGGAATGTTGTTATAAAAAGTGAAGGAAGAAAAGCAGGTTATTCAAGAAGGAGAAGTTGTTCAACTCTTAAATTAATTATGACTTGAGATTTGTCAGGCTAGAGTCAGATGCAGTTTTCCGTCTAGATCTCAGAGTCGTCTTGGGCCCTGGAATTAGTGGGGCAGGATTGTTGAGTGAAGAAATGAATCCCCTTGATGAGATGCAAACTAGCACATGTAGACTATTGTGGCTGCAGGGGCACTTGGAGGTGCCCTTTGGGTGCAGATCTACTAAATTTAACATTTGGCTCTGACAGGTTTTTTTTAAAAAGTGAGCACAGGTTCAAAAAGAAGAGAAAAAAATATGTCAGTGATTAACAAAAAATAAACCAAACCCCTAAGAACAGCTTAAACAGCATAAAACAAATTCCTTGCTCATTTTGCAAAACATGCCAAATAAATAAGTAACAGCTCTATTGCAGCCTTTGTGTTTATAATTAAAGCCCAAGCTCACTTAAAACAATTTCATAATACTTGCGTTGTGTTTCCAAAATACTGTTAGTTTCTTCAGTCTCCCTAAGATGAAAGATTCTTTCCCTCAGTTTTCTGTCTGGCAGTTTGATCTATTTAGAATTGATCATCTTTTGAATGTTTGAGACTTTGTCTGAAATGAGGCTACAGATGATGGCATACTCCCAAAATAGGTAGTGTGGAAAGAAATAAAGCTCAGTGTGCTCATTGTGTGCTTTCCCTCATTGAAAGTATGAATGTGTTAATTGGGAACAAGTATTTCTACAGAATCATTCATTTACAGAATGGATTTTCAACTGTCCATAGCCACATACTTTGAATTTGAAATCCTCTAAATGGCTTGGGTCCAGACTAGACTCTCTGTACAATGCAAGGATTTCCACCAGGACAGTGTGAGTTTCCTGTCTTTCCCCTTTCAAACATCCCAGAATGTCCCACAAAATCCTATTCTTGAGGAAGGTTAAATGCTAAACTGTAGTTAGTCTACTTAAGCCTCTATGCCCCCCGCAGGGCCTTACACTCTGCAGGTGAGAACCTGTTGGTCGTCTCCGGCCCAAAGGAAGCGCGCCTAGCCTCGACCTGGGCCAGGGCCTTTTCGGTCCTGGCCCCTACCTGGCGGAATGAGCTCCTGGGTGATCTGCAGGCCCTGTGGGATTTGTCAGCTTTCCGCAGGGCCTGTAAAACGGAGCTCTTCCACCAGGTCTATGGTTGAGGCTGGGGTCAGCGAATCAGGGACATCGCTCCCCCCCCAGGAGTCGGAGTGTACGCTACTCCCCTATCCTTTCCTCTTCACCTCTTTGATAATTGGGGAAGGGATGGGATTTTTAGCTGTCATGTTAGTAGATTGATGTTTTAATGGGAATTTTAATGGGGTTAGTTGTTGTGACCCGCCTCGAGCCTGTCGGGAGAGGCGGGAAATAAATCTAAAAATAAATAATAATAATAATTTCAGTTCTGAAGCTGCAAAGCAAGGTACAGTGAAGCTCAGAGCACAACTTCCATGGAAGGAACACTTATGAGCACGAGGGGAGAAAGGAGTTGTTAGGCCAGGGGCATGGGTATCTGTCCATTCCATAGAGCAGCCTTTTTCAATCTTTTGCCTGTGGAGGAGCCCCTGAAATAATTTTTCAGGATTCATGGAGCCCCCTGTCATGCCTCTTGGAAGTGACATGTACCTGGTTGTGACATCACCACCTGGGTTAACAGGCAAGCTCGAGGAGGTCGAGACAGAAGATTGTTTAAAGCATGAGTAGGCATGCAGGCTCCACCCCTCCTGGACACAGAAACCACAAGAGAATTCACTCATGCTCGGGAGTGGGGGGAAGGAGAGCAATGGAAGCAGCTGTTTTCCTAGCTTGTGGCCAAGTCCATTAAGACAGGAGTGGAAAGGCTTGTGGCCCCTCTCTGGAGTTCTCTGCAAAGCTGAATTATGACTTCTTTTTGCAACCTTGCCGATATTTGTGGAAGTTTGTAAAGGTTTGTGACCTATCAATATAATTCAAAGAATAAACTCCAGTTTCCAAAAGGTTTTCATCCTGGCTTTCTAGAGGTGATGCTTACTTTGCATTAAGCAGATGGGTGTCCCTAATTTGATCATAGCAGCCCTCTCAATTATAATGTTTTTAAATGTCAGAGTATATTTTTGTATTGTCCTAACCTACCATACACAAGGAAAGAATATTGTGAAGCACTCTGGTACTTATTGGAGAGGAAAATGAGGGATACATGAAGTAAATAAATAATACTTCAAATATTTGTAGCTGGCTTTGATCAGAGTTTTTTTCCCTCCCTCCCCTCCCCAGAATTTCTTGAGGTTGGGAAGAAGCAACCTGCCCTTGATGTTCTCTATGATGTTATGAAAAGTAAAAAACACCGAACATGGCAAAAGATCCACGAGCCGATTATGCTGAAATACCTGGAACTATGTGTGGATCTTCGCAAAAGCCACCTGGCAAAAGAAGGGTTATATCAATACAAGAATATCTGTCAGCAGGTAAGGAACTTGAAAAATACTTTTAACAAATGGAGGTTAATAAGATCAGAATCTGTAGATGCTATGAAGAAATGTACATGTTGGTCTTTTATTACAGTGGTCCGCAAACTTTTTAAGGCTGCGGATCGCCTGCAGTGGGGAGGGCAATCGCCCGGCTGCGCATGCCGCACATGTGCGGCTGCAAATGCTCATGTGTGGTAGTGCCGCACATGCGCGTTTACGTCCGTGCATGGCACATGCGCAGCCCTGCTCCCTCCCCCCCCAAAAAGAAGCTCGCCGGGCTGCAAGCTAATCGGATGCTTTTGTAGCCAATTTGCTTGCAGCCTGGGAAGTTTCTTACTGTGGGGGGCGCAGGGAGAGGGAGCCGCGGCCCGGTGGTTGTGGACCACCGCTTTATTGAATATGAGATTTGTCTGTAAAACACCTCAAGCTGATCAGACATGTTAAACAAATATGTGTGCTTTAAGGCAGGGGTAGTCAACCTGTGGTCCTCTAGATGTCCATGGACTACAATTTCCATGAGCCCCTGCCAGCAAATGCTGGCAGGGGCTCATGGGAATTGTAGTCCATGGACATCTGGAGGACCACAGGTTGACTACTGCTTTAAGGGCTGTCAAGTCACTTCTGAGCTATGGCAACCTGTGATCAGTGACAACCCAAATGCACTATCGTTAACAGTCTTGCTTGGGTTTTGCTAATTAAACACTGTGACTTCCTTGATTGAATCAATGTATTTAATGTTGGGTCTTCCTCTATTCCTGCTGTTTTCAACTTTTCCTTGTGTTATTGTCTTTTTCAATTATTCTTGTCTCTTCATAATGTCCCCACAGTATGATAGCCTGTGTTTAGTCATTTTAGCTTCTAAAGAGAGTTCAGGATTGATTTTACCTAGAACCAAATGTCTTGTCTTTTTCGTATTCATAAAACTCCTCCTACCACATTTCAAATGAATCTTGTTCTTTTCTTTTTTGTTCTCTTCTATTACTTTAATTAATTTATACATAAAGTGGCTTAGATAATTTCCTTCTCTCCATTTTATCCTCACAACCAACCCTATGAGATAGGTTTGGCTAGGGAACTATAATTGGCCCAAGGTCACCCAGCAAGCTTGCATATCACATGGGGATAGTTGTTGTTAAACACATCACCCAATAGACAAAAGGATTAAAATATTTTCAACTGCTAGAATTCTTTCTGGATCCCTATCAGAATGTAAATAAGTTGCAGGGATAAATGTCCAAATGAACTTGCAAATGTGGTAAAATAAAATGCCGCATCAGATTAGCATACAAAGGACAATTCAGAAGGATATGTGCTATTGCATTAATCTTACCTAAGGTACAGGGGCAGATTCATTCTGAATAAGGTAAACACATGAACCTACCCTTTATAACTGCTAAGGAATGAGCATTTAGTCTGGCCAAAATAAACACCCTTAACAGACTTTGGGAAGTCGATAGGTATAAGAGAGAAGAGCTGTGGAGATGGAATAACAAAAAGTTTGGATGAACAGGTGCAGCATGCTTTAAAGACAGAGCTTCGCCGAGTTTCGTCAGTCATCCATTGAGGCTTTTCATTTATTTTGGCTATAAGAATGGTCTTTTGCATTCTTCCTTGATAATACATCTTATTTCAACTTGTAGTTCTCCCTGTTTGCTTGAACTTAGTAATGAAAATCTCTTTTTTACGAACAGAAGCACATAAGAAGAGCCCTGCTGCATCAGAGCAATAGTCAATCTTGTTTAGCATCCTGTCTCTCACAATGGCCAACCAGTTCCTCTGGACCACTAGCAACAGGGCCAAGGCCCTGCCCTGATGTTGTCTCCTGGTTCTGGCATTCAAAGTCTTAGTGGTTCATAATGTGGAAGTTCCACCATGACTAGTAGCTATATTGATAGCCTACATGAATCTCTGTAATCTTTTAAATCCTTTTAAAAGCTGTTTTTTCCTGAGGCCATCACTACATCCTCTGGCAGAGAATTCCACATTTTAATCACATTTTAATCACTCTGTGCAAAGTAGTGTTTTCTTTTGTCAGTCCTGAAACTATTGCCCACCAGTTTCATTGAATGTCTTCAAGTTTTAGTATTTTGGTAGAGTAAGAGAAATGTCTTTTTGTCAGCTGTTCCACTGCTTCAATAATTTTATAAACCTCTATTGTTGTCCTTTGTCTCTTTGCTAAACTAAGAAGTTCACTTCTTAGTCTTTTCTTTTCCAAACATAAAAGTCCCAGACTCTTAGCCTTTCCTCATAGGGAAGGTACTCCAACCCCCTAATCTTGGTTGCCCTCTTCTATACTCTTTCCAGCTCTGTGATGTCCTTTTGGAGATACGGTGGCCCGAATTGTGCACAGTATTCCAAATGAGACTGCACCATAGATCTATATAGGGGCAATACAATATTGGCTGTTTTATTCACAATCCCCTAATAATCAGTGCTGGAGCACACGAGTTGACACTTTCACTGAGCTCTCCACCATGGCCCTAAGATCTTTTCCCCCTCAGTCTCAGCAAGTTCAGACTGTTACTTGAAGTTGATATCTTTTGTCCCATTGTGCATCACCTTACACTTACCAACATTGAATTTCATTTGCCACCTTGTCATCTACTCACCTACAGTCATCCTTGGTTTTCACCATCCTGAATAATTTTGCGTCATCTGCGAACTTGGCCACCTCACTACTCACCCTAGGCCCAAATTACTTATGAATATAATAGTAGGAGCCTTTCAAACCCAGTCCTTGTGGGATTCCACTCCGTACTTCCCTGGGATATGAAAACTGTCTTATTGATTATGCCTCTTTGCTTCCTGTCATTTAACCTATTTTTAATTCATAAGAGAACCCATCCTCTTTTTCCATGACTGTTACATTTGCTCTGGAGTCTTTGGTGAGGTACCTTGTCAAAAGCCTTTTGAAAGTCCAGGTGTAGAATGTTTACGAGTTCACCATTGTCTACGTCAGGGGTAGTCAAACTGCGGCCCTTCAGATGTCCATGGACTACAATTCCCAGAAGCCCCTGCCAGCGAATGCTGGCAGGGGCTTCTGGGAATTGTAGTCCATGGACATCTGGAGGGCCGCAGTTTGACTACCCCTGGTCTACGTGCTTGGTCATTTTCTCAAGGAACTCCAAAATTTTTCCCTCAGCAGGCTTTGTCCCTCTGTGAGCCTAGGAATTTTATTTTTGATTACAATCCTTGATTACAATTGCTACTAATTTTCCTGGGGTGTTAAGCTGACTAGACTGTAACTTCCTGATTCCCTTCTGGATCCCCTTTTAAAAATTAATGTAACATTTGCTACTCTCTAGTCTTCTGGTATAGTGACTGAATTTAGTATGTATGCCATCACAGGGTCTTTAAGCTCTTCAGAAATGTTGTTTAGATTGTATTTTGGCACTGTGAATATTTGGATGCTTTTCTTCAGCTTTATTTTTAATTTTCATTATCAACAATTCATGTCTTGCTCAACAGTAAGCTCTTGATCTTGTTTTAGCATAGAGGACAGAGCTTCTTCCAGTTATGTAATCTATTTGATGACTGCATTGGCCATTGAATGATGTACACCTATAGTATACAATTGCCTGTTAGGTTGTCTGAAACATGTTCGTAGTGAACAAACTGTTTTCCTCACAGAATTATACAAATTGTTATTCTGCTTCATTTTGTATTCCTAGCCTAAATCTTCCAACAATATTTGCTTCTGCCTTGTTACCTAATCTGATAGAATTACCCATGATTAGCAAATAATTCAGTAAATGATTTATTCTTAATAACAGTAGGCTTCTTAGGATATCTGAATAATAGAAGCAATAGCACATTTGCATCCAGTTCTATTGCTGCATTTTACTACTGTATTTTGAGTTTCCTAATTAAAATACTGATGGTCATGTTTAGGCAAAACTAGTTTAACGATTCCATTGTTGATGCAGGTGAACATCAAATCCTTGGAAGATGTAGTTCGAGCCTATTTAAAACTAGCAGAAGAAAAAACTGAAGCTGCCAAAGAAGAATCTCAACAGATGGTGCTAGATATAGAAGATCTGGATAATATTCAGACTCCAGAGAGGTAGGAAACTGTGCTGTGACTTTTATTTTTGTCTTGATGAAAAAGTGTGCTTGTTGAGAAAAGGTTGGTGAGCTAAGTTGTTTCCTCAGGTTCCACAAAAGAAAAACATTAACAGAGTGAGTTCTGACATTCTCTACCATTTGCTGTAAAGTCCATATCAGGCCTGCCTAAAACAATTTTTACATCTCTGTAACTCTGAAAGATGTGTGTAAAACATGATGTAGCGTAACTGCATTGTGCTGCCCTATCCACATCTTGAAAAGCAAGAGAAATTGATTGTATGGCATAAAATATTCTTTTTGTTTCTTAACTAGTGTTCTCCTAAGTGCTGTAAGTGGTGAAGACACCCAAGATCGTACTGATCGGCTACTTTTGACACCCTGGGTTAAATTTCTATGGGAGTCATACAGGCAATGCCTGGATCTTCTCAGAAACAATTCTAGAGTGGAGCGCCTCTACCATGATATTGCACAACAAGGTAAAATTGGAATTGTAGCTAAACATATGTGGCGTCTTTAAAAGTAGAGGTTTTAAAGTTTTGAATGTTTGAAGTGTGGCTTAATTAATGTATCTAATTTAATTCATTTGGAGGTTTGTGAACCAGAACTTTAAAAGAAATCAGAACTTATTTTTTAGAAAAAGAACATTCCCATTTTAATAATGCATACTTTTTCATTACTTCTTCAAAAGTAGTACATGCTTGGTTTTAGCAGGTCAAGCTGTCTTTTCGACAATTAAAACATTTACTATTTGGGATAATTCTTGCAGCTTTCAAGTTCTGTTTGCAATACACTCGTAAGGCTGAATTTCGCAAACTCTGTGACAATCTGAGAATGCATTTGGGTCAGATTCAGCGACATCACAATCAGAGTACAGCCATCAACCTCAATAATCCAGAGAGTCAGTCAATGCATTTGGAAACCAGGCTCGTGCAGCTGGACAGTGCTATCAGCATGGAACTCTGGCAGGTGTGTATTTGTGGCAATGGCATCCCTTTTTTGTCCTCAGCCTCAGAACCCTAACATCTGTTTTCATATTTTGTAAGATGCAGTAGCTCAGAGTTAATGTAGAGTTAATTTTACAGCATAGCTCTAAACACAGTTGACTGTAAGATTATATAATTTACAATTAAATGTTCTTAGATTTTAGTGAAGTCGCATCATCTCATTCCTCACCTTCTCCAGCCACTACTGGTGTAACGAGCAATTTCCCCCATTTCAGGAAGCCTTCAAAGCAGTGGAAGATATACATGGACTGTTTTCGTTGTCCAAAAAACCTCCGAAGCCCCAACTAATGGCAAATTATTACCACAAAGTTTCTACTGTATTCTGGAAATCGGGAAATGCACTTTTTCATGCTTCCACACTTCATCGTCTTTACCATCTCTCACGAGAAATGCGAAAGAATCTCACACAGGATGAGATGCAAAGGTATACAAATATTTGTCTGTAGGATGGTGGTTGTTTATAACAATATCCTTGGCATGTTGCAGCATGAGCAGACTGAATAGTCCATTATGGGTAGAGCTCACCAGAGCTTGGGAATTAAGCAAGGCCAGCCATAGTCAGTTACATGGGAAACCACCAAGAAAGACTGGGGTTGCTATGTGGAGGAAGGCAATGGCAAACCACCTATACTCACCTCCTGCCTTGAACTCCCCATGGTTGAGGTTGCCATGAATTGGTTGCAATGACATTACGTTCTTCTTGTGTTACAGTATATTAGAAATTGCATTCTAAAATTCTGAAAGATCTTTTTAGCTCTGGTATCTGGAATGAAGGGATATGGAGCTTTGCTGTGCAGTACTCCTGGGAGTAAGCTACTGCTCTTGTAAAAGAGGGAAGGTAAATAGTGAGTGAAGCAATATTTTTCTTAATGTTTTTCTCCAATGTTTTGTTGGCAGGATGTCAACAAGAGTCCTCTTGGCCACTCTCTCAATCCCAATAACTCCTGAACGAACTGACATTGCTCGTCTTTTGGACATGGATGGCATAATTGTTGAAAAGCAACGACGATTAGCAACACTTCTGGGACTTCAGGCTCCTCCTACACGAATCTCTCTTCTTAATGACATGGCAAGTAACGTTTAGAAGATCACTTTTAGATAGTTCATATCCTTAATCAAAAGTCACCTGAACAACACTTGGGAAAGAAATGAAGAATATTGTGATGACCACTAACATTTAGTGAAAGCTGCTGGTTTACTGAGTTCTCTTGGATTTTACATTGTAATTCCAGTATGTCAGGGGCTGTTACAACAGTAGCATATCTTGAAGGGATCATAATTTATGACTGGGCTTGCTTCCTTGAGTAATCTAACTGTAAAGGTAACATTATTCATATGGTTTCAGCTGAAGTTGCACGTCCCCATTCTGAAGCTAGCAAGTGAAAAGTGGGTCTTAAATGTCCGGGTAATTTTAATTGGATAAGTTGTTTTTTAAAGACAAAACATGCTTAGGTTAATATTGCACTAATATTGTTTAGTAATATTTAAGTAAACAAAATAACAACCTCCTATCATATTTTTTTTGCAGGTGAGATTCAATGTAGTACAGTATGTTGTCCCAGAAGTAAAGGAACTTTATAACTGGCTTGAAGTAGATTTTCACCCATTGAAGTTATGTGGTCGTGTTTGCAAGGTAAATGATGAAAACTTAAGAGGGGACTTCCATTTCACTTGTACATAGGCTGTCTTCAAATTGTTGGGTGAAACATTGTGCATTGGTTCATAATTTTTTTTCTGAGGTTGTTAAAAAGAGGTTATGTCGGGAGGAGTGTATGTGGGTTCTATAATTGAATGGGGTTGACTATCAGGGAGGAGTAGGTGTGCTTAACAGTTAAATGCTTTTTTTCCCTGCTACAAAGTACTCCCTTCCCAGCTGCTTTTATCTCTTTCGTGAAACTTGCATATCCTTGCATCTTTTCCCCAGCAGATGTAAAAGGAGCTTGAAGTTCGTGGTTCTTTGAGTTTTGCAGATGATTTTTAGCAAGCAAAGATTAAGGATTTAAATAGCTCCTACTAACTTCTGCTCCTTTAAATTGCTGCTCCTGAAGCTGCAAGTGGGATGGACAAAATCTGTGTCTCACACAGTTCCACCATAAGAGCTGCTTCTTGTTTCTTATTCTGCTTTTGGCATTTGGCCATTTTTTTAGTCTTCCTTTTAAAATTTTATGATACTACATAAACAACATTCCATTTAAAAAAAGATTTCTAATGTGACATGGCTCATTAAATTTCAGGCGACGTGGCGTCTAGAAATTTCATAATGGTGCCTTATGTTCATCAGTTATTTATTCTAAAGATCTCTTGGCGATTATCAGTAAAAATACAGTGCTTATTTAAGTGAGGAATCGAGGTTAGCCTTTTGTTGTGATGAGAACTCTACACTGTATATACAGAAATGTTGTTATAGGTTTAAAATTATGACAAGCAACCATGAAGAGTTTAGGATTAGGCTTTATTATACCAATAATTTGAAAGTATCATAATCATATCATCATAATTGAAATATACAACCTTGGAGACTGAAAATAAGTCTGGCTCCTAAAGCTGAAGATAATTTGTCAAAGCCTGCATTATGGATTAATTTGACTTCATATACTCATTGCTAAGCATAAAACTACCTGGTCATACAAATTAAAAATAGCTATGAAAGTCTTTTTTATTGTACTAGAAATTATACTGATAGCAAGTAAAATTTCATGCCTATATTTGTGGTTCATTGTGGCATCAGTTATCCAGAAACCTGAATAATTGCCTGTTAGTGGACATATAATGAAAGAGTTATTTTGAATTGTATGGGCCAAAGCACATTTAATTGTCTTTTTCTTAGTACCTTTAAGAACAAAGATATTTCTGATGTGCTTACATAATAAATGAAGGCAAATTAACAGTGGGGCAGATGTTAGTCATCACTGTCAGTCACCTTCAAACAAAACTGAACTTGCAATACACATTATGAAAAACAAAAAATGCTACTCCTGTTGATTTTTCACAATGTGTACTAGGAAAAAAATATTTTCTGATCAACTTTGAAATGGAAGGCTAATTGTGGTCTTGAGAATAATTTTCCGAAAAGGTTTAAAGGGCTCTTTAGATGCAGTTGCTTAAGTTCTTCCCACACATTCCTAAGTGACTCTTTTGAGCATCCAAATTAGAAGCAACTAGCTCTTGGCTATCAAAATTCTCATCATCTCAGTAAATCTGATATGTACCTTCTGTGATACAGCAAAAGTTTAATTAGCCAGGTAAGTGAGTTTGTAACATGAATGTTAAAATGGTTCCTGCAGATGTGCATCTGGGAAGAACTGGGGTGGGGGATGAATGAGAAGGGGTGTTTGCAGTACATTCAGAATGATATATTGCCTGATCTATCCCTGGTGTCTTATAAGCCTCTGGATGATTCTGTACAGGTCCTAAATTGGGTAAGAGACCAATCTGAAAAAGAACCAGAACTGCAGTTATATATTCCTCATCTGCAGAACAATACCATCCTCAGACTGCTTCAGCAGGTATGATTACAACACAAGGTTTTAAAAGTAGTGTATGGTTGTAGTAACTTTTTTCTCAGTTTCTTTGCATTTAAAAAGAATTCCTTCAAGTGTGAAAGGGATCGTTATTTTAGATGCACTTACATGTATTCGCTTTAACTCGGCTGTTGATTGGTGTGTCAGACAGTTGCCTTTGATGCCCAATTTCTTCATTACTTCAGCAACATGGCTGTTGCCATTTGTGCTGATTCGATGCTCTTTCCAGTAGCATCTGCAGCTTCCTCCCAGATGGTTAGAATAGCAGTGTTTGCTTTGCTGGGAGGTGTGTTACTATTGTGGTATCTGTCAATGTGATCTGCCCTGTCATGCAGAGAAGTTATGTTGTCACCCAAAAGCAATATGGGAGCAACACTAAGACAGCATTAGCTCTGTTGCTTTGGTTACAAGGCTACAAAGGCTTAGTGAGTTACTGATGAGCTAATTGCTTTTGCCTTGTGCACTCTACCACTAACATAACAGTAAGTAAAATCCTGAATTGCTGAAAAATAGTTTGCAGCCATTCAACTGTATTCTGAATTGCACAGAAGCCCTGCTTGAAACCCATATAAAAGGATCATTATGTACATTTCATGCACAAAAGAGCCAAAGTACATTTCATGCACAAAAGAGCCAAAGCACATCAGACCAAAGTACTCTAATTGGCTTACTATATTCTTCCATCTCTAAACATGAAAAGCGTATAGGAAGGCAATAGCCAGCATACTCTGAATTGTTTTTTAAACATATAGTATGAGGCATTTTACACACTAAAAATCCCACTGGCTAAATCATTAATAGATTCCATATGCCAAACATTTTTTTAAAATTGAGACTGTTTTGGTTGGATCTGTGCAGCACCCACAAAAAGCACCAATGACCTTTCCTGTTTCCCTCGTCTTTCCTGTTTTCCCCTAGCAGCTTTTTGTGAATCCCTAAAAGAATACTTGATGTTGGTTGACCCATACAGATAAAATATATGTGGCATGCAGTGTGGTGAAGAAGAAGCAGGCAAAATTGCCCTTCTGCCTGTTGCATCAGCAGATCTTCATGTAGCAGAAAGCAGCTTCCTGTCAGGCAGAAGAATACAGCCGTTTTGATTTTTCAAAAGCACATTTCATTGACCTGCTTTCTTTGCATTGGGAAGCAGTGTTATTTCTGATGTGCAAAAGGAACAGTTTGAAAGCTAATTAGCAGCATTGCTGTAAATAGTAATTGCTGCCAGTCTCTTTCATACATATTAGGTGCCTGGTAGAATTATCAGGCCCATTTGGAAACCATACGTTTCTCTTAAAACATTGATCAGTAATTATTGTTAATGCTTAAGCTGTAGTCTAAATGTTGATGAAATTACCTTTCACAAGTACTTGTGCTCATCTAGAATTATTGGGAAAAGTTCACTATTCATGTGTCATGCAGGTGGCCCAAATTTATCAAGGCATCGAGTTTTCTCGTTTGACTACTCTGGTTCCTTTTGTTGATGCTTTCCAACTGGAACGTGCAATAGTAGATGCAGCCAGGCATTGTGACTTGCAAGTAAGTGGTACAGCAGAATGTGTCAAAATGTTCAAGCATATTGTTCTTTATGTAAATCCGAGACCTTGGATTAAAACATGCTGAAACTGTTCCAGTGTAAGAATTGTTCTGTTCTCTTAGATGTAACTAATTCATATTGGACTAATTTTTAGTTTAGTTGGTGCAAACTTTTACAAGAATATTTAGTCTGGTAATTTTTAACTAAAGATAATAGGTAGGAACAAGTTCCCAGAAAAAACCTCCCCCTTCCCCATTTGAAAAGCTGTTCCTCTGGATTGGAGAAATTTGGGGATAGTGGGATAGTGTCATCTGGGGGTGGGGAGTCTGTTGAAAGAAGATACTTTCAGAAGTGTGCAGACAATAGACTGGAATTCTTTGGCCTTCCCTTGTGATGAGGAATATGGGCTATCAGGAAGCACCAAGGATGCAAGAAGAAGGTAACCAAATTGTACCATGTTAATGTACAGTCGTGTACAAGATGCATATATTCAGTTTTTGCAATAGGGATTTTTTCTTCTCCAAGCCTCACCTCATACTTAAATTTCCTTATATCCTTAGTCTCAGGTACGCTTTCATGCTCAGCAGACTGGATATTTTACTGGCAGCAGACTTGGGGTGCTTTAGTAAAAACTCATTCTTGGACCATTTTTGCTGTTGCAAGTCCTGTGCAATAGAGAAATTGTATTATGTTATTTTGTAGTCAGGGTGATACAGATCTTCGGATCATATCTGTCTTGATCAGATACCAGCTTCCTACTAAACCCTAGGTGATATCTTTTCGGTTGGCAGATACTGATCCAGTATTCTCTGGTCAAAATATTAATGAAAGGGGAATTAGTAGAAAATGCATATCCAATCTTGCACAAGATCTTGCTTTTTTAGTCAAAGAGCTTTCACAAGAGGGAAGGGAATGATTTATGCTATTTTCCCCAGAAGTGTCAGCCCTCTGTGTTGTATCACAATATTCCTGGGGGGTCTCCCACCAGTCATCAACTACTTGAGAGGTGCTGTTCAGGGAAAGTATAGAGATGCATTTCATAACTCTGTAAATACTACATTTCATTAGATCTAGTCCTTTACTTTGTCAGTTTTTGCCATTTCATTCAAGAAGGATAAATCATATATACTGTGTTAATCTTAGCACTCAATGGCAGTAGTGCTAGTTGAAAACTTCAACACAACTATAAAAATTATCTTTACCTTCAACTGTTAAAAGGTTCGTATTGATCACACCACTCGAACTCTGAGTTTTGGATCAGATTTGAATTACTGCACTCGAGAGGATGCTCCTCTGGGACCACAGCTGCAGAGCATGCCTTCTGAGCAGATCAGGAACCAGCTAACTGCTATGTCATCCGCACTTGCAAAGGCTCTTGAAGTGATTAAGCCACCTCACCTATTGGTAAGTCATTAGGAGGATTTAGAATACCTTTGAAAGTCTTGTGATAAACGGTTTGGTTTCCTTGGTCATGGTTTTCTTGCGCTTGCTTTTGTTACTTTGTCTGGCACTGAAAGGTCTGTTGATTCATTCTACTTCAGTATATCTCTGATTCACTTGTGGTTTTGATAAATTGTAGCAATTTTTTTCTGGCTAGGAGGGGAGAAAGTGGAGAATGGTGTGGGAGGAAATAAGAGGGATAATTTACAATTTTGTTATATAGTCCCATTTTGTGGAAACATTGGCAGGGAGATCAGTCAGAGATGGTGCTACTCATTTTGAAAGGTGTCCTGGTAAACACTGTTCAGCTAAATTTGAGTGGCTTTTCATTTGACTTTTTAGAAAACAGTTTTTGTTTAAGTTTTACTGAATCTCATGAGAGAAATCTTGTTACCCTCTCGTTTCACACCCTTATATATATTGCATCACAGTTTGGTCCTCTTTGATTCTTGTATATGTGTAGTCATGGGAATCAGATGTTAAGAGTAGTGTTATCTATGCTAAAGGCTGCTTGGCATTTCCTGTGTATGTATTTGTGTTGTTCTTCTAAACAGCAGTGCATTCCAACATAAACTTATTTGTACATAGTTGGCTTGTTTGGAATAATTGTTCAAATACATTCATTAATACTGTGCAAACGTATTCGTTCTAAACCTGTTTATTTCTGTGACTGGAATAACTCATCTCAGGATTGCAAAAACAGAAGTCTAAAAAGCAATAGTACTTATTTGAACTTAAGCCATGTTTTAACTTTTCATAATTTATACATTTTAAAGGTGCTTTGCTGTGCTTTTTAATCTTAGCTAGAGAAGGAAGAGCAACATCAACAGGCTGTTACAGCTTACTTAAAAAATTCAAGGAAAGAACATCAACGTATCCTTGCTCGACGTCAGACTATTGAGGAAAGAAAGGAACGTCTGGAAAATCTGAATATTCAGCGTGAAAAAGAAGAGTTGGAACAGCGTGAAGCTGAACTTCAAAAGGTTCGCAAAGCCGAAGAGGAGAGACTTCGGCAGGAGGCAAAAGAGAGAGAAAAGGAGCGCATTCTGCAGGAACATGAACAAATTAAAAAGAAAACTGTTCGTGAACGGCTGGAGCAGATTAAGAAGACTGAACTGGGAGCCAAGGCCTTCAAAGATATTGATATTGAAGTAAGAAATCTTTTTATTATCTTCCAGAATGTGCTGATGACTTCAATTTGTTCATTAACTAAGGACTATTTTGCAGAATCTAGGGAGCTGACATACTGTTGGTTCATCTTAACTTAGTAGACTGTCTTTTCTGAGGACCTTTGATAGAGATCTTTTCCACTCCAGTTACTGGAGATGTGTTTAACTGGGGGTGGGTGGGTGGAGTACTAGGAAGTGAATTTCAGGCCTTCATGTAGTACTCTACTGCTGTGTTTAGTTATGTCAAAGAAGTCTCTCACTGTGTCCCCCAAAGGTGAAAAATAAGGATTTTCTGCAAGTCAAGTTATGCCAACCACCTAAGTTTGCTTTTTATTCTGTATTTAATTTCTGATTTAGGATCTTGAAGAATTGGATCCAGATTTCATTATGGCAAAACAGGTCGAACAACTGGAGAAAGAAAAAAAGGAGCTTCAGGAGCGTCTGAAGAATCAGGAGAAAAAGGTATTTTTAAAAAGACCACTAGGTTAAGAAGATACAGAATTAGTTCCTTTACATTTCAACCTGAATAATGTAATATTATGTTTTTGTTTAGATTGATTATTTTGAAAGAGCAAAGCGTTTAGAAGAAATTCCCTTAATTAAGACTGCCTATGAAGAGCAAAGAGTCAGAGATATGGAGCTTTGGGAGCAGCAAGAAGAAGAGAGGGTGAGATTTTGATGGAAGATTCTTTCATTTGAGAAGCAAGTTACTTTTAACATTTCCTCTCTATCCATCTGAATAAATAAGACTTATCAGTATATAATAATTTCATTAGTTTTTTTTGCTTTAAGTATTGATGACAGAATTCTGAACTGTGAAGAGTGAATGACTTCATATAATGAGTTGATCCCTTTCCCTTAATAGCAACACTTTTTTGGCACAAGGAGTTTTCCACTCATTCTTCAGGCATATTTGCTGGCAGAAGACTCCTTGCACTGGAGAAAAGCATCCTGTTAATGGAACAGATTCATCCCAATATAATTAGACAATCTTAGTCTCTATTTGATTTCATTTTAATGCTTTACAGTATTCATGGCTGGGCAGCCTTGGATTTAATTAATTTGTTCACATTATTTTAACTGCAACAAATGTGATCTAAATACTTTTATAGACCTAGTGCATACAAGGTTTCACTATTATGTTGTTTCCAATGTGCAATGGGTAACTAAACTCTAAATGTGATATTGAATGAGGTAGGGGTAAGAGGCCTATAGAGTTCGGAAAGATAAAAGTGATCTTTAGAAGAAGTCATATTTTAGTGTAATTCAAACTTTGTTTTGCCCATTACAGATTACAACCATGCAACTGGAGCGTGAAAAGGCCCTTGAGCATAAGGGCAGACTGTCAAGGATGCTGGAGGACAGAGATTTATTTGTATCTAGGCTCAAGGCAGCAAGGAAATCTGTTTATGAGGTAAATCTACATGTTTGAGATTGCATTTTGGGGATTATAAAGTGGATTTTTCCAGAAGCCTGAGTAAGAGGTGGTATGAAGCCTCTCTTCTTTCTGTTATATTTGTGTTCAAAAAGCATTTGCAGAGAGGACGGTGCGAGGGAGGCAGGTTTGATATAAAAATTGTGTTACTAATAATTCCATGTTAATTAGTTCTTCCTTAAGGATTCAGGGTTAAATTAATGGGATTAATTAATGGGATTATTTGACTTAATTTACGTTATAGTCTGCCTTTCTCATGGAGACTCAAGGCAGGTTATGTAGTATAAATCAATGCAATCAGTAGAATGAGACACATAGTAATTAAGAAAACAGAATATGGCAAATAGCGTAAAGTATTAGCCATACAATGCAGAACATGGTGTTCTGTAAGTCTGAAACAATTATTTGAGAACAAGATAAAATAGATAATATGTACTGAACCCCATAGTATAGTTCACCTTCCTGAACAATTTTGTTATAATATAGCCCTGTTTCCTCATTAGAAATGATAGAAAATTGTTTTGAACTTTTGAAACCATAATGTTTTATAACTATACGGTCAGTAGGAGTGAGACTTGCATTGATATGGTGCTCATAAAGATGTACAATTTCTGGACATTTTGAAATCATGGGCAACAATTATTCTCTCTCCTCCCCATTGTGGAAAAAACCCAAACTTTTGAAAAATTGAAATATATGAAATACCTACTGTCCTATCAAATCCAACCTTTTTAACAACATCATTTTAAATGCATCATTTATAATTTAGCATGTAAAATTGCAACATTTAACATGTTTGCGGGATTTAAAAGTTACCAATTCCATGTAACTTTGCAATCAAAATTGCAAATGTACCAATGATGTGAGAGTAAACTGGACAAGGGCCTTTCAGGGCAAGAGAGAAGCAGAGGTGATTTGCTATTGCCTTCCTCTGCAGAGTCCCATCACAGAATGAAGACTAAATTACATGTAACACAGAATGAAGACTAAATTACATGTAACACAGAATGAAGACTAAATTACATGAAATACTAGTCAGGAAGTGTGTGCAGTTGTCGTTCTATGTACCCATGCGTACTATGAAGTAATGAATTTCATTAGAGGATATTGCCTGCCTCTCTGTCATGACCCTGGTATTCCTTGGTAGTCACCCATTCAAATGCTAGCCAAGGCCAGCCCTACTTAGCTTCCAAGATGTGACAGGATCGAGCTAGTCTGGGCTGTCCAAGTCAGGACACATTCGCAATCACCATAAACCAAAAGAACCACATTAATTTAGATTACAGGCACATTGCCTGCACCTCAGAGAGGCTTGCCTGTTCCTCTGATGGAGGCTGTTTCAAGATGGAAGCCATCTGTCAGCCACAAACCCCTTGCCCACATTCCTGGTGGCACATTAAAGTGCTATTCTTAGAAATACCCCCAGGTGGCATGTCAACCGCATGTGGCTCCCAGCCCACTGATTTCATATCAGTGCCCTGTTTGGTATCTATCACCATTCATATAACCCTTATGGCTTCTGCACAAAGAGAAGTTTTTCTCTCCCCCCCCCCCCAGCTACTTGCACTTTGATGAAACAAGGAGGTTAAAGGTGTTCCATAGAATTTCTAGACTCACTTTGTGGTTAGATATTAGTAAGAAAAATCCTTGCCTTTAGATGCATGTACTGGCAGAAGACGGTAGCAGTATACAAGTTTCTTCTCTCATTTTGAGAGCTCTGAGTGACTTTCATTAGCTAAATCTTTCAGCTAAGGTGTCACCAAGACTTCTGGCACTTCTAATTCAAAATGCTAATAGTAGTGAAGCTCATTAGAATTAGGAGATGGGTATAGAAATAATTTAAAAACATGAAAAAGTTTCTTTTTAGGTTTAAAGTTTTAGGTTTAAAAGCTAGAGGGTAAATATTATGGCACATATTCCCATACAAGACAGTGGCATGATTCTTGTCTCATTGTAGAGAGACTCATCTGTAGCATGCGTCCATGGTTTACTATGTTTCTCTCAAGTTGCAAGAATGCTGACTGAGTTAATTGGTACAGGTGGATAGGTCCCCTGATGCTTCAGGTCACCCGGTGAGAAGTTTAGACGCAACCAAAAATAGAACCACCAAGCCTCATGTGTGACCAGTAGTCTATGCATTATTTGTACTAGTTCCAGAATTCTAAGGTTATGTACTGAAACTTGTCTTTATGTATGCATTTACATCCATAAAATGTTTTTCAGGAAAAACTTAAACAATTTCAAGAAAGACTAGCAGAGGAAAGGCATAACCGTTTGGAGGAAAGGAAGAGACAACGCAAAGAGGAAAGACGTATTACTTATTACCAAGAGAAGGAGGAGGAAGAACAAAGACAAAAAGAGGAGAAGATGCTTAAAGGTAAACACTGAAGAGCTGTTGCTGGGGGAAAGGCTATGTTTTTTCTCATAGTGACAGTGTTGCTTGTCTGGGTAGGGATGTGCTGCAGTTCCTACTTGTGAAACAGAATTTGCCACTTGTAAAAATTCTATCAAATTTTAGAGTTATAAATGTTACCTGTATAAAAGACTGGATCCTAATATCCTTTTCTGTGAGAGGAATGATACTTGTTTGACTACAGTCCAAAGTCAGCAGCTGTGAGGGTGGTAGATATTTCCAGACTGGTGATGTCAATAATGAGGAAGATATACTTGCCTCATTGTCTTGACAGAACAAGAAGAAAAAGATCGTGCTGAACGTGAAAAACGTGAGCAAGAAATGCTTGAATATCAGGAACGAGTCAGAAAACTAGAAGAAGTGGAGAAGAAGAAACGCCAAAGAGAACTGGAGATTGAAGAGAGGGAGCGTCGTCGAGAGGAAGAGAGGAGAAATCTTGAAGATCCACTTTCAAGGAAGGTAAATGTTTCTAATACACTATTTACATGCTATCCATTGGCTGTATAGTAGAAAACTGACATAAAATATAAGGAATATATAAATTATAAGAACTGTCCCAGTGTCCTGGAAAGTGCCCTGCACAAGTAAAGTTAGGTGAAGGCACAGTTGGGGCAGTTTGGCCAGAGTCCAGTTCCTAGGACATAAACAGGGTCAGCAACTAGGCAAAAGGGCATGTCCAAGGCAAATTCTAAAGTCAGAGTCGAAATACAGTCCAAAGAGTCAGAGTCATGAAGCAGAGACAGAGTTAATGGTGGTGGGTATATTGACATGTTGCTCACCCAGCCAGTCTCCCCCCCCCCCACTTTATAGAGATGCTTGTCATGCAACTGGATTGCATCATGCAGGTACACATGCACCCCTCCTCCCTATCTGGATCCAGGTGTCTCTGGGCTCCCCCTTCTTTCCAGCATCTCATGACGGACCCTCTTCCGTCTACATTCCAATTGTTCTGGAGGGTGGAGGCCAGGTGGGTGATGGAATGCTGCCTGATTCTGATCCATCGGACTGTCAGACTGCTGTCAGACTGAATTGTTATTTAGCCAGGCAGAAGTAGCGTCTTATAGCAGGCTGTTTTGTAACTGTCTGTGAGCCGGAACCTCCTTTGCCTGCCCATTACTCTTCCGCCGAGTTCTCTGCCTCTTCAGGGCTTACAGAGCCCAGCTGATCCACAACACCCAGTTTAAGAGCTGGGATTCAAAATTGAATGTAAACATTAAAAATATAGTGTGTGCAGGTAAAAGTATAAACATGCTGTTCTTATATGTAAATTAAGTTTTGGTTTTGTTAAATGTAGGAGTCTCGATGGGGAGACAGAGAATCTGAAAATACTTGGAGAAGGACTGAGCCAGAGTCAGAATGGAGACGCCCAGTACCGGAAAGGTATTTTCGATTGGAATAATGTTTGAACAGTTTACATATTGTTGATATTTCTCTTACGATTCTGTAACACTATGAAAAACTGAATAACACAAACATACATATGCACAAATCTCTTTGCATAAAGCATTTCCTCAGTTGACAGTATTTGGTCATTATTGTTGTTACACATTGCAAAAAATCCAGTTTGCAAAAGTTCCCATAATGTATGTGTGTGGAGGAGATACAGTTTCATCTGTGATTATTCACTTTTACAATTATATGATCATGACTGTGATCACTGATACTGAATGATCAAATTGCATTTAGTGATTACAATACTTTCATGTCTGTTATACTTTTTTCTGTCCTGGGGTTTGAGGACTAGAATATATTTGGGTATGTCTCTTCCAACTTTTGTTTTCTTTTGTATTTTAAAGTATGCTATTTAATAACTTGTTTTTCATTTTTCACAAAGCTTGAAGTGGCTTGTATGAGTGATGCCTGAAACCTATTATGTCACCTTCTACTTATGATCTTGATACCTTACAGTTTTCACTGACTAATATTTCGGTTACTTTAAAATAAAGGGATAAAAATAAGAAGCTCAATAAAGCAAAAATACTACTTGGAAATTAAATGCAGGGGAACAGAGGCATACTGAAATATTGCTATGGAGCAAAAGTGTCAAAGAGGAATCTTCTGTTGAGGCTTTCTGTGTGTGTGTGTGTGTGCTGTTGTAATATTGTATGTACATATGAGATTCCTTAAAACATAGAATCATAGAATCATAGAATCATAGAGTTGGAAGGGGCCATACAGGCCATCTAGTCCAACCCCCTGCTCAACGCAGGATTAGCCCTAAGCATCCTAAAGCATCCAAGAAAAGTGTGTATCCAACCTTTGCTTGAAGACTTCCAGTGAGGGGGCGCTCACCACCTCCTTAGGCAGCCTATTCCACTGCTGAACTACTCTGACTGTGAAAAACTTTTTCCTGATATCTAGCCTATATCGTTGTACTTGAAGTTTAAACCCATTACTGCGTGTCCTTTCCTCTGCAGCCAGCAGAAACAGCATCCTGCCCTCCTCCAAGTGACAACCTTTCAAATACTTAAAGAGGGCTATCATGTCCCCTCTCAACCTCCTTTTCTCCAGGCTGAACATTCCCAAGTCCCTCAACCTATCTTCATAGGGCTTGGTCCCTTGGCCCCAGATCATCTTCGTTGCTCTCCTCTGTACCCTTTCAATTTTATCGATGTCCTTCTTGAAGTGAGGCCTCCAGAACTGCACACAGTACTCCAGGTGTGGTCTGACCAGTGCCGTATACAATGGGACTATGACATCTTGTGATTTTGATGTGATGCCTCTGTTGATACAGCCCAAAATGGCATTCGCCTTTTTTACCGCTGCATCACACTGCCTGCTCATGTTTAGTTTACAATCCACAAGTACCCCAAGGTCTCGTTCACACACAGTGCTACCTAGAAGCGTATCCCCCATCCAGTAGGCATGCTTTTCATTTTTCTGACCCAGATGCAGAACTTTACACTTATCTTTATTAAATTGCATCTTGTTCTCATTTGCCCATTTTTCCATTGTGTTCAGATCTCGTTGAACTCTGTCTCTGTCTTCCGGAGTATTTGCCAGTCCTCCCAATTTGGTGTCATCTGCAAACTTGATGAGTAGTCCCTCCACCCCCTCATCTAGATCATTAATAAATATGTTAAAAAGTACCGGGCCGAGCACCGAGCCCTGAGGTACCCCGCTACTCACCTCTCTCCAGTCTGATGAAACACCATTGACAACAACTCTTTGAGTGCGGTTCTCTAACCAATTCCCTATCCACCTAACTATCTGAAAATCCAGATTGCAGTCCTTCAACTTATCCATCAGAACATCATGAGGAACCTTGTCAAAAGCTTTACTAAAATCCAAGTAAATGACATCAACCGAATTTCCTCGATCCAGCAAACCTGTTACTTGGTCAAAAAAGGAAACTAGGTTGGTCTGGCAGGACCTGTTGGAGACAAATCCATGCTGACTTCCTTGGATCACCAAATTATCCACCAGATGTTTGCAGATCACTCCCTTTAATATCTGTTCCATTATCTTCCCCACAACGGAGGTCAGACTCACTGGTCTGTAGTTTCCCGGGTCATCCTTCCTCCCTTTTTTGAAGATCGGAATAACGTTTGCTCTTTTCCAGTCCTCCGGGACATCTCCAGTCCTTAAAGAGGTTCCGAAGATGATGGACAAGGGCTGTGCAAGTTCTCTGGAAAGTTCTTTGAGTACTCTTGAGTGCATTTCATCTGGACCAGGGGATTTGAACTCATCCAGTGCAGCTAAATGCCTCTCGACAACCTCTCTATCCATGTTAACCTGCCACCCAGACACTATCCTTTGGCTACAGCCATTTCTAGATGTGCCTAAACACTTTGACCTGTGGGAAAAAACAGATGTAAAATAGGCACTAAGCCTTTCTGCTTTCTCTGCATCTTTCGTTAGAGTTTGTCCATCCGCACCCAACAGCGGGCCTATTGCCTCCTTTACTTTACGTTTGCTCCTCACGTAACTGAAAAATCTTTTCTTGTTACAGTGGGCTTCCCTGGCCAATCTTAGCTCACTCTCAGATTTGGCCTTTCTGATGATTGATCTACAGTGCCTAGTAACCTGTAGGTACTCTTCTTTAGAGCTCTGTCCTTCCCTCCATTTCCTGAACATTTTCCTTTTCTTTCTTAGTTCCTCTTGAAGTTCTCTGTTCATCCAAATAGGCTTCTTAGAGCTCCTGCAGTGTTTTCATATTTCTGGAATAGTCATTGATTGAGCATGCAATAGCTCTTGTTTGAGTAGCGCCCACCCTTCACATGCTCCCTTCCCTTCCAGCATTCTCGTCCATGGTATGACACTCATCATGTCTCTGAGTTTATTAAAGTTTGCCCTACGAAAATCCAACATCCGCGTCTGGCTACAAGCTTCCTTGGCTCCCCATCTCAAAAGGAATTCTATGAGGACATGGTCACTTCCCCCTAGGGTCCCCACCTCCTTCACCTCATCCACCAACTCTTGCCTGTTGGTCAGTATTAAGTCCAGTATGGCTGAACCTCTTGTGGGTTCATCTACCATTTGATAAATGAAATTGTCAGCCAGGCAGGTCAGAAACTTGCATGACTGAGGACGCTTCGCAGAGTTTGTTTCCCAGCACACATCTGGGAAATTGAAGTCACCCATGATGACAAGGTCCTGCCGTTTGGATATTTTCTCAAGCTGCTCACAAAGTGCAGCATCCACATCCTCTCGTTGGTCAGGCGGTCGGTAGCAGACACCAACCACCACACTGTTTGTTTTCCCCTTGCTTATTTTCACCCAGATGCTTTCCACTGTAGATATGCTCTCCTTCACTAGAATTTCCTGACAGGTAAGCCCTTTCTTCACATACAGTGCCACTCCTCCACCTCTTCGATCTATTCTGTTTTTTCTGAACAGTTCATATCCATCCACCATTACATTCCAGTCATGAGAATCATTCCACCAAGTTTCTGTGATGCCTACTAGATCATACCTTTCCATCAGCATGAGAAGTTCCAGCTCTTCCTTTTTATTGCCCATGCTTCGGGCGTTAGTATAAAGACATCTGAATCCTTTTACTTTTGGTTCCCTATGAGCTGGCCTTGCCGGTTGGGCTGCCTCCGATAGTTTTCCTTCCATACACTCCCTATGTTGATCGTCTCCTTCCCCTAGTGGCTTTAGTTTAAAGCTCTCCTGATGAATCTCCCCAGGTTCCTGCCAAACACATTCTTTCCCAGTTTCGATAAGTGCAGTCCATCAGGTGCTAGTAGGCCTTCCTCAAGAAAGCCTATCCCATGGTCCCAGAAACCAAATCTCTCCTGCCGGCACCAACTACGCAGCCAGTGATTCACCTCCATTATCTTCCTCTCCCGACGCATTCCTCTTCCCTTGACAGGCAAGATTGAAGAGAATACCACTTGTGCCCCCATTTGCTTGAGCTTCCTCCCCAGATCTTGATAGTCTTTTTTAATAGGAGCGATGGTATTCAGGGACATGTCATTCGTTCCCACATGGACCATCACAAATGGGTAGCGATCCGTAGATTTGAGGAGTTTGGGCAGCCTTTCTGAAACATCTTTAATTTTCGCCCCTGGCAAGCAACACACCTCTCGGGTTAGGGGGTCAGGCCCAGCCACATGGCGATCCATTCCTCTTAGCAGGGAGTCTCCAATTACCAGTACTCTCCTTTTTTTTTTCTTCTCAACTCCATTTCCTTCTGTCCCCATGGCCTCTTCCCTTTGTCTTAGAGTTTGTTTTGGGACCTCTTCCCTTGTTGACCCTTGCACCTCCTCTGCAAGAGCCTGAAATCTATTCTGGAGCTCCAAAGGCCCTGAGAACTGTCTCGCCCTTCGCCGTTCAGTCTTTTTCCGAACTACCTGCAGAGGCTCCCTATTGTGGTCAACCTCCTTGTCCTCTTCAGGACTGGTTGTATTCTCTTTATTCTCTTTATTCCATGTTGCAGAGCTCTGGACTACGAACTCCTCCCCTTTCTTACTTTGGGTCAGAGTAATAATTCTGTTTTCTAGTGCCCTAATCTTTTCCTCCAAAAGTCTTACCAGCTTACACTTGGGGCAGCTGTAGTCCATCTTGTCTTCTGGGAGGAAGGCAATCATGTCACACTCACTGCAGATGATGGGATGAGTGTCCTGGAGGTCCATTGTAATGTCTAGGCAGTGGAAGTACTAGGGAAATATAATCTACTGATATAATCTACTGATATAATCTACATGACTGAAATCCTCACAATTCATACCCATATTACCCCCATAATGTTCCAAAAAGAAAAACTTACCTTTTCTGTTGATTCTGCATTCTGTTTGAAACTGTTTGGTTCTTCCTTCCCAACATGCTTGTGTGTACATGTGGCAAAATAGATGCATTTGCCTCCTGGCCTTCTACCTCAAACCTGGCAAGTCTTTAGAAATCAAAGGGTTTCAGAGGAGGATTTGTGCAAATGGGGAAGGGGTGATATTTTATTTTTCTTTCCCACAGTGAACCTATAACAATCCCCACATGCTGCTGGAGGTCCCTATTCCCCAGCAAGCCACACTAAGGAAATCCACCACAAAATGACAAAGATTCCCTGAAGCCTCTCCAACCTGAACTGCTCTATTCCAGTTGTAAGATGTGGGTGGGACTTAGTGTTTGTGCATTAAGTAGCTTTGATATTATACATGTTGTCTCCTTTCTGTAAAAAGCAATGGGGGCAGGAAAACTATTAACATGTTCCAATCAGACAGTGGTTCTTTGTTTAAACAATACCAGATAACTTTCAAACCACTAAAACCAATTTTTTTGTATATACAATTTTCCTGTGCTTATTCAGAGAGTGGCGTCGTGGGGAAGCACATGATGAAGAAAAACCTCCCAGAAAAGATGAAGCAACTCAAAATAGCACTGAAGAAGACACAGATTCATCCCCCCCTGAAGCACCAGAAGAAAAAGTCTTGAAGCGTGACCCAGATGAAGAAAGAGGTCCTAGAAGAGCCGTAGATGATGACAGACCTAGTTGGCGTTCCATGGGTGATGACCGGGGCCCAAGACGGGGACTAGATGAAGAACGGGCTCAAAGACGGGGACTGGATGATGACCGGGGCCCGAGACGAGGACTGGATGATGACCGGGGCCCAAGACGGGGGCTGGATGATGATCGAGGCCCGAGACGGGGGCTGGATGATGACCGAGGCCTGAGACGGGGGCTAGAGGATGACCGAACAAGTTGGCGCAGTGCAGATGATGACAGAGCCCCGAGACGGGGGCTGGATGATGACCGGGGCCCGAGACGAGGGCTGGATGATGATCGAGGCCCGAGACGGGGGCTGGATGATGATCGAGGCCCGAGACGGGGGCTGGATGATGATAGAGGCCCGAGACGGGGGCTGGATGATGATCGAGGCCTGAGACGGGGGCTAGATGATGACCGAGCAAGTTGGCGCACTGCAGATGATGACAGAGGCCCGAGACGGGTGCTGGATGATGAGAGGGGCCCAAGACGAGGGCTGGATGATGAGAGGGGCCCGAGACGAGGGCTGGATGATGAGAGGGGCCCAAGGCGGGGGCTGGATGATGACCGGCCTAGTTGGCGCAACACAGATGAGGACAGGGGCCCAAGGCGGGGGCTGGATGATGACAGAATTTCAAGACGCGATGAAGACAGAGGACCATGGCGTAATGCAGATGAGGATAGGATCTCAAGGCGTGATGATGATCGTGGACCCAGGCGTGCTGTTGATGATGATAGAGGTCCTAGACGTGGGGAGGATTCCAGACCTGGACCTTGGAGACCACTTTGTAAGCCAGGTAAACTTAAATGTTTTTGTTGCTGGTTTCCTCTCCTGTTCAGTAAAATTACTAGGTACTCTGTTTAGTAATGTTTGCATTTATTGTTGTGCCACAGAAATATAGGGATCATTTTGTGAGAGATGACTGAATCTTCTATGGCATATAATAAAACTGTATAGGAAGCATATGCTTAGTGATGGTGAGAACCAAAAAAGATGCATGGAAAGTTTTTTTCCCCATTTGTTCCTTACATTGTTGGTGCTGTAACTTAACATATCAAAATGGCACTCTTTTTTGGGCACAGTTACCTAGGCTCATTTAGACAAAAAGATTTTAAACATTTTGATCCCACCTTTTCTTCTCAGGCTACATGGGAACCAAAAACATAACAATTAAAATATGACAAACCAATCTCAATACAGGAAGAGTACAGCCCACATGTATACATTAAAATCTATCTATATCATCCCATTGTGGAAATGTCTGTAAAAATAGTATTGTTGGCTGTTCCTCTAAAAGCTTGCAGTATTTAGTCCATGAGGATTGAGAAGACTGGGGGTGGAGTAATGGTGAGTCATGCCCCCCTTATGGAAGGCACAGTCATTTAGATATATAGGCAGTTTTCATGGTTCCCAAAGCCCAGGCAAGCCTAATCTTGTCAGATCTTGAAGGCTAAGCAGATTTGGATCCAGCTAGCACTTGTAAGGGTGATCTCCAAGGAATATCAAGATCATGCAATGGCAAACCACCTCCCCACTTCGGAACATCTCTTACCTGGCAGCCAGACAGTGTTACAGTCCTCTGGCTCTATTGCACCCATGTCATACAATAAGTAAATAATATGGTTCCTAAAATGAGAAGTATATGAGTGTTAAGTAAAGAAAAAAAATATCTTTAACAGCGGGTCGCTGTTAAATAAAAGGCTAAGGCCTAAGTGGGTGGAGTGTGGGCGGGCCCTCACCAGGACAGTCCAGAAAGCGATGGGGAAGTGGCGCCACAGCGTGAGTATAGAAGGAGGTCTACCCCCCCCCCCTGGGCCCAGAAGCACACCCGGGGCCTCAAAGAGGCCCTGGGTGTGCTTCTAGACCCGGAGGGAAGACCTGGCCGCCACCGGGGGGGGGGGAAAGCCTTCTCCCCCCAGGCCCAGGAAGTCCCCCCCTTTCTAGCACCCATTGCATTTAAAAGTACAACGGGCTTTAATCTAGTCTGTTGATATTTCACTAAACAATATATAATATATAATTATAAAAAGTTATGCCATTCACTTCCAAGGGACATCTTTTATAATGAGTAGACAATGGGCAGTTCACCTGTTTGATCAGTTTGGGGGCAAGTGTCATAGGCTATTTTATTATCTCCACCAACTTGATTGATCTGATAAATTGTGGGAAAACTATTGCTAGTGACCATATGGCCTTCTATGAATAAAGCTGTTGGCTTTTACGATGAGGGAAAGTCTGATAAGTAAATTTAGTAATTATTTCATGTTCCTCAATACCAGTATCATATTTCTTAACAATCTACAGGCTAGGAATATTCCAGTACCTCATGGCTGCTATCCAGACATGACGAGATTATAGCTGCTTATTATGGACAAATTTAATTTTCTTATTGTGCAGTTTTGGCTTATTTGAAATCACATTTAGTTTTTTGAAATGTTACAAAAACAGCAGTTGTTTGATAAACGGTTGCTGTATGACTAGCTAGAAATAGCGGGGCTTTCTTCATGCTAGACGCCTGCCCACCTTACATGTGTTCTTGTGCTGATGAAATTACTCCACAAAAATTGGAATGTTTTGTTGTCATTAGGTGGATGGAGAGAAAGAGAAAAAGCTCGTGAAGACAGCTGGGGGCCTCCCCGAGATTCCAGGCCTTCAGAAGATCGGGAGTGGGATAGAGATAAAGATCGTGATGAGAATGAAAAGGACCGAGAACTTGACAAAGATCGTGATGTTGATCGGGAAGATCGCTTCAGGCGTCCTAGGTTTTTAATTTATTTGCTTTTACCAGTGTTCATAAGTTATTTTTCTTCTGTGAATAATTTTTCTCATATACTATGAGAAGTCAGGCACTTCTCCAAAAAGCACTGTGATAGCTATATCATATTGAGGTGCATAATTGTATGTGCAAGTTCTAAGTAGTAGTTAGCGGCTTAAAATAAGATAAAATGCAGAAAAGATGTCACAATGATGTTAACATTTGCACTGGTTGCTTGGAAGATATGCATCACAGAATTGTGTGCAGTTTAAATACAAATCTAAAAGGGTGAATTAGAATGCCAACAAATTTCCAGTTATTCCACCTGTAGGGGTCATTACTTAAAATAGGTGCATGGAAACCAGAAGTTTCATTGACTGTTCAAAAGCAGTACATTAACCACTAAGCCACAGGGTTGGCCTTGGTGAAAACTCTGTATCCCAGGCAATAATGGCTCAATGATGGCTTTTAAGAACTGTGTTTAACACCACTGTAGTTATCCTTGAATGTTATATAAAAATACAGTATGTAAATAAATCATTATTCTACCTAGTCTGCATTTAAAAATGAAATGCAGTTTCTAAAATTCTTATCAAGGCTTTTCAGAAAAGAATCCACAACCCAGATTCGAGAGATTCACGGGTTTTGAGATGTAATTATCTTATTGTAATCTGAGTGTCACATGACTTTATTAAACCATCTGATTTGTTTTCTGTAAAGGTGTGATGTTGGACAACTCTGTGCATTCCAAAAAATTATGGGCAATTAGTATTGATTAAGGCTGGAATCTGTAAGTTAGCTAGAACAATGAAACGTGAATTTTTTTTGAAGAATTATACAGCAACCTAAAAGCAATCTTTTAAGCCTACTGTGTCAAAATACCTTAATGATTAAAAGTTTCATTGAGTCTATTGCTTATGTTGAAGTAGGTTTTAGATCATATCAGTGGTTTAATTTCTCTGCTATCTGTTCAGCAGAAACTGGAATTAAGCGGTTTTTCTTCTAAAATACTTTATTTGGCTTTGACTAAAGGGATGATGCTGGCTGGAGGCGAGCACCAGCTGAAGAAACCTCTAGCTGGAGAGAGTCAGGTCGTCGTGATGAACGGGATCGACCTGTTCGTGACTCAAGAGATGACTGGAGTAGCCGTGACCTTCGAGATCGACGTGGTGAAGAGAGAGAAAGGAGAGGACCACCACCTCCCAGAACAGATCGGGAAGAAAGTAGGATTATTTAAATCACTCTCCATATAAAGAAGTATTCCATTTTGTCTGTTCTGAATCTACTGCCCATCGGTTTCATTGAATGTTGTCAAGTTCTAATATTTTTGGAGAGGGAGAAAAATTTCACATAATCAACTTTCTCAACCCCGTGCATACCATTATAAGCCTCTGTCATTTCACTCCTTGTCTTTTTTCTAAACTTGAAAAGTCCTAGAGTTTTCAATCTTTCCTCATAGGGAAGTTGCTCTAACTCTCTAATTACCTTTGTTGCCCTCAATACTTTTTCCAGCTCTGAAAAGCCTTTCCTGAGATATGATGACCAGAATTATTCATAGGAGGCCGTACCATAGATTTATACAGGGGCATCATTATAATATCAACTGTTTTATTTTCAATCCTTTTCCTAATAATCCCAAATATAGAGTTTATTTTTTCCACTGCTGCAGCATACTGGATTGACACATTCACCTCTCAGTCTCAGCAAGCTTAGATATAACAGAACTAGCCAATTAATGTCTAGTGTCCAGAATAGACTATTGGAATTCACTCCACGCAGGACTGTCTTGAAGGCAATTCACAGACTTCAGATTCTCCAAAATGCAGTTGCCAGACTTCTGATTGAAATATTTTGGTCTTCACAAATGCAGCCTGTCTTGAAACAGGTGCATTGGCTGTTGATTGGTTTCTGGGTCAAAGT
This sequence comes from Paroedura picta, assembly GCF_049243985.1. Lineage (NCBI taxonomy): Eukaryota > Metazoa > Chordata > Lepidosauria > Squamata > Gekkonidae > Paroedura > Paroedura picta. The sequence continues at coordinate 56,585,299 of NC_135376.1, read as the reverse complement.
ACAGGTGCTGTTTTTGACCCTTAAATGCTAGCTTGGTGTAGTGGTTAGGAGCACAGACGAGGGCTTTTCTAGTTGTATCCCCATCCTGGTGGAATGCCCTCTCAGATGAGACCTGGGCCCCGTGTGAGCTTCCTAGGTTCCAAAGGGCTTGCAAGGCTGAGCTTTCCCACCAGGCCTTTCCCAATTTAGTGTATTTGGGGGGCTTAATGCAAGATCCATGACTATTATTTGTAATTGTTTGCTTATTATATGATTGTTTGCCTTTTATATTATCTCTGTCTTAGTATTGTGAACTGCTTTGAGTCCCACTTTGTGGGAGGAAGGGTATATAGATTGAAAAATAAGTTCAGACTCCATTAACCTGTACTTAGGATTTTTTGGACTAATGTACCTTAAACTTACCAACATTGAACTTCATTTGATACATTGTCATTCAGTCACTTACTTTGTGGAGGTCCTCTTGAAGTTCTTTACAGTCAGATGACCTTTTCGCCATCTTTAACCGCTCCTAGCGGAGCGGAAGAAATAAAGCAGTAAGGGCCCCGAGGGCGGGCCCTGTCCGGGATGAGGAAGGGTGCCGATAGGCCCTTTCCCCTGGACTGACAAGCGGAGGGCCCAATCGGGAGGCGCAAAGCACCTCCCAATTGGGCCCTCCGCTTGTCAGTCCAGCCCCAAACTGCCAGTCAGCAGCCGCACGCAACGCGGCTGCTGATTGGCAGTTTGCCCGGCCAACAACCAATTGGGTGGGGCGAAGCTCCTCCCAACCCGCCCCACCCCCATGAGAGAGAACCTTCACTCCACGGCGGCCATTACTCTGCTGGCCGCTGAGAGCGAAGGTAGGCCCGCTGGCCCCCGGCCTCTCCCTGAGAACGACTCCCCAGACCCAGGGGAGCCCGCTGGCCACCTCGCTAAGTCCCCCCGTGCCCTCCCCGGGGCCTGGGGAGCGTTTTTCAAAGTCGCCCCGCTCAGAAAAACGCTCCCCAGGCCCTGGGAAAGGCGATCCGCGGCTCGCCCTCCCCGGGGCCTGGGGAGCATTTTTCAAAGTTGCCCTGCCGGGCCCGTCGCCCTTTGTGCGCTGCGCCCGCCCCTGCTGCCTTCTCCATGCCCATTTTTAAAAATGGGCTTTGTTCCTAGTCTTGAATAATTTTGTATCATCAGCAAACTTGGGCACTATACTACTCACCCCTAGTTCTCGATAACTGATGAATAAATATTACTAGCCCCTGTACCAATTCTTGTGAGACCCCCCACTATTACTGTCTGTTTATTCCTAATTTTAGAGCCTCTTGTGGTGCAGAGTGGTAAGGCAGCCGTCTGAAAGCTTTGCCCATGAGGCTGGGAGTTCAATCCCAGCAGCCGGCTCAAGGTTGACTCAGCCTTCCATCCTTCCGAGGTCGGTAAAATGAGTACCCAGCTTGCTGGGGGGTAAACAGTCATGACTGGGGAAGGCACTGGCAAACCACCCCGTATTGAGTCTGCCATGAAAACGCTAGAGGGCGTCACCCCAAGGGTCAGACATGACCTGGTGCTTGCACAGGGGATACCTTTACCTTTACCTATTCCTAATTTTGGTTCCTGACATTTAACCAGTTTTTAATTCATAAGAACCTGTCCTCTTATCTCATGTTTGCTAAGTTTATTCAGGAGTCTTTTGTGAGACACATTGACAAACGCCTTTTGAAAGTTCAAGTATATCTACTGGGTCACCATTCGTCTACACCAGGGGTAGTCAAACTGCGGCCCTCCAGATGTCCATGGACTACAATTCCCAGGAGCCCCTGCCAGCAAATGCTGGCAGGGGCTCCTGGGAATTGTAGTCCATGGACATCTGGAGGGCCGCAGTTTGACTACCCCTGGTCTACACGCTAGTTCACTTTCTCAAAGATCTCCAAAAGATTCATGAGGCAGGACTACCCTTTGCGGAAGCCATGTTGATATTTCCTCAGCAGGCTTTTTTCTTCCATGTACCTAATAATTCTATCTTTGATTACAGTTTCTGCTAATTTGCCTGTGACAGACATTAAGCTGAGAGGCCTATAATTTCTTAGTTCCCCTATGGATCACTTTTAAAAAATTGACTTATCATTTGCTGCTATCTATTTTGATATATCAGCTGAATTTAGGTTACATGTATGGGTTAGTAGATCAACTATCTCACATCTAAGATCCCCCAAGATCTTAGTGTATACTGGGTGTATACTGTCAAGACCTGGAGACTTACTGATTTTTAATTTCCCAGTATGCCTAAAACATGTCTCATTACCTCAGTGTCACTCAGTTTTTCAGGCTCTCTCTGAAAATAATGACAATGGCATGGGTACCTGCCCCACACTTCCCATGGTGAGCACAGAAGCAAAAAATAATTGATCTTTGCCATCTCTTGATCTTCCATTAGCAATCCCTTTTTCCCTTTGTCATCCAAAGGCCCAACTGCTGCTCTGGCTGGTTTTGTGCTCTCTCTATATATTTTTAAACGTACGTTACAATACTTTTAGCAGCCTGCTCCTTAAAATCTCTTTTTGCCTACCTAATTATTGACTGACATTTCTTTATCCGGAGCCTGTGGTCCCTGGTGTTCAGTTCACTGAGCAGACCATCCACTTTTAAAAAGAAATGCCTATGTTTTTTATAGTTTCCTTGACTTGCATTATTAAGCATGCAGGCCTTCTTTTAGACTTCAGTGTCTTTCCTAACCAGTGGAATACATTTTGGGGCTCAGTTAGTATAGTTTTAAATAGCTTCTATGCATTTACTAGTAATTTTACTCTTTTGTTTCCTTTTCAACTTCCATTTAACTATTGCCCTCATTTTTGTAAAGTTCCCTTTTTTGAAATCAAGTGTTACTATTTTGGACTTTAAACTTTCCATTGACATGAATGCTGAACTTAATAGCATTGTGGTCACTGTTCCCAGTTGCTGCAACAATGTCTACATATCTCACCAGGTCTTGAGACCTGTTCAGAACAAAGTCCAAGATCATTGTTGGCTTTGTGACCAACAGGGTGCAATCATTTATGATGTCTGGGAATCTTATTTCTACAGCATGTTTTGAACACATGTTTATGAAGTCAATATGAGGGTAATTAGAGCCTCTTGTGGCGCAGAGTGGTAAGGCAGCCGTCTGAAAGCTTTGCCCATAAGGCTGGGAGTTCAATCCCAGCAGCCGGCTCAAGGTTGACTCAGCCTTCCATCCTTCCGAGGTCGGTAAAATGAGTACCCAGCTTGCTGGGGGGTAAACGGTCATGACTGGGGAAGGCACTGGCAAACCACCCCGTATTGAGTCTGCCATGAAAACGCTAGAGGGCGTCACCCCAAGGGTCAGACATGACTCGGTGCTTGCACAGGGGATACCTTTACCTTTACCTATGAGGGTAATTGAAATTTTTCAGTATAATAACATTACCTGCTTTAGTCACCCCCCTCATTTCCTTTTCAACCTCAAGGATTTGATCACCTACACCCCCACTTTTAAGTAACCCTTAGGGCTCAATATTTCCACCTATATAATTGCTGTTGGGGAGTTAATTCCTCTGTTTTCTAAATTTTATTCTATGGCCTCTTTGAAATACAATGCAACACCTGTACCAACCCATCCCTTTCTGCCCTGCCTGTAATGCTTATACTCAGGAATGACTATACATCCCAGATTTTCCCCCATTCCACCATGTTTCTGAGATACTTACTGTATCTAAATTGTCATTGAACACCAAACACTCCAGCTCTCCCATCTTGATTCAGAGACTTTTAGCATTGGTTATAGATACCTGTAATGTGTTCTCCTGGCTAATAACCCTCATCCTACTCTCACTTCCAGTTCTATTATTAGCCCAAGTGTTACACAATCATCTCTTTGGGCTGACTTGTCCTGCTCGGAGGCTGCCAATCTTGGCTTTCCCTCCAGAATTAGTTTAAAAGCTGCTCTACCATCTTTTTGATATTAATCGCTGACAATCTAGTTCCTGTTTGGTTCAAGTAAAAACTATCACTTTGTATAGGTTTGGCTTTTCCTAGAAAGTTCCCCAATGATAAGTCTAAATCAGCCATTCTCAATGGGGGCCATATGACCCCTGGGGTGCCCTGGTGCATTTGAAAGGGACCACAGACTCAGAAATGTGAGAAGGGGAGCCCAAAGGGCTTATGGGGGGAGGCTCTGGTAAACGAAACTGATTAAATACCCTTTTTGTCATGTTTGATGTCATTCATTGCTAGAAAGTTTGTCTTTTGTCAATGGAAAGAAAAAACCGGCCAGAGCTGCAAAGAAATGGATGGTATAGAAGTCTAATTTTTTTTTTTAATCATGTAATTCGTTCCTTAGTTTGTTGCTTGAATTAATGCATTCAACAGGAAAAAAAGAATGCATATGCTTCTCTTGGTTGAATGTTCTAGAAATCTGTCTTGTATATATAAGACCAGGTACATTATGTATCGTTAATTCACTCAGCTTAGGCATTTTTTAGCCTAGCTTATAGCATAAGTGGCTGGTCCACTGCAGGGGACCCTAGAACCTGAGAAGAGTTCCTCAAAGGGCCATGGCAAAAAAAAAAAAAAAAAAGGTTGAGAATGGCTGGTCTAAATCCTTTTTCCTGACACCACTTTCTCATTTAGACATTCAGATTTGTCGTTCTTTAGCTTTGTTTCAGATTTCACACTTGATATTCTTGCAAGGGGAAGGCTTTGTGTTAAGCTTGTGCATTCATACATTGCAACTGGAGATGTAACATTTCTGGAAATTTTAAAGCTATGGGGAAATTTGGGGGACATTGAAATATATGTGATACATGCTTTCCTAACAAACCTAAGCATCTTTTTACTCATTAAAAGTTATGCATATCTTAGCAATTTTTTTTTAACTTTTTCTCATATTTATTCAGTTTTAAAGCTATGAACGTTTTCAATACCTACAAGAAAAATTGCACTTACACAAAATACTCAACAAAGATCTGCAGAATGCAGTACTGTATGCTACCATAGCACATGTAACTTAATTTTTGTTGCTTGAGAGGCAGGGAAAAATAAATGTTGAAGGTAGAAAACAAATTTTGTAGAAAACAAAAAGTATATTTTATATTAAGTTAAACTTTATAATATTGAAAACACTGAACTATTTGACAGTGTACTATCATTGAACACTTTCTAGCATATTATTGCTAAAATTATTTACATTTAAATGAAAATATCCTTGAAAATGTGTATGTCCACAGTATACAGTGTTGTAAGTAAAGTAAGTAAGTAAAAATGGTCATACTACACCTTTTGAGTGAAACACTGTATTTTGTCTCACTCATTTCAAAAAGGAAAAAAAGAATCATAGGGTATTTTCCAGTGCTTCCCCTTATTTCCTGTATTTCCCTAGAGAAAATATTTCATTCAAGTTTGTTTTCTATTGGAAATTTTTTGTGAAAACCTTGCCTTAAGAAGCACTTCCGCTAGTCTAAAAGAAAACAAAGGAGATAGCTTTATCCCATGCTCCCCCAATATTTCTGTCTGAAAATGGGAAGGGTGGATTCTTGAGGGAGGGAGATGTTAAATAAAAAAAAATCAAGGTTTCTCCCCGTACCTTCACATCTTTAATTGCAACAAATCATCAACAGCAGCTATGGCTGCTCTTGTACAGGATAGGAAATAAGGAAAGATTGAATATTGTCTTTCTGTATTCTTAGTGAACACCTGGAGACGTCCCGATGAAAGAAGGGAAGAGCGTGAAGAACGTGAAACAGTTCGACGACTGCCTGCTCCATCTGCTCCTGCTCCTGCTCCTGCTCCTTCTGTCTCAAAAGAGAGAGAGAAAGATGGTGAGAAAGAGAAGGGAGCTTGGAGAACCGAAAAAGAGAGAGAATCCCTTCGTCGCACTAAAAATGAAACTGATGAAGATGGTTGGACCACCGTGCGACGTTAAGTTTAAAACGTAAACATGGATTTAATATGGTGTTTAGCATTGATTTGATAACAGAATATAACATTGGTGCTTTAACACTCTGAATTGGTATTCTTTAACAAAAATTTTCTAGGTAATGTGGAAGCATGAAATTCTATTACTTGTATGTAGACTGATCATGCACAGAACTTGCAATTAAAAGTTGGAAATTAAATACTGGTTACCTGCAACTTCAAATGTTGTATATGTCACAGATCACTTGGTGGTAAGAAATAATAATAATAATTTTAAAAAACCCTTGTAGGTATCTTTGAGTGGCACATATATCTGTCAGAAACAAGCCTAATCTTTATTTTGTGTAGCTGTGAATTTGGATATGGTCTGCAAAGCATACATTTATAATTATATAAATGCATGCTTTGAAAGGACTGTATACTGTAAAGCAGACACAAGAAGAGCACCTTCCTGTTTGCATATTTTTATGGCAAGAGTTCTTTGCTGGTGATAACACAAACATTCAGTATGTATTAATTTAGATTGCATTCAGTCATTGGTATGAACCTCTAGCTACACTGGGTTTTTTTGTTTTTTTCTCCCCCCCCCCCCCTCGTTGGAGATTTCACATGAGTGCATATACTTATCAAGCCCTTTTGTTGTCTTTATTCTGGCAATGAATTTCACTGCATGACAGAAAAACCAAATGTAAGGCTTTTAAAATCAAAGCATTTGACTAAACCATATTGCTAAGACCCCCCCTCCGTTGCCAATAGCCTATCTGCTTTTTCTGTTATAGATAATTCATGCCTTTTGAAGCATTTATATATAGTGTCATATTTCAGATATGTGGTCTGGAGGAACTGCTCATTCTTCCCTTCCCAATTTTTTGTCTTTGGGGGTAAGTGCTTTACCTTTAAACAAGTGCTTTGTAGTAAGGGCTGGGTTGACTTCAATGGGAATGTGTGTGTGAAGTAGCACATGAATGATTGTTCTTAATTGAAGCCAACACAGAACTTGCTGCTATGTGTTAACTTCAATGATAAATAAACGTAACAAAATAAGGTGCTGTTTGCTGTGGCCTCTTAATTAACATTGCAACTTTGTGTGGTCATAGTCATGAGAGCCAGTGTGCTGCATTTGTGAGAGCATCAGACTAGGATTTGAGACAGTCACTACTCTGCCATGGAAGTTCACTACATGATCTAGAACCTATCACAGTCTCTAAGTCTAAACTGCTTCAGAAGGTGGTTATTGTGAAGATATAGGGAGGAGGGGAGAACAAAGTGATAAACCAGTGTAGGCCCTTGATTAGAGAGGAATGTACAATAATACTATATTAGTCCACATGGAGTTGTTGCTGGTCATCAGGTGGTGTGATTAAAGCACGCATGACCTTGGAGAACAGAAGCTATAGGAGATGTAACTTCCTCAGTATGCTTTTATGATAAACTCATCTCTCTCTACTTCAAGGAATATGGCCAAGATGTTGGCCACTGTGGCCTTGCTTCATGAAAGGAAACATGTTTAAGTTAAAAGTCCATTGAAAATTCAGGGGCATGACATATCTAGGTTTGACATCAGGAAAATGCTCCCCCTTATTCTTATAAATTCTTCTTGTTTTGAACAGTTAAAATATTCTCCGTATTTTCTTTGAAGGAATAAGACGTTCCTGTATGCAGAATTAGATGCTGGTCTGTGTTACTTTTGGCATACCTGTTTCACAGGCAAACATTGATTCCAGGTCTTCCCATGTAACTAATTAACTGGGAGGAAAAATCTCTTGGCAGTAAAATGTTTCTTTGGGAAGTAGCCCTCTGTCCTGTAACAGATTTACTCACTAAAATATTTTCAGAGTTATACAGTTATATATATGCCAGATGGCTAATGTATATGCAGTTTCAGGTTTCAAAGCACTACTCAGGGATAGGGACTTGTAAAATAAGAGTTACATTATCTTCTGTACCTGGAACTAAATTCCAAATTTAAGTCTGGATCCAAAGAACTGCACAACTTGTTCTGTGTGTGCGTGCGTGTGCTCTCATGCGCATGCATGAAAGAGCTGGGGCTAGGGGGCATTCTTAACCTTCACTTGACCACGCCGTATTAGGAAGCCCAAGTGAGTATTCAATCTAGATGCAATATCATCTCTTGAGCATTGCCCATCTAATGCAGTCTGAGTTAAAATGAAATGCAGCTTGGTATTTTAAACATACCAGTATTTGGTGGTAACTAGACAGTCACACTTTATGGCTCTGTGAAGGTTTGAAATGTGGCAGTGTCCAATTTTTGTTGTACTGTACTAGTCCCATATCAGTAAATGTGCTACCACAGAATATCTGATACAGTCTCTTTGCACCAGTGCTAAAATGTTACTAGATTAGAGGAAAGTTTGTCAGTGTTTTGTGTTGTTCTGGGAATTGTCCAGTATAATTGAGCTTGTCTCCATCACTGTATTTCCTGTTAAGGCAATTCCTGCCAATGGGACATGGGAGGTAATCTTTACCAGTTCCCGATTTCTACTACAGGGATTCAACTTTGCCACCAGTGTTGCTCTAGAGCAGTGGTTCTCAACCTTCCTAATGCCATGACCCTTTAATGCAACCATAAAATTATGCAAGTGTTCTTTCACAGAAATTAAACCGAATCTGACCAGTGGCTTGAAGATCCATTGTTCATGATTGTATTTAACTTGGGTTTTTTCTGGAGTTTCTCAATTCAGTTCTGCCTCTTGTCCCACCAAGCTGCTCGCCCTGTCATGTGACCCCTGTGAAAGGGTTGTTCAACCCCCAAAGGGGTCCCGACCCCCAGGTTGAAAACCACTGCTCTAGAGTGTCCACCAACCACATGGCAGGGTTTCACCAGACATGTCAAACTGCAGCAGGAGGTTGGAAAGTTCCTTTTCACAAATATTGCTGTGCTTGCATAGCATAGGATACAAGCCTTGCTCGTAAAGGTGGTGTGGAATGCCTTATATTATAGAAGCACCAGATTATTTGCTTTATGAGGACATAAAGAACTGGATCATAAATGAGTTCTAGTAGCCACTCCTGGAATAAACTGACAAGTAACATATATTGATAACTGCATTTCATCGTACTATATACAGAAAGAAGCTATTGTTTAGATACTTGTGTGATAACGTGTGGTTAGAGTCCAGAAGCAGTCACCTGATGATTTTGTTTTGACTACCTGAATATCTCAGGCAGCCACAGAAGCTTTCTGCCCACTGGTTGAGGCCCAAAGGATACCTGTTAGCAGACTCTGCCTCTTTAAACACATAATGAACCTAGCCCTGTGTAGACAAACTACATCCTTTGATTAAAACACATGCCCCTTCTGTCCCCAAAAGGCTTGCCTCTTACTACTAAATCCCCATTCCATTAAAAGCCTTTGGGGAAATACTAGTGGGACAGAAGCAATAAATGTGTTAGGACACATTTCCTATTTGCATCCAGAATTGGAATTGTTACATGTACAGTATTCATTCATATTTACAGTTCAATTGAAGGTTAAATAGGAAAGGAAAACAGTTGGCTGCAGAGTGGAATCAAGGATGCAAAATTATATTTTTTGTACACTGAAGGTCACAGTAATGGCTCTCTTGCCCACCAGTTACAAAGTAATATTAGTCTGCAGGCAAGGATAGACTAGATATGAGAACACAAAATTGCCCTATATTGACCCAGACTTCATCAGTATTGTCTAGTCAGACTGGCAACAGCTCTCCAAGGTTTCAAGCAAAGATCTTTGACTTCACCTGCTGCCAGGTCTTAACTGGAAACAAGAGGGGTGGAATCTGGGACCACCTGCATGACTAGCTGAAGCTCTGCTTCTGAGCCACAGCTTTATGCTTAATGTGTGCCTACTCTCCCTATTTGAGTATGAAGTACAAAGTGATTGAGCAGGCTGTTACCTTTAACAGTAAAGATTTTTTATCCTCATACATTGCAAAACTAGCTTCCCTCACACACGCCTCCTATTTGATCAATAGGTTAGACCCCCAAACATGAGCTGGCCCTGTCAGGTTTTAGAATTGTCCTAATCTTTTCATGGTCAGTTTCAATGCAGCTTGCTTCTAAGGAAGCACGCTGAGGAGCAAGGCGATAGAATACAATAGCTACACTCTGAAAATATTTGCTTGTTTTTCAGAAGTTAAGCATCTATTTTATTATATCACTGAAAGCTGTACACATGAATCAGTGGAGAGATCATTAATTGGCTCAAGTAGTAGAAGGGAATTGTTATATGCATGTGTCCCTCCCACCAAGGGTGTAGGCTGTATACTCTGAAACATCAACACCCTGAATGCATGACAAACTCATTGAAGTACTTTTGATTATCAGACCTCCACTCAGAAGAATACAATTAAGTACTGGTAGTCTTAAAACAGCATCCTCAGGGTTACCCCAACACCGAGCCTTCTATGTCCTAATTTGATACAAGTGTACACTTTTGGCTACTGCTGCACATCTGCATGTAATCAGCATAGAGACACACAGGCTTCTCCATACAGAAACGCGTTCTTTTTGAAAACGTCAGAGGACTGGTACTTCTAGAAGGCAACAGGATCCATCCATTAGTCCAAATCATGAAGTATTTTTTTTAAAATCCTGACTGAAACCCCAGAATTCCTTCATCACACTGGTTAGCTTCTGAACTGTATGAGTCAGTCAGTCCTCTATCAAGTCATTCAGTCCTTCCCTTTCCCACATAGTTTGGGCCAGGAGTAGTCAAACTGAGGCCCTCCAGATGTCCATGGACTACAATTCCCATGAGCCCCTGCCAGCATTTGCTGGCAGGGGCTCATGGGAGTTGTAGTCCATGGACATCTGGAGGGCCTCAGTTTGACTACCCCTGGTTTAGGCATTGGCCTACAGGCCACACAGCCTCCTATTGTCACACATCTCCAGACCAGTTAGCTATAGTGTTCTATGCAGCAGTGTTTACTTGAAACATGGGCTTCAGCATATCCAATATACATATCTGCCTGCTTTACCCTGTGTTTATGGTGTTGCTTTTGCATAGGAGAGAAGCTACTGTAGTCATTTCCTTAGATCAGACAGGCAGCATTTTTTGTGCGTGAACATTACATATTAGCTACAATGTTAGGGAGGGTGATTTTTTGCCTTCACAGAAAAAAACCTGAGTAGCTCCACAAGCCCAGTGGTTATTCTCACTTCCAGGGCTCTTGACAGGCTATCATTTTAAGGGAGCAGAGGCTGGATCTGGGGGAGGAAAGAACAAGCTGTAGTCAGATCTCTGCAACATCTTTACTTCCACTTCATATCTAACAGTTTGACAAAGTAATCCTCAGCTGGGCTACAGGGAAATAATCAGCATTTAAAGAAAAGCAGTGGGGGCGATGGGAAAACTCATTTTTTGGAATGGTGAACCAAAAGAGAAACATGCACTCCAAGTAGGACTTAAACATGGGGGTGGGGATTAAGAGTGAATCTATACCATAAGAAATCCCCCCCAACAAACTGTAATCTCCAGTTCCAACTTTTACAACCAATATTGCTTATAGACCAACAGTAAAGACAACAATAGAAACAAAACACCAGTCCAATACATTGAGTTTCCCCCGCAGGCTGCCTTCAGCCTTGCCCCTTGAAAAAGAGTCACCTAAAAATTATATTTGGCCATCTTTATGTTAGCTGCAATGTACAGCTTGGCCTCTTGGGTTCTGTAGCAGTTCTTTTGTTCAGGGGGGGCACTCCCTTTTCTGCCCAGGATTAATATTCCAGAAAGCCACAACCACTGAAGAGCACTCAATTCGATTTAAAAATTAGATATGATTTACAGTAAACAAATACAGGACTTCTAAAACTTGTATAATTCTTATAGAGTTAAATTCAAGGGCCAGATTCTCTGGCGACTATGTATACAAACTAGAAACTATACTTGATTATTTGATATGTCAATCAAGAACATTTTTCTCTGTACATTCTACCGTCTCCAGGTTTAAATATATTAAATGTTAAAGAGACACCATTCGATTAAAGATTTTAAAAGGAAAAGCTCCCAAGGAAAAAAAATCTCCTGAAGAGGGCACGCGCGACCAAACGCCCTCCCCCCTAATTCAGCGCAGTAGTTAATTTCTGGATCCACTGTGTCCGCAGGCACGCCGAATCCCCCAGGCGTCGAGCAGCGCCCCCTAGCGGAGCTTCTTGCCCAGGAGATGCCTGGAGTTCTTGAGCGGCTGCTTGGGGGCGCTGCCGTGCATTTTGGACAAGGGGCAGTACTTGATGGTGTGAGCGTTGTCCCCGCTCGCCCCGCACAGCGGGCATGTGTACCGCCGCAGCACCGGGCACAAGACCCTGCCGTCGGGCCCCTTGAGGATGTGCGTGGTGTACAGGGCCACGGCTTCCTTGTTATTCCTGCAGAAGACGCAGACTTGCAATTCCGGCTTCAGGAGCCTCGAGCCGCTTTTCTGCGGAGCCTGCAGCCGGCTGTTCACGACCAAGCGGCCCCCCCAGGCGTGGGGCGAGCGGTCCCGCTCCAGGTGATCCGCGGAGCAATTAAACACCACCGAGCCCGGGCTGGAGCGGCCCGAGAAAGGGCTGAAGTCGGCGAAGCGCTCCTCCAGCAGGCTCTCGCCGGGGCTCAGGTGGTGGTGGTGGTGGTGGCCGCACAAATCGAAGTCGCGTAGGTCCAGCGAGCTTTCAAAATAAGGGGCGCCCACTTCTTCTTCCTCGTCATCCTCCTCCTCGTCGTCGTCTTCCTCGTCGTCGTCCTCTTCCTCCGCCGCCGCCGGAACCTGCTGCACGGTCGCCGCCACGACCACCGAGGGGGGCCCGGTCCTGAAGCCCTTCTCGTGGCTCACCGCCTTGGTGACCAGCGTGGCCAGCCCCAGGTAGTCGTTCCAGGAGTTGAAGGCATTCCCGAAGGCGCCGTGGCTCTTGGCGCCGTACCTGCCGGCGCCCTGCAAAAACTCCACGGGCTGGTGGTGGTGGTGGTGCTTCTCCAGCTGGCTGGGGTGGAAAGTCTCCATCGGGGAAAGCCACAAGAGAAGGAAAGGGGCGGGGCGGGGAAAGACAGAGAGGGAGAGAAGAGAGCCCCGATCGCTCCCCAGGACAAATCTGCGCCGCGCTCCAAAGCAGCAGCAGCAGCGGCGATAGCCGCCGAGAACTCCGCCTCCGCCTCCTCTGTGAGCCCTTGAGCGCTTGCAGCTGCTGAAATAGATACATGAAGGGGGGGGAGGGACGGAGGAGGCGCAGCCCAGGGGCCGCGCTCTAATTGGACACCGGCCAAAGCGGCCCCGCCGTCCCCAACGCTTCTGATTGGCTGATGAGGGTCTCGCACCCTTTCATCTCTTACAGCTGGGCGCGGAGGGCGTTGCTTTCGAGGGCTTTGATCTGAAGCAGGTACCATGCCGGAGAAAGCCTGGATTAGAAAGGCAGAGGGGCTTGGAGCTTCTCGCAGCGGACCACAATAAGGCAGAGAGTGTCCGCAGGCACAGAGAAGCATACCGCCCCCCCCCCTCCGCGCAAAGGGAGTTAACTTAAAACAGAAGCCTTTGCAATCTGAGGATAGATATGGTGCGCTCTTATTTGACCACAGGTGGCTCTGAGTGGTGAAGTCATGGAAACAGAGTCAAGGGGGTCACATTAATGGGCTGCCTGTACAGCAATCAGGGTTGGACCCTTTGCATGCATTTCTTCGGTTTCTACAGACAGAAATCTTCATACAGTATAAATATGCAGGGATGAAAAAAATCACTTGATCTTTGCCTTTTATATAATTGTTAAGGACCCCCCTCCCCCCTTTTCGTCAAAAGTCCTGTTTATTACAACCAAGTAATGAGTTGGAAATGGTCTCTTTAGAGTTCCTGGATTCCATTCTGCTCCTAATCTATCTAATAGGAATATGGCTTCATATTAAATAGCTTGGGAACAGAATAGAATTCCAAGAGGGCACATCCCCACTAGGAAACATCTCACTTTGGATTACTAGTGAAATGTTTTGTAGGCAAAATATGGGGAACCTATCTGATCATCATGCCTGAAAAAATAAAGGTGACTGTGTTACCATGGGTCTTGCTGCTTGTTGTGTCTCTTCAGCTCTTATCCAAGATACCCAGAGGCTGTTAAATTATTGGTAGGTCAGACAGGAGAGAATGAGAGAGCCAAATTTGTAACTCTGCCTCGTTTTATAACATTGTAGCTGTGCTTTCCAGCTAACTTCAACCCAACCATTCATGGAATGAAGATTGTGCAACCGCTGAAAGGCAGGCTGGTGGCTTCCTTCTTCTGGCCAGGAGCTGCTGTGACTTCTCTGACCAGACACAACAGTGCTGCTGGGGGGCGGGGGTGGCATGGCAGTTGTGCTGTCCCTTCATTCCCACAGCATTCTCAGGACTCAGCTCCCCATAGTGACGTGCAAGGAAAGGAGTTAAGCCAGAAGGCCACCAAGGCTAAAGCCCTGCTGGAAGGGCCAAGCTACACACACAGCACATCACATAAACAAGAATACAGATACAGAGAGAGAGACCTTCACACGCAGTAATGGGTTTAAACACGCAGTAATGGGTTTAAACTTCAAGTACAATGATATAGGCTAGATATCAGGAAAAAGTTTTTCACAGTCAGAGTAGTTCAGCAGTGGAATAGGCTGCCTAAGGAGGTGGTGAGCGCCCCCTCACTGGAAGTCTTCAAGCAAAGGTTGGATACACACTTTTCTTGGATGCTTTAGGATGCTTAGGGCTAATCCTGCGTTGAGCAGGGGGTTGGACTAGATGGCCTGTATGGCCCCTTCCAACTCTATGATTCTATGATTCTAAAGCAATTCCAAATATTTGTGCAAGCCACCAGCTACATGGTGCACTATGTAAGACATGTTCCACCAATTCTACTTCTCTTGAGGTTCAGTGGGGCTTGTGGAAAAAAATCCTCCCTGAACTCCAAATATAGTGACTAGTAAACCTTGAATGTGAGCAAAATTCAGTCACTGAATAATGCCCAAGGAAGCTGATCATCATACTCTCCAATTTTTAGCCTTCAGTTGGTGCAATGTTAGAGAGCTCTGTTCCTGTTTCCATATTCCATAGACACCCCCTTTCCTGCAAAGTGGAACTCCAGAGATACATAAATAAAATCTGGGACTGCAGAATATTGCTTCATTCTGGGATAGAGTAAATCTCAGAGAACATTATTATTCTTAATAATATGTGAAAACTATTTGTGGAGTATAAATGTTGGAGGCTCTCTAGTAGTGCTTACCATACTAAGGTGGAATTAACTATATCTAATTATTTGTGCCAAAGTAACTGATATATACTTATAAAGTATATGCCAGGCTTTCTTAACCAGCGTTTCATGAACCCTGGGTATTCTTGATGGCCCTGGAAGTGTTTCCTGAATGGGTGGGAGTTAGCTACTTTTAGAATACCTTTTTAAAATTTGTTAAACATTTATTGGTGATGTGACCATATATGGCCATGTTGATCCCCCTTCCAAAATGGCCAATGATGGGGCTGGAGAGGGTGGGAAGGGGAGAAGCCCCAGGTGGGCATGTATACAGCTATGCTTCCCAACCATATTCTGCACAACTGTGCCACCGCTGGCATTTCTCAAAGAATGTTTCAGGGGTTTCTCAATAGTAAAAAAGTTGAGAAAGGCAGGTATATGCATTTGTTTATTGAGCATAACTTAATGCTTGAAGTTAAGGTTTAGTCATTCTAGATTCAATCGCTGTCATTTCCACTTAAAGATGGCTGTGGTAATTGGCTGGAAGAGAGCCAATAAAATGAAAGGCCATGGCCTGGGGTAGTGAATTTTCTTTGCATGCAAAAGGTCCTAGGTTTTCCCTGGCATCTCCAGTTAAAAGGATCAAGTAGTTGTTGTGAAAGAGCCTCTTGTGGCGCAGAGTGGTAAGGCAGCCGTCTGAAAGCTTTGCCCATAAGGCTGGGAGTTCAATCCCAGCAGCCGGCTCAAGGTTGACTCAGCCTTCCATCCTTCCGAGGTCGGTAAAATGAGTACCCAGCTTGCTGGGGGGTAAACGGTCATGACTGGGGAAGGCACTGGCAAACCACCCCGTATTGAGTCTGCCATGAAAACGCTAGAGGGCGTCACCCCAAGGGTCAGACATGACTCGGTGCTTGCACAGGGGATACCTTTACCTTTACCTTTAGTTGTTGTGAAAGACCCCCGCTGTCACCTGGAGAACTGCAAGAGCAGACAAGACTAACTTCACAAACCAGTTGTCTGAATCTGTATAAGGCAGCTTCATGTGTGCACACATTCATGTCAAGCTTAACCCAGAAAAGGCAAGGGCGCTGTTGGAAGGTCTGAGTGGGAGACAGCCAACTCTGGATGGGGTAGCACTGCCCTTGAAGAAGCATGTTCACAGCTTGGGTTGTGGTGAGATCCAGATTTGAAGACAGAGAGGCAAGCCTCAACCTTACCTTAAAGCATCTTTTGACTGCCTTGCCAGCAAAGAGCCTTTTGCAAAAGGCAGGATCCAGCCATGCTGGTACCTATGCTGATAATCTCCAAATAAGATTACTGTAATGTTCTCCATGTGGCCTGCCTTTGAATAATTTGGACACTTCTGGTTAAGAACACAGCTGCCCTATTGATTGGCTGGTTAGGGCTAGTTACTGTCAACATATCACCCTGGTTTTAAAAGCTCTCCACACTTTGTTTTCTGTTCCAATTCAAGGCACATTGTTAGATGCTTCAAGCTCCTTTTGGAGAGGTGAGCAAAACTATTTAACAATAAAGGAAGAAAACAAAACCAACAATAAGCACACTCCCATTAACAACCAAAGATTATTGTGTGCCAGAAGCAAACAGCAGAAAAATCATCACAGTGCTTCAAACTGGAGACATAAAATACCCTTTGTGAGACAAATCCAATTCTGAGATGTTTTTATCACCAGTTGCAATATATAAAATACTATTATTGCTTTCCAGCTCAATTGGGCAGCTTGCTGTGCACACAGCAAAGGGGGCTCAGTTTCCTTTTTCAGAAGTGATATTTCCTTCACTGTTGCTAGGACAACCTTGATTCCTAGCCCTGACATGAGTGTCCCTTGTAATTAAATACAGATTACAGTGTATTATTGGGATTTAATCAAGTGAAATATTAAACATTGTCAAAGGACTCTTAGGGTCGTGCCGGAGAAACTAAGAGGAAAGTCATCAGTCCATTGCAGTCAGGGAGAGTTTTGTAGTAAACTAGCCAGTTTGCATCACAATTACAGCAGTGTGCATGGGCCTGGGTGCTTGCATCCTTCCCCTTAGCTATTTCCAGGCTCAGTTAGCAGCTGATTTCTAAAATTTGTTGTACAAAACATAGGGCCATGGTCTCTGTTACATCAAACTGCCACTGACTGCTGTCCTCACCTTCCTTCCTAGAGTACATATTGTTCTTCCTTCTCCACATTATCCTCACAAGAGGCTGGCAAGATAGGGCATGCAGACAGAGAATGTGACTGGCCCAAGGTCACCCAGTGGGCTTTGTGGCCAAATGAGAATTTGAACCAAGTCTCCTAGTCTGACATTCTCACCACCCACTGTCTGGGCACTGGCCCACCATCCATTGAGCCTTATCTTCTGTGTCAGGGAGAGAGAACCCAGAAGTAAGTGATGTGGCACCTGCTGTGCTCAATGACACCTCAGGGACACCTCTCACACAGTGTTCCCCCTTTTTCACCCACCCTCCTCATCAGCTACCATGAGCTCTTTATTTATTCTCTTTTATACACAACAGGGTGCTGTCCCTTTAACTTGAGTCTGCTCTGCAGCCCTTCCCTAGGTATGCAGTCAGCCTGCTAGCCCCACCTTGCCTAGGGAGCATCTCTCTGCTGCTTGACCCTCTTTGCCTCCAGCCCAGAGCCCTCCCCTCCCCTCCCCTCCCCTCCTTGAGTGCCATGTCTGCTGTTCCCTCAAGTGAGCCACCTAAAAGTAAGTCTTCCCTTGGAAGACTCTTTTCCCTGCAGTTCTTCCCCCTCCTCTCCCAGCTGGGCCTGCCTTTTTATTTGGTGCTGGTCTGGGGAAGAGGAAGCTGCCCTGCAGCTTGTAAAAAGGAACAGCAACAGCTGGGCTGGTAGTGGCACAGGGCTCATAGGTGGCTCCTTCTACCACCACCACCATCAAAATCCTATGAACCTTGCCTTTGCTGAGAAGAGCAGTGAAATTGGAAAGGCACAGAGAAAACCAGCATAGCCCTTATGCAAGGACACCCAAATTTAAACGAAAAAAGGGGCTTGCTTCAGAAGCACTAATTGAAATGATATTGTGGAGAATAGCTGTGGTCGAATAAACACAGATTTCTCAGTGGAGAGGGGAGCATGAGGAGATGAGCTTCCAGCCTCTTGGGTAGGATTCTGCCAACACCCATTTACTACAGCAGCTCACCTTGATCAGCAAGGGTTGTGTGTGTGTTCGGCAATAAGCCTGCTGAGCTTCACAGGTGCTCTCCACTTGTGGATGGAGCTTCTTGTCAATGTAAGCCAAAGCGGTTTTGATGAATCTGGGCTTGCTTGACAACCCGGGTGTGTCTCAGCTGCATTTCCTCACCATCTTTTTCTATTTATATGACACTAATTTGCAGCCACTTTGGGGAATGGAAGGTACAGTAAAAAAAAGAGAGAGAGAGAGAGAGAGAGCTGTTATTGACTGTCAATATGCAAGAGATAGAAGAAATGATACAGAGAACCATAAAGATATCCCTGATGAAGCTGATGTTTTAAAAGGTTTCTGCCATTAATGTGATAATTATGGGAGTGCTAATATACAGAGGGAATAGTATATGTGAATGTAAAAAGAATATTACTCCAGGATTTCATTTTATAATTATATGGTGAGTGGTAGATTTCCATTGATTTTGGAGTGTTAATACAGCATCTAAAGTTTCTTCATGATAACCTCAAACTGGTCATGGGGTTGGGAGTTTTGATAAGAAAACCCCATCTCCTCTGGGCATAGAAAAGTTTGACTATGTCCCATTTTGCTTTCATAAGTTGTTGACTTGAATGTTTTGATTTCAGTGATCTGGATTTAGTTGGTTTTAAGTTATTTTTTGCAATTCATAGTAAGCTTTGAGTGTGAGCAAAACTTGAATGAATAATTCCATTTGAATGCAGTTGACATAAAAACAACACTCAAAATTGCATAAATCTCCCATGAAAACTCAGGCACAAAGAATGAAAATGGTATACAAGGAGATGCTCATTGGTTTTATGTGGAAAGGAACTGCCTCTCCCTCAGTAGTAGCAGTAGTGGAGAATGTTTAACACAAAACAGGGCAGATGTTATTCAGAGACTCCTCCCTTCTGGTCTGTCATGGCTGCGTAGGTGGCATCATCCCTGAGATATGCCTGTTGGAGGTGTTCAAATTCTTCACCCCAGGCTTCTTGTGGAAGGGTATAACTCTTTAGGAATGCACTGTTAGCTATGTTGCTGATAGACTGCCTTCCAACCAAATGATCCCCAGGCTGTTTTGAAAGAACATTATTTCCAGACAATTGTACACCATCACCTATGTTCAGTTTCCCTTCCTTGCTCAACAACATCAATATTCTTCTGGATCAGGCTGGGCAAGAGAACACTCCCAATTTCTGGGTTGTAAGCTGGCAACTCTACCCACATCCTTAGAATTTAGCTTGAGTGCAAGACACACTCTCTTTTCTTCAGGGCTATTTACGAGTTTCGTCTCTGCAGCCTGGGATTCTATAGCACCCAGCTCTGTGTGGTCATTCTATGCTCTTTTGCTTTCTCAGGATCCCATGATTCTTCCATAGGACCTTCTATTTTAGACGATAATTTATTTATTATTATTTATTAAATTTGTATGACTGCCACTCTCATAGAACCGGCTCACGGCGGTTTACAAGTTCAAATACAAATCAGTATATTAAAACCATTAAAATAACCCTGATCCTGGCCCTAGGCTTTCTTGTGCAAGGTAATAGCTAATTATAGTAACTTTCATAGTTGCCTTATGGGGAAACCTGCAAGGACTTGGTGGGAGGGATCTCATTTTCCCCTCCCCCTTATTCTCTATTTCCCTTCCATTAAAGCCCTTTTGTATTTTCTCATCTCCTCTCCTTCCCACATATCAGCCCATTTATTTTTATTTACTTTCCCTTCAGGTTTTCTTCCTCTCCCAGTTTTTCAGGGCCATCCATTGTCTTCCATTTTTCCTTCATAAGCACCCTCTGAGGTTAGGCTGGGGCTGATAGGTTAGGCTGAGATTTGGGTGACTGTCCTAACATCATTTGTTGGCAAAGTTGCAATTGGAACCTGGGTCTCCCAGATCCTAGTCTGATACTGTAACCACTACACATACACACACTGGCTTTTGTGTGGTGGCTGCTGATGAGCAGTAGCAAACAGGGCCTGGGTAAGTCATGGAACTCATGTGGCGCAAACGCGTGTGCGCAGCAGTCCGCGCACGCACATTTGCGCCGCCGCCATGCCGGTGGCCGCGGCTCCCCCTCCCGGCCCCTTCGGACCGCCAGCAAATTGGCCGCCAAAGCGGCCAATTAGCTTGCAGCTCGGCAAGCTTCTCTTCCCCACCCTCCCGAAACAAGAAGCTTGCCGGGCCGCGAGCTAATCGGCCGCTTTGGCGGCCGATTTACTCGCGGCCTGGCAAGCTTCTCGCTTCGGGGGGGGGGAGGGGAGAAGGAGCCTCGGCCCGGCACCGGGCTGCGGCCCACGGGTTGGAGACCACTGGCATAGCGGGAGATGCCAGGCCTAGCTGCGATGATTCCCCAAACTGTCCTGGAAAGGTCCCAGCCCCTCCCTCTGCCTTTTATTGACAGAAACCAAGGCTTTATTTATAATTCAATTTATAGACCACCTCTCCTCAATGATGGTTTACAACAGTGATATTAAAACAAAATCAGAGTCCAGTGGCACCTTTAAGACCAACATATTCAAGGCATAAGCTTTCGACTGTATTGTGGTGGTAAAAATATCTCCTGTAGAGGGAGCTCCAAATAGGGGAAGGGGAGGAGGGAGGCCCAGCGCGGTCATCCCTCAGCCTGACCCTAGCCATAGGCCTGGTGGAAGAGTGCCGTTCATCTGGCAATAGTGTTGTAGTTGCCTTGCAACATCCTCCAAGGGCATCTGTTTCTTACAGCTACAGGTGCTGCTTGTATTATTTTGGGGAAGGGGTTTCACCCTCTTGGATTTGTTTGTTTTTTAAAATATTTCAGATTTCTTTGCGAACATGTTATTTTTTCTTGCTTGAAAAAAGATCTGATTTGTCTGTTTAAGACTCCAGTCTCCAAATGTAAATATTCACAACATTTGGCCATGCTGAGAACTAGACCTATTGAGGCACAGAGAACTTAATTTCTGTAGGATTTGCTGAATGTTCTTTCCCTGTTTATCGCTTCTGGACCTCCCTTGTCTCTTTTTGTTGTGTCAAATTATAGACTTTTCCTTTGTTTTACTTTAAACATCTTGATTTTTTTTTCAAACGTCTGCTGAAGTGAACTGATTAGCATCATGTAAGAACTAATTTCAAATTAGTCAGTTTATGAAAAAGGCTTTTTGGTTGGTAAAAAGAACTTAAGCTAAGAGAAATATAATACATATCCCAGGTATTTAAAAGGATGTATTTTTGTCAACGAGCAACTGGAGCATGGATACAGTATACCTGATTTACTGTCATTGAAATGAAAGACATAAACATAGGTTTTGAAGGGGCAATAGAATTCCATTTTATCATCCCAGGCTACATTGCTATGAATATGAGTGCAATCTTCAAGCTAATGTTTGTCATGAAAACACCCCCCCCCCCGAGAATGTTATAACTCAGATGGCTTGAGGGTAAAGTGAAAGTGGCATAGATATTCATGTATTCTCTTAAAATGAAAACCAAGCAGCCTTTCAAAAATTGAAATTCCAAAGGCATCTTTTATTTAAGAGCAGTTTTGCACAGATTTATTTTGCAAATACACCAGAAATATGACCAGAACTATAAGCACAACAGTCCTCATGTGTGGAAAGCATTTTCTTTTTACAAGAAAACTGATTAGACAATCCTCCATAAAGATATGAAGTGTGTCCCCCTCCCTCTGGCCTTAGTTGCTCCGCTGTGTATTCTGGTTGGAGCAGGTGTAAGGTTGGAGGAAGGGAAATAGATGCTATTTACTGAGGTCTAGAGGTCAAGGGAGGCCTGGCTTCCAAGCCCATGACCATGAGATGCTCTGTCATTTCAGAAATAAAACAGTTTTTTTTCCCCCAAGCTCATAGTTACCTTGAATAAAAATGTGTTAGACTTAAAGGTGCTCCTGAATACACAATATATCTCCAGGTTCAACACAATAGAAAGACAGGGATATTCCTTCCTTTCTAGAGTAACTTCCAGCAAGGCAGTTAGCACACATCTCCAGACTTTCTTCAGTCTTGTCATGATGAACAGATTATTATGAGGTTCCCAGGTGGCACTGGCCACAAAGATGGCGTCATCAAACCAAGGAGAGACAGTGACCCTGCTGTTGAAACATTGGGGATTCAGGATGGAAAAACTGCAGGATTGGGATTCTGTCATCTTTTTCTTCTGTTTCAAACATTTTAGTTTGAACACATACATTCTTGATGGTGGAGTTTCCGTATGCAAAGAGAGTGGTGCACCAAGCTGCTTAAAAGGATAAAATAGTTTTATTGCGAAGAGAAACAAACTTTGACCTTTTCTGCAAGAGTTATTTTCCTTGATTCACCCTCTGTTTGTTCACGGAGTTTATTCAGGCTTCCAGACAATGTCACCTCCCTCCTGTGATGGGCACGATTCTGACTGGCCGTTGCTCCACGATAAGGAACGTGGTTAAATCTACAGTCAATGAGCAGCATGTCGCAGCGGGGATATGAGGAAGGAAAAACTCGGGCTCTCTTTCCCTACCCTCCCAATGACCCAAACACCCACCCACCCCTGAGAGTCACTTGCCTCCTCCTCCCCCCTGCCCTTTCTTTCAAAGGACTGTTTTCAAAGCCTGCTTCTGTAGGGTCGGCAAGGGAGCCTGCTCCCTGGAGCTGTGCTGCAGAGGCAATTTTATATATAAAAGTCTGGAACTACATTACTACGCGGTTCCAGTGTAATTAAATTACACCCAGTCCACTTCATGTATGCATTGCTTGACTTATGCTTAGGTGGAGCTGAGGGGGAGTGGCGTGTTCTTTCTTCCTTTTTTTTTTAAGGGACTGTAGCCTGACCATGTGGGATGGTCACCTCGCTACTTTTTCCTATGCCCCACTGCACTGCTCAGTTCAGAGCCACACTGCAGAGCTGAAAAAAAGCAGTGGGGTGCCCCACCGATTTTTCCAGCAACTCTCTGCGCTGCTCGTGCCAGTGAAGCCCAAGCCGTTCCCTGCCAAATTCCCTGTGTTTTTTTCCTTCGCCCCACTGCATTACGTTAAAGAACCAAGGAAAAGCTGTTGCTTTCTCCTTCGCCCATCTGCACTGCTCACAAATTGAGCTCCCCTACAAAGGGGAGGGAGGGAAGAGACATGAAAACACCACTTGGCTAACTTTAAATCATTATATGTTGCAGCAGCTCTGCTTTGCTACATGGATCTTGATTTTTTTTTTTTGTAAAAAAATATTTTTCTATGTTTGGGAGGCCACTAGGAGACTACAGCGCTGAAAGGTGATTGGTGGTTGACACCACATCACAGTAATTGACAAGCCAAAATGGGGAGGGGGGAGCGTGAAGCAGGTTGTCCTGACTTCCACTCAACCACCTGACTTGGGGGATAAAGCGAGAATATACTCCAGTCAGGAAGACAGAAACTGCATAGTATGTGAGCATGGATCTATAAACAGGAGGGAGCTTGCCTTGGCCGCTTCCCTGCAGAAATGGTCTTTGTACAGAAAGAGGAAAGAGAGAAAGTCCTAAATAACTGTCTAACTATTCTGTTCATTCAATCTGTCGTGAAGGCAAGCAGGGAGGAAATGTGCTGAAAAGAGCAGGAAGTCTCCAAATGAACCAATCAGGACATAGGAGAAGACTATTTGAAAATACCAGGCAGTTCCTAATTATGCTAAGTAAGCTGAAGTCCCCGGTGGGATATTCTTCATAATCTTTTGAATCATCCACATTGCAGATCTTGCATAGTCCAACAATTCTAAGGTGTCACTCTAATGTGGTGATGCCACTTCCGGGTTTGTGCTGGAAGTGACATCACACCATCTGAGTGACAATTTTTGCTGCATTACCCTCCACCCACCTTCCAAGCAGTGTCAAAGGCTTCTGCACAGGAGAATTTGCAGGAGACATAGCACCCCAAAGACCTGGTAAAGGTAACAATAATCATAATAATATTGAGGATTTATATAAATCCTGAGAATATTCGAAGTACTTCCCGTTCTTTCTCAGTCATCCGTTCAATAAGCTCGTGTGCTGTACTATTATAAACCAGTTTTTGTCTTTGCCTTTTGTGCTTCTTTCTTCAGCTGTTCATATTAACAAAGTTTGTAATTTTTTAAAAAGTCTTCGGAAGTGCTCATCTCAAAGACTCATTGAAAAAGAAATTAGGCAATAAACTTCAAATTCATTTTATTGATCTGTCCTCTATGAAATTAGACCCTTGGAGTATTTCTGAGAGGTTTTAATGCTTAAATTGGGAGTTATTGCTGCTGTTAGCTTCAGACCTCTGAGAATGCTAATATGCATTGCCCATGTCTGATGGAACTGGTGTGCAGATTTTTCTCATCTCCGCATGACTATTTACACCCCGTGGGGACTCCTGCATTGCTCCAAGTAGAACCTGTCAAGGTAAAAGGATGTCAGGATGCCAGAAAATTTGGAAGCCCTTTTAAAAAGAAAAACTGATACACTTCTTGGGAACAGCAGACCAGATAATATGTGTCACTGACAGGTGAATACAGATGGCCATTTATCAAGTGACAGCTTACCACATATCTCCAGTGTGTGAGTTAGATATCTGTAAGATCCAAGTGCATAGTGGGAATTTTAATGTGGGATCTCTGGGACCTAATGCTGTGGAACTGATGGAGCTAGGCAGACATAAGACTGGTGGAATTACCTTGGATACTACCATGCAAACAAAATGTAGGCCTTTCCCACATTGTAATGCTTTCTTATAGAAGCCTTGGCGGCACTGATGATGCAAGGCAGTGCGAATGGGTCTTCCAGGTGACAGTTTCCCTGACCCCATGGTGGCCATTCCCCTTCGCTGCACAACCGGGAGGGAGATTTTTATGTGCATACTGATGATATACCATTACCTTAATAGTTCAACTGTTTACTAACAATAAAATCTCAAAATTCTTCCTGAAGGAGCCTCAAAGCATCTTATGTTTTTTTCTACCCAAAGGAGTCTCAACATCTACCCTTCTTCTCTCTATAAAAAATACCTTATGAGGTACGTGGGGCTGAGAGAGTTCTGAGAGAACTGTGACTGGCTCAAGGTCACCCAGCTGGCTGTATATGGTGGTGGAAAAGAATGACAAGGAAAATGGCTAGTGTGTGGGCAGGACCAGGAAAATCCAAAGGTTCCTACCCCAAATGGCAATCAGCCCAGCTTTGCTGTGATCCCTCCCAAACAAAATTGCAGCAAAACAGGTTTGGGAAAGATCACAGATTGAGGATAACTCAGGTGGTACATGGAAATAACTAAGTAAGTAAAACCCACTTCCGAACAACATCAAATGTAGGGCAAATTGATTTGGTGAAAACTCGGGGAGGCCAGGTCTCCAACTATAGGGGAGGTCTTCTGGCTGGGGCCCCATGTTCCTAGCCTCTGCTTAACAGGCTGGCAGGGGGAAATGGGGGGAAATTGTTGTCCCTGCACTGTAACCACACATCACTTCCAGTACAAGCTTGAAGTAATGCCAACAAAGTGGGGTGATGTTCTAGCATTCGCCCCAAACTCCATGGTGAAACCTTAGCATTTCAGGCACATGCAAGAGCACCCCTTGACATTTTAACATCACTTAGACTGATTATGCATGGTGGGAAAAGGCCAGGCTGATGCTCGCATGGCAGCAGGGCTAATCCCTGCTTATGCATGATGTTGCTGCCGGCCTGGCCCCCTCCCAGCTCGGGCCCACCTCTGATGCTCTATGGCTTCCCTTTCCTGCCGTGGGTGACATCAGTGCCCATGTTGGCCCGGCCCCAGCCCATGCACACAGGAAAGAGCCAGGACTTTCAGGTCTGGCTCCTCCCCTGCCTATGGTATCCCAGCAGGGACAGAAAATGCCCCATTTAGCTTCACAGCACTTTGCGGTGGTGCAGAGCCAAATGGGACATTTTTCAACTTCCACAAAGGTGAGATTGTGTTCTCACGCAATCCCACTCTTGTGAAAGCAACCACTTCGCCACCATCGGGAGTCATGGCGGAACCTTTCTGCTCCAGCTACATGTACACATGCAGAAATCTGGGACGGATCATGTTGGGCATGGAAAATCTTCCCCTTCCTACACGGGAAGTGACTGGGCATGCTGCCCCACTGGAAGAAACCAGTAGTGCCATGGTGCAGCTGCTGCCATGCATAATTGGCCTTTCAAGTCACTCTTGCAGTAATGTCATGATGCTGGGGACACTAGAACTTCTTGGTCCCTGTCACCCAAATTTCCTGCCAGTTGCCAGTCTTGAGCTGGTAACCCTAGAGGATATGGCTGTAAATATAAGCAAATGTTTTAAAACAAATTTAAAATATTTTATTTTTATGGCCCATGGTAGGGCTTTGGTAAAATTCTAGTAGTAAGATCACAACCTACAGATGACCAATTCCCCATGTGGTAAAGTACAACTGGGTTGGCAGAATTTATCCCATGGTTCCAAATGAAGACTTACTGTACCTAGGAGAGCAGACAGGTGAACAAACTAGAAATTTGCTTAGCGGCTGATTGCAGCTATTGAACATGGTTAGTTTGCCTGTGAGTCATATTCGTTGAAAGGTTGACAGCAACCTTTGTTAGTTGCTGTTGTCTCAGTGTGTTTTGATGTTTGGTGATTGTATTTAAATCTTGTAAGCCACTTGAGTAAAACATGACTTTAAAACTGGTAAACCACTTTAAGCAACACAGGAGAAAAACCATAAATATTTTTAATAAATAAAACTTTCCCTTTGTTCAATAAAAGTTTCGAAACTGCCAGAGTTCTTTTTGGATCCCTGTCAGATAGTAAAAAAGTAACTAAGTTTTAGGTACTGCAAACCTGGGAAAATATAATGCCTCCTGAGATTAGCGTACAAAGGACCCTCCAAAAGGCTGTTTGCTATCGTATCGATCTTACCTAAGGGACAGAGGCAGATTTGTTCTAAATAAGAGTGAATGTATGACACTACCCCTTATAACTGCCAAGGAGTGAGAATCTAGTTTGACCAAAAGGAACGCCCTTTGGGAAGACAGAATAAATAAACTATATCATCACATTACGCTGGCCTGTGGCTGCCCTAAATTCACACAGGTTTTGTACAGCTGAGTTTTGGTAAATTTGTGAGAGGATTCAAAGTGGTAGAAATGCTACAGTATCATGCTCTTGATACTGAAAGGGAACCTGAAAGGCTTCTGTGGCACAAAGCGGCATTTCCATGTTAGATCTTTTTGTCGAGATTTAATAAAAACTGCCAACAGTGCCATTTCAGAAAGTGATGAATCACAGGCATAGTCTTGGGAAATATCACAACATGGCACGGCCAGAAAACTGAAAGATGTAAAGTTATTTCATAGTATGTTCTGATAATTTGAAGTCTCTGTCTCTGAAGGGCAGAGTTACTGCCGAGAGGAAACAAATGAGATTTAATTAACTCTCTTTAAAATGAGCCCAATGAACAAAGCTCACTCGACCCCCTACCTTTCGTCTCTTGTGGTTATGGGATGCTCTTAGGATATTGTTTAGCTGGAATATGTTACTGCTTTGGGAGTTCTACACAAAGGTTGGCTTGGCTATAAATATTTGAACATACAAAAGGTGTATGTAAATGTCAGCTTTGGGGCATGTATTTGGTGGATATATACTTCAATTTTCAAACTGTTCTGGATGCTACACAGGAGATTGTTTTTTCATGTATTGTAGTCTGCATCCAAAGTAGCACTGATTGAAGCTGCTCTATACAGCCATGGGTTACATGAGGACGATCTTTCCAGAAGATTTTGGTCTTGTACTGGTGAAGATGTTGAAAACTGGGAGTTGTGGCATCCTGGCAGAACTTTATGCACTTTAATTACTGGATTTGCCATGCAGCCCCAAGCAGAATCACACCTTCTAAATTCATTGACTTTAGTGTACTTAGAATGGTATCAATGTGCTTAGGATGGCAACAGTCAAATATTGTGGAATTTCGGGAAAAAACATGCAGTTCACTTTATTCCCCTGTTGTGAATACTTCAGCAGGCACCCAGATCAAGGGACAACATTTCCTAGTTTGAGAAACTATTTTAAACCATGTTATAAATTATCTACATATTTATCAGAGCATTCTATGCTATTAATTAAGTACAGCTCAAATTCTTGGAAAAGCCTGCTTTCATTTTTTCCCCCATTCTATTACAAACCTGACCTTTGTTTCATAACACAGAGAGGCCCAGATAGGATTGCTAACCTCCAGGTAGGGCCTGAAGATCTCCAGGAATTACAGTAGAACTCCGATCTACAGAGATCAGTTCACCTGGAGCAAATAGCAACTTTGTAGGGTCTCTATTGTATTTATACCCTCATTGAAGTCTCTCCCTGCCCCCAAACCCAGCTTTCCCAAAACTCCAGCCACAAAATCTCCAGGCATTGTCCAAATCACAGCTAGCAATCTTAGGCCCTGGTGTTCTTGTTTCCTCTAAGACATCACAAATAGTGGCAAAAGTTATCAGAGAGAGGGTCCCATTCGTGAAGAATAGAGAATAACTAAATAGACTTGAAACATAGCAGCAGGCCTCACATTAAAATTCTACCCCCCCCTAAAAAAAGTTCTTAAGGCTTTAAGCTATATAATTAAGCCTCATTAGAAAGAGCCAGAGATTATATAAAGGCATTTTGTCAAGTTGGTTAAAAAATGACCCACATTTCGAGCAGAAGAAAAAATGGTCCTGAGGTTAAGTTAGAAGGACTAAGCTTGGCAGGTGTGCAGCAAACTGCTTAGAGAATATATTATTTAGGTCATTGTCCACAAAAATGGCACAAATGTTGGGAGCTTTCATTGGAAGTTATTATCTGAAATATGAATTTCAAGGAAATCCTCACAGCTGATTCTCACTTTCTAAAGTCTTGTGTCAGCTTTTACAAGCCATTTTTCAGTCAATAAATGCATACTGTGAAAATCTTACAACTTCAGTACTACTTTTAGATTCTTCTTCCATGTAATCCTCCCTCCCTCCATGAACTAACTATGTGAACTGGCATTCCAAAACTATCGGCAGACAAAGGCTCTGTCCCCAGGAAAATCCACTTCTAAAGTGCATTGAAAGTGCGTTATCCAACATGTGTGGAATGAGTTGAAAATTAAGCCCTTTAGAACCACTGGTTTCAACAGAAAAGTGCAAGGGTGCCTCGAAGGAGTGCAGGGATGGCACTGCCTTATAACTTGGTTCCAGCAGAACAACCCTGGAGGTGGAAAGAGTGCCATTCCTGAAGTGGGACATGTTCAGCTCCCCTGTCTACTGCAATCTCAAATGTCTCCTGAAATCCTGCTCCTGGACGAAAGGACTACTTCTACCCATGGAAGCACTTTACTGGATCCAGGTTGCCATGTTTCAAACCACTTGTGATGAGAACAACTAATTTCTGCCCAAGTCACTGCTTCTGCATACTGAGAGTTTAATCAGCCTGTGCCACAC
Source organism: Paroedura picta (assembly GCF_049243985.1). Lineage (NCBI taxonomy): Eukaryota > Metazoa > Chordata > Lepidosauria > Squamata > Gekkonidae > Paroedura > Paroedura picta. Next base: position 56,555,678 of record NC_135376.1, on the reverse strand, counting down.
AAGCCAACAGCACAATGTCCTCAGCTTCCAAAAAGTGACTTGACTTGTGCTAATAATATCACTGTATTTGGACAGTATATCATAAGAGGTATAAAAACACACTTCAGCAGGTGTTCTGCAAGCTGCTTTCCAAAACAGATCCTAGGCTTTAAAATGGTGTAGATAATTTTTCAGAGACACAAAACCATCAAAGGGCTCCTTGGCGTTTAGGGATGTCTTATTGAAATGAGTGTGATTCAGAAGTGCTTGAGTTTAGCTGGGTTGCTTCTTGCATTGACACATACTTCCAGGTGTGAAAATCATCTGCAGCCGTTTGGTTATGCCAGGATTTTGTAAAGTGTGTATCAGGGGGAAAGACACTACACTGGCCAAAACAGTTTTGATGATGAGGGCCTTAATCCATTTGAAAATAATTCTGCTTTACTTATGAGTTTCCAGTACCATTGCTTGCATGTGGCTTGAGACTGAACTTTCAAAAGGACACAACTGAGATTTACATTTCCATCCAATTGCACCTTTTAATCTCTGCCACAAAGTGCTGTGTACAATTAATCTATAGTCAGTTTGCTTTGGCTGGAATTTGTAGCAAAATGAAAAAATCTGAAGACATAGATACTGGCTTTTCATCTGATTTCAGAGCCTCCCTGCCCCTTCTTAACCTCATCATTTATATCATGATATATTGGTTAGTGTGTTAGACTAGGATTTGGGAATCCCAGATTTGAAAAATTGATTCCCCACTTGGTGATAGGCTTGCTAACTCTAGGTTGGGAAATTTCTGGAGAATTGGGGTTTTGAGGGGAGTAGGGAGTTCGGTAGATATGCAATGCCAGACTCTACTCTCCTATGGAACAAACTATGCATGGCAATAATAGCGCAATATCAAAGCCATTATAGTTATATCTGTAAAATGGGAATCCATGTCAAAATTTCCTGTAAAATGGAAAATCTGTAAAATAGGAATCTGTATGGAGAGAATTTCCTGTTAGAGATATTCAAGTGAACAATTAAAACACATAATAAATTCAAAGATAATTGCATACGAGGTAAGTCAAAAATCATAGGAACCTTTATTCAACAAAAATATCAAAATGTGAAACTATTGTTTCTCAACATATCCTCCATCTAGGTCTGTGTACTTCAGAAGGCTTTCATTTCTCTAGCATTCCCTCAAAGAATTCTGTGCTCTTCAATTTACACCACATCTAAACAGCAGTTTTGGCATCTTTGAGGGACTCAAATTATTTTTCTTTTAAATGTTCTTTGAGGGGAACTAAAAAGTCTGAAGGGGCAAGATCAGGGATGTAGACTTGAAGAATGAGCAGGTGCATTGTCCTGATGGGGGGAAAATTCTGCGATGCAACTTTCCTGACCTTTTGCTCACCAATGCAGTTTTCAGGCATCTTAACAAAACAAGACAAGTGTAATACCCGAAGAAGTCATGGCTTACAATACAAGAATAACTTGTCTGCAGCCATCCACTGATTGCAGAGACATGTTTAAACATGTTGTTTTTAAAATAAACTTGTACATGTATGAACTAAAACCCTAATAGCAATACTTTTTGTTTTACCCTCATTAATGTTGCATTGAAGAGGACTCATAATTGAGAGGAAGAGCTCCTGTTTTGCATATATGAGATTCTTGGTTTAATCCAATATGGATGAGAATCTATTGATTCATTCACTGGATTTATCCACCGCCACTCCCAAAACCTGTCCAGCTTATGGTGGTTTATAATAAAAGAATAAAACTCCATAAAACAGAAACAACAATAGTCCTCAATGGCTGGTAAAATAGCCTATATCCCTACCCCGACCGGAGCCTGTAATGCCAGGGCACACCAGTCCCCAATATCCACCATCTTCCTCACTTTTCCAGCATGTTCAGACCTTGTTGAACCATATATCTTCTGGGGTATTTGCTTGCTACTCCTCCCAATTTGGTGTCATCTGCAAATTTAATCCCTCCACCCCCTCATCCAAGTTATTGATAAAAATGTAGAAAAGTACTGGACCCAGTCCTGAGCCCTGTGGCACTCCACTGCTTACCTCCTTCCAGTCTGATGAAATACCATTGATAACTACTCTTTGGGTCTGGTTTTCCAACCAGTTCCCTACCCACCTAACCATCTGAAAATCCTGTCTACAGTCCTCCAGTTTATCTATCCATCTTGTCAAAAGCCTTACTGGAACCCTGGTAAACAACTGAATTTCCATAATCTAGGAAGCCTGTCACTTGGTCAAAGAAGGAAATCAGGTTGGTTTGGCAGGACAGGTTTGGTGAGAAATCCATGCTGATTTCCCCATATCACCAAATGAACTTCCTAGCTGAGTGGGGATTTGAACCCAAATTTTCCAAATTATAGTCTGAAACTGTACTGTCCATTGGGTTTTCATGGAGTGGTTTGCCATTTCCTTCTCCAGTGGATCACCTTTGACAAAGTTGGACTGAAAGTTGGACCATAAAGAAGGCCGAGCGTCAAAGAATAACTGGGTGGCCCTGCACGCTATAGCTCATAGCTTCAGTGAGCTATGCAAGCCCCTTCGCCACGACAAGGCAGCGATCCTTAAAGGACTAAAATGGTAGGGACCTCACAGAAGCAGAAGAGATTAAATAAAGGTGGAAAAATTATACAGAAGAACTATACAAGAGCGAGCTTAGCATCCCTGATAACCACGAGGGAGTAGTCACTGACCTGGAGCCAGACTTCTTGGAATGTGAAGTCAAATGGGCCTTAAGAAGTCTGAGCAACCATACAGCTAGTGGAGGTGACAACATTCCAGTTGAACTATTCAAAATCTTAAAAGATGATGCAGTAAAAGTGCTAATCTCAATATGCCAGCAAATTTGGAAAACTCAACAGTGGCCACAGGATTGGAAAAGGTCAGTTTACATTCCAATCTCAAAGAAGGACAATGCCAAAGAATATTCAAAGTACCGCACCATTGCACTCATTTCTCATGCTAGCAAAGTTATGCTCAAAATCCTACAAACTAGGCTCCAGAAATATGTGGACCAAGAACTTCCTACAGGCAGGATTTTGAAGAAGCAGAGGAACTAGAGATCAAATTGCCAACATACGCTGGATCATGGAGAAAGCTAGGGAGTTCCAGAAAAACATCTGCTTCATTGACTATGCTAAAGCCTTTGATTGTGTGGAGCACAACAAATTGTGGCAAGTTCATAAAGAGATGGGAATACCAGAGCATCTTATTTGTCTCTTGAGAAACCTATATGCAGGTCAAGAAGCAACAGTGAGAACTGAACATGGAATCACTGATTGGTTCAAAATTGAGAAAGGAGTTCGGCAAGGCTGTATACTGTCACCTTGCCTATTTAACTTGTATGCGGAGAATATCATGAGAAAGGCGGGGTTAGATGAGTCACAAATTGGGATCAAGATTGCAGAGAGAAATATCAACAACCTCAGATATGCAGATGATACCACTCTAGTGGCAGAAAGCGAAGAGGAACTAAAGAGCCTCTTGATGCGGGTGAAGGAGGAGAGTGCAAAAGTTGGCTTGAAACTCAACATCAAGAAAACGAAGATCATGGCATGTAGCCCTCTCAATTCCTGGCAAATAGATGGGGAAGAAATGGAGGTAGTGACAGATTTTATTTTCCTGGGCTCCAAGATCACTGCAGATGGGGACTGCAGCAAAGAAATTAAAAGACGCTTGCTCCTGGGGAGGAAAGCTGTGGGAAATCTAGACAGCATCCTAAAAAGCAGAGACATCACCCTGCCAACAAAAGTGCGTTTAGTCAAGGCTATGGTCTTCCCAGTTGCAATGTATGGCTGCGAAAGTTGGACCATAAAGAAGGCCGAGTGTCAAAGAATTGAGGCTTTTGAACTCTGGTTCTGGAGAAGACTCTTGCGAGTCCCTTGGACTGCAAGGCGAACAAACCAGTCAGTCCTAGAGGAGATCAGCCCAGAAGGCCAGATCCTGAAGATGAAACTCAAATACTTTGGCCACCTCATGAGAAGGAAGGACTCCCTGGAGAAGAGTAATGCAGGGAGCGATTGAGGCAAAAGAAGAAGGGGACGACAGAGAATGAGGTGGCTGGATGGAGTCACTGAAGCAGTTGGTGCAAATTTAAATGGACTCCAGGGAATGGTAAAGGGCAAGAAGGCCTGGAGGATCATTGTCCATGGGGTCGCGATGGATCGGACATGACTTCCCACCTAACAACAAGAAGTCTGAAACTGTACCCCCCACTCCCCTCCCACTGGATTGGTAGAGTACATGTAGCTATCATGCAGATAACATCACATGTGGCAGTAATGCTCTGGACAGACTCCTAGTAATATGGACACCAGATTTGAATGGAGCATCTACATTGTACATACCATTATCCATGTACTAAAGGTATGCCTGATCCTCTACTGTATGGATAGCACAAGGTTACTAAGAAATTAGTTCAGCTGCAGTCAATAGTAAAAGACTCCTCTGGGAATCAACGTCTGAATCAGATCCATGCTGGTCTTTACTGGCCAGTGGTTTGATTCAATGTTAGGCAGCATCATATGTTCAATGTGAGTTTTATTCAATACAAAAGATTTAAAATATCTAAATAAATATAATTCTTTAAATGATTCAGGAATTACAAGCAACACAAACCTCAGCCCTAGCTGGCCCTTCCATTTTGGTTTCTTTGCTTCAGAAACACCCTGCAAAGAACTCAGTAAACTCACAGCCCTAATCCTAGGACTGTCACAGCTTCCAAGCTGCTTATGAAAACACAAAAAAAGCAAAACAAAGAAAATCCATGTTGGCTCTTTTGTTCTATAGAAAAACAGAGCGAGTGGAGGGGAAAAACTGCTGAATGAGAGAACAGACAAGAATGGCACCAAAATATTATACCCTCACATCAAAGGGAGCGCCAAGCAGGATTTAAAAAGAAATCAAATACTTTTTTAAAAAGAAAGACTGCCAGCTTGTCCTCATGAGACTGGTTGCCTTGGTCTGTGCTGCTCAGAGCCACTGTGACTTTGATAAGGCAGGCCATTCCACTGTCTTTTTGGGTAATGTGGAAAAAGAAAGGTTTGGGGTTTTGTCCGCTTCTTTGAAGCTGAAACAACCATGAATGCTTGCTTCCATGACACCTGATGAAAAGGAAGTACTGAACCTGGGGTCAACATGATTTGTTCTGTTATTGAGTTTATTCATACGTTATCACATTCATAACCCACATTTCTGCCATGGAGTTCAGGGAAGTATACCCAAATGGCATTATCTTGTATTTTCCTTGTGGCAACCCAATAACCGTTTATGCACTGGAGGTTTCATGCTAGGCTGCAGGCTGGAGTTTTAGTCATGGCAGGTTGCCCCACCTCTTCCTGCACTCACACGGGGGAGCATTTGGCCTGGTGCTCCTCATCTGACCCCGATTTTTGCACCTGCACGGGAGCTGGGGCAGTGAAGTTCCCAGTGCATAAACAGTCTATGAGATAGTTTAAATGGGGAGGAAGTAATTGCCCAGGGTCATCTGAGCTTCATGGCTTGAGCAGGGAATCAAGCCTATTTCTCCTGGATGGCAGTCACCACTAAAATCACTGCCTCTGTACCACTACATATACCTCATCCCTAGATTTTATCATATTCCCTCTATCCCATGGTAATTTACTGTGAGACACACCCAAGATGTTTGCCTTTTTTCTTCTTTCAAGGTAGAGAAAATATCCTTGCTTTGGATTACCAGAGCAATGTCCCAATCCTGGTTGTGTGAATAAATTCAATGATTTCCTCCCCAGCTTTAAAGTGATGAATCCAGGAAACAAGCTGTACTGAGGAAAAATATAGACACTGAGATTCATGGAGCTTTATTCCACAATCCCTATTATTATCTTCCTATAACAGCTTCACAGCACATTCAGAATACAACTCCCTTCAATGTGGGGGAAGCAACATATAATAGAGGAGGGGGAGATTCTGTTGCTGCTTCTTCATTTACTAATTTAGAAACAGAAAAGGCTACAGGTGATTCTCTGGGTCCTATCAACCATAACATAACATACATCTTAATTGATAAAAGTAGTTAAGGTGACTGTATTCCATCCTACTTTGACCTGAGTATGACATTTCATGACTCAGCTAGTAGCACACCAACCTTTAGATCAGGCTTCTCAACCAGGGTGTCATGAAACCCTGGGGTTTGGCAACAGCCCTCAGGTGATATGTCCATATATTTCTGTGATGTGACTTCTGGTGACATGTGACTTCTGGGAGTGTGGCAGGGAGGTGTGGCCTGCTGATATCACTTCTGGGGTTTCTCGGAGCCTGAAGAATATTCAGGGGTTTCTCAACAGTAGAAAGGTTGAGAAAGGCTGCTTTAGATACAATGCTCTGTGGCAGAAGAATGCAGCCTTTCCCATGGACATTAGATACTCCAGGTAGGATTCTTGCATATGTTCTAAGTAAATATATAAATTGTGTTCATTTTTTGATGGGCATATTGATTTCTCCATCCAAATATGCCTACCAAGCTTTTAAAATAATGCAGTAAGTCATGGAAATAGTCAAGAGGATAATTGAATGATCCAGTTATGTGTCTTTGCGGCACTGCAGTTGGTAGCTGTAATGAATTAATCTTCATTCAAACTGTTTTTGATAGAGGCTGTGTGTGTTGTTGTCATAGAATCATAGAATCATAGAGTTGGAAGGGGCCATACAGGCCATCTAGTCCAACCCCCTGCTCAACGCAGGATTAGCCCTAAGCATCCTAAAGCATCCAAGAAAAGTGTGTATCCAACCTTTGCTTGAAGACTTCCAGTGAGGGGGAGCTCACCACCTCCTTAGGCAGCCTATTCCACTGCTGAACTACTCTGACTGTGAAAAACTTTTTCCTGATATCTAGCCTATATCGTTGTACTTGAAGTTTAAACCCATTACTGCGTGTCCTCTCCTCTGCAGCCAGCAGAAACAGCATCCTGCCCTCCTCCAAGTGACAACCTTTCAAATACTTAAAGAGGGCTATCATGTCCCCTCTCAACCTCCTTTTCTCCAGGCTGAACATTCCCAAGTCCCTCAACCTATCTTCATAGGGCTTGGTTCCTTGGCCCCAGATCATCCTCGTCGCTCTCCTCTGTACCCTTTCAATTTTATCTACGTCCTTCTTGAAGTGAGGCCTCCAGAACTGCACACAGTACTCCAGGTGTGGTCTGACCAGTGCCGTATACAATGGGACTATGACATCTTGTGATTTTGATGTGATGCCTCTGTTGATACAGCCCAAAATGGCATTTGCCTTTTTTACCGCTGCATCACACTGCCTGCTCATGTTTAGTTTACAATCCACAAGTACCCCAAGGTCTCGTTCACACACAGTGCTACCTAGAAGCGTATCCCCCATCCAGTAGGCATGCTTTTCATTTTTCTGACCCAGATGCAGAACTTTACACTTATCTTTATTAAATTGCATCTTGTTCTCATTTGCCCATTTTTCCATTGTGTTCAGATCTCGTTGAACTCTGTCTCTATCTTCCTGAGTATTTGCCAGTCCTCCCAATTTGGTGTCATCTGCAAACTTGATGAGTAGTCCCTCCACCCCCTCATCTAGATCATTAATAAATATGTTAAAAAGTACCGGGCCGAGCACCGAGCCCTGAGGTACCCCGCTACTCACCTCTCTCCAGTCTGATGAAACACCATTGACAACAACTCTTTGAGTGCGGTTCTCTAACCAATTCCCTATCCACCTATCTGAAAATCCAGATTGCAGTCCTTCAACTTATCCATCAGAACATCATGGGGAACCTTGTCAAAAGCTTTACTAAAATCCAAGTAAATGACATCAACCGAATTTCCCCGATCCAGCAAACCTGTTACTTGGTCAAAAAAAGAAACTAGGTTGGTCTGGCAGGACCTGTTGGAGACAAATCCATGCTGACTTCCTTGGATCACCAAATTGTCCTCCAGATTTTTGCAGATCGCTCCCTTTAATATCTGCTCCATTATCTTCCCCACAACAGAGGTCAGACTCACTGGTCTGTAGTTTCCTGGGTCATCCTTCCTCCCTTTTTTGAAGATCGGAATAACGTTTGCTCTTTTCCAGTCCTCCGGGACATCTCCAGTCCTTAAAGAGGTTCCGAAGATGATGGACAAGGGCTGTGCAAGTTCTCTGGAAAGTTCTTTGAGTACTCTCGGGTGCATTTCATCTGGACCAGGGGATTTGAACTCATCCAGTGCAGCTAAATGCCTCTCTTGTCGTCAGATGGGGTTATTGTGTTTCTCATGAGGGCTGCTTTCTCATTTTGACTCTAGGTCCTATGTTAGTTGCCTGGTTGAGATATCACAAGATGTGGATTATAAGCCTCTTTGCAGGACAGAGCAGAAGAAAGATGGCTGGTGATTAACATTCTTAACAGTTTCTTTAGTCCAGGAGAAGTGCAGCATGTGTTATTCAAAGTATTGGGAGGAGGCTTTTGCTTAAAATTTCAAAACCCTTTCCTAGCCTCACGGCTTTTGTTTTGAGAAGGCGGAGTTTAGTGGCGCTCCATTTCCACCCTCAAAGGGATTCAGTGTGATGTTCGAGAAACCTAGAAGATGCAGTACTTCCCAGCATGTGGAAGCAGTGACTAGTCAGGGTTATTTATGCCTGCTAAATGTTAGCTGTAGCTTTAAGGTCACAGAGCAAGAGGTGTTGATGCTAAGCCAGAGATTTAGGGAGTGAATCTGGATTTCTGGGTGGATCTTGTGATTTGTGCCATTAGTGGTATAAAAACCATTCCCTGATGCCAGAGACTTCTTGCACCAGAGGAAAGCACTGCCACAAGTGGAACAGGCCATGGGCTCTAACCCAGTATGTTTGACTTTGAAATCCTAGATGAAGGAAACTATAAATCCACTGAAGCCTGAGAATGAAAGCTGACCAGCTAGGAATCCCATGGGAGTATGTACATAAGATGGATGGGCTGAAGAAGGATGGAAGCTCACCACAGACATATTGAGTGGCTAATGATTTTGCTCAACATTCATTAGAAAACCATTAGGGTTTTGGCATTGTAAGCATACCCAAACAAATGTGAATGGTTCCAGTACACTGTTAGCTCCAAGCTTTCATAACTTTCACCATCAGGACCCTGGACATGAATATGGAAATCATTCCCTTTCCTATAACATGGCCCAACTTTTAATTATTGTTGAATGTAGCCTGTTCCCATTCCTTCAAGGAAGGAGGAAACAGAGGGTAGGGATAGGGAAAAAGCGGCAGGTTGTGAAAGAGGGTGACAGAAAGGGTGAAAGACAGGAAAAAGAGACTACTGTTGAGAAACCCCTCCAAATGCTAGAGGATGACTTCCACCCTTTCCATTGTCAGGAGAATAGAGGACTCTTGTTTTGGCTATCCAACAGCATTTTGAGCAAATTAGTGCTTTGTGAATTCAGCTCTTTTCACTGGAAAGTTTTCAATGCCTATTCCTGACTTCCACTTTAATTCTGTACAACTAAAACTACATTGCCATAGTTCCTCATGCACATATCATGCGGGGAACTAAGGTGGGGAAAGAAATTATAACTGTTTGAGAATCCTTTTCATTAGGTTTCTAATCATGCAAAAATCTACAGTTGAGTAAGGTAGCTATTAAAAACATTCAATCTGCAATATCTAAAAATCTGTTCCTACAATTTCAGAGTACTTAATAACTACCTGAGAGCTCACATCATCATACCTGTTAACAGTATTCTCAAATTCTCAAAGATAGTAGTATATAGTCTCTGGAAGCTGTAGATTACATAGCACAAAAGACATTATTCATTATTTTTTTAAAGAATGTATATTCTCTAGGCTTAAGTTCCAGGTAGACAGGAACAGATATGAGTCTCCCACAGTAAGATTTGTAAATGTGTCTTATATCAGTGTACAACTGGAAGTAGACAAATTATAATGGTCATTTATGAATCTACGTAAACTTGTTTTTAACACCATCAACACCACATTAATATAACAAGTCCTCCATAATGGTTGGTCTCATATTAAAGTACTTGCAAACAACTCTGGGTTAAGAGTAAAAGTGACTCATGGTTGTGGATCTTCATCTTCTCATTCCCGAAAGACTCCCCAGAAACTGATGGTGGGAGTACAGCAGTCTTGTTAACAAAATGGCTGTAGTGAGGACAAAGGATTGAGCCAAACCAGCCTTCTGCTGTGTACCAATGGAAAGCTGGCTGGTTATCACATGGTGGATCAGATGACCATTTTCAAAGATATGAGTCTTTGAAATACCATTTTGGTATTTACATGACTCTCCTAGAGTTAGTATGATATGGAATTGAGGTAGGCAACCCATCAATGCCATTTTATCGGTGCTACCTACACTTCCATGCCTCTTGTGGCGCAGAGTGGTAAGGCAGCCATCTGAAAGCTTTTGCCCATGAGGCTGGGAGTTCGATCCCAGCAGCCGGCTCAAGGTTGACTCAGCCTTCCATCCTTCCGAGGTCGGTAAAATGAGTACCCAGCTTGCTGGGGGGTAAACGGTAATGACTGGGGAAGGCACTGGCAAACCACCCTGTATTGAGTCTGCCATGAAAACGCTAGAGGGCGTCACCCCGAGGGTCAGGCATGACTCGGTGCTTGCACAGGGGATACCTTTACCTTTACCTTTACACTTCCAAGCATATTTCCCGATCAGTACATACACTGTTCAGCTATCCAGCAAATTTTTATCCTACCTTTCCTTGGGATCCTTGGTTCCACTTCCTTCATTTTATCCTCATGACAAGAGGCCCTTGGTGTTGCAAAGGACTTACATTGTCATTCAAGGAAATGCACTGATTTCAGCCAGGATTGGAGCAGACTCCAGCGGAATACCCACAGGATATCTTTGCATTAGAAAGCTGTGTTCGATCTATGAAAAGCACACATAAGGCAAAACTGCCTAACATTCTTCTGTCTCTTGTCAGGAATGGAACTCAGGGACTGTGTTATTCCAGTGCTGATCTGCACTGGCTGCTCATTTGTTTCTGGGTATAATTCAAAGTCCCATTCTTGTCTTTAAAATCCTAAATGGCTTCAGGCCAGGGTACCTGAAGGACTGCCTCCTCCTGTTTTTCCATTGTGCCTGTTAATATCTCTTCACAAGCCCTGCTTTCTGTGCCTCATAGAGGTGAGGTGAGTGAAGATCATTGACTGGCTTTTTCACCAGTGGCGCCTCAGCTATAGAATGTCCTTCCACTTGAGACTCGCCTGGCACCAACGCCTCTCTCTTTTAGATGCCAGGCCAAACATTTTCTGTTTTAACCAGGTGTCTAATTAAGGGGTTGTCAATTTGTGTAAGTTGCTTTTGGCCTGAAAATTGTAAAATGCTGCTTAAGCTGTTCAATGATTTATGTTTTTTTTATCCTCTGAGTGGTTTAATGGTGGCTTTTAATTAATAACTTGTTATGTTTCATGTTTTATTTTGCAAGCTGCTTCAGGCAGGTTCCATGAAAAGGAGGCATAAATATTTTAGATAAATATACATTTGCTCAGAAGTAATTCTGTTCAGCAAAGTTTCCAGCTTCTCCCTACAACTTTCCTTTCATTTTTTTCTTTGTGGTGGTGCAGTTTCATTGCTTTTTCTTGTGGAGGCTTTTGCATCTGTGCAGCACGGGCTCTTCAGGCCTTGTGGCAACTGTTCAGTAAAGGCAAGAAAGAGCCAACTTTACGAGCAGTATCTGTTGGTGATGCCTTGGATTTGCAGCACCAAAATTAGGAGCAATCATCCCCACACTGTTTGTATAACTGTATTGCAGGCTATGTACAAAATGCTCCAACATAATAGTATCTGTTTCTATTATTTTATGCTTTCACCTCAGTTCTTGTCTGAAATGGGTTCAGACTAGTTCTGGCTATCTCACAAGGATCAGTTCTCTAAAATAATGAGGTTCACCGAAATAGATACAAGAACAATGTCAGTTCAGTTCACTTTGGGGACACCCAGAGGAGGTTGGATTTACAAGTGTTCAAATTCACAAGCGTTGCTGGCTAGGGCTTTTCTTCCTGTTTATTCAGATCAGTCAGAGTGCAACATGTTCATAATCTTCTGCTGAAGACAAACACTGCCAATGACATGTCACTGAATCCTTTCACATCCCCAAAGCATTTTCTATATATTTTAGTGTGAGCTGAGAACCTTGGTTTGAAATTTAAGATTAAACTCTGAACCAGAAAAAAATACCCACTTAACTTTCTGTAAAATCCTTTACTCCCACATTTTCTGGGATGCAGTTTTGACATGGGTGTGTGCAGGGATTGATAGTGAAGTAAATCTGAGGTGGTTATTTCAAGAGGCAGATTTTAGAGAGGTGGGGTAGTAGTGACCTCTCATTCTGCTGTTTCCAGCTTTCCATTTCCCATTTCCCACCAACCATCTGCCTACCATTACTCCTACCAAGGAGGGAGAGAAGACACTTCTTACCTGCAGGTCTCTTTAGAAACAGCACAGCAAAACCACACATAGTAATTCTTGAACTATTTAGAGATTCCATCTTGTGGGAGTTTAGCCACCGTTTCTGGTTTAATTTATTAAAATATTCATATCCCACCCTCCCCTTTTGGCTTAAGGATGCTTACAATATTAAATTACAACTCTGCAAAACACAATAAAAGGCCATTACTACCTTAGAAAACCTTGAACCTCAAATACTATTAAGTGATTTCACAAATAAAACTGCTTTACAGTACCTACTAAAACATGTAAGGATGGTGCCTCTCTCATTTTCTAAGGGAGCTGGTTCCATAGGGTGGGAATTGTCACTGGAAATCCCTGGGCCCTGGTAGATGCAGGCAACCTTAAGTGGGTAAACAGCCAGAAGATAGCCGCTATAGGACCATAACTGGAGCATGGGGATATATGAGAAGAGACAGTCCTCCAGATATGTGGGTCATAGGGTGGTTGTCAGGGCAACTAAAATAGTGGCTAAATTCTTGAGAGAGGAAGTATGCCTGTGAGATTTCAGGAATCCCCATATAGCCATGTGTGATTTACTGCACTATTTTTAAAGAAGAATGGGTTATCAAAGAAGGGCTATCACCTTAGAGTAGTAGTAGCAGTGAGGTGAACTGGCAACAGTAGTTACTAATATAGTCATGGATCTAGCAATAAATGGGTGGAGGATTGTGGCAGCAGTTGTTACTTCAGGTGATAATTTTTTTTGAGAAGTCACTTGGGTGTGAACCACAACCTCTCTCTGTTTGGAAATTAAGCACTGGGTCCCTGCAATGATTACAGTTAATTCAGAATATAGGGGTGAGGGGGCAGGGACATACTGGGAAATGTCAACCTGAGATTAATTGGGTTGTTGAAAGTCAGACAGATAGCTGATGGCAGAATTGGGACAGAGAAACAGTGATCTATCTGGTACTTTTATCACAAGACCTTCTTTCCTCATTTAGAGAATTCATTTGAATTCCCAGCACATAACCAACTTTGTGACTCACTGCATTCACGCCTCAGTTTGTAGACCTCTTGCATTAAAGAGTCACATGCTCCCATTTGTGTGCCAAGTCAATTTTTTAAGCATTGTGATTATTCACTGGAAAGTGGAATGTTGACTTAAGAGGGATGGGGGTGGGTGGATGGAGGAATTCAGTTGTCATAATGAGTTGATTGAAACTGGATAATCATACTGAAATGATGAAAGAATTCTCAAGTATCCAAAGCCTGGTAGGATGGACATATTTTTGATGCAATGAATTTGTGGAGAGTCACATTCTGCTACTAATATATTTTCTGAGAAAAGTAAATCTAAAATCATCACCAGAAAAAAATATTTCTGTCTTCACATGGTTAATGAGCACTGCCTAATTTCCAGGTTGCAGGGTGGGCAAAATTAACCTCTGTTGCGTATCAAGGAGCATGTGTGGCAGAGAGGCTGGCATAAGGGTTCTTCAAACACTGGAGAAGTTATATTTTGGGAAAAAAATTAAACAAAAATAAGAACTATTAATTAACAAAATTTGATTTTGTACTGTGCCACGCCACTTGTATCATTGGTCACAGTGCAGAAATACTGAGGACATGACTGTCAATGTAGTTAAGGGCAAACTTTACTGACTTTTGCCCCCACTATCTGGCATGAGGTACCATGCTACAATTGTGACGAGCATTCTGGGAACAAAGTGTACACACTTTCTGGAATTATATGGATAGGGCTAACATGTATGTTACTGGTTTGACCAAGATGATGAAGAGGTGGAATACACAAATACATTTATAATGCAGTGGCAAATACATGTGTCATAGTACTCTAGGGTGAAAGTGTGCAGTACAGAGTTCGTCACATGACTTTTACACATTTACTCTAAAACTATGTAAATTGCTTCCATCATACACAAGTCTGTGCACAAACACAAAGAGAGACACCTATACTACCCACTCATTTGACTGCAGTAAATGGGAATCTTGGTCATTTTACCAGCCATCAGTATTGCTTCTGTATGGTATCCCATGCAATTTTTGTTCATAAACACAAAAGTAAGGTGTTAATAAGGCTTTTCAAGAAGATCGCTTGCAAGGAAGCATTAGAGGTTAGGGGGAGGAAATAGAATTTGAAGGGGAGCAAAATAACCTAAAGAGATAGAGACTGGTATCTTGGGCTCTTGCATTTGTACCTCACACGCTGAACTAGCATGAATCAGCAAGTGGATTGGCACCATTCCTGGGTGGCTTGTGGGCATCAGGTGTACTGGTTCAGTATGCCTGAAATTCACAACGCTATTTATCTAGCAATGCTTTTTTTTTATATATATGCTTGTTCTCTGGTACAAGAACAAACTATATTGAAGGGTGCATACAAGAATCACTAGCAATTTTTCTCTTGAAAATGTGCCCATTGAGTGTAAGGCCTTGTGTTTTGGAGGGAAACCTGATAGTAACCTCTTAGTCTAGAATGTGCATTGCTGCTAATGTGATTTAGAACCTAGAAGGGAATTGTATATGAAATGAATATTTACTCTAGATAGATAGCCTTTTATTCTTAAAGGAATGCAAAACCATTTCAAATATCACTTGTGAAATAGGTCAGAGTGAGTCCATGAGCCTGATGAGGATCACTAAGAAATAATATTAACTTATCTCACTCTACAGGGATGTAATTTAAGGTTGCTTTGCCTAAATAGTTAAGAGCTTCGATCATGATTAACCCGTGCATCTCAGCTCCTTGAAAAGACTGTGTGTAGGCAAAGCATCCAGTTTCCTCCTAAAGGTTAATGTGAATATTAGTGGACCTCTTCCAGCTTTATGGGTGTTTGTAATTAATCCATCCTGTCCACAGGCTATTTTTCTTTTCAGTGCCATCACCAAGAATATGGCAATTAGGTTGTTTGTTTGTTTGTTTTTAAAGATTTGCCATCCACAGGATGGGAGGGGGGAGTAGAAGTAATGATGCAATCTTCTAAAGAGATCCTGTGAATGTGGATGATGACTGGATTTGAAGCATCATCTGATGCTAGAGGGCCAAATTTAGCAAGAGATCAAAGGAAGGAAACTGCTGACTTGGGTGACTTTATGGGAAAGAGGCATGGATTATGCTGGGTTGCAGAAGAATGCTTAAATCTCTGGTTTTGAACTCTGATATTCTGTGATTATGCCATCTGAAGAGAGGTACCAGTGTCAGACTAGAAAATCAGTTTTATTGTTTTATGCTATTTAATTCAGCAGACTATGGCCCATTCCACAAAGGTTCAATGTGGCAAAAAATAGAATTTTAAATAGTGGAATTCGGCGTAATGCATACCTGCCTTTGTAGTGGAATCCAGTTGCATTTCAATTGTTTCCCACAGGTTTCTGGCCTTGCAAAAATCGCTAGAAAGGAAGCGATTTTTTCCGTGCTTTGTCCCGCCCCTGGCCGTCAATCAAACGAGCAGCCAATGGGCGGTTGTTACCATGCTCTGGAAAAGCCCCTTTGCCTTTAAGAACAGTTAAAAGAAAAAAGAAAAACACACGTTTTAACGAATATGCCTTGATTCCTTGATTCCTCCTAAGGTAGAGACCCATCTAGCTGGCAGCTGGCGTGTGAGCTGCCGATTCATCGTTGCCACATTCCCCCGAGTGAAAAAAATCCCCCCCCCCGTGCACGGGCGCGATTTTCGGCCGATAATAAAGGGAACTTGCAAATGGGGCTGTGTTGTGTTTGGTGACTTGAGGGGAGCTTTAAAGCAGCTCTGTGGAGGGACTGTAGCCGGATAAGCCTCACTGGGTGAATGAAGGCTCACTGGTTCATTGCTCTCCGCTCGCTCCGAGAAAAAAAAAATGGCAATAGCTTCGCCAGAAGTTCAGAGGAGAGAGCCAGGGGGAGGGACTTTGCTGAAACCGCAACAATGGTAGCGCACAGAACTTTTTCGAAACTGTTGCAGATTGTTTGCGAGAGTGTAGCGCTTTCCAGAGGGTGAATCCACTTTTTGGGATTTCCCTTTAAGCGCTACAATGAAGCGCTTTTAGCGGGACTGTTTCAGGATTGTGTACGATGTCATGCATAACTGCATATTAATAGCGATTACAATTTGCCACACTCCTGCTACATTAAACTTGTGCGGAATGGATCTATATATTGCCTATCAAGAAATCTTTTTCTTTTGATATCTAATAAACATTTTCCTATTTTTTTAAAGAAAAGGTTTGGTTTCTTGTATGCACATTGCTTCAGAGAACCATAGATCTGAACACTGCCATATTTGCATAGTGCCATATTTGCCAATACAGATGCAGAGGCTACTAACATTATCTATGACATTGCCTGCATCTCCCAATCTTATGGTTTAAAAATAAATGTGGGCAAAGCCAAAGTCATAACCACAGATGAATCACCAACAAATGTATAACTCAATGGAGCCCAAATTGAGCAAGTCAAAGAATTTAAATACTTAGGCTCGTTGGTGTGAGAAAAGAAAGTATCATATGCCACTGAAGCCCACAATAGGATTGGCCAAGCAACATTAGCATTTGCCACGCGCAAATGGTACCTCTGGAAGAAGACAAACATCTCTGTCAAGACCGAAGTTCAAGTCTTCCGGACACTAATCCTGCCAATCCTCCTATATGGATCAGAAGAATGGACTTTACTAAAACCTGACATAAGCGAACTCGAGACCTTCCAAATGTGATGCCTGCGGCAGAATCTGGGTGATCTCTATGTGGTCATAATCGAAATGAGACAATTCAGACAAAATGTGACAACCAGCCACAAATTAAAGAACAAATCCAAGAGCGCAGACTGCAATGGGTTGGCCATGTCTGCCAACACCAGAATCCTACCTCATTAACTTCTCTGGCGAGAACGACCAACTGAATAGAAGATCCAATGACTGGCGCCAAAGAAAACATGGCTCAAACAGATCAAGGAAAACCTTAGAAACCAGTGACTGACTATCCATATGGCCAAAACTACTGCCAAGAGTGGAAACATATTATAAACAAGGCACCTGCAGCAGTACTGGCTGAGAGGACAACTTGCTCCACCAATTGCCAGGATAAGAAGAACACTGCTGGGCTATCAAAGGGGCAGTGGATTAGGAGGCACAAGTCTGGATATTGATACACTCATTAACTTATTGGCCTTTTTCTGTTCCTTTTCCTCATCTTTGCGTATTGTAGCTTTTTACCTTCCCCCTGCTGCTCCTCTAGTTTCATTTTCTGTTCTTTTACCTTCTTTAGTCTTTCACCTCCCTTGCACTGACAGTAGCAGAGGTTTGGAATCATCAACAGAATTGTGCCTTGCAGCCTCTGAAATGGCCACCAAGATCTCTCAAAGTAGTCTCATAAGACCTCAGTGGCATACTTTTTTCATGGAGAAGCAGATTTTGCTCCTATAGTGTAGGTTTTGTTATAACTCAGAATGCCTTTTGGGTTTTTTTCTGCACACTTGGGGGTCATAGTACTGAAAAATCCTGCATCAGTACCTGGCCCCATTGTGTGGATTTTTTGAACTGCATTCTAAGTCATAGCTCATAATCAATTAATTAATTATATAGTGTATATTTAAGTGACTGTAGGTAATACAAAGAACATATATGCATATTTACCACAACCGTATGGTAACCAAGTTTATGATTAAAGGAGAGTAGTGAAAAAGATCAGAACTGTCAACAAAATTATGACTTAACAATAAGCATTTTTTAAAAATGGATATGGCTGTTCTGATTCATTGCTGTTGTATAAGCTTTCAGAGTCACAGGAGGAATAAATCACTGCACCCAGTTCTTTTTGCATTAATAAACATGCACTATCACTTACCCAGTACAACAACAGCTTATTATCCTTGGGTGTGGACTATGTAAAAGGGAAAAGACAGCACTTAGTATGTATTTTTCTTGTTGAATAAGTATAATTCCTTCTCTTGATGTTTTGTTCTGAATTGCAAAGGCATTTTATTTTGGAGGTCTTTTTTAAAGTAAAACTTTCCTCTTCTTTAATCTCTAATGGGTCTAACAGGTTACTTCAGAACTAAAAGACAATACATTTCCATTTTCTTTTGACCTTAATTTTTGGAGTACCTGGAGTGGGAGGGTACATTTTTGTGACTAACAGAGGAATTCAAAAACTGCAAATAGTGGCATGAAATCAATGTCAGGAAGGAAAAATACATATGTTTCTGAGATATATGTATGCAATTAATTTTGTTACAAAAATTACAGTAAAGGTATCCCAAGAATGTGTTAGTGTCTTTTACCTTTTACAAATTTGCAGCTTGTCCTTTCCCCTTTGCAATACAGTTGCTGATTGCCTGACGAAAAAGGTCCTACCTCTTTACTAGAAGCTTCATAGACTGCTATTCACCAGATTATGTTATTTTATTTATTTATATGTTTTTTGTATTTGTATCCCACCACTCCCACACAAGTAGCTCGTGGTGGGTAACATTTGTGCCCCAAATAAAATAAAGAGTTAAAACCACCCATTAAAACCTACCAGGTGGCAATAAATCCTTCCCTACTCAACAGCCTACTTACAATGCAGACCCAAGGTCATCAGATGGATAGGCTGATTCCGGGAGGGGCCCAGGTATTCCTTGCTCTGGACTCAACCAAATATCTGGCGGAAGAGCTCTGTCTTACAGGCCCCGCGGAACTGTTATTTACCTCCATGCCATGAAAAAGTTTAGCTGCCCATTTCCACACATTTAACTGGTACCAGAGGGACAGCAGTTTTCTCCCAGCTTGTTAACACCCCTGTTGGTGACAGAACCTTACAATTGTTTAAGCACTTTGCAGAGTATGTGTGTGGCTTTCCTCTGTCTTCCTATCCTCTAGGAAGTGTTGGTTAATTAGAACATATTACAGTCAGGTGGAGAAAAATATCACTGCAGCTGTAATGTTTTCCTATGCTAATAGAGCAGGTTGTCACCTGGGCAGATAACTGGTTTCCAGCGGAGCAATTATTTTTGAGCCATTGCATACAGGTCATGTTTTATATTAATACTGGAGGATTTGGAATTGAACTGGTGATTCTCAGCAAAAGGAAAACAGCACTTGAATGCAAGAGATCTAAACAGCTTGCATCCAGTTCGTTTTGGATTTTGTTAACATCCAAAGCAGAATTCTGAAGGGCATTAACTGAATATGGGGATTGAGGAATGAAAAACAAGATGAGCGATCAAACAATTGAACAATGTACTAATTCTGTAAGGCTGATGTTATCACTTAGGTCAGGGGGTGGTCAAGTCACTTGTTCCTCTTCCTGACCATCACCTGTCTCTCTTTCATTATCTGTTACATTTTTTGAAAAACAAAAAAAGATAAGTGGAGTTTGTACAGGCGTCCTTTCTCCACAGAGCCTTCTGTGGATTCCTCCTTAAAGGAAGAAGTTATTTATTTCTGATCCCAGCCATTTCACTGTCCTCTCTCAGCACTTTTCTAATTTTGGCAAGCTCTACCAAAGGTCTGCAAATGAAAAACAGAGCTCGTTGTGGTGGTGGAAAGCTAACCTCAAAGTGTCAAAATGAAGAAGAATGCACACTGAGGATACATATTAAGATTAGTATTAGGACAATTAGAGGCACATTGAAATAAAGGTTTGGTACGTTTTCTCCAAGCTATTTCAAGTCTTCTAAGACCAATCCTAGGTATATCAGTCTTATATAGCTTTTAAAATCCACAAGAAGTTGAGTGGTGATCCATCCATACATACAGAATCAAGACTAATAATCAGGGTTCTAAGCACACACCTCCACTTAGAAAACGACAACACTGTTCTCCTTTGCTTACTATTTTTGCTTATCACAACACCAGAGTCTAAAGATTCACATTGGGCTGATGTCATGAAAAGAGCAAAGAGGCCTGTGACTTAACTGGAGTAGCCACAAAAACATGAAGCAATAATGCAATAAACGGACACTGAAATTCAGTCTGGGAAGACTAAGTAGCTGTTGTCTCCCAACAGAAATTCAATATGTTCTTTCTTTCATAGTGCGGAGACTGATACTGATCTTTCTTAGTTACTTTTTGAAAAATGTCAAACAATGTTGCAAAAATAGCTGAAGATAACCAGAAAGGAGAATCAGTAACATCATGGATTTCTAGACAGTTGTCCTCCTCCTTCACAGATCATAGAATTCAGTAGCACAGGTTCAAATGTTGAACTTATCAAAGCCAAATCTTTGTAGACCTTGATGTGGTTATCTATTCATCTCTACTGTCTTTCAGTTTCTCCCAATTTTTCAAATATAAAAGGACCATCTGATTGCACAAGAGTTACACCTCCAAAGGTCTTTTGCAAAAAAAGCTAGAGAATAATAGTAGATCTTCCCCACTGAGGAATTAAAGGTTGGGTGATGACCCGGATTACAGGGGGAATGATCTCTCCCACATGTAGATGCAAAAGCTCAAATATCCTCTCTAGCTCTTAGCCTGTTTAGGACATTGTTAT
This sequence comes from Paroedura picta, assembly GCF_049243985.1. Lineage (NCBI taxonomy): Eukaryota > Metazoa > Chordata > Lepidosauria > Squamata > Gekkonidae > Paroedura > Paroedura picta. The sequence goes on along the minus strand of NC_135376.1, from coordinate 56,534,836 downwards.
AGGCAATCTGGTGTATGGTAGCCTCAAAAGACTCACAATCATTTCTTTTATTCTTCCTGTGAGAGAAATGTTTTTTATTTCAAAAACAATTGGATCTTCCCACTGGGGTAACTTTGCATTCCTTATTAATTGCTGGATTCAAAGTTGACATAGTTTTATTGAATTAGCCAGGCTAAATTTCATTTCTTCACCTAGCTTTGTTTATGTACTTTGTCACATCTGAGGTTTCATTTACATCTTCTAGAAAAGTATTCTAAACAGTTCCCAGTGCCCTTTTTCAAAACACAGATAATGTTTGGCTCACAGTTTTCCATGTAAAGAGAAAAAGTAGCTTTGGTTGCTAGAAAAATCCACAAAGAATAGGCACTCCCTTCAAAGCATAATCTTAGTTCCTTGACCATCTCCTGCTGAGATGCTAAAAGTATTACACTGTATCTTTACCACAGGCTGGGCTAGACACCCTGGACTATTTGGCACACTTGTATACCATAAAGTAAATAGATATACAGTGGTGTTTTCAAATATTCTAGATATGGTTGCTGTAACACGGTTTTTCAATACTGCAGTCCAAATTATAAGAAGAATGATGTGTGAACATGAAGGCATATATTCTGGCCAGACTTGGTAAAGAGCTAATAGATGGACAACTTAGGAGTCTGCATGATGTTCTCTCTCTTACCCTTTCCTTCAGGTCAGCTTGAGCTACCCGCAGCTTCAAGCTGCCACGTCTCTTCAAACAATCAACAATATCAAGTCACTGTTGCATAATTTGCCCAGTTCAAAGGACTGCAAATACTGTGGGCAGTAGAAGAGATGAAATAGATATGTTTTCCATAAGCATTCCACCTCTGTGCTCCTGTGTAATGGCTGCATTTACAGGCTGCAAACTGGAACGAGTCTGAAAAACCTGTTGCTATTTTATGAAGTGTTTTGATATCTTTATATACGAAGCCAAGGAATTATTTCCAGTTGCTCCAGAGGGGAAGACTAGATTTAATGGTCTTATTTACAGGAGAGTAGATTTCAGGCTATGGTCTTCCCAGTTGCAATGTATGGCTGCGAAAGTTGGACCATAAGGAAGGCCGAGCGTCAAAGAATTGAGGCTTTTGAACTCTGGTGCTGGAGAAGACTCTTGCGAGTCCCTTGGACTGCAAGGCGAACAAACCGGTCAGTCCTAGAGGAGATCAGCCCTGACTGCTCTTTAGAAGGCCAGATCCTGAAGATGAAACTCAAATATTTTGGCCACCTCATGAGAAGGAAGGACTCCCTGGAGAAGAGCCTAATGCTGGGAGCGATCGAGGGCAGAAGAAGAAGGGGACGACAGAGAATGAGGTGGCTGGATGGAGTCACTGAAGCAGTAGGTGCAAACTTAAATGGACTCCAGGGAATGGTAGAGGACAGGAAGGCCTGGAGGATCATTGTCCATGGGGTCACGATTGGTCGGACACGACTTCGCACATAACAACAACAACAAGATTTCAGTTGCGCATTAGGAGAAACATCTTAATGGTAAGAGTGGTTCAACAATGGAACCAATTACCTAAGGAACTGTTAGTGTTATATGCTGTGTGTTGTGATGCATACTGACTTCTGTTGTCTAATGTAATTAAAAGGAATTCATTTTTAAACACATTGAAATTGATTTGTGTTACTTGTATAGTTAGTGTTAGATGACAATGGCATTGTTCTGATCATAATGTATACTTGTAATAGAAGAAGAAGAAGAGTTGGTTCTTATATGCCGCTTTTCTCTATCTGAAGGATTCCCAAAGTGGCTACAGTGGCTCCCTTTCCTCTCCCCACAACAGACACCCTGTGAGGTGGGTGAGGTTGAGAGAGCCCTGATATCACAGCTCAGTCAGAACAGCTTTATCAGTCCTGATAGACACTTCAGTGTTCATGGTATGCACATTCATCCCATGTCTATTATCTCTGATCACACATGTGGCTTTTGTTATACTTCATAAATCCACAAAACCTGTTTTATCAAAGATTAAGTGAGTGTATCTAAATCAAGGCTAACTATCACAATTTTAACTTCCCTAAAAGTTATTGTTGGACTGTTTCCACACAAAGAATCTTCCCCTGTACAGTCTCTGGTTGCTGGCGGGTTTTAGAGCCCCCCCATCCATGTAACGTTGCCCACATTCCAAAACTGTCCAGGGGTCCCCCATGAGGAGGGCTGCAAATGCGAGGTTTACCATCCCACATTTGCAAGCAGGAGGCCAACATATTTTAACCTCTGTATGGAAATGGTCTTGGTTTCCAATTTATGCAAATTTGATTGTTTTCAGTAGGGATGGACACAAATTGGGGAAATGCAATGTGTTTTATTATCTCTGTCTTCATTTCACAATGAACTGGCCAAAATTCATCATGAGCTTTAGTTCATGAGCTGGTTCATGCCCATCTCTAATTTTCAGTACAATATTATTTGCTATAAACAGGTTGCTGAAAACAAAGAGGGTCACTCCACATAATGATACTGTGTGATTCCTTGGTTCAAGTTTGAAAACGTTTATGTAGGTGACAAAGCTTCATGTAGTAGAATATACTTCGTTGAGTTTTGACACAGCTGCAGTATGTGAACATAAATCCTTACATTGGAAGTAATATTAAAAGCATCAATCAGAAATCAAAATGGAGCTTAGTGATTAAGAACATAAATGACTCTTATGAACCTGTGGATCAGAGCTGCTTATAATAGCAGTACAAAGTCCATCAAACATCTATGAGAAGAAAATGAAAGGTTGTACCAATTGAAGCAAAGAAAAATTAAATTCCAAAATATGAACTACCATTGCATGTTTTGTGTTAAGCTTCCTCTTCTTTCCATCAAACATGTAAAGAGGACAATTAAATATAAACACCTTGATGAAATTATGGTTCATTTGGCACAATGTGTATTAATAAAAATAGTTACATTCTGATAACATTTAAAAGCATATGGGAAGCCCCTTGTTCAAATCTCAGCTAAATTGTGACTTCATTGGATAACAGTGGCCAAGCCACTGTCTTGCAATAAGGATTATAATATGAATGAACTAATGTTAGAGTCCCTCAACAAAGGGGTGTTTTACTGCTTTGGCCAGTGCCATCTCCTGATGGCAGCAAGAAATATTATTATTAGACACAACATTGATATTATCTGCAATGTTCCTGAAATAATGCTCGAGCATGGCTTTATCCAACTGAACATTGACTAATAGTTATGTGAGAAAACAGGCCCAGACTGAAGCATAGTTCCCTGCTGCCAAAGAAGCAGAGACCTAAATTTGATGACTGCAACATTTGTGCAGGAATCAGTCATCCATCCTGCCTTGCTAGATTTCAGTTAAGTTCACATGGGACTAATGTCTCCACATTGGCCTCAACTGGTTCATCCTCTGATCAGGCCCAGGAAAAAAAACAGACTGCTGACGGATTGGTCAACAACTTATGCCTTTCTAGCCTGGACCTTTATTCTAGCCTGTACTTGTTGCATTTCTGAACTGGCCTGTTTTTGCTTTGTTTTGGATTTTTTTGTTGCTCCTTTCACCTATCATGTATTGTTTCTTATGTTAGTCTGTATCCTTTAACTTGATTTCACAAATATCATGAATGTCTGATTTGAGAGACTTATCCTTCCCTGAATTGTGTCAGCTGTCTCCACTGATTACCTCAGGAGAGTGGGACTGGCTTTGGAAGAGGGGAGCTGCAGCCAGCAGTGGCCAAGCAGCAAGGTACCTTGCTGGGTACTCTGCCGTGCTGTTGCTGGAACCCTGAAGGAGCACCGCAGCTGCCAGCCATGGGCGGAGGGCTACAGAACATGGTGGCTCTCCTGCTGCAAGAAGTAAGGAGGGGGAAGGGAAGGGGGGGGGGTGAGAAGGTGTCTGCATGTGTGCACGTATGTGTGTGTGTGTGAGACAGAGAGGGAGGGACCAGGAAGGAGAGTTACAGGGCAAGAGGAGGGGAAGGAGTCTGTCCCTGTGTGTGCGTGTCTGTGACAGAGAAGGAGGGGGCCAGAATCAGGGAATCCCAGAGCACGTGTGTGTTCCACATACCCTGTGATAGTCAGAGTCTCACTTGATTTTTTTGACTTCAAGACATTTACGAGGAGTAGGGAGAAATGCCATGCATTTCAGCAACATGCCTACATGACCTGGAAGTGATGTAGGCATGTCAAGGATATTGGGGTGGGGGGTGGGACACGCTCTGGTTTGAGGGCAAAACTCTATGATAGAATCAGCTTATACCATAGAGTCCCCCCCCCCCAACAAGAGCATCACCCCCAACATGCCTGCATCACTTCCAGGTCATGTAGGCATCTTGCTCTAATTTCCAGTGTTCCTCTCTTTTGGGGGGAGGGTAATTCCCTCAGGCAGCCAGATGGGGCCTTGCATTGGGAGACCTCTGTTCCCACTGGTCTGGTATCTCTAGCCCCACCTTGGATTGCCACCTGCCTCGCCTCTGAAGGCAGGGGCACAGTCAGCAGGCCTTGTGTTGCTGAACTTAACTGGTGGACTAGTCAATATGGGAGTTGCAGTCCTTCAACTCCCCTGGCCTAAAGCTATATAGTGCTTTAAGGGTAAGAACCAGTAAATTGTGTCTGGAAACAAATGAATAGCCAGTGCAGATCTTTGAGTTTTGAAATTGAAAAGATAGCAGCTTAAAAGTCTATTAAAAGGAAATGTGAATTGTTTGAGATTCAGGCAGTGTGTCTGAAACAGAGCAAGGAATAATAGAAGTACTGATTTTGATTGGTTTTGTTCCCAAATGAAAGGATTTTCCTCACATATTTGGTGGAGTTGTCCAGTCGAACCACAATATTTGTATAAACTGTACGAAGTAATAAGTAAACTAGTGAAAAAAGCAATACCATGTTATACAACTTTGCTTTTGTTTGGAGAGGTGGAACGTAAGTTAGAAAAATCTCATGGATATCTAATAATGGGCTGGATAGCAGTAGCAAGAATTCTCATTACTAAATTCTGGAGGAAAGAAACAATTCATCCCATTGAAAATTGGATGCAGAATTGTTGGATTAATATGATTATCGACCAAAGGAAGGCAGGTAACTATGTGATCATGAGGGGAACAAACAAAATTCTTGGGATATATTTGTTCAAAGCAGGAACCTTTTATCAGATTTTGGAATGTTATGAAACCAGGGGGAAGCACAAAATGCTGTAATGCTCAAGTAAAGTAATACTTTGGATATAAAGAGAAGTCTTTGGGCTAGTTTTCTGTTCAAGATACCTTTGTTGGTTCTGATCCAGTGATATTGTTTAACTTGTCAGATTATGCATATGAAAGTAAAAGTCATAGCAGCATGCATAGGTTGTTATGCATACGTAGAACCTTGTTTTTCCTTTGTTTCTTATTCACTGTCCATGTTTTCAATATTTTTAATATGTTCTTTGAAAGAACTGGTTCAAGTTTTTCTTCCCATAGTGGGTAGGTCCTAGGTTGTTGGGTGTGAATGTGCGTGAGCCATTTTATGGGGCTGTGTTGCACTGTAGCCCAACAAAGCCCACTACAAAGCTCCTGAGGTCATAAGCACGGTTCATTAGCATAGCTGAGCAATTAAATCAAAGCTCAGTCTGCTGTCTTGAGATCAAGAACTCCAGTTTATAGCCTAGTTGACTTGTGCCAAAGATGAATTGGCTGACAGACTGGCACGGTGACATTGTGTCTTGTATACGGCTATACACAATCTCCCAGACTTTGTCATAGGATAATTGAAGGCATTAAAACACTACCTAATTATGAGGAGAAAGCCAGTGGCAATGGATTTTGGAGGCTGGGAACATCATCAGCTTGAAACAGCTGGCGTGTGTGAGTGTGCTTCTGTCCTTTAGAACAATGGCCGTGCTTGAGTAGTGCTACCCATCTGGCAAAGGCGTCTTGTTTTGCTCAGATATGCAAATGATTCTCGCCTTGTTTATTTTATTTTTGCTGGATTCTAATGGAGATGGAAAGATGTTGATTAGCTGTAATCATACACTGATAGATATATTTACATAACTGTACAGGTTGTTCTTTCACTGCTGCTCAACAGCACATGTGTAGAGCAATTACACGAGGCAGGATACAGCAATACTTGGCAATTCATAGATACTTCCTCCCCCTCTGCTGGCATGATAAAAAGCTGAACTATCCTTGAAGCTCATATTTTTGTTCTTGCCAGCTGAGGCTTTCTTCCTAGACCCTAAATACCTGAATGAAGACTTTGGTGCCACTATATTTGCTTTTGTTACTCCCTGCTCACTGTAATGCTTTTTGCTTCATGCCGGAGAATCCATTCTAGGGGACTGTTGTCCTCCTACACATGCAGAGGTTCTCAGGCCCTAATTTGACACAAAGACCTAAGGAGGAACAAGGACCTACCTAGATCATCAATCAGCAGCTCATTGTCTGTCTACTGAACACAGACATTTCTAGCGATAGTGATGAGGCTGCCCTCTCTCTGCACTCCTTTTCTGGAGAGATGCACAGGCATAACAAGGAGTGCTTCTGCATATCTTTTCCTTTGTGTGGGTCAGAAATGATCTTTCAGTGGTTGGAAAGGGCTACAAGAATGGAGAGAAGAATGTGGGAAAATCAGTGTTCCTTGTTTTGGGAGACAATGCTGAGCACCAGGCTGCTTAAAGATTAAAATAGCTTTTATTCAGAAAAGAAAAAACTCTGAAGAGAGAGAGAGAAAGAGAAAGAGAGAAAGAGAGAGAGAGAGACCTAATACTTCCGTCTGCTTGCCCCCAGAACAGCAGCTGATCTTTCATATTCTAAAACCTTGTTTCAGGTAGGTTGTAAAGAGGGCACTCAGAGCAGGGCAGACTGATGGGATCTGAGATAGCATGTAGGTTCATAATGGGAGAGGAGGAGGCCCTTCACACAGGCGGATCCTGTAAGGATTTAAAAGTCATTTTAAAGTGAACTCTGAAGGAAATGGGTAGCCAGTGAAGGAGTTTTGGGTTGTTTGTGTCTGTGTAATATACTCCCACCTTCTAGGAATTTACTTCAAGGTACCAACTGATGCTTCCAAATACCTTTTAATATGGAAAAGAAAGAAGGGCTGCTGGAGGGGAGGGTCCATCCTGGTGGTCCCTGAAGCAAAGCCTGTGATTTGCTTTGCTTTGGTGGGTCTGGTGTGTGTTGGGAGTGGGGGAGGAGTGAGGGAAGCATTGTAAGAGGACTGGAGCCAGAGTGGCAGGGAACCATACGGATCATTATGAAAACCCTACAGCCACCATTGTTGGAAGGATCACTACAGTTTTGGAAACTGAAGAAAGGTTTGTAGTAAGCTGCTGACTGGGTCCTCCAGCACCCTGCTTGAAGCACTCTCTCCCATTCTTGTATAGAGTTTGCTTTTAAAGTAACACCCAATTGAAAAACAGTGGACTGTATGAGAGTTTAAGTGTTCTTTTGGTTCTGCATGGTCATTTTTCTTCATTTATTGTCCCTCTTAGCATGGCTGTTTTTAGGGTTCATAATCTTAGCAAAGCTACTAGAAAGCAAGTGTTCAGATAGGGTGGCCAGCACTTGATTGGGAAACACCTGGGCAGAGTCTGCACTTACTTTGTTTATTCCATTGTCAATCCTGTTGAATTCAGATCGCTTTGAACTCGGGTCTTCCTCTCCCCCCCCCATTGAAACAGGAAAGTCTTCTGCACGTGGTTAGGGAGGCTCAGAAGGCGGGGGGGGGGGGAGACAAGCCTCTTTCTTTCTTTTCTTGAAGGGGCGGGGAGAGGAGCCAGACAGGGAGTCTCTTTCTTTTCTTGGAGGGGAGGGGGAGAGGTTCGAAAAAGGCAGAGGAGGGAGGAAAAATCCAGGACCGACAGAAGTTGAGAGAAATTAGGGGCTTCTCCTTTAAGGCAAGCGTGTCACATGACCAGGTGTAGCCTATCAGACGTTCTCTACCACGGAGCTTTCTTTCCCAAATGAATATTGAGGATTAACAGCACTCTAGGGTCACTCCGGATCAATCCTTCTTGCTGCAGAAGGAAAATTTAAATCAGCCAAAATCCAAACGGAAATCGCATTCTGTGTAGAGGGCAGGGACTGAATCGATCTGGGGGTGGTATAAAAGCTCCGTGCAGTTTACACCCTGGAGATTTGGGAAGGTTGAGCTTGGGAAAGGGGGGGGGGTTGACGAGGAGACAACTTCACCGAGGAGCAATGCTGTAGTGTCCAACCTCCAAAGCAGCCATTTTCTCCAGGGATTTGTTCTCTATTGTCTGGAGATCAGCTGTAATATGAGACATCTCCAGGAACTCCCTGTTGGCAGGTAACCCTAGCTCAGGGTGGCTAAAGAAAAGAAATTTCAACTGCAGCCTTAGCAAGAGAAAGCAAAATCAAGGGTCTGTACTTTGGAGACAGTGACCCCAGTAATGCATAATGACTGTGCATCAGATCATGTACAATTATTCTTTCAGTTGGTTTGATTCCTGATAATCTTCTTACTTGTACATCGTGGAACCACAATGTTATATTTGTCCCGGTGTGCAATTTTATGCTTTCATGTCACCATAAAAACACAGCTGGATGTTAAAGAAGGTATCAGTAAATTTTTTTCCCCTTCCCAACACCGTTCTACTTTCCAAAAGTTAATCTAAGCCAGGGGTGGCCAAATTGTGGCTCTCCAGATGTCAGTGGGCTACAATTCCCATGAGCCCCTGACAGTGCTGGCAGGGCTCATGGGACTTGTAGTCCATGGACATCTGGAGAGCAACAGTTTGGGCACCCCTGAAGCCAATACAGACAATACAGCACTAAAAAAAACACTGTTATTTCCTCATTATCAGCTCACTGTGATAAGGTTAGAATTATTTCTGCTGGAGTTTAATAGTTACTTATTTATTTAGATATTTTTATACTGCCAGTCTAAACGTGCACAAGATAGAACAATGTATAAAGCCAACCACAAATATCACAGTCAAAATAACAAACAATCATCTTGTTTTGAGAAAATCAGCTGTTTTTAGAGATAGTGCTCCTAAATTGCCTAACCACATTTTTGGCAAGTTACAAAGCCTATTAATATTAAAACTGAATGCCAGAGGTGGGAGGGCAGACGAAACAAAACCCACAATCTGGCTTTCTGAAAGTGATGGACAGAATCCCAACACAGGCATTTCATTTAAGATCAGCTCATTTGCCAACTCTGTGGTATCCCAAAATGAATCTTACATTTAAAAAGCCGCTCATGTAAAACTGCCCAAACCTTAGAAAATACCCTAAATAGACTTGATCTGTCCAAGGTTTCTAGAGATCTGTAAGAATCTACCCCCCTTTGTTACATTTACCACCTTTGGCATGTACCTCTGCTTTCTTCTTTATGTAACCTGTTTTTTTTTTACTTTTATCCTCAGTGGAGTCATAAAGCACTAAATAAGCAAGAAAAAACCCAAAGACAAACTGAAATGAAAAGTGGACTAAAAACGAAAATAAATTACAATAGGCTGCATCCAGGGGGGCAGGATTCTGCATCCACTGAGGTCACCTCGCCATGGGTTGTGAGTCAATGGTCAAGAGCCCTTTGCAGAAATGCTTGTGCCTCTGATCACACTCAGGCTCTAATACCTGCAAACAGAAAGGGAGTCAGGAAGCTTAGGCTAGATTTATATAGCTGGTGGAGACATTTGCCAGAACTCCCCTCTCTTTGTGACTAAAGCTGGGATCTTTTCTGTTATGGCCCCAACGGATGGCCTTTCCTCTAACTTATGCTTGATGCCAAACCAGGTGATTGCTCCCAGTGCCTCGTTAAGGTAAGATTACTTGCTTAATATATTAATGAGATAGTGACTCTTTTACCTGTAGGTGCTTGTTTTAATTAGCATGTTGTTTACTGAACTTTTTTGCTACTTGACTGTCTTTGTTAGTTGTAGCTTTGTCATCATAGTATTTTAACAATGCTGTAAAATACATGGGGATTTTTGAAAATGAGAAGGCTGATATAAACATTTGAAATGGAAATGAACATAAAAACTGGTTGTGGGACTGAAAAGCTTACGGTTGCTCTGGTAGATGTTCTGTGCTGGGAGATGGATGGAGTAGTGGTGCAACCCTGGGAGTTTTTTGGGACCTCTCAGCAGCTTTTGTTTTGATACCATCAGTTATGGTGTTCTTCTGGTCTGCCTTTCACAGATGGGACTGGTACCAGTGTTTTAGAGTGTTTTTGGCCCTACCTCAATGTAGGTGTCAGAGAAAGATGCTGCCAAACTACTGTTTTGGTTTGAAGACTTGTTTGGCCTATCCCCAGTAAAATCTTATTGGACCTCATTCCTAGTTATGTTGTGTTTATATGTCTTTGCTTTTATTCTCTCCCTGTTAATGATATGACCATATGAAAGTCATTAATACATAGGGTCACCATAAGTTGTGACTTGATGGTACTTAACGCAACACACATAATTTTACTCCATTGTTAAATATTTTACATATTTACATTTTTACATATACATGCACTGATGTTTGCCATTGTGGGGACCCTATTTGGGGTGGAAAAGTGGCATAAAATATTTTGAATAAATAACATAAACAATGATAATATGTTCCCTACCACATCTCACACAGATATATTAAAATTAACCATGAGGAAAAATGAGGATCTGGGTAACTACAGACCTCTTAGCCTGACATCTATAGCTGGCAAAATTTTAGTATAAATAATCAGTCCGTCCTTGAACAGCTAAAGCAGATGGCTATGATAACTAAGAGTCAGCAGGGCTTTCTCAAGAACAAGTTATGTCAGACTAACCTGATCTCTCTCTCTTTTTTTTTGGAAGTTACTACCTTTCTGGATCAGGGAAATTCTGTAGATATAGTGTATCTCAATCTCAGCAAAGCTTTTGATAAGGTTCCACATGATATTCTTGTTGACAAGTTGGTAAAATGCAGTATGGATCCTATGACTGTTAGGTGAATCGATAACTGGTTGACAGATCACTCCCAAAGGATTCTTGTTAATGTTTCATCATCCTCTTGGAGAGGAGAGACAAGTGGAGTGCCCCAGGGATCTGTCCTGCATCCTGTGTTGTTCAACATATTCATGAACAATTTGGATGAAGGAATAGTGGTGGTGCTTATTAAATTTGCTGATGATACTAAACTGGGAGGGGTAGCAAATACAGCAGAATACAGAAACAGGATACAGGATGTTCTTGACAGGCTGGAAAACGGGGATAAAATGAATTTAAATAGTGTTAAATGTAAAGTTCTGTATTTAGGTAGAAAAAATCAAATGCATCATTATAGGAAGGGGGAGGCTGTCTTGACAGTAGTATGTGCAAAAGTGATCTAGGGGGCTTAGTAGACCATACACTGAACATGAGTCAGCGGTGTGACTTGGTTGCTAAAAAGGCAAATGGGATTTTGGGCTGTATCAAAAGAAGTATAGTGTCCAGATTGCATGAGGTGATGGTGCCGCTTTATTCTGCTCTGGTTAAAACTCACTTAGAATACTGTGTTCAGTTTTGGGCAGCACAATTGAAGAAGGTTGTAGACAAACTGGAGTACATCAAGAGGAGGTCAACAAAAATGGTGAGGGGCTTGGAGACCAAGACATATGAAGAAAGGTTTTAGAGAACTTGGTCAGTTTAGCCTGGAGAGATGACTAAGAGGTGATATTTGAAGGGCTGTTACAAAAAGGAAGGAGTGGAGTTGTTTTCTGTTGCCCTGGAGAGTCGGACCAGGACCAATGGGATGAAATTAATTCAAAAGACTAAACATCTGGAATAAGTTCCTGACAGAGCGGTTCCTCAATGGAACAGGCTTCCTCGGAAGGTGATAGGTTTTCCTTTCTTGGAAATTTTAAAGCAGAGGCTAGATAGCCACCTCATAGAAATACTGATTCTGTGAATTTAGGCAGATTGTAAGTGGTTGGGCAGAAAGGCTAGTATCCATCCTTGGCCCTTGTGGTCCTTTCTTTCATACCCAGGGAAATGCTGATCACCACGTTGGAGTCAGGAGGCAAATTTTCTCCATGCCAGATTGGCCAGAGATTCTGATTGGGGGGGGGGGGGGAGGCGTCATCTGGGCATGGAATTGGGATCACTGTGGGTGGGCAGGCAGTTGTGAATCTCCTGCATTCTGCAGGGGGTTGGACTAGCTGACTCTGGAGATCCCTTCCAATTCTATGGTTCTATGATTCTAGGAGATGCTGGTATGGGAAATAATGATTTTATCAATCCCTGTCCATAAGCTTGTCCAAATACATTGGCAGTAGGACAGAATCAACTACATCACAGATCTCCTGCTACTGCAAGAATTTTGTAGACTGCTCATTAGAAAAAGTGCAAAAGTTTGGAAAGGGTTTATTTAAATTGATGTAACTTTCCATGGCCTCACTGCCTCGGCTTTTCTTCCTAGCTGTGCAGAGACGGATGTGACTTATTAAGTCAACAAACTGTTCTTGTGTATTTAAAAGACTTTGGAAACTGTAATTTTGCACAGTAAAATGTTAGTCTTTAATGAGTTTGCTGGCAGCATGGTCATTATCTCCCTCATTCATTAGGCTGACTCTACCAGGCCAGAAATCAAACATTTGAACTTTTTGAATGCTGTTTAGAGTGTGCGTCAAGAATATGAATGGATTCTATATGTAGATGAAAGCAAGGCACTTTATGTATCTATCATTCTGTACTCTGCTCTGTTTACCCGTCATCTTCTTTAGTTTCCTTTTTGTTTTGGAAAAAATAATTCAGATGTCTTTTATGTTGTTTACTTCAGGAAACATTTTGAGCATTCAGTAATAAAGCCAAGGGAGAAATCCTTTGCTTCCTCTATGCCTCCTAGCTAGTAACCACATCAATGTGCAGCAAGTATGTTTTTGGTACTGACCCAGCGCCATACTTCAAAACACAGCTGCAAATATTTTCAAGATGTCTTGAATCAGATTGGTGACCAAAGAAAAATCAGCATGTCTTGCAAACACATTCTTCTTTCTACAAAGAGGCATTGTTAAAATTGTACAAGTTTCTCATAATTAGAGAATGTAGAGGTGTCAGTTGCTTCTTTAGGACAGGTATTGCACACTTGTACATGACTACTCAGAAGTACATGATATTTGCATTGTAGCAAAGATATTTCCTTTCTGATTGATCATGTTCCATGCCATAAAAATCTTCGTCTTTTAATACAATGTTTAATAAGCCTCATTTGTTTGGGTGGGAAAAAAGATTCAGTTATGTTTGTAATATACAAATTACCTGGGAGGCACAAAGTGACATATTGTTATGGTTATTACATTAAGAATATTTTCATAAACATAATGTATTTAATTGCTGGTAGAAAGAGCGTTTTCAGTACTGTTGCTCAAAGAGTTGGCCTCCTCATTTAGCACATTTTTAACACTGTTACCAAGAGGTGGTCTCCTAATTTAGCTTAAGGAGACATAGCAAGAGAGAGTTACGCAGAATCCCCACCAATTTTTATGGCAATTGTTTCCTAGAGAAACTCTAAATAAATCAGTTGGATGTTAAACTGGAAAGGCTTTTCTTAAGGAGAATAAAGAGCTGCAGCATATACATAAAATACACTGAAAGCAGTGGTGATTCCGCACCAGGATCTATGTTGCAAATTGGTTGCGGAACGGAAAAAAAACCATTTTAAATAGTGGAATTCGTCGTTATGCATACTTGCCTTTGTAGTGGAATCCAGTTGCGTTTCTATTGTTTCCCACAGGTTTCCGGTCTCGGCAAAAATCGTTAGCCAGGAAGCCATATTTGCCGAGTTTTGTCCCGCCCCTGGCCGTCAATCAAACGAGCAGCCAATGGGCGGCCGTTATCATGCTCCCGAAAAGCCCCTTTCTTTTTAAGGCAGGTTTTTTTTTTAAAAAAACAACACGTTGCAACGAATCTGCGTTGATTCGTTGCAATGGAGAGACCAATCTAGCTAGCAGGTGGTGTGTGAGCTGCCGTTTCATTGTTGCCACGCTCCCCCCGAGTGAAAAGAAAATACACCCCCTCCCCGCACGGGTGTGATTTTCGGCTGAAAATAAAGGGAAAAATAAAGGGAAAATAAACCAGCAAGCGGGGGCCGTGTGGTGCTTGGTGACTTAAAACAGCTCTGGGGAGGGATTGCAGCCGGGGAAGCCTCTCTGGGTAAACGAAGGCTTGCCAGTGCATTGATCTCCGCTCGCTCCGAGAAAAAAAAAATGGTGATCACTTCGCTGGAAGATCAGAGGAGAGAGCCAGGGGGAGGGACTTTGCAAAAACCGCAACAATGGTAACACACAGAATTTTTCCACTAGTGTTGCAGATTGGTTGCAAGAGTGTAGTGCTTTCCGGAGGGTGAATCCACTTTTTGGGATTTCCCTGAAAGCGCTACAATGAAGCGCTTTTTGCGGATCGGTTTCAGGAGTGTGGCAGATTGTCTACGATGTTGTGCATAACCGCATTTTTGTAGCGATTTCAATTTGCCACACTCCTGCTACAAAGAATCTGTGCAGAATGGACCCAAGTGTTGGCTGTAAATGAGGGAGGAAAAGGGAGAAAGTGGTTTTTGAGAAGGTGATACTTACCAATCTAGGTGAGAAAAAGTCCATGGACCAGTGTTTCGAAGAAAAAAGTCCTACATACAAGTAGAGGTGTATGTTGAGCCGGGCATGAGTCTGCAGACGCGATAGTAGCTGAGTGAAAATTGTGTTTTACTGACTTCACTGCCATTATTTCCTGGCTTCACCCATATTCCTAGCAGAGCAGCTCAGTCTTACAGGTCTTCTGGAACTGTTTAAAGTCCTAGAGTGCCCTGATCTCACCAGGAAGAGCATTCCACTAGGAGTCCTGGCCCTGGTTGAAGTCAGTTTTACTTGTTTGGAGCCAGGGACTCTGAGCAGATTTTGACTACTCAATCTTAATGCTCTTTGGGGGTCATTGGGGAAGAGGCTGTCCCAAAGCTATGGCTTTTTAACAATGTCCCTCAATGATGTGTGTGTGTGTGTGTGTGTGTGTGTGTGACTGCTAACAATACAGAATAAAAATGCTGGTTTTCTAGGAATACATGAACTTGTATTCTATCACATTTTAATCTCATATTCCTCCAGTGAGCTCAGAAAAACATACATGGATACATCTTTAATTGTCTCATCAAAGCAACATTGTGAAGTAGGCTTTATCCTAACAACAATCATTCAAGATAGGTTAGGCTGTGATGGAGTGACTGACCTTCATTTATTAATAATGAGAATCATGCCTGAATGGGGAATTGAACACGTTTCCTCAGTTGTAGAATAACACTGTGTAACTATTATAACACAGTCTCTATGAGAGAGGCTTTGAACAAGAACATAGTGAACGATGAAACAAAAACATTCAATATAATGAATCAGATTTGAAACAAATCATAATTTTTCAGATTAGAAAATTACAGGGGGTGTTTTGAGAAGTATCTATAGTATTTGGTAATAGTACTGTAACCATTGAGTTTGTTTTAAGATGTATTTCATTGGCCATTGGCAGCTAATGGGTTTTTGACTTATGGGTTTTTGAAAGGACTTCTAAGGGACAAATGGGATGTTATGGCATCCATGGGTCCAACACCATTTTATAGAAGAACTTAGCCATTTTAAAATGTTGCGAGGGCCTAATGCTGATTAGGCCCATGGTGCAGTGGGGCCAAGCAGTCTTATTTCCCCCTGTGTGCTTTTTCATGTGAAACAGTCCTTGAAAAGGCAAAAAAGGGTATAGTAGGGGGGATAGAATAGACTGGTCCTGTTACCCCACAGATCCAATTTGTTCAAATGTTTCCAGAAATGGAAAAAAGAAAACATACCACCCCCCAATAGATGTTGTCAATTCAAAATCTATTCTGAACCCTAAACTCAGTCTGACTAGGATGCAAATCTAGATTACAGGTTGCCTAGAAATGCCACTAATATGTGGCATACAGCAATGTATGTCAGAGTTTAAGTCTGTTGAAGAAACATGGAAAGCATTTTCAGAAAAGTCTTTGCAGATGGTTATATCAAGATCTATGCTTGCATTAGAGCTGTAAAAGTTTTTTATACTAAATAATTATCTTTTTGTTATAGCTGCATAATTAATTTAATTTAAACTCAGTACTGCTATGCTTCAGTGAGTAATATTTTAGGATTTTTTAAAAAAGCAACACTTGTTCTCTTTGATAGGTGCCACAGTGGTCAGTTGCCATGTAACTACAGAGGCCAACTGCTGTATAATTATTGCGGCACTAGTCCTTTTCCAAATTATGTGACCACAGCAGGCAAATTTGGGTACGCTCTGTTTTCTGAGCATAACTGGGGCAACATCCGTAGCAACCATGCTACTGCTGTCAGTGGAGGCATTCTGCAGAGGCAGTGGCATTGTGGCAGGGCAGCCAGGAGCAATCTGGAGTCATGTGGCAAATGGGTGAAGTCAAGCATCCATCTCAGGCAAGTGGTGGAGAGAGGCAGCAGCATGCCTCCATCCCCTTTAAGGGACCAGCTCCTGTCAGTGGATCCAGACATTTGGCAGTGGGGAGGTGGTGTGAGTTTGCCCCACGGGCATGGACAGCTGCCTCAATGCCCACACAGAGCCCACACAGGGTCCCCAAAGGTCCAAAGGGGAAAGGGGGTTGCCATTGCTGCCTTGCATATTTGTGGGTGACCTTTACTCACTGGCAGGTGCACTTCCTAGCAACTCGGCCACATTGCTGAAGGCACTCCCACACTACCCCTGCAAGGTTAGCAGGAGAGGGGCCACTGGTGTGGACCCAGATGTGGGGGCATACAGCATCAGTTCAGATACCCCAATTGCCTCCTTAATGGGCAGAAGTAACCTAGGGTTGGAATGGCTATCATTCTACTCTGGGCACTATCATTTCACTCCCAGAGCAATTGGTGCCTAGAAACTGTCATTCAGTGTGATCAGGTTCCTCCTTTTTGCAGCATTCCCAATTGTATGAAAAAAAACCTGTGGGTGTTTAGTTATAAGTGGCAGAACTCTCAGCCGATGTTTCATGTGTGGATGAGTCCACCAGGCACAATATTGCTCCCATCTGGGCACATATATTGAATGTCTGCCCAGCAGGATAATAGCAATTGAGATCTAATGGCAGTTTATGAGGATGGTAGTTTATGTGGATGGATCTGATCAATGAATATGAATAACAGCAATTAATCAAATATTTTTCAGCCTATAAATGTATCTATGGGTGTAACTTCTGCTTGTCTCACACATCTTTTAACTATTTGTATTTGGTCAATAAAACGGTCCGATGAGCAGACTGTTGCTCCTATATAAAGAGGCTGTAACTTAACTGTAAACAGAATGATTTCTTCCAATATTCAGCTGATTCAGTGCCTTGCAGCTAGCATCCAGAGAAGCATGCCTCAGCTTTGTGGGCATTTTTTGTTCTTTGTGCACTTTCTTTCAACCAGCAGTCTATCACAGCCAGGTGCAAGACATTAATGGAACTGCTAGCAAAAGCTTTCCCCCCCTCTTGCATCCACACTCAGGCAGTAAATTAAAGGCAATCTATTTCAAGCATCAATAAATCTTGTTCCAAGTGAAATGCAGTTACTAGTATACAATGTGAATATCTCCCATTTACAAGTTATTTAATGTGTAATCTGTTTGTCAGTAAAATAATTTGATTTTGCCATTGAGTTCAACAGAGATCTTTTACTTTGAGTTTTGTTTTCTTTTATTCAGCTAAATGGCAGCCAGTGGGGCAGGGGTTGAGGATAACCCTTCATTTTCCCAGTGTGGAGTTCCACCTAGGGCTACTGTGTAAGACTTTTTGGAGGAGGATCACAATGACTTGGCACTTGGTACAGATGATCCTCAAAACTACATTTTAAAATTCCATAACTTGAATGCTCCCTCCTTCCCTCTTCATCTGTGAGCTTTCCCTTCAGTTTCTTTTCAGCACTAGCCATAAAGTTTGCTGTGACATTTCAGTGGATAAATGAAAATCCAAAACAATTATTCAAGACTAGTGTTCTGAGTCTGATTTGGAGGGAAGGTGCTAAAGATAGTTTGTCATAATGGATGTCATGGAAAATGATAGTGAATGCAAGAAAGGAAGTTGTAAAGAAAGGCCATAATATAGTGGGGAAGGGAAAGGAGTGAACCAGTGGTTCATTTCCAATCTGTCAAACCATGGAGTTATGTTATCTCTTAAGGAGTATTTTAAAAATCATATGGCATATGTAGTAGAGCCAAGAGATTCTGAGGATTGTCTGGCAGCCAGGCAAGGAACATTATGGCTTTGTCTTTTCCTGCCTCTGCACCATGACCCTCAGTGTTCCATGGAGGAACTACCACCTGAATCCATAGAGGTCTCCTATCCAAATATTAGCCAGGGTCGGCTCTGCTTAGCTTCCAAGATATGGTGAGATTCGGCTTGCCTGGGCTATCCAGGTTGGGCAATCCTATGGGGATGCGGATGGAGTTGCCAGCCCATCACTGGGAACTGGTAGGAGATGAGGGAGATTGGTGTCGCTACTAGAATGATGGATGTCACTTGTGGATTGACCTCAGAGGCAATGCTCTAGCATTCAGCCAAAACTATATTGTATGACCATACAGATGGGGTGAATGATTGAGTTTCACCTGATGTGATGATGATGTCACTTCTGGGTTATATTTTAAAAGTCCTACATGTGACTCCATATATATCATAGCTCTTCTTCCAATAGCCTTCTGTGGGTTCTGTTGTCAAAATAAGGCAGCCTTTTGATAGCAAATCAATATTAAACAAAAATATGTCTACGCATATATATAATGTTGAGGGCTTACAGAGACAGGATAACCAGTGGTTGTTGTGCAGCTCTAGAAGTCTTCATTCCCCAAAGTTTGTCAACTCATACTTTATATAGCAGATTCTTTTGATGTATATGTGCACCAAATGTGCTATTAAGTAGGCTACACAGAGTGTGAGGGGCAGATCTGTGGCTTTGAACAGGTACCAAGGAGTTGTGAGTCAGTTTCACACTGATACCTTACTCTGATTCTGGTTCCTCTTTCTCCGAAGCCTAGTGGGAATGGATATTTCAGAAAAGAAAGAGGAGTGAAAGTGGGAAATCAGATCTTATAAGGAATCCCTGCAAAAGTCCTAGCTTACCCTGTAAGGAAAAAGTAGCCTCTTCAATGCAGCCAATTTATTGCTAAGAAATGAGGTCTGCAAAGGGAGCTCTGGTTTGCAGTGATAGATGTATATTGAGAATGACAAAAGGTGGAATTACATAGATAGATAACAATATCATGAGAGCAAGATAATACATACAGCAGACATAATGTGCACTATGTACAGTAGTATAACTCACAGCGCCATTCTTGCCATTAAAGTCCTTTCTTGAACCATTGCATCATATTGCCTTTACGAAAATGCTGTCTTGAAGAATTCTCCAAATAAAGAAAAGAACAGAAAGAATTAATGGTTTCTGAGATACTTTCTATCCATATATGTGTTCCATATCTTGTTCTACTTTACTCGAGAATGTTCTTGTGGCTGCAGGATAATATTTCCCTTGTCTGAGTTGCCTCCAAAGCCTGAGGTGTGTCTGTGATTTTGTATACAAACACACAGACACACACACAGAGTGTAAATTCTCCCAGTCATGTTAGCTCACTGGACACAGTAAACATGGCAACTCTGTTGATATGATGAATACCTTGCAGTCTTGGAGCCTGAGAAATGCCTGATCTTAGACCTGACCTGAATGGTATGCTGCATGGAGTTTGGAGAGGTTTGGTTGAAGAGCTGTAGTTAGGTGTGAGCTACATCCAGACAGCATTTGATCTTGTGATCTTGTTGCACCATAGCAGTCATTTATAGCTGGGTTTTCCTATATGGGTAAGACAATACATTTGTGCAGGATTACTATAGTGCAGTGATTATACAATATCTACCAATGTGTAGATGATGCCAGCTTCAAATTCAACTGCCAGAAGCAGTGGACTATAAGAGCATTTACTTTTTGGAGTTTACTTTTTTATATACTCTGCAATAAGCAAAAGTATGGGTAATCCTAAAGAATCATCACATTTGGCCTTAAGAAGATGTGTGAATACTAAACCGTCTTTCTCATAGCCAGTGCGCCACAGCTTGGCATTATCTAGGGCAGAGTCCGCACTTTCTTTGTTTATTCCATTGTCAATCCTGTTGAATGCAGATCGATTTGAACTCGGGTCTTCCTCTCTCCCCCCTCCCCATTGAAACAGGAAAGTGTTCTGCAAGTGGTTAGGGTGGTTCAGAAGGGGGCGGGAGCCAAGCCTCTTTCTTTCTTTTCTTGAAGGGGGGGGGGAGAAGAAGAAGAAGAGTTGGTTCTTATATGCCGCTTTTCCCTACCCGAAGGAGTTTCAAAGCGGCTTACAGTCGCCTTCCCATTCCTCTCCCCACAAGAGGAGCCAAGCAGGGAGCCTCTTTCTTTTCTTGGAGGGGGGAGGGGAGAGAATCGAAGAAGGCAGAGGAGGGAGAAAAAAAATCCAAGACCGACAGAAGTTGAGAGGATTTAGGGGCTTCTCCTTTAAGGCAAGCTTGTCACACGATCAGCTTTGGCCAATCAGGGGTTCTCTAACACGGAGGAGAGCCCAAATTCAAAACAGCCTGCTTTCCTAATTTGATTCTTTAAATATTGAGCATTAAAAGCACTCTAAGATATCGCACAATAAAGGTAGGGTCACTTTGGATCAATCCTTCTTGCTGTAGAAGGAAAATTTAAATCGCCCAAAGTCAAAATGGAAATCGCATTCTGTATAGAGGGCAGGGACTGAATCAACCTGGGATTGGAATAAAAGCTCCATGCAGTTTACACCTAAGACTCCCAGCAAGGCAACTTCCTTTTATTTTAGAAGTGGACCTGTTCTATTCTGCTTAGCTTGTCCTGCCTTATGTGGGAAACTGCCATAGCCATTTCTGTAGGGATGTTTACTAGTATTGTAAAAACTATGAAAAGTGATTGGATGAGACTGCCCAGCTTTGCTGATAAGGAAACTGAAAAAAAAACATAGCTCAAAACCATCCAGTGAAGCCATAGCTAGGTGGGATTTAAATTCATGAACATGAGATGCTACATCCACCTTCCCACACTTCTAGGATAACTGCTTCTTCAATGCACCTTGAATGGCCAGAAGTGGGATATTGCATTCTTGTAGTAAAACCTAGGCAGATGTAAATGACTCTACTGGTTACCATGGGAACTGTAAAATGTGTAGCAAAGACCTACAGCTGTTTCATTAGAATGTATACGGAAAATGAAGTGGTGATAAAATTACACTGATGTGTAATAGACCTCATGAGGACTCCCCAAAGCATGCGTAAGACTCAAATTCACACAGTAAAGAGCAAGAGAATAGCTAGTTTGAGTTTATAAGACTTCAGCTAGCGTAATATTCACCAGGTTTTAGGTAATGATCATTTCTATTACTCTAACATTTTTACCGTAACCTTCCTCCAAGGAGGAAGTCAAATAAATTAGACAATATTAGGGGAATGAACTCCTTGAGAGAACCAGTATGGATGTAGCTATTGGTCCCTAAGGGCTTCTTAAAAGTGGGGGCATACTACCATCCACCTTAGGGCTAATGGAGGAAAAAATAAGGGAGGTGACTAAGCAGATAATATTGTGATACTGGGTAACTTCAACTACCCTAACACTGGCTGGGTAAAGAGATCCTTGAGTCAAAGTATAGTAATGTGATTTCTAGACATTATAAATTACTGAGCACTTTGCCATTATAATATTGGCTGTTTTATGATTGGTCCCTTTTCTAATAATTCCTAACAAAGAATTTGCCTTTTTCATTGCTGCAGCACACTGGATTGACACTTTCATTGAGCTATCTATTATGACCCCTCTCAACAAGCTCAGATCCTAGTAGCCTATACCTGAAGTTGAGATTTTTTTTGTTCCAATATCCATCATCATAGGCTTACCAATAATGACCTTCATTTGCTATATTGTCACCCACTCACCCAATTTCTGGAAATCGTCCTCAAACTCTTTGCAGTGATCCTTGGTTTTTATCATCCGGAATATTTTTATGTTATCTGCAAACATCACCACTAAGCTATTCACTTCTAGTTCCAGATCATTTATGAAGAAATTAAAACTTTCAGTGTAGAAAAGAGATGACATGATAGTGGTTCATACCACTATGCATAGGGTAAAGAAAACCTTTTCTCCCTTTTTCAAGCTACTAGAATGTAAGGGCATCTAAGGAATTGATGACCAGTAGAGTCAAGACAGACATACAGAAATACATCACACAAGTGACTCAGATATGGAATCTGCTGCTGGCCACAGCGACTAAAGGAAACCAGTATCAGGCATGGAAAGCTTCAATCTCCATGCCTGTTGTTAGACCTCAAGAGGGACTAGTTGGCCAGTGTGTGAAACAAGATGCTGGAACAGGTGGGCCACTGGTCAGATTCTTAAGGAACTTGGATGGTGCGAGTGGATGATGTTCATGGATCATTTCAATTTTGTAAGACAACTCAGGTAGACTGCCTGGAGACACGGAATTAAACATTTCTCAATAAATGGCTACAAATGTCAAAATGCAATGAATGGCATCCAATAAGGAACAAAAATCAGACTTATCAGGCTGATTAGGGATTCTTCAGTATATGGAGTTGGCCGCTGTGTGAAACAGCAGGCTGTTCTTAAAGGCCATCTGGTTTGATGTAGCAGAGCTAATTGGATAGCATTCCTAGATACTACATTTTGATTGCTGTCTGAGCTGACCAGTCATAAGAAATAATCTCTACACCACTAAGGTTATGAGAAAGACAATTATTTGTCTTGATCTCTGTTAAAAGGTCTGACATATAGCTATTTGTGCTGCTTCCTGCCCTCTGCCCTTGTAATTTATTTATTTATTATATTTATACTAGGGGCAAAGCCCGTTGTATCCAGGAATACAACAGGCGCTAGAGATTGGTGGGCATGGGGTTGAATGTGTGTGTTGTGCGGAAGGTTGTAGTGACGTGGTGACAAATGAGGGCATGGGTATGGAGATATGGGTGTCAAGAACCTGTGATTTGGAATGTTCGTTGAGTATGGGAGAGGACTGACCTTTGGGAATTGTGGCATAGTGGTTACAGATGAGCTTTTCTGAGCCATGTCTTCAGATATGTGAAGAGAAAATCAGACTGGAGACTCTTCTTAGGGGGAGATTACATGGCAACCAATTCCTCCCAGTTCTGCATCATTTCTTCTTGTGTGAATTAGGCCACAGACACCGAGATGGCCTCCTGCCCTAATACACATGGGGTAGTCACAGTACACAGGTGTCCACCCTGTTCCTTCTGTCTCCATTTTTTCACTGTTGATAAAATGTTAGAAGAACTGGATTTTTGTACCCTGTTGTTTACTACCCAAAAGAGTCTCGAAGCGGTTTACAAAGACCTTTTCCCTTAGTCTCCTTACAATAGACAACCTGTGAGGGCTGTGAGGGGTCTGAGAGAACTGGGAATGGGCTTCAATGACCCAGCAGGCCACAGGTGTCTCAAAGCAGTTTCCAATTGTCTTCCCTTCCTCTCCCCATAGCAGACTCACTGTGAGGGAGGTGGGGTAAAGAGCCTCGCATGGAAGGTGGAAACCCTAAGAGGAAATCTCTCCGTGCACAGCCATATCGACTTTAGTAAGGTTTTTTATACTGTTTTTTTATTTGCAAGGCCAAGGTTGAAAGAAGTTATTTCAGTTCCCATGTCTCCCCAGCCATTTACTTGTTCACTATGTACAGTGTCAGGCTGTAAATATTCTTTATTTAGATCTTTCTGCACTTTCCAGACTCACAGGGCTGATGCTGATCTGTCTGTCTGCGCCCCAAAATACAAACAGTTGCTGGTAAGGGCTGGCCATAGCACACAGGCCAGGAGGGACACACAGTATCTAGAGTGTAATGATCAGCTCTGCAGGCAAAAATGGGTCCTTTGAAGGCTGGACTCTGAGGCATTGTACAATTTTGAAGTCCCATCTCCAAACCACCAGGAATATTTCCAACCCAGGGGTAGTCAAACTTCAGGTGAGGCCTGGAGAGCTCCTGAAATCGCAGCTCATCTGCAGAGTATAAAGATCAGCTCCCCAGGCAGAAAGGGCTACTTTGGACAGGGTTATGGTGAAGAAACATATAAGGCCTCCCACACAGGTTGTTGTTGAATTGAAAGACTTGAGGCCTACTTCACAGGGTTGTTGTACAGATGAAACAGGAGATAAAAGAACCTCTGCAACAGCATCCAGTTTCGTCTGCAGAATAACGTTGTGTAGTAAGCCTGCAGAGAATTGTGAAGAAGAAATACACATGTGTCTAACCCCCGGCCAGAGCAGTAAATGAGAAGGGGGCATTTCTGGGGCTTTCCTGTCAGGCAGCTGTTTGGCAGAAGGGGAAAGCTCCCCACCCTCAAAAGGAATGCCCACACCCATGCCCTCAGGCTCCCCTGCGTTACTCTTGGATATACCTCCCTCCCTTCAGTTAGGGGCTGTCAGAGGCTCCTTCCCAGCAGGCCTGAAGGGAGGGGGGAGGGAGCACACTCACCAGCCTCCTGCCAGTCAGGGTTCTGAGGCCATTCACCGTTGGACATGACAGTTAGAGCAGCCTTGGGGCGAAAAGGGCTGACACAGCCAGTCCAAGCCTCTGTTCTCATCCCCGTTGGCAGCCCTACTAACCTCCTCTCCCTGTGGTGGTTAGGAGCATACTGGCTAGAACTGGGTTGCCATGGCCTGAGGGCCCAATCGCACCCGAGGCCTACAGGCAGGCAGAGCACCAAGGCTCCTGAGGCCTACCTGTGCTCGGCGAAGTCTAGTGGCCAAATGGTGGCCAGCATGCTCCGCAGGCCTCTGTAGAGTGGGCCTTAGTCTGGGTGGCCAATCAGGAGCCTGCAGGTTTTCTGCAGCCTCTTTCTGATAGGTTTTTGATAGCCAGAACAGTCTCCTCCCAGGGGGCAGTTTCAGAAATATTAAGGGGAGGAAAAAGTGTTGATACCACCCTCCCCTGAGGCTCAGGGCACTTTACATAAAAAAGGGAAACAATACAGGTAACTCAGTAATTATAAACAATAACAGTACAGTGATAACAATAGAATAGTATAATAGAACAGTAGAACGAATGTGAGAACGTTAATACAACTATAACATATGGACAGCCCTGTGGGTTGTATGAATTGGTGGTGGTTTTCATGGGAAGAAGGCTCAGGGGCCAATGGAAGGTGATTAGTCGACCTTAACAAAATGACTGGCAGTGGAGCTCCCTTTTGCTGGCCCTGCGGAACTGTTCAACTATGATAGTGATCAGTGTACTCTTTTGCCATGTGTAGAAACCAAAATTTAGTTTATAATTGCTCAGCTGATGATAACAGCTACTGTGGGCCCAGGAAAGAAGAAGAGGAAGAGTTGATTCTTATATGCCACTTTTCTCTACCCGAAGGAGGCTCAAAGCGGCTTACATTCGCCTTCCCTTTCTTCTCCCCACAACAGACACCCTGTGGGGTTGGTGAGGCTGAGAGAACCCTGATATCACTGCTCAGTCAGAACAGCTTTGTCAGTGTTCTGGCAAGCCCAAGGTCACCCAGCTGGCTGCATGTGGGGGAGCAGGGAATCAAACCCGATTTACCAGATTAGAAGTCAGCACTCCTAAGCACTACGCCAAGCAGGCAGCAGCTGCAGACAAGGTCCTCATGTTTTCCCCTGCCCTGGCTCTTTTGCTCCCTTCACTCTTGCACATTTGCATCTTTAACATTAACTGGGTTGTCACTTAGGTGCAAGAGGATGGGCTGTTTTGGATGGAAAGGCTATAATTTCAGATCTAAGAGCTATTAAAGAATTCATGAAAGTTGTTTGGGTTTTGCTTTCCTCTTTTTCTCCCTGCTTGATGCTGTAAATGGTTTAGTGCTTTTGAATTATTACTCAGGCCCTTCTCGTTTGGCTTCATTTTGACCTTCAGCAATTCATTTGCAGCGGTTTATCTAATAGCCTTATAAAGAATGGGAGCAGTGACACTGACTAGGTTCTTTGATAAGAAGGTTGGAACTCTGCTGCATATGATTTTAATGTTGCTTTATGAAATCTCCGCTATAGTATCATTATAATTTTTCATACTTTGGGCCCTGCCTTTTGCCACTTCTGCACTATTTCCCCCATTCTTATAAAAATACATTTCTCAGCCAGAGGTAATGTAATGACCAGGAGTTGACCCCCATTTTTATGTTTCTCCTACTGTGAGGAGAAATTGAAGATGAAATGTATAGAGAGCTAATAGCTTTGTGGCCTTAGTCAATCCAGCAAATATAAAGAAGCCAGCCATGGGACATAGTTAAATATTAAAACTGTATTATGTGCTCAAAACAATTTCTGATGCAACTCCCCAGCATGCTTTTAACCATCTAAGAAGTTATTGCATTATGTGGCATTAATTGGAAAGTTCCCATCTTTTACTATTATTATTATTACTGAATGAAAACTTTCCCCCGATGGCATTTTTGGTGAAGCTAGCCAGTCATAAAGAAGTAAACCTCAAAGTGCCTTTTCCTCATTAACTTACACATTCATTCAGCCTGAAAATATTTTAGTGCATTGGATTGTGAGTTCTCTTTCTGTTCAGCTCCTAGCACACAACTGGCACTAGCTTATAAAATAATAGCATTTGGACAAAAGGTGGATTAATTTGATCAAAGTGCCAAAAGACTGGATTTTTCCATATGGAAAGCAGTGTATTTAAAAGAGTACTTGAAGTATGCTAACTTGTACCACTGTATTTCAAATTGCTTCCTCTTGTTATGTTCCATCATGGAGAAATAACCCAGCACTAACTGCATGAATTGACCTACTGATTTTCTCTAGAACCAAATTTATCTAGGGACTTCCTAGCAATGAACGGAGTTATTCAGTCTTTCCATATCTAACCCATAGCACTTGGTTGTTTCTCACTCCTGTCTACTGGAAGCAGAAAAGGTTTCACATATACCAGTTATTCTTTGGACCTTTCCCCTCTGGCATCCCATGGATGGGCTTTGCACTGACTACATCAAAGGCACCATTAAAGATTAGGTATTCAAAATGGATCTCTCAATGAAGCTTTTACCACCCTCACTGGTGGTTCTAAGAAAGATCTCTAATGATTATTTTTGATTTGCTGCATAGAGTTTTAAAAATATTTTTAAAAATTTATTTCATTTATGAACAGAAAAAGAAAAGAGTAGAAGCACGTAAAACATTAATTTCACCATGATACAGTGTGCAATATTGCATATCAAAGACCAACTTATTTATGCAGTCCATGTAGAAATGCCAATAGTCTTGAAATTCCCCAACAGGTCTTGTATTTACCAGGGCAGTGAGTTTGGCAAATTTTACACAATCCTCCAGTTTTACCCAGCCGATCAGTCATAGTGGGTAAGTTCTGGGTTTTCAAGCATTAAGCAACCAATAATCTCGCAACTGTTGTAGTGTGGAAAAAAAGCTTTCACCTGTATTCCTTCTGGGAGCACACTCAATAACATATAGTCAGAATACGTTGGAAATGTACAGTTCAGAATTTCTTCTAATAACTTATGAGCATAAATCCAAAATTTTAATTTTTCACAGTCACCACCACAGATGGTAAAAAGAGCCAGTTGCTTCATTGCATCTCCAGCATTTGCCATCATGTTAGTTTGACATGCTACTGATTCCTTTTGGGGTTATATACATCTATAAAACATTTTATACCAATTTTGTCTCGGGGTTTGGCACTTTGTCAATTCAATGTTTTTGCCCCATTACTGTTCCCATTTATCCAACATTACACTGCAATTTAGATTTTGCATGACGCATAGAGTTATTGATAAAGAAGGGGTCTGGGCCTTGTGACTGGGCTGCAGAGCTCTACTGAAGACTCGGGAGTTTCTTTACATGCTATATTTTCAATTCAAGACTGGACTCAGTGGAGGATTCTGTATATCAGTGGTCCCCAACCTTTTTGCAGTTGAGGACCACCTCCGGGGGTGGAGGAGAGGCGGCGGCCCAGGCGCTGCGCATGCGCGGTAGCTGCGTGCAAACGTGCATGCGCAGTTGCTGTGCAAGCACGTTTGCGCCAGCAGGGGGTGCTAATGCGTGTTATCTGCATACCACCCCAACATTATTATGGCTAAAGGTTGGTTTATAGCTTTCTTGGTGCTGGTTTGATCTTACAATAGATTGTCAGTTATTTCCCCTGATGGGAAATGGTCATTCAGTTTACCCCCCATAAATAATTTTTAAAAACCCTTATTTGTCTTTTCATGGCTGTAACTCTTGTACATTGTGACATTATTCTGTATTTCTAGAATAGCTTGTTCTGTTTTAGACCTAAGACATATTCCTTTAGTTAATAAAATGTCAGGCAAACTAACCTCTCCCAACCGTTAGATTGGCAACTGCCCTTCCTAATACCAGTGAAACGATCGCTGCTATTATGACTCTTTTATGATCATGCTAATGAAGTTCACAGTTTATGCTTCTTGTCTGATTAATAATGCCAGAGAATTAACCAAGCAAAGATAATTCATTAGGCTGAGCACAGTTCTTGGCAACTGTATTGTTTTCCTTTTCATTAGTTCTAGAAAAATAATACAAGGAATCTTTCTATCCATGTGTAGCTGTATAATGCCAATGGAAAGTTTTAAAGATGTACTTAAAAGGATTACCCACTACTATATAATCATACAATGAAAACACAAAATACTCTAGATAGGCTGACAAAATAGGTGTAGATTTAAAAGAATAAATAATTAGAACTTCAGCAAATAACAGAAATATTAATTCGTATATCTTTATTATAGTATTTTGTGGTGCAAATTACAAAAGATTTCCATAAGTGAAGTTTTTTTTTAACATTGCTGATTTATTCTGTAAAATATAGGTAACATTTATACTGCAATTAATGGAGGCTGGCTCATTTTGTCTGGTACGATGTACAGACTGCATCAGATGGATAAGAGATCAGGACTGAAAAGAGCAATGAAGATCTGGGCAATGAATCTTCAGTGCAGGATCATTCTTTGAAATTCATTGACGTCAATGGTCTTAAAAAAATGTAACTCTGCTTAGGATTAGATTTTTGATAGAAAGAGTAAAAATAGAAAAGGTTTTGGCCAGAAATGGTACTGTCTGCTTAAGCCCCCTCCCAAACCTAGAACCAGTCCTGAAGAGGATCCAAAGGTTTCCAAGTAATTTCTGTGAAAGGTTCTAAGCTGTTTCTGAGACCCTGGAAGACCACTGCAACAAGACTACACATGGGACTGGACTAAGTTTACCAGATTTCCGGGGCCACAAGGTGGGATGTGCTGCTGCTGCCGCAGCAGCGGAAGCAGCATGCAGGCCCTCCCCCTCCCCCTTCTTCCCCAACTGGCCTCAGAAGGGCGGGGACAGGGTGACGGTGGCGGAGGCGGCAGGCAGCAGGCGGCAGTCAGGCCCTCCCCCCCCTGACTGGCCTCAGAGGGGCGGTGGCCCAGGAAGAGCTGCCTGAGCAGGTGGCAGCAGAGCTGGCCAGGAAGCCCTGCCCTGCAGCCCAGGTGCCTGCGTGGGGGCCTCCTAAGTCTGGGCTGCCTGCTGAGTGCGCGGCAAAATAATAATAATAATAATAAAAAATAAGAATAATTTTTTTAAAATTGGAGAATGCTGTGGGACAATTAGAAAATGCCCCTGGACACAGGGCAAATACCCAAAATGCGGGACTGTCCGGCCAAAGGTGGAACATCTGGCCACCTTAGTCTGGACTGGACTAGGGTTGTTAGTTCTGGGTTGGAAAATACAATGAGAAATGAGCAAGAGATAAAGCCAATGGGTGAGGTGGCTGAAGTACAGATATTAGTGCAAATATATCACTAACATCAAAACTACCTATCAAAGCCATCTCTAGGCTGCAATCTCATTCTAAGAAACTTGAGCAATATAATATCTGTAGGGTCAATGCTGCCACTGTTGCCCAATTTAATTTTAGCTTAAATCATAGGTTGCTATCTTCAATGAGGTATACCATCTGTCTGCCCTTCATTGCTCCTTAAAAAGAGTGATGAGAAGGTGGGAGGACTGCTTTAGGAGATAATAAACTGGTCCCTGACTATGGGGACCTTCCTAGATGATCTGCAGGAAGCGGTGGATTGCCCTCTGTTGAAGGAGTCATCACTGGACCCACGCAACCTGGCCAGCTACTGCCCCATGTTGCATCTCATGTTCCTGCAGAAGGGGGTTGAGCAAGCAGCTGTGGACCATACCTAGAGGAAGCATACCTAGAGGAAGCATCGGTCCTTGACCCATTCCAATCTGGTTTCTATCCTGGCCATGGTGTAGAGATGACTCTCAGCACACTGATGGATGATTTCTGGAGATAACTGGCACGAGGTGGGTCAGTGCTGCTTGTATTATTCAATCTTATAGTAGTGTTTGATGTGGTAGACCATCAGTGGGTTACCTCCCTTCCCCACTATGGAGGATACAGGGCATCAATTGGTTCTCTCCCTGACAGTATTCAAGATCTTCCTGTGTCCTCTCACCTGGCTGATCTCGAGTTATGGGCATGGTTTCCACAAATATGCAGATGACACCCAGATCTGTCTCATGACGGACAAACAACCAGATGCCCTCTGGACTCATTGACCAGATGTTTTGAGGCTGTGGCTGGGTGGCTCAAGGGTAATTGTGTGAAGTGGAACCTTTTGAAGGTCTTGTGGTTGGGGAGGAAAGGTCCAGAAAAGGAAGCACTTCTTTTACATCTGGATGGCACGCAATTAATAACTGCACATATAGGCAGGAATATGGGCACAATCTTTGATGCTTTCTTGTCTATAGAGGCTCAAGTCAGAAAAGTAGCAAAGCTGGCATTTTTCTATCTTCACCAAGCTAAGCTCCTAGTGCCTAACTGGGCCTGGAGCACCAAGCCATGGTGATCCATGCAACAGTCACCTTTAGACTAGACTATTGTAACTTGCTGCTGCCCAAGTCCTCACTAAGACACCATGAAGGACGCATGTAAGACCAGTCCTGCAGAAGCTTCATTGACTTCCAGTTGAATTCTGAATTTGGTTCAAGATTTTAGGACTAACTTTTAAGACCATTTTCAGTCTGAGACGTGTGTATCTAAGGGAGTCTGTATAAGTCCCCTGGAGAAAGTTGTGGTCAGTGACGGTCAATTGTCTAGTTGTCCCCGGCCCCAATGAAATTTAGCTGGCTTCGACCAGGATCAGGGCCTGGTGAAATGACCTCCTAGAGAACATCAAGGCCCATATAGAGCTAGCACAGTTCTGCAGGGCCTGCAAGATGGAACACTTGTGCTAGGCATATGGTTGAGGTCAGAACACCTGGAAGATCAGAGAATTTTACACCTGAATGATTCTGGGTGGCACAAAAGAAGAGCTGTTTTTGTACCCCACTTTTTACTACCCAAAGGAGTCTCAAAGCAGCTTACAATTGCCTACAACAGACTCTCCACAACAGTCATCCTGTGAGGTAGCTGAGGCTGAGAGAGGCCTGGGAGAACTGTGACTGGCCCAATGTCACCCAGCTGGCTGCATGTGGAGGAAGACTAGGGAATCCAACTTGGTTCTCCAGATTAAAAGCTGTCATTTTTAACCAATACACCAAGCTGGCTACAGTGAGTTGGGTTCCCAAACGGTGTCCAATTCAGGAGCTGGCCAGACTCAGACTTATTTAGGTGTTTTCCACTTAGGGATAGGGTTGTATGATTTCTCTGTTGCTGCTGTGGTTGCTACCTATACAACTGGGTTTCCACATGACTGTTTCCCCGTAGTTTTTCTAGCTTAGTCCTCCAGCAACTGCCGCCTAACCCACAGCCACCAGGGCTTTTCCAGGCTTATAATGTTTTAACTATGTATCAGGTTCTCTGGATATTCAACTTTCATTAATGTTAAACTTCTAGTACCTTTTGCTGTGAAGATAAGCCTTTCCTTATGCCACTGCAATACAATGGATGGGGACTTACTTAAAAAAAGAAGAATTAAAGCTGGAAATCCAGAGCACCTAATATACTGCCCCATGTATAACTTTATAATGACATAATAATATCCAATTGTCATTAAAAAGCTCCCCAAGACCGTTTATGCACTGGAGGTTTCATGCCAGGCTGCAGGCTGGAGTTTTAGTCGTGGCAGGTTGCCCCACCTGTTCCTGCACCCACATGGGGGAGCATTTGGCCTGGTGCACCACATCTGCCCTCGATTTGTGCTCCTGCGTGGGAGCTGGGGACTTACTTTGAGCCAGTTTGGTGTAGTAGTTAGGAGTGCGGACTTCTAATCTGGCATGCCGGGTTCGATTTTGCGCTCCCCCACATGCAACTGGGTTGACCTTGGGCTCGCCACGGCACTGATAAAACTGTTCTGACCGAGCAGTGAGATCAGGGCTCTCTCAGCCTCACCCACCCCACAGAGTGTCTGTTGTGGGGAGAGGAATGGGAAGGCGACTGTAAGCCGCTTTGAGCCTCCTTCAGGTAGGGAAAAGCGGCATATAAGAACCAACTCTTCTTCTTCTTACTTCAGATTGCAGAGGCACGACGATGGGTCTTGGGGACTTACTTATTACTCATATTACTCTTGTGATTAACTTGTCAGTGAAGTTCCCAGTGCATAATCAGTCCAAGTGGTGCTGGGAGGTGGAGATGGCTGCCACAGGGTCAAGGGCAGAGCAAATGGCTGCCATGTGGGTGGAACTGGGAAAGTGCAAAAACTTTCCCACTCACATGGCAACCCTCCAGACTTTGCAGTATTCTTTCCCAAAACTTTGCAGCAAAGTAGTTTTATGGACATCAGAGAAAAGCTGAAGAAACCCCATGACATACAAAACGACATACACCATAAACTTTTTACTACTTTTCCTGTTTGCCTTTCCTATTACATAAGTGGGATTATGCAGCACTTGGGGTTGGCAAAACCTAAAACTTCCAGGGCTTCTTGCCAAATCAAGTTAATCCTTGCTAGCATTCTTGCAGATGCCATGTCAGGGAGTCTCTAGGCAAACAGTATTAGTGAACTGCATTGAATGGTCATCTGCCCATTCAGAAGGATCATCAATATATCTAATTCTCAGCAGGGCCCCATCTCTGGCCATGGACAGACAAAACAGATATTTCTACAACCTGAGAAAAGTTCCAGGTTTGCAGAAATAGACAGAAGAAACAACGGAGAAAAGAAAAACGAGATTCCCCCCTCCCCTGCAATTCCTTGTGGGTTTGACACTTATGATTATATACTTCTTGCTTCTGCAAAAACTCATTTTTCTTACATTTCTTACAGAATGGGATGCCGGAGACCATGTGTGCTACCTTATTCTTAACTTTTCTCAGTCCTCTTAAAAACAGCTTTTCATTAGTATAGACTACCAGAAAGAATCACCACCAAGCATTCTGTGAACTCTCTGACCCTGATAATCAATAGGATTTATTTATGTAAAGCTCTAATATGAAATCTATTAGAGTTAATAAGGGAGCTCTTGACCTGTCTCATGTCCAGGGTCAGGAGAAGTTTATAGACACCTTTGTCTAACATTCCTATCATACCGAGCAGCCCAAGAATTTCTTAGTCATTTTCCATAGCCTGGATTTGCTATAAAATTTAGGAGAATGTTTCTTACACTTGTATATGGTCTTTTGGGTATCAGTTACAACTTCTGCTGAAATACTTGAGTATAAATGGATGTACATTGTGATTTGTGACTGCTGAAATTAGTGTGTTTTATGTGGTTGAGTTTCCCCCCATTCATATCTTAACTTTCATTTGCTGTTCAGTTTGTTGAATACAATCCGACACAATTTCGTGAACAATCTGACACAAGTATTCAAGCAGATAAACAGCTCTTGGTGAATGTATGGTACAGTTATTTTCAGGGGCAGGGGGCATTTTTAGCATGGAAAGTAGATGCTTGAATGCTATAATCAATGCAATTCTCAAAAGTTCCTTTGGAAACCTGTTTCTGGTTTCTGTCCTTACCCTTCCATGCACAAAAGGCTAAGTCCCATTTTACACCTACTATAGAGATTTTGCAAAAAAATAAAATAAAAATTCCATAGTGATACCCAACTGACCATAATATTTAGATGTACTTCTTGTATAGATACACTATGCTTGCCATCCATATTCCTTGTAGTTGGTAGAGAAAGCATTAGTATCAAAACCTGATGGCTCAAACTTCATGTGGTGATTCTCTTTCGTTATTGTGGACAAGAAGGTGTCATTTGTTATGGGAAGGCTATTTTGGATACCGGAATGTCTTCTCTGGCATTTATGTCAGCAGTGTTGGTCACAAAATGTTGATCGCAATAGTATGTGCATGTTGGTGTTAGCTCAAAGCATGTGCTAAGTATTAACATCAATTTCCCTACCTTGCTATGTTATAGATGATGTGGTATATTTATTTTGATTTATTTATATTCAAATTTTTAGACCGCCACTCCTGGAGTCAGCAGGCTTGTGGTAGTTTACATAAAATCTAAAATCCCATAAAACAGTAAAAAATACCCACACAACCCCCAAAGATGGCGGTTAAACTACAATAACAGACTAGCCCACTATACTCCCACCGCAGCCCGACTCCCATATCCAATGGTCGCCAGTCCTCCAGGGGGCAACTTCAAGGTATGTCCCCGCAGGCTTTTACAGGCCTGCACAGGGAGGGAGCACTACATCCTTAACATTCCAGTTTTAGGGTACTTCATCCCTTCATGGACTCCTTGGCATGAAGCATTATGGCATTCATTGTAATGACTAAACAGTCTCTAGTTTCTGTGGTATAATCGATTGTTCATATTACTCTTGTGATTAACTTGTCAGTCTTCCAGAAAACCTGGGACATGTGTAGATAGTGGTAAACAGGTCTCGATCTCTCAAAGCAAAAACAACGAAGCCTGTCTGGACTTTGTGACATTTTTTAAACTTTTAGTTATGTCACAGAGAACAAATAGACAGGGAATAAGGGTGCGCTTGTCTGGACTCTAGAGATAAAAAATCATTTCAAAGGAAAAGGAGGATTCACTTGTTTGTTTTCTGAAGGGCCAAGTATATATTAGATATAAAAGGACTCTTGTTTTTGTGAATTTGAGCTCCCAATACTGCTGAGAGACCTAGTTTACTGGAAAGAGAGCAACTTCCCTAACTAGGTTTCTAGGCTTCTTGTTATTCACTGGTAGGTTTTTTTTTAGCATCCTGGCCTTTGTGGATGAGACAGCAAAAGTGCATTCACATGCTAATGAGACAATGAAGTGTTGAGGAAAAGGCGTCACTGCTGTTGAGCAAAACATGTCACTGGGTTAATAAATTCAAGGAGCCCATCAGAGTCAGAAAGAGGAAGTGAAAATCTGTAATGTTCTTTTCACTTTAGTGTTCTGTGACCTTGTGGCAACTCAGCCAATGGTTTGAGACGGCTTGTAGACTGGCATTTTTTGACTGACTACCCAAATATTGAATGGCATATTTCTAAGAATCCCAAAGTAGGACCTGCATATGAGATTAGTTTTCAAATATTTCAGCAACTCTCTTGACAACTTGCTACTGTGTGTTTGTATTAGGCATTGTGTGCTTCTATAATCTCTAGACAGGCTATACTGATTAAATTAAAATGAATACAAAATGCTGATGACATCTCATTAGATGCCACATGTGTTTCCAGTTGTTGTTTTATGAATGCTGAAGGAATGAAATTAAAGATATGCCATAAGAAAATTTGAAATATTTAAGTGCTTTGTTATTCTCTTAAGGCAATATATAGCTCTTATTAGTGTAATAGAAATCTTCATGTATGACCTAGGTCCCTTATGTATTAGCATCAGTAAAATGCTGCAGTTACTATATGGCCATTATATTTACTTGAAAATTCAAAACCTGATGCAGCTTGCATCAGTGAAAACAAATTTGACATTCTTTGGTGTTATGAATAGCAGACTTTGGATTCAGGCATGAAGGAAGAGGAGTAGCAAATATGAGACAGAGAATTCCTTTAGATCTGCGAAAGGGCTAATGCATTAACACCATCAGAGAATGAGTCCAGGGTAGTGGAGGTGTTGATGTGTCTGCCCTTCCACTCCCCCAGAATGGGAGACTGGCACAGCGACTGTGTATTCTCCTTTTCTCATGGCTTTTAAGGGAGAAACTATGGTGCCAACTTTTATTTCTTTGGACATATTTCTTGCCGACTTTCACCACATGTGCTAAAAACACATGACTAACTTTGACATGTCTGTTTTTGTCTAAAAAAGATGTGTTTAATGGTCAGGAATCATTTGATATAATGGGAAGATGCAGCGGAAAGGAAGTTGCAGAAACTGTGGACCTACTTTGTCCTACTGGAAATGCCGTCCATGCTTGCAAAGTGTGAAGAGGGTTGATTTTTTTGTTATTGTTAAGTGGATACAGTAATATCAATGTACACATGATGCCTTACAGGTGTCCAGAAGCAAAACAGGTCTCTGTTAAGGTACCTTGGCATAGCCTGGCATAGCCCTACCAACTAGTTGAAGGTGGAGGAGCAGGGACTTCTGTTTGGAGGAGGAAATTGGTATCCTCAGAGCACTAACATAATTTCAGTCGTAACCCGGAAGTGACATCATTGTACTGGGGGTGATTTCTGTAGAGTTTTGGCCATATACTACGGTCATTTGACTAGACAATGTCACTTCTGGTTTGCATCATCTGGGGACATGGATCACCTCCCATTTGTCCACTAATGCTGGTCTCCCAGTATCTATACTCTCAAGCAAGTACCTTCAGAATATGACATGTGAAATAAACTACTCAAATGCCTTTAAGGGTTTGATGGATGAAGCAGGCATAATAGCTGTGCAAATTTTCATTGTAACCCAATATACAAAAGAAGGAAGTATGCACTCCCTCTAGCAATCATGTATATCAAAATAAGAGAAGTTTATCTGGCTGTTGTCATTATTATTATTATAGTACTTGTACTCCAACTTCTATTTTTATTCCTCTGTTGAAAGGAACAACTGATGGAAATTACAGATGCCATGAATTATTTCTTGTCTGAAAATCACATTAACAAGATTTGAAAACAAAACAAATCTTTAATTTTTAGAGTTTTATGTATCAGCAAACAGGTTTTTAAAGATTCGTATTGCAGGTAATAATTAAAGCATGTCATTTTATGACTTGCTTTTTAAAATATAAAACATTATGCTAATCATGCTGTATTTCATTTTTCAATAAAAGGTCAACAGTGCAGTGTTTGTTCAGAATATGCAATTTAAACTTCATGTCTGTCATTAGAGATAATCTGGGCTCGCTGTATCAAGTGGGGTTGTCATAGTAACTAGACCTGAGATCTCTGTTTACAGCCTTTGGAGAATAAACATTTTGCCTTTCTTTTTCTTAAAAAAAGCCTCCCTCAAACAATTAAATAAGGTTTGAAAACAAAACCATAATAGCCCTGAAAAAGAGAGACGTCATTAATCAAAAATCAATATACGTGATGCGGTTGGTACAAGTTGAAGCATTCATGTGATTGACTGACAGTTACAGTGAAATATTTCCCCTGGGATGGAGGAAGTAACTGATAATGTATCACAATGCCTGGAAGCGGAATTCATTTAGCTTTGCTAATGGGTTTTGTTCTCGCTATTATAACATTGAAGAATATTTGCTTAAATTTCATTTAATGCCAGCTAAAAGCTTTTCAGAATGTTTAAAACATTGGGTATTCTTAATTCCACAAAAGGCTTTTACTCTTGTTTTGAGTGAGCCAAACATCCCTCTGCCTTCCTTCTGAAGACCATTCAAAGAACTTTTGGATTTAGGTAGCTTTGCACATTTCTTACGAGTGTGTATGTTGTTGCTTTTACTTCTTCCATCTCACCAGTCATACAGGCATACATTCAAGATGGTAATCTCTGGGCATTAGCAGCAATGTGCATTGATGCATGTGTAAGATTGCTCTTCAGCTTTATGTTGGCTGATTTCTAAAATTCTAGGACACCGGACAGTATGTCTGTATGCATGAGTTGTTCCTCTCAGAAGTGAAGATTTTCTCCTTAAAAGGATATAGTGCTTCTCTGAATGTGCAGAGTGATGATTTCAAAGTTCTTCTTTGGGGAAGGTATCTGAGTAGACATTGGTGTCTGGATCCTGAAGCTATGGCAGCTTGCAATGAAAGCTGAATAGTATCTAGGTGTATTTGTTAAGTTTCTTTGAACCAATTCACACATCATCCTAACCCGCCAGCGGCGACTAAATAAAGCCCTGAAAGGCCCTGCTGCTGGTAAGTTGCTGCAGCCACTTTCTACCTTCCACTTCCTGCAGGCAATAGAGGAAAGCCAGCTGCTTCCCTTGCAGGCCTCAGACTCTGGGAGATGGGGGGGGGACAAGAAGATGACAGCTCATCCCCCTCAATGGCCTGCCCAGCCTTTGGAGGACGGTGGGGGCAGGAATGTAGCAGCCCATCCCTCCATGGCCCCCTGGCTTGGGTTTGGAAGATGTGAGGTTTGATGGATAGCTGGAGACAGTGGTGACATGTTTAGACAGTATTGTTTGGGGGTGGGTGGAGGAGGGACAGCTGTTTTCTCCAGGAGAACAGATGTCCCCCCTCTCTCTCTTCACTCATGAGAAGAGAGGGAGTTCCACTTAGGTTCTAAGTTTGTCTCCTAAACTGACATGTTCCATATACTCAGGGTTGGGTGACTTGGCTGCTGAAGTGGCTGTTCCCGCCCATAGCAGCCAGTGCCGTGGCACGGGTGGTGGTGGTGGGGAGACATGGGTGCCGGTGCACTGGTTGATGCACACACACAGGTGAAGAGCTCCGCACCTGCGTGTGTGCACCCACTGCCACCCGTGCCTCCTCCCCCCACCTGCCCTGCGGCTCTGGCTGCTATGGGCAGGAGCAGCCACTTTGGCAGCCAAATCGCCCAAACACAGCACTAGAGGCAAAGCCCATTGTGCCCAAGAATACAACAGGTGCTAGAATATACACCTGCACGGAGATCTTACTGGGTTCTAGCCCTCCCCACTGCTCCTCATTCAATCCTGGGTTGGGAAGGCTGCAGAGAAGGTTGGCTGCCACCTTCTTGTCACTGCCCCCACATCTTCCGAAGGCTGGGCCAGGGACAGAAGACTGCAGGGTTGCCTCCTTCCCACCCATTTCTCAAAAGCCAGGCTGGGTGGGGAAGGCCATCGGGTGAGGGCTGCTACATTCCCATCTCCCAGAGGGCAGGCCAGGCAGTGAAGACTCTGTGTGTGTGGGGGGGGGCTGCATCCTCTCCACCCACCCAACATATCTGAAAGCCTGGGCTAGGCAGAAAAGACTGTGTGGGGGTGGCCTCTTTCCCCCCCCCATCTTCTGAAACCCAAGCTTGGTGGGGAAGACCCATGGGGGTATGGGCTTCCTCTTTCCTACCCTATATCTCACAAAGGCCAGGCTGCTTAGGGAAGAGCTTCCTTCTTCCTACCCCCATCTCCCAAAGGACAGGCCAGGAAGGGAAGGCTGGGGGGTGGACTGTCTCCTTCCTGCCCTCTCATATCTCCCAAGGACCAGGCTTGGTGGGGAAGGCTGCTGGATCCTCCCCAAGAACCTCTGAGGAGAGGCAAGGTGGGGAAAAGAAAAGAGCACTCCGATGGCCAGCTGCAGGACCATTGGGAGGTGTTTTGAGCCCAGGTCCTGTTAGGGAGGACTCCTTAGAAGAAAAGCCTTGCCAGGAGCTCCCAGCTTCACCCAAGCCTCAGCTGGATGAGAGCTTAGCCCAGCCAGATGTTCATCAGCTTTGACCATGAGGAGGGAATGGAGCTGCAGACAAACCTGATCTTAGATTCCAAAGTTGTTGCAGGAGCTCCTCATTTCTCTACACAGCCTCCAGCTGCAGCTCTCTGCCTTGTCAACCCACCTGGTTCATCAGAGCCAAATAAGCAATGTCAGCTATGTGCTGGAAGGCAGCTCCAGTCTAAAAGGCACCACACCATGTTAGCAAGACAGCATCTCTTCTACCTGGCAAGCAGTAGGGAGAGAAAGAAGAGGCCAGATAAACCCCACGATTGGCCCTCATTGGATGAGTACTCTGTCCCTATTGGTAGCACACCCACAGGGAGGG
Organism: Paroedura picta; assembly: GCF_049243985.1. NCBI lineage: Eukaryota > Metazoa > Chordata > Lepidosauria > Squamata > Gekkonidae > Paroedura > Paroedura picta. Next base: position 56,494,868 of record NC_135376.1, on the reverse strand, counting down.
CCAATCAGGTAGGGAGTGCCAATTAGAACTGATTGACCCTGATTTGCAGGTTGCAATTTGACTTATTTGGCCCTCATTGGGAGATTTCAATTTGACTTGATTGGCCCTCATTGGCAGAGTGCAATTTGAACTTATTGGCCCTCATTGGCACTCTTTCCCTATTGGCAGCACATGTGGGGCAGTCAAGTAGGGAGTGAATTGGCTGCATGCAACTTCAACGTTATAATGTTTAGTGATTGTGACAGCGATAGGTTGTGGGTAGTTAGGACTCTAGCCATTGTTAAGTCTCAGTTGTTCCTTGGCTTGCTTGTGTTTGCCTTAAAGAAGCTTTTGAAGACATCCAGCCTGCTGTGTCTCCCTGGCCTTAGGGAACACCTTTTACTCACTTCTACAGTGGGAGTACTTTCTGGAGGAGCTAAACACCACTGAGTCCACCCTCCAAAGCATCCATTTTCTCCAGAGGAACAGATTTCTGTGGTTCTGGAGGATCCCCTAGATCTCACCTAGAGGCTGGCATCCTTCTGCTAAGGTAACGGTTCTAATTTTCTGAAGTGAATAAAGTTCTAGGTTCCCTGTTGCTAAAATAACTCTGTGCACTAATGTTGCCTGCCAAGTCTGAAAAGCATTACATCTATGCTGTCTGAATAATTGAGAAGAACATCACTACAGAAGAATATGAACATGCTCTGTTAATGGATTTGCACTGTACAACCTCAGTTGGGAGTTCCCTGCTTTTGGGGAGTGTATATACAATACAGCGAAAATTACTGGTTGGCTTTCTACATGCAATTTAGCTTCATTTCCCTAAAGGAGAAAATCTTCCTAGACCCGATCTGTCCGTTCAATAGCACAGATCTGCCTTCTAATTGTGGACTGTTTGTGGTGCTACATTTTGCTACATTTACAACACAGAAGAAGCTTTGCAGTCAGGAGCTGGGCCTGTTAAATGACTGTTTAGTCAACTTTTGAAACTGGTCTGAATAATCCATTGTTACCAGTATTAAGGAAAAACGTTTACTAGTTAGAAGTTATTAAAAAAAAAGTTTTCTTGGTATGGGTAAAAATGGGTTATAGATAGTTGCCGAGGCAGAAAAATGAAACAAATTTAAATCTAATTTATATACATTTATATTATGTCTTTCTCGTAAATAGGGGTCTAAAATGTCTTACATCACCTTCCTTCCCTTTGTTTTATCCTCACAAACTTGTGAAGGAAGTTAGGTTGAGAATTCATGACTCGCTTAAGGTCACCAAGCAAGAGAAGAGTGGAGATTCAAACTAGGGTCTCCCAGACCTTATATCACCCTGGTTCTATGTTGACAGTTTCATATATACTAGGAGAAAACTGAGGTAAGGATGATAACCCAAGTCTCACAGTGTCACCTCTGGTCAGCACATCCGTGATGCAACAGGGGTTTCCCCAATCTTGGTGATCTTTCCATAAAAATCAGGGCAATTCCAAGTGGATGGGGAGCTGCTGTCACCCAAAGTGACACTGCCATTCAGTGATGCTTTACTCCCCCATTTTCCATTCTCCAAAACCTCCTAGAAGTTGCCAATGTAGGGATGGCTTCTCTAATTCATATAGATAGAAATATAAATACATAGTAAATGGTTTTATAATTCTTGACCCCTGTTCTGTTACTATACAAAGAATTCTGGAGCAGGTGATATGAAATAAGAATGGAAGTAGAGAGAGAGAGAGGCAAAATAGATGCTTTTGCCTGAAGATCAAACCAGATGGTATTCTGAGAGTTTCACATATGGTTTCTAGCAGGCAAAGAAGGAGGGAGGGAGCTGAAGGGGGAGGGCCAATCAGGGTGGACCTGGACGGACAGGACCCTGGACAGTCTCCTCCCAGGAGGCTGTTTCCCAAATATATAAGGGAGCGAAATAGTTGAAGTGAAGCAGACTGCCAAAATGCAAAGTACCTTTCCTTGTAATGGGAACAACTGACATTTCCTATACATCTGGAGTAATAGGGCAGGGCTTCCTTCCTTCCTTCCTTCCTTCCTTCCTTCCTTCCTTCTTCTTGTTTTCAATAATAACTTGGATCCAGAATGCAATATTGTCTAAGATGAACAAGATGAGACCCAAAAAATAGGAACAGAAAAGGCCACGACTATTTGATAGTGTGTCTTTCAGCTACTAGCAAAATGCAGAGGTTTGCCACCAATAGGAACAAAATGGGAGGGGGAAGAATTGGGGCGGGAAGCTCAGCATTGATCAAAGTTATTAAATGCTTCAAGCTTTGTTTTAATGTGAAGTGCTCGTTACAAAAAACTGCAGGGGGCTGGGGGCACTGCTAGCGTGTGTTAACTTCTCATTTACTTCCCCCAAATATCTAGTAACACCAGATGGTACAGGGTTGCTGAAAGACTGGAATGTGCAGAAGCTGAGGATGGCTGTAGGCAGTCTCCCCTGGGCTCATCATAAGAGGACAAGAGAAGTCAAAACTCGGCAGGTAGCCTGAACTTTGCCAAGGAAGAAAAATTTAGAACAGCAGTGATGTCAAGGAGGAGTTGAGCAATTAAAAAAATGTGAATAGAGCAAGTGATATAGATTCTTAATGCAGTTGTAACATACTGCTCATTTTTACAATACCCAGAGGCGTGCTTAATCTGTTGCATTGTTTTGTCGTTTTATTTGGACTTTAATTAAAAAAATCCCTTCCTCATCAAAGGATGTTTATCCTCACCCAGACACCTGGGTAAAAGTGTCGGGCGCAATCAGGAAAAGTCCCACAAGGTGTCGGGTTTAAAATTCATCAGCAGTACTTAGTATGCCTGAGTATTAAGTGTTGTCTAGGTAGCAAAGCACTTTTTAAATTGAGTAACTTCATGCATGTGTAGAAGAATGAATCAGAATGGCTAAAGAGCAGTGCTGGAAGAAGGCTGGGGCTGGACTACTTTGATCCGATGCTTGTTTCATGGATGAGATCAAATGAGCACAAATTCTAAAGTTGCTTTCAGATGGACTTCATGGGGGTTAGTGGTAGTGCCTCTTGCAGGTGACAGAGCAGTGGCCAATGTTAAAAACTTACATATCAGAGAGAGTTTCACCACCCTCTTTCTGCACAGGATCTGGTGAGAGTAGTGACTAAGTCAGTAGAACCGGTGAGTCTGTCTGCCTTGCTTTGCCCTCTCTACTTCTCTAAGTCTTGCCTTCCTCACAGGGTGCCTGTTGTGGGGAGAGGAAGGGTAGGTGACTGTAAGCTGCTTTGAGACTCCTTTGGGTAGTGAAAAGCAGGGTATAAAAACAAATACTTCTTCTTGCAAGAAGTACTTTGCCTGTTTGACCAATGGCAGCTCAGACATCTGTCATGTATCAGTTTTAAAAGTGCACTCCAACATCAGGTGAGGTGAATGATGGATGTTTTCTCTTTGTTCCTCACACAGAACCACTAACACAGAACCACCAAGGAGCCCGTTGTTCACATGCCAAGCGAGGTTCTGCACTGAACCCTTGGCTGTTTGAAACCATATAGCCACAGAAAATGTGTGTGTGGGGGGGGAGTTATCTAGATGATGGCAGAAAGGAAACTTAATGAAGATGTGGCATCACTGTAGGACTCCCATTTCTGTTAGACTCTATGGTATACTGTGGAGTCTCCTCTCCAAATCTGCCATTTCCTCTGGAGGAACCAATCTCCATAGTTTGGAGATTAGGTGTAAGTCTGGGAGAATTCCAGTTTCCAGGGGGAGGTTGGTAACCATAAGGAGAGGGTCTCCTGGGTGTAGGGCACAACCTATGAAAATTATATCCCAGTACATTAGGAGATTTTTAAGAAGTTTTAGTGAGAATATATTTCTCATTGGAATCAATGGAAACTAACTTAGATTACAATGGCTATTTTGAAGATGAGCCATAAATGTATGAACGAACCAGAGCAACATCTTTAACAAATGAATTCAAATAAATTGTCTGCGCCCTTTTCAGTTGGCCTGTCTGTCTGGTATGTTATTAATTAGTTAGACAACATGGAACAGGAGAGAAATAACTGGCTGTTAAGACTGGCGTTCTTTAAAGTGCTGCTGTCTTTATGCTTATTCAATGGGTGCAAAACAGCTCCAGGAAGTCACTCGTTCCTATAAAGTGACAGTCTGCTGCCACTGAAATGTGGAACCGCTTTTTAAAATGTTACAGTGCCAGGGTTTCACAATTTAACCCTAAAATGGGTTCTCTGTTGCAGCCAACAAAGGAATTTGCCAGCTGGCCTTTTGGATAAGGAGTGAGAATTAGTGAGAATTAGGGGACTGCAGTTCCACATGGCAGCTGCTTTCATGACAGCTTTTGATCTTTCGCTCCTTTTGCTACACTATGATGCTCTACCCATCTGTCTGTTTACAACCACTTGCTTTTCTGTTCTCCAACCCTGTTACCATATCCTTATCCATTGTTGTTCCTCTATATATTTGTGAAACAGGCCTAGGGGGTGGGACGTGTCTGGCTGTCCAAGTTAGAATAGGGCCAATCAGGGTGCAGCCAGCTTTGCCCTGATTGGCTCTGCTCCTGCAGCTCCTGCCCTCTGGCCCTGGACTCTAGCCTCTTTGCTCTCATGCTCTCAGATGCCTCAGTGCCTGGAGCCAGCAGCAGAGGAGAGGGCCCTGGTGGAGGGCTTGAAAACGAGGGCCTCTTGGCCTGCTAAGCAGGGCCCGCTGACGAGGGCCTCCTGGCCTTCTGACTGCCTGCTAAGGAGCACTGTCCTGGCCCTGCTAACGAGCTGCCCAGCCCCTGCCCACCCCACTTGATCTGGCTGCGAGCTGCGGCCCAAAGCCACCTTAAGCTGCCTGGGGAGGGGACCCTTTCAAGGCCCATTCTTAGGAATGGGCTTTGAAGCTAGTGTGTATGTATATATATATAGGTGGGCATATATATATACACTAGCTTCAAAGCCTATATATATATATATATATATATATATATATATATATATATATATATATATATATATATATATATATATATATATATATATATATATATATATATATATATATATATATATATATATATATATATATATATATATATATCACTATCATCACTAAGGATTATAAAGTTGAAGTTGGGTGCAGACAACTCACTCCCTACCTAATTGGCCCTCCCTGGGGATGTGCTGCCAGTAGGGAGAGAACACTGCCATTGAGTGTTCTCAATGCCTCTTCCTGCTGCTTACTGGGTGTAAGAGGTGCTGGGCTCTCTGAAAGACTCTTCCGTTGGTATGTTGGTATGTTGCCCCATCCTCAGCCTCTTCGCACCCACCATGTCCCCCAGGCAAGGGACGGGAGCCAGCTGCTTCCTTCTGTGTTGCTTCAAGTTTCAACTCTCTGCTGGAAGGAAGCATAGACAAGCTGCCAGGGAGGCAGAGAGAATCAGTATTTCAAAAAAAATTTCAAGGAACAGACAGAATGCAATGAATATCTCAGCTTAGTCCTGTGAGTCAAGGGTTCTTTCAAGCAGTCCAAGGTCATCAGCTGAAGGAGCAGGTCACAGGTTTTGTCCACAATCCAGACCTCCCAGCCTCATTAATATAGGTTGTCAGCAGTTTCTCAGTCCCCACTCTGTGGTGACTCACAGTTTTCTGCAATCAGAAACTGTCTTGTAAACATGGAGACTTTTAAACTGGAACTCTCTTCTAACACATATCTGGCATTGTTTAATTGGTTCAGGTGAGCCAGGTGGGCTGACAAGGCAAAGAGCTGGAGGCTGGGCAGAGGAATGAGGAGCTCCTGCAACAACTTTGGAACCTAAGGCCTAGTTTTTCTGCAGCTCCATTCCCTCCTACTGGTCAGAGCTTTCTGCCTGTTGAACATCTGGCTGGGCTAAGCTCTCATCCAATTGAGGCTAAGTTGAACCCAGGAAGGTCACAGTACAGGTGTATGTGCTAGTACCCATTGTATTTTTGGCTGCACTAGGTTTTGCCTCTAGCATTGGAAATGATACTTAGGGTTGACAATGGCATGGATAAAATAATATCCTACCTCTTTAACAGAAGCTTAATAGGATGTTTTTGATGTCATGAAAAGCTTCACTTACTAATTTCTATACCCTAAGCCTTTATAGATATAGGATACTCTTCTCCAGGCTTGTTGGCAACCCTATATCCTAAGTCAGGTTTACAATCCACTCTGTCTGTGGATGCGGGTCCTTCTGGCTTCATTCCTAGGTTTGTTTTTGGAATGAGCCATTTTGATGTTTATTGCAAATGCTTTCCTTCTGTTGGTTAGAAGAAAGAAGGTGCAGTTTGTGTTTGTGAAGGTCACAGTGCAGGTATATGTACTAGCATCCATTGTATTCCTGGAGGCTTTGCCTCTAGTATATGTACTTTACTCAGTTTGTATAGGTAGCTTGTGCGTCCCCTCAAAAAGATGTCGTTAGATTTTTTAAAAACAAAACAATAACTAAGTAATGGTTGGGTGTAGGTAGTAAACTTCCTCCTCTTGGGTAGCTAGGGAAGTAGAACTGGGAACATTTTTTTTGTGAGCTGAAGGCAATCTGGGCTGAACTTTTGTAGGTACTTAGCTGCAATGATGGGCCTCTTGGGGGCAGGAAAAGGAGGGGCCCAGGTGGGCATGTACATAGCTATGTTTCCCAACCATATTCTGCATGATTGTACCACTTCTGGGGTTTCTTGAAGCCTGAAGAATATTTCAGGTGTTTATTGATGGTAAAAGGGTTGAGAAAAGCTTCTCTAGACCTTGTCCAAGGGATGGAGATGTCCTGTTTTGGGTCTAAATCAGGGTCCCCCAATATAGTGCCCACAAGTATTTTTAGAAAGTCAGCAGGGCCAAGTGGGGATTTTGCTCCCCAAGTCTTCTAACTTGCCACTGGACTGCGCATATCAAGATAACATTGTTTTGGCAACAGTGACCATGACAGTGTTAGATTTATTCTTTCTCTCACTTCTGTTTCTCAGAGCATTTTAAAAAACTCCTCTTTTCCCCTGGACTTGGACTCCCCCCTCCCCCCCGCCTCTGGTTGGGTCCACTTCCCATGGTGGCCATTTTGTGCTTCTACAAACCACACTGTGTCAGAATACCAAAGAATGAGGACATTTTTTGAGTTCTTGTAAGCCACTTTGAATCCCCAGTAGGAAGAAATGGGGGACACATATACTTAAATAAGTTGATAAAAGTACAGTTTACTTTGTCAGAAACAAAATTTAACCAGTTTCTGATGCCTTACAGCATTTACTGACTGCATGTGCCTGCAACCCCCCCCCCCCCCCCACATCCTCCAAAATCTTCTGATATATATGGCTGTGATTGTTTAATGTTCCCAAGTGGGCCCTGCAAGCATACCATTGGATGAACATCAGATCTTTTCAGACTTTTGGCTGAATGGATGAAGAACAGGGATGTGACTGTGCTCTGCATCCACTGAACTGGGATGCAGAATGAACAGGGATCTAAAGCAGAATACCCGGGTAGTTTACTGGCAACAATAATAAAGGGAATGGAAGACTGCAGCCCGCAGAAAAGTGAGGAAAGGCGAGAGGTTGCTTGACAACTACTTCCTGTTAATGGCCCCATGTGTCCTGTGCTTGCAGCTTGCTGAGCACTGCAGTGAAATAGCACCTTTGGGGTATAACAGGACAATATGAACTGTATTCAAAAGTGCCAGCAGTTAACGTGGGAAGCATTACTCCTCTCAATAATTTAAAGGCTCTCTCTCAAAAGACGCAACAACAATGTAGCACAGCTGTGTCAAGAGGATGCCACATGACCTACATGCAAAGGCAACCTCCAGGCTAGTTACCCTTCAAGGACAATATCCCATTCATGTTCTGTGCAGAAGTGTTCCCCCTGGAAACCTGTATGCTCATTACAGAACCTCAATCACATGGCCTGTCAAGCTTCTAGCATCTATTAGCCATTGGGACCTGCACAGTCAGAAAGAAACTTGCCATTGTGTAGCCGGGGGGGGGGGGGGGTTGCTGTTGTGATGTAATACTTCCATTTCCTGAAATCAGGATGGCCTGGACATGTCCGAGTTCCCAAAAAAGATGTTACTAATGAAACACATTTCATAACAGGTTGCCTTTAGAGGGAGACAGCTGCTGAAATTAATAGACTAAGTAGTGTGAGTGAAGAGAAGGAGGGTCAGAGAAATGCATTAGGCAATTTAAATTAAAGTCAGGGAGAGGGAACAGAAACCATTAACCAATTATTGACTCTTTCTTTCATCGTCTGTATTCTATCTCACACCCGGTGAAGATCAAAAGTGTTGCAATTAATGCTACGGCGTTTGTTCAAAGGCGTCCTGTAATTATTTGTCAGCAGCAGCCTTCCTGGTTTGTGAAAGCAGGGAACAAAATACACCATCCCACTGGGGAAATATCTTGTTTCTGAATTGATTTGTTGGTGGAGAGTCCACTTTTTAAAACACTCATAGAATCCAGTTCGTGATGTGTGTAAATAGCTTATTTCTTTAGCAAGAAACAGTCCCTAGCTCTCCATCAAATTCTCAGCATGGGATCAAGAAGCATTTGCTAGATGGGGTTGTGTTTCTCAGCTTCTGTAAAAACTATGTTTTAATACAAGAATAATGTATTGATCAGTGACTGCCTGGTAGAATCTAATTGCTCGTTTCCACAAGAATTGTGGTTAAAATGCAAGGTGTAGATTCTAAATCTAGTCTAGATGAGGAAATAATACAGGGACCATACAGGAGAAGACCAGGCTAGAATCCGCATGTTGTTGGCTAGGCTGAGTTTACAGCTCCGGAAAGCTGTTATTTGTACAAACCTAATAGGGGTGATGTTCACATAGGAAAATCTCCAAAGCAAGTGGTTATAATAGTGCAATATTCAACAGCATGTGAATGTGGCCTGGAGCAAGCAATAGGCATACGAGTGGGCAGGCAAAGCCAAAAATAATTTTCCCCAAAGTTGTCACACAAAGCATGCCTCTCTATAGTCCCCCCCCCCTAAAATCAGGAACAAGATTAATTTTTAAACTATTAAAGACTTGTGATTCCATAAGGGGTTGTGTTATAAAAAGCACTATGCATCTATGATTAGATGCATAGGTGTTTCAACGGAAAACTATTAATTTTAAAAAATTGGCTGGCATTGCAGGACCTTTGAAAAATGGAGAAAGGGATTGGCTGCTTAGCTTGATTGACAAGTGGAAGACAGTTGCGTATAAACCATGTTTCTCCCTTCCGCCATTTCCAGCAGCGCTTGCCAAGTGAAAGCGTAAAAAGGCGGCAGATTACAGCGAGATGTCAAGAAGGTGAGGAATGGCTGGAGGCACGATAATATTTAGCGCTACACCATTATGCTGGCATAACACTATTTTTTTCGATGTGTGGAAGTGCCCTTAGTCAGTGCTTTCCTATTTATTCAGAATGATTGTTCAAGAATCAATTTGCAGCTCAAGATGCTTTTAAACAAAGCAATGAGCTCCTAAATGAATGGGGACTCCTTTTGGTCTCAGTTACTGTAATCTCAACCTTGAATCTATGAACCTGGACACCTTCTCACACACACACACACACACAGTTTCTCTAGAAGTGTGGTACCGCATGTTTGGAAGTGTATGCAAATATCACAGTAATTTGAATCTAACTACAGGTTCTGTAGTTTACAAGAATCTAACTACAGGTTTTCCCTATCTTACTGGCACTTTGCCAGGACAGAGGGTACCAGTTGGTTGTTGTACCCTTGCCAGTATTGTGGGATTGCATTAAGGTAAGGTGGTTCCTGAGCAGCAGCAAACAGTATTTTTGTATGAGGCAGGGAAGTGAACAGAGTCAGTTCTTTTTTCCCTTTGGTGTGCTGCTGGCCTCCCCATTAGTTACCCTGGCATGTGAGGGACTGAATACAGTGCAGGGGTAAACAAGTGAAAATGCCTTATTTGGGATTATCAGTCTCAAACAATCTGCATTTGTAACAATGCTTGGTTGTATAAACAAGCCTGGCTGTCATGTGCAAAATCCATACAGAAAAAGAATGGACCATTTTTTCCCCTTACATACAAGACAAGAATAAACTATTCAATCAGTCCTGCTGGTGGCAAAAGAAATCTGCCACTCTTCGAGCTGGTCTAACCTTGAAGTTGTTTCTGTTGACCCTAGGTCACAAGACCATAAATTGGATGAGAACTAATTAACTGTCAAAACTCAGGGCAGAAGACCATAAACTCTGGCTTCACCTCCGAGTGGGCTCCAGTCCTTTCTTTGATGTGACAAGTTGTCCTCTGTTCCTTTTGCAAACAACTTAGCACAGCAGAGGAAATGCAATATACCATCAGGCAATCACTTATCAGCGACAGCAAATCAACATGAAAAATGGGCTTTGAAACTCTAAAGGACAATGATCAGAGAGGCTTCTTCTTTTATCCTAAATCATTATGTTTAGTAGTCAGCTGGAACGCTATAAGTTATTTATAAATGTCTTTCCTTGTTAGGAGATGGATGTTTGGCTATAGAGATAAATAAATGTTTTTAATCAGATGATAAATGTATGTGCTCTACATAAGAATCGAGTCCCCTCCCATTCTCAATGCTCTAACCATGTATAGCAGTTGACAGATGAAAACACTAACAAATGAAATGCACTTTACTGATGCATTCTTGGGTTGTTTCAGCTGTGCTGCTGTTTGCGTAGCTGTGCTGATTAGGTTCTTAAGCGAAGCATAATGAATGTAAATCATCAAGCTTTCAAAACCATTCTAACCACTTGTTTTTCCCCTTTACTCTTCTACAGGTACAAAAGATTTCTGGGTAATTTCCAAAGTAATGTCTTTTCTTCCATGGGAGTGCTTCGGAATGCTCTGCAGAGAGGGATATGCTTAAAAGCTTTTGGGTTTTTTTAACCATTTATGGGCACCCTGTAGGGTTTTTAAGGCCAGAGATGTTCAGTAGTTGTTTGTCATTGGGCCTGGCTCTGCCTAGGGACCCTGTTATTCTTTGGTAGTCTCTCACCCAAATACTGAACAGGACCAACACTGCTTCACTTCTAATATCTAATGAGATAAAGCTAATCTGGACTATCCAAAACAGGATGCTTGGAAGCCATTTAATTTTATATACCCATATGAAGTGTGCATAGCTCCTTAGCTTCAGGTGGGTAGCCATGTTGGTCTGAAGCACTAAAACAAAATTTGAGCCCAGTGACCCCTTGAAGACCAACAACATTTTATTCAAGATGTAAGCTTTCATGTACACAGCACACTTCTTCAGATACAATGAAAGGGGAATTACAAATATATAGGTAGAGAATGGGGGGGAAAGGGCAGGGAAGAGATATAAGGTGAGGAATTTAAATTGAAAACTTGATTTGGGTCTGAGGATATGATCTCATGGGAAGGGGAGGAGCTGAAATACCTTTGACCCAAATGTGCCATCACATATTATGATGGTGGGGCTTTACGCACCGGGATCTTTGTAGCAAATTGGTCACTGAATGAAAAATCGCCATTTAAAATAGTGGAATTTGTTGTTATGCATACCTGCCTTTGTAGTGGAATCCAGTTGCGTTTTGTAGCGTTTCCCACAGGCTTCCGGTCTCGGCAGAAATCGCTAGAAAGGAAGCGCTATTGCCGAGCTCATCCCGCCCCTGGCCGTCAAGCAGCCAATGGGCAGCCGTTAGCATGCTCCCAAACAGCCCCTTTCCCTTTAAGAAAGGTTTTTTTTAAAAAAAAACACACCCATTGTAACGAATCTGTGTAGATTCGTTGCAACGGAGAGACCCATCCAGCTGCCTGGGGTGTTTGAGCTGTCGTTTGATCGTTGCCACGCTGCCTCCGAGTGAAACCCCCCCCTCACGGGCCCGATTTTCGGCTGAATGACTGTGTAAAAAATAAAGTGACTGCTTAGTAGTGTGCTTAGTGACTGAAGTGTGCTTAGTGACTGAAGGGGAGGGACTGAAGCCGGGGAAGCCTCTGTTTGAGCTGTCATTTGATTGTTGCCACGCTGCCTCCGAGTGAGAAAAAAAAAATCCCCCCCTCACCCCCCTCTCACGGGCCCGATTTTCGGCTGAATGAATGTGTAAAATGTGTGTGCTTAGTGACTGAAGGGGAGGGACTGAAGCCGGGGAAGCCTCTGTTTGAGCTGTCATTTGATCGTTGCCACGCTGCCTCCGAGTGGAAAAAAAAAATCCCCCCCTCCCCCCCCTCTCACGGGCCCGATTTTCGGCTGAATGAATGTGTAAAATGTGTGTGCTTAGTGACTGAAGGGGAGGGACTGAAGCCAGGGAAGCCTCTAAACTGAAAGAGGCTCGCTGGTGCGTTATCCCCGCTCGCTCGGAGAAAAAAAAATGGCGAACAGTTCACTGGAAGTTTGGAGGACAGGCTCAGGAGGAGGGACTTTGAAGAAACCGCAACAATGTTAATGCACAGGTCTTTTTCGCTAGTGTTGCAGATTGGCTGCAGGAGTGTATCGCTTTCCGGAGGGTGAATCCACTTTTGGGGATTTCCCTGAAAGCGCTACAAGGAAGCGCTTTTTGCAGATTGGTTTCAGGTGTGTGGCAGATTGTCGACGACGTTGTGCAAAACAGCAAATCAGTAGCGTTTTCAATTGGCAACCATTGTGCTATTTTGAAGGCGTGCAAAAAGCCCCGGTATATTACCACGGTGTTTCCTTAAATCCCCATACTCTGCCTCCCTCCCCAGTTATTGCCCCTCAAGAATTTCCCACCCTGGAGTTGACAGACCTAATTCCCATGCATATAGATTCAAGTGGGTAGCCGTATTGGTCTGAAGTAGCACAATAAAATTTTATTCCAATAGCACCTTTAAGACTAACTAAGATTTATTCAGGGCATGAGCTTTCGAGTGCATAAATCTTTGTTGGTCTTAAAGGTCTTAAAGTCCAATAGCACTCAAATTTGGTTGTGCTAATTTTCAGGCATGTTCTTATGAAAAGAAGGAAAAGCTGGGGAAATACAGGGAAGCGGTCCTGTGTGAGAAAGGAACTTGAAATAATGCTTATAAAGCTGAATAAAAAGTGTCGATAGCAAGAACTCCATTCATACATGTAATCACGGGTTAATAGTTGTTGAATGCAGTTTTATTACTTTGTCCGAGTTAGACTCAATGTCTGTTTGTGAATGATTTCTTGCTGTGTCACTGGGATACCAGGCTAGTTTGCATTCCGCTAACAGTTCTGTGTCATGGCAATCAGTAGATGCATATGAATCCATATTCATTGAGTGCTGTGATGGGAAAGTTTCATGAATGAGGTCTTTTCTGTGAGATAAGATTTTGTTCTTGGAATGAAAATAACTTTAAGTTGTTGTTAGGTTTGCAAATCCAAACTCATTCCCATTGGCCTACTATTTTTGCCTGATAGGAGCTTGCTGCTGCAGCATGCATTTCCCCTGCAGGAGGCCCTGTAATAACATCCTCTTTCCAGACTTAAAACCTAGCGACTTAAATTTCATACCCAACAAACTATTTTTTTTTTAAAAATACTTTTATTTAATGATAGAGGCTTCTAGGATTGTTTAGTTTTCTAGTCATCAGTGAGGGCAATATTTGGACTCAGGGTGCAAGTTGGCATTCACTTGGCCTGTTATAAGGGGATTATAGGCTTGAAGGAACCACACAGGATATATGTAGGTGCTGTCAAGTCACAACTGATTTATGGCAACCTCAAGGCAAGCAGGTGGTTTGCCCCATCCAATTACTAACTTTGCTTAGCTTCTGTGATCTGGCCTATACCTTGTCATCTTCCCTGTAACCACACAGAAGGCTAGATGGAAACAACTCAGAAAAAGGTTTTGTTCAGTGGTAAGTGTCACTTGGTTGCTTCTTTGTTTTCCTTTTCTTCAGCCCTCTCATTTATTAGAATAAAAAGCTGGGGCAGGTTTCTTGTTTGACTGATTCAGATTTATAAAATGGAACAGAAAGGCTTTCAGTTTTGAACTTTTCATCAAAAATGGCACCCAAACCCTATCTGTCTTCAAAGTACCTGGAGGCTCTAATGGGCCCCTTGCCTAACTAGTAGACCTCCCAACCCTTCACCCACCCTAATCCTACAATCTTCAGCTTTGTCAGCTGAGCAGCCAAACTCCTCCTTTCTTTACTATTCAAAACCCCAGTTCTTTGTTTGAAAGTGATTGGCTGAAGTTCCTGGGAGATGGAACTTGAAAACCTCCATCACGATCACCCTGTTCTTCCTAGAAAATTATGGTCTCCTCACAGAGACTCAAATGACTTTGGACAGTGTCACCAACACTGACGGTATGGAGTAAACAATCTCACAATGGATCTCAAGTGCTTTTCCTAAGGTTGCCAATCATACAACTGACAGGAGATGGAGCTGACTTAAGGTGATCAACATGATCATGCTGGGGATGCTAATGTAGCATTCAAGCCATAGTTTTTGGGTGAATGAAAGAACATAATTGACAAGCAACACCATCATGCTGGGGACACTGATTCCCCCCTCCTTTTGCTAGGTAATTTCCTTCTGCTGTGCAGCTGAATGGTGGTGGGCAACATCCAGGAAGGGGGGGGGGAGATTCTTAATATACCAGGAGACCTGGCCAACCTATGACCCAACCCCCAAAGAAAGACTTCTAAAATGTTTTTTTTAAAAAATAGTCATTCTTTTGCTGCTGTATATCAGCCTCGGCACAGTTGTCATTGGTATACCAGGACCTTAAGATTGTTTCGCCTTTCTTTGTATGCAAGAAAATGTGATTTGTTTATCCCCAGGACTCATTTGTGGCTATGTCAGTCTTTGAGCATCACAGGAAACCAGAAAAATGATTTTTATTCATTCTTCATTTTTCAGATCATATGATTTGGCAAATATTCAAGGGATTCCTTTTCTCTCTCTCTTTCAGTATTCTTTCCAGCTGCCTCTCTCAATATGCTCGTTTCCTAGTGCTGTAAAATAACGTGCAGGTAACATGAGATAGGTTCATCTAGATAGCAGTTTCAAAGAGACACAAATATGCATTCAACAGCCTCATTCTTTGCCTCATTCTGTCTCTTTCATGCCATTTCCTGTCCATGACACTACGGGAGCATGAGACCAGACTGGGCCAGGAAGTCTGCATGACAGAGACAATGTGATAAGTTAGTAATTAAAAGAAAGACAGAAAACAGAAGCTGCTTTTTGAAGTTTTCTGCCTGTTGTATTTCAGTTTTGTTCATTGAAAATATCTCTTTATCTTCTCTAATCCTTGCAAAATTTATTTCTAAAATTAATTATTGATCATTATAATTATTGAATAATTAGCGGTGTACATCAGAGCTTGGTCCGGTACTTTTTAACATATTTATTAATGATCTAGATAGGGGGGGTGGAGGGACTACTCATTAAGTTTGCAGATGACACCAAATTGGGAGGACTGGCAAATACTCGATAAGACAGAGACAGAGTTCAACGAGATCTGAACACAATGGGAAAATGGGAAAATGGAAACAAGATGCAATTTAATAAAGATGAGTGTTAAGTTCTACATCTGGGTCAGAAAAATGAAAAGCATGCCTACTGGATGGGGGATACGCTTCTAGGTAGCACTGTGTGTGAACGAGACCTTGGGGTACTTGTGGATTGTAAACTAAACATGAGTAGGCAGTGTGATGCAGCGGTTAAAAAGGCAAATGCCATTATGGGCTGTATCAACAGGGACATCATATCAAAATCACAAGATGTTATAGTCCCATTGTATACGGCACTGGTCAGACCACACCTGGAGTACTGTGTGCAGTTCTGGAGGCCTCACTTCAAGAAGGACGTAAATAAAATTGAAAGGGTACAGAGGAGAGCGACGAAGATGATCTGGGGCTAAGGGACCAAGCCCTATGAGGATAGGTTGAGGGACTTGGGAATGTTCAGCCTGGAAAAAAGGAGGTTGAGAGGGAACATGATAGCCCTCATTAAGTATTTGAAAGGTTGTCACTTGGAGGAGGGCAGGATGCTGTTTCTGTTGTCTGCAAAGGAAAGGACACACAGTAATGGGTTTAAACTACAAGTACAACGATATAGGCTAGATATCAGGAAAAAAAATGTCACAGTCAGAGTAGTTCAGCAGTGGAATAGGCTGCCTAAGGAGGTGGTGAGCTCCCCCTCACTGGCAGTCTTCAAACAAAGGTTGGATACACACTTTTCTTGGATGCTTTAGGACAGCGGTCCGCAACCTTTTGGCTGCCGCGGACCGCTGCTCCGGAGTGGGGGGAGAGGGCGGTCCAGGGGCCCGCGCACGCGTGGCAGCCCCTGTGCAAACGCGCATGCACGGACTGCCGTGCACATGCGTTTGCGCCCGGCAGGGGTGCAAACTCGCGTGCACGGCAGTCCGCGCATGTGCGTTTGCGCTGCTGATATGCCGGCGGCCACGGCTCCCCCTCCCGGCCAAAGCGGCCGATTAGCTTGCGGCTTGGCAAGCTTCTCTCCCCTCCCTCCCGAAACAAGAAGCTTGCCGAGCTGCAAGCTAATCGGCCGCTTTGGGAAGAAGGAGCCACGGCCCGGCGCCAAGGCCTTCGCGGCCAGGCACCGGGCCGCAGCCTGCGGGTTGGGGACCACTGCTTTAGGATGCTTAGGGCTGATCCTGCGTTGAGCAGGGGATTGGACTAGATGGCTTGTATGGCCCCTTCCAACTCTATGATTCTATGATTCTATAATTGATAATTACATCGATATGATTTTGGCATGAATGAAAAACAATTCTATAAGAGTCAGGAAGCAAAATAGTGTACCAGTTTAAGTCGTCTACTTCTGGAGATTAATGGGTCCTTTTGACTTCCAAGTCGCTCTGGAAGATTTGAGAGCCTCCCCAATGGCTCTATAGAGGCCACTTGTAACTGCCTGGAATAATGGGCTGGCTGAGTCCATAAACATAGTTACCATTTTGTGCCCATTCCCATGCTCTGATAGACCCCTGGTTCTGTGGTTTATCAGGGAGCTAGAGAACATGAAGCATACTGGGAAACAACTAAAGTCATGCTGATGGATGATTCAAGGTAAATCATACAGAGCATGTCAGATATTTTTTGTCTAAGAGGAGGAGGAGGAAGAGGTGGTGGTGGCAGGAATGAATGCAAGTAATTTTCATTAGCTAAATTGCAACTGGCACAATTCTTTAAAGTAGCTTCTGATTTGACAGCATCTAAGTTCAGCTCTATCAGTAATGTTACTTTGGTTCCTAGCTGTGATTTTTTGTGAGATTCTTTGCTGATAAAATCTTTCTTATCCCTTCCTACTTGGAAGCCAGGTTGAAAGAAGAGCTAGTACTTGAGGTGTCAGGAGTTTTTTATATGGATAGAATTTTGGATTAATCTTGCCAAAGGATGTTGAAATTGTCCTTGGTGTTTGACAGTCACCGCTTGTGCTCTTGACCTTTTATTGTCCTGGCTTCTAAAACAATACTGGGGGGGGGGGGGATATTGCAGCCATTGGTTAAAATTCTTACGTGAGGAGGGCTATCATTTATATGTGGATAATACCCTATTCTATACTTCATCATTCAAGTCCCCAGATGTGTCCATCTTGGCTGTGAATTGGTGTTTTGAGGTTGTGGTCAAGTGGCTAAGGCAGAACATGCTAGGATGCCTTTGTTTTGGATGGAGTGATGTTGGCTTTTACAGAGCTCAGTAGCAGCTTGGGATGCGCATAACTGTGCTGCTTGAAAAGCAGGTTTGAATAGTGTCTGCCTTCTATTATCTGCATTTGGTTTATCTCCTTCTTAGACTCCTCCTCATTCTGACCATGTTAATCCATGCTTTTGTAGCCTTGCAGTTAGTTTATTGTAATGAGCACTATGTTTGGGTTGCCTTTGAAGCCAAACCAGAAATTTAAGCTGGTTTACAACATAGCTTCCAAATTATTGTGCCTGGCCATTTGATGAACACATATCTTGCCCATATTAAAGCAGCAACAGTGGTTACCAGTTTGTTTCCAAGTCCAATTCAAGTTACTGATTATACCCTTTAAAGCCCTTCATGGGCAATTAGTTAAAAAGAGTCTCCTCCTCTATATCTCCAAGCAACAACTACCGTCTTCAGGCTAGCACCAACCAGACTCACTGTGACTCTGACTCTGTGGTCTGAGCTCATTACGGAAATGAAAAGAGCACCATTTTAAGAAATCTTCAGAATGTGCTCTAATATTATGCTATTTTCTAGCATTTTCATAGAATCATAGATCTGGAAGGTAGTGGTTCACCTTCCTAATGCCATGACCCTTTAATACAGTTCCTCATATTGCAGTGACCCCCAACCATAAAATTATGCTAGTGTTCTTTCACAGAAATTAAACTGAAACTGACAATGGTGTGAAGATCTATTGTTCATGATTGTATATAAATTGGTTATAAATTGTAAATAAATTGGTGGGCGCCTTCAGGAGGAGGGGCAACAGTGGCAGCACCCCCCCACCAAGCTGTTCACCCTGCTGTGACCCCTGTGAAAGGGTCGTTCAACCCCCAAAGGGGTCCTGACCCCCAGGTTGATAACCACTGCTCTAGGGACATCTAGTTCAACTCTCTGCAGAAAGCAGGAAACTCACAGCTGCCTTCCCACCTGCAGTAACCCCAATTCCATAACCAGAAGTTGTTCCACACAAAACCCCCCAAAATCTCTGGCCAGTCTGGCCTGAAAGAAACTGGACAAAAACCTAGTTGGTTCAAGTAAACTTTTCCTGTTTACTTTGAAAATGGGAATTTTAATCTGAGCAGGAGTTTAGTTCTTGACTGATTGCCCCTGGACAGCCTCTGGTTGCTGGCAGATTTTAGAGTTTCCTCCACATGATGTCATCTGCATTCTGAGGCTGTCCAGGGGTTGGCTCGAGTTTTGGCCAGATTTGCCGTGCGATGAAGGAAATTCTGAAAACTGGATTTGCCACTTGTTATCTCGCATCACATCAGGAAGCCACCAGGGGCAAGCCTATGTGGAGGGAGAAATGCATGACAGTCCCTGCAGCATTTTGCCCATCCTTGTACCTGCCCTCCCTCCTCCATTTCCTGCTCTGAGAATTTTTTTAAAAAAAGAATGGCATGGTCTGTGTTGTTGCGGGACCACAAAGCTATTTTGCATAAGTTAAAATAAAAATTTTCCTAAAATGTCCATGGTATTTTTGGGATTGGGCAGGCAAAATATAGTCCAGTTTGTGTTTTATGGTAGACGTGAATGAATGGAGAAAGCGGGGGGCTTGTGATGAAACAGCCCTCTCCCAATCAGCTAGGCATCTGTGCTCTTTGTTTCAAACTTACTGTTTACACACATTTACTCTTCAGGGTCCAGTTACCATGTCCAGCCTCTCACAACTCTACCCAAACGTAAATAGAATCAGAAACACCATGAATCCCAAAAAGGGAGGGGAATGCTTTATTGTTGTGCAGTTTCTCCATAGCAACATGGAAGTGTTGAATTTTTTTTATTATTAAACATGCATTTATGTTGTGGCGTTACTGCATAGCAACACAGAAGTGCATCTTTTTTTGGAAAAAATAATTTTGGGGCTCGGGGAAGTTTGAGTCCCTGAGACAACTACTGTGCTTTGATTGGTGGCTTGCTGTGATTGACAATTCAAGGAGCATGAGGAGAAGTTCAACTTGTTTTCCCTTGCCACCTAGTTGGGAGGGGAAAAGCCGTGATGAGGCAGAGGGAAAATATGGGAGAGGTCTCCTGTGAGTAGGCTAGCAAACACATAACTTACAACCACATGTATGCAAGCAGGAGGCAGTGCAAGTTTTACATCTCCATGCAGAATCAGTCCTGAAGAGGCTCTTGATTCTGAGTCTAAAAGCGTCTAGCCAAGCCACTGATTCCAATGAAGGAACTACAAATTCTTGACAGATGGCTATACCAGATACACATTTTGATAATGTAGTTATTTTCCTCATAAATCTTAAAAGAAATGAATCAATGATTATGAGATACCTTCTATCCATACACCTGTTGCATAAAGTATCACTTGATTTATTTTACCCAACGATGTTTGTGTGCCTGTGGGATAATATTCCCCTCCTTCTATGTGCAAAAAATGGGCCAAAGGATTTAAATATGGGTTTATTTTACTTGAAATATATTGGAATTGATTTTTCAAAGATAATTTATACCCAAATATCTGAAAATTTACTTCTTTAATACTGGCATTCACCAATTTCTAATCATTTTTCTTTTCTCTTGTGAAGACTATAAGTTTTGACTTGTCAGTGTTTATTGCTAGGCCTTCAACTGTACAATAATAATCAAAACTCTTCAACATACATTTCAGGTCTATTGCTGAGTGGGATAATAATTCTGTATCATCAGCATAAGTTAAATTTGATAGCTCTTGATTATTTAGGATAGATGGATGAAAAACAGGTCCTGAAACTACTTTAACTACATCATTTTTATATAAACGAAACAGAGAAGGGGATAGAAGAGAACGTTGAAAGTTGGATAAATTGTCTGGCAACCTGGAATATATCTAATTTCAATTACTGAATCCTGATATAAACTAGTAAGTAAGTATATCTAGTAAGTTTATTGATTGTAGTTTCTATAATTTCTACTATAGCCTGATTCTAGATAAAATTGTCAAATGCTGAACATAAATCCATAAAGGCAACATATAAATGTTTATTTACTGAGGAGGAATTTTTCTCAATCAGGTGGATTAAGATTAAACAGTAATCAACCATGGAATATCTCTGATGGAAACCCCCTTGTTCCTTACACAAAATTCCTTAAAGACAGCAATCATGTCTTCTTTCTTTCAACCTCCTCTTCTCCAGGCTGAACATCCCCCTCAGCCTTTCCTCATAGAGCTTGTTCCCCAGGCCCTGGATCATTCTTGTTGCTCTCCTCTGAAGCCTCTCAGTTTTGTCCCTGACCTTTTTGAATGAATCTAGTTTTATCTCAAAATGGTTTTAATATGCATTGAAAATGGACCTTTTTGGAGTAAGGCCTCCAGAACTGCACACAGTACTCCAGATAGGGTACGACAAATGCAGTGTGCAATGGGGTGTGACATCTTGTGACCAACCATTTCCAGCTAAATGTATTATTTGTTTACTTCATTTATACCTTTCCTTTTCCACATTGTGGACATGTTAGCATATATCATTACCATCTCCTCCATTTTAGATGTAAAATTTTTCTGCGAAATGTGGGCTTTTTCAGTTATGTAGACATGTCTGTCTTGTCAGTTCATGCCTCTAGTCTCTGCATTTAAGTATCCAGAGATTTGGTCATATTAAGAATTAGATGTATTGACATGTGGCCCCCTCGTGAGAGTTACTGGGGAGAAACCCCATATCCACCGCCCATTGCTGAGCCTGGTGAGGCTCCAGGTCCCACCACCTACCACTGAGCCAGGCTGCTGGCATCTTCCTCTGACGGCTGCTTCACTCCACTGCAGTTATTTTTGATTTAAGATTTTCCTGCAACTTGAGGAATCCCCCAAATTTGTAGAAAGATCTGTTTAGTGTCAGTGCCACCATGATCCACAGATTTAAGTATCAGCAGATGGGTATATAACGAAGAAATATGTTTCCCTTCTCAAATCATTGCATAAATCATGTATTTAGGATTAGGTAGACCTAGGTCCAAGGCTACACTCAGCCATTATGTTAGTAACAAGAGCTTGGACAATAATCTAATAATCTACCTCACATGGTGGTGTGAAGATGAACTGAGACAAGCACATGTAGATTTTTCTATACATGGGAAATGGGAAGCCCCTGCAGATGAGGACAGTGTCTGGATGATGTTGTCATCAATCAAGGCATCACTTCTCAGGCTCCTGTTTTTAACCTTTAATGGGCAGAAAATGCAAAGCTTGTTTTCTGCCTTTGTTTCTCCGCATGTTCTCCAGGCCTGTGGGTGGAGCACCTGTCTGGACATTCCCCTTTAGCCAAACCAAAGAGAGAGGAGAGCTAAGCTCTACCTTCAAAAGGGCACGGTTAAACTCCACCTTCCCTCTGCTCAGCCCTTTAAAGGGCTTTTTTCCCGCATTCCTTTACCAAGCTGTGTTGTAATACTACTTACTACTTCTGGTTTTGCTTCTCTGCCTGAAAACACTCCCCCTGAGCTTCTCTGAGAAAGAATGGGATCAAATGCAGTAATTATGGCACCACTGTTATTTCTTTAAAGAATCATCCTTATCAGTTACTTAATGCATGTTTAAAACAAATGCACACACAGTCCTTCTTTGTGATCATTCATGTATGCACTGCAAATGACCCAATGGCACAAATTAATTTTACCCCACTATGTTGTGAGTTCTTGATGTGATTACATCTCACAGTTGCACAAGACATTGATCAAGAAATGGGCCTCTTAATCCTCCTTTCAGTTTTAATGAAACACTGTAAAAACTCCTTTCACCAGTGGATGTCAAGTATCAGTTGTACAGTCATTAACATGCTTTAGTGACAGGTTTACCATTGTGTTCTGGGCACGGTTATTCAGCAACTAATTTAAGCTGTCTATCAGGATGGAAATAACTATGAAAGGAGCATTCTTTCTCTCAATGCCATTACAATAGTAGACCTGTGTATCTATAAATACTGATATTTTTGAACCCTACATGTTAAGGTATATTTACCCTTCAAAACAAAAGGACATAAAAGCAAATTACAAGCCATTATGAGTTTCTGTAACAAACAGGATACTTTAGCATGGTATATTTATGCTAAGTCTCACACTTAGGTACTGGAGCACATGTATATCCAGTAACAAATCAATGGACCTTGATAACAGCCTGTGCTGTTAAGCACAAATATAGATTGTATTTTGTATTTTCTGGTCTAATATCTTCTGAAATTGCAGTGATGTCAGGCTAGAACTGGTATTGTGCTGGGCAGGGAATGGGGAATAGGTTTCTTTTTTGCATCTGACATGTTTCCTCTTCCCTGCTGTCCGTAAAGTTGAAACTAAAACTTTCAATAGATGCTTTGTTAACTTGAGCTTGAAATCAGTTTATCTTCTCCTCTTTTTTCCAACCCAATCAAATGTGACTCTTTTTTATGAGCTCTGAACCTTCTGGCAGCTTAAAGCCCAGACCAGACGAATCCTGCTTTCTGAAATCTGAGATGTAGAGGCCAAACCTTTCATGGAAGTTGGTTTATTTTTAGCTCTTTTGTAAGCTAAACTCTTGAAAATATAACAACTCCCAACTGGTTTGGGGGATTAAATAGAAGGGAAAATGGAGTTCAAGGGAGCACACAGAGCTATCTGTATCAATATCTGTGCCAGAGGACAATGTACCTTTTTAAAACCAGAGGCACGTGCTGCCTTGTAATTATATATAAAAGGGAAAATATCAAGATGTAGTTTAAATACCTGTCAAGAACAAACTTTTAGAGCATATATTATTTTTTCTTCCATTCTTCTTTTACTGAGTTTAGAACTGCATATATTCATTCCTAATCAATTTTCTTCAGGTAGTTAAAAACATTACATTTTTTCTTTCTACCCTGACCCATCCCATTGTATCCTCACAGAGTCAAAAGTTTAGACTGAAAGATGGTGACTTTCACAAGGTCATTCAGTAAACCTTATGACAGAGCAGAGATCTGAAGGTAAGTCTCCTAAGTCTAATTACTTTAATTACTATTGGTATTCCACAACTGGGGATGCATCTGTCCATTAGTTATTTCCTTCATTATGTTTTCCCCAGAGTTGAACCCAAACAAATAATAACCTTATAAACTTAGCTTGTCATTCTTTGAATCAGTTCAATTTCTTCATTATGCTGTGCAATTTATTGCTCACTCTCTGCCTATATGTGTAGACTGTAGGAAGTCCCATTTCATTGTGTCTGAGGAAGTGTTGTTCTTTATTGGTCTTAAAGGTGCCACCGTGCTCAAACTTTGCTCTCTTAAGTTGGATCAGAAGACCTTTCCATGTTCTCCTAAGTCTAAGTTAGGCACTATCCATTACTGCACTTGGACTCTTGCTTAGCCTCAAATCTTTTCTGAAGCATAAGCCACTTAGTCACTCATTACATTGTAGCATATACAAAGGGAGGGTGTACATGGGGGCAGTTTAGTGGTTAAGGCAGTGAGACAAGTTGTTCCCAGTTCAAATGTTGCCTCAGTCATGAACTCACTAAGTGGGCTTCAAGAAGCCATTAGGGCTTCCCTGCATGGGACTGGGGGGTGGGGGTAGACTGATGCATGTTACAGAGCAGGGATTACTGAAAGTATTTGTTTAGTGTTTTGAAAGCTCAAAATTGTTTATTATTTTGGGAAAACAAGATCAGAGTCTAGCCCAGACATTGCCTTTCCCATCTCCTTACTGCAGGGTCAGATTGATATCTCATATGAGTGCAATAGTTGTTCGTCAGGATGTTTTTGCGAATGAACAACCAGTCCGTTTATTGCAAGAGGAGACAGCATAGATTGATATTATATATACTCTGGAAAAAAAGTTTTTTCGGTGGTGGCTTGGGGAAATCTCTGTAGTGATAAAGCTCTTGTCCTTTAAAGGAGTGAAAATAAACCAAACAATATAAGACACATACATGAGAGAAAGAATGAAATGCTCGAGGAAATGCTTGTGGCCAAATCCACTAGAATTTGTGTGACTAAGTCCCAATGAAAGCAGTGGAATGGCCTGTATTCATGATTAACATCCCATTGATTTCAAAGAGACCCCAGATTGTCCAATAGCATAGGTTATACAAATATTGCTGCAAGGATGGTGCCTTGAGCAGATGGATCACCCTTCACTATACAAATCTCTGGAAATGAGGGCCATTTCGAGGCCCACATGAAGGATATGTATGTGGTGGTCTAATTCAGTGTGTGCATATCCACGTGCATGGATCATGCATGAACCATAGGTGGGGGAGTGGCACTACCTAGGTACTCTTCCAGTTTTTGTGACTCATCCTTCATCTACTTGGTGGTTGGCTAAACTATAGGATTGTACTGTTGAGCAAGATTTTAGTATGGATCCCATGGTAAAATTCTTCTAATGGAAGTGGGTGGCAATTTCTCTTTCCTGTTTGCTCATTATGCTGTTTTAAGGGTTTTTTCAGGAACAACATTTTTGGGAACATTTTAAGCTGCAGCTGGAGCTGGAGCAGTCCTGTTATATTGACAGAAATGCCTTACATCAGCAGAGAGAGTTACCATGGCATGTAAATCAGGGAGTTCCATGCTTCCAATTGAATTCCTAGGAACACAAGGCCTAATTTAGATTGGGATGGCCTTGTATAGGGAGATGGAGCTTAAGCCTCACCCATGATGGTTTCCTAACCTGAAATGGTCCCAGCAGCCATTAAGGTACCCTTTTAGGGCATGTGTAATCCATGAATACATGTCAGGTTGAGGAAAAAATGATGTGTGTGTGAGAGAGAGACTAACTCCCTCTCTCTCTGCAGGCTGCCCTCAGGTGACTGGTAATTATCATCAGATGACTAGGCCCTCAAATGGCTGGGAATTGGTTGATTATAGATCTCCCAGTGAGCATATGGTCAACTGGAATGGGAGAGAAACACAGTGTGGACCCATACAGATGTATTGCATCATTCAGTTTAATACTGTGGTTTTCCAGCTGATCATAGGATTGTACTGCAAATCAGACATAGACTATGTTACAATAAATCCCATAGACATCATGGCAACCTGGGAAGATGTTTAGGAACATTGGTAATATGTTAATAATCACAGTAATATTCATAATTATACTGGTCAATTAATCTCAGCATAGAAGATTGAAAAACTGCTCTTGTCTCACTAAATGGACAGAATATTCATGAAGTCTGAAGAGAGAAGTATGATTATTTATAATTGTTCAACTTGTTAGAGCATTTTCTTTCTGCCTAAAACCCCACTTAAGGAACTCTACCATGCTCATGAAGACCAAATTATTTGTTTAGCATTTTTCTAAAATGTGGCTTGGTTGTGATATTAAAAATGTAATTGTTTGAGCTGTCTAAATGTTAGGACTTCCAGTAGTCTTGGAGAAAAATGTCCTGCCCTTTCATTCAAAAGGAAAGGTAGGGTATAAATAATTTAATAATAAATAATAATGCTAAATTTAGGCTAGTTTGTGGAAATAAGCACCTGAAGCTTTTCATGACAAGCAAGAAAATATTATCACCTAGTACATAACATCCTATTAATAATATTTTGCTCCAGGCCTTTTGACAGCCTCTCTAAATATTGGTAGCACTCACAAGGCTCTTGAGGGAATTTAGAACATGCAACAGAGAATAAACTTGAATCTATAAAAGAAAATGTAAGAATTTGTCCTTTTAGTCAAACACACTTGTCCTGCACATTCCTTAGTAAAATTGGCAATAATGTTAAATGGAAACTACACATGAAGAAATGCTTAGTAACCTTAGGTCAACTCTAGATGTTGCACTGGGAAAACACTGGGGGGGGGGCAAAGGCAGGTTTAGCTCCACCCTCCTCCTCACCATGATTTAAATTGTTCCCATTTTGAAAAATATAAATTCATCATGAATAAAGCTGGATTGTAATGCCATAATGTCTAGTTTGTACCATAATGAATAAGAGCCCATTTCTGCATATTGGAAGGCCAGCTGAATCAAATTGATGCTCCTGAGTCACTGAAGCAAAATGTACCCCCTGACCAACTGAAGGTTGCTTCTAGCTAGTCCAAATGGCCTTTGGCTGAAAAAAAGAGGTAAGAGGTAAATAATGAATCGTTTGGAAGAGACAAATTGCAATAAATAATCCCATTCCACTTGAATGTTCATTGATCAATGGGATTATTTCTGGTACACCCTAGCCAGGTAACTCTTTTATTTTAATCTGTTCCAGTTAAGGGAATTGTAGATTCAGCGCTGTGGACAGGTTGAGCTAACTCTTATCGGAAAGGTTCACAGTCGCTAAAATAAGATTCTTGTATAATTTGTAACACAAGAAGAGTAGATACAATCAATTGTGACTGTCCAGATTTCCAAAAAACAAAAGCCAATATATCAAAAATCTAACAAAATAAATGATATGAATAAACAGTAATAAACAGAAGCATACTGTTAATTGCTGAGATCTCTTCTGTAAGAAGAAGATGCTGTATGATTTAAGGCAGGGGTAGTCAACCTGTGGTCCTCCAGATGTCAATGGACTACAATTCCTATGAGCTCCTGTCAGTGTTTGCTGGCAGGGGCTCGTGGGAATTGTAGTCCATGGACATCTGGAGGACCACAGGTTGACTACCCCTGATTTAAGGCAAATAAGATCCCCATCAAATGGGTGGGAAAAATTTGGTACCCCCATGCAAATTTTCAAACTAGAAGCAGAAGGTGAAAATGCGTTGACTGGCTGTTGATGCCACAATGGTCCTTAATGCTGTACTGTGGGACATTTTCCTTAGTGCTCTTCCTGGTGAGATATTGCCATTACAGGGCTGTCATCTATGCCCTATTTTTTGGCATTATCTCTCCTTTCTTGTGTGGGTGAAATGAAGCTTGGTAGGCTGTTATGTAGAACTGGTTCATTCAAAATGCATCCAAACTGCACTGGCCTTGGAGGTCACACTCACGTAAACTTATTAACATAAGTTAAATAATGTGTATTGGTCCTGGCAATATATGATTTCAGGATGAATGTGAATATTGTTGGTCAATTAGTTTTTTTATTAGCGTACGTAGACATAAAACTATCCCATTATATGACTACTAAAAAGAAATTAGGAAAATCCATAAAATCTAAGCTCTACCACCTGCCACAAACAATACATTGGGGAATAAAAACAATTTATTCGGAATACTTTCTGAGAAAAAAAGACCTTTCATATCTCTCTAATAAAACTTCTTTTTAAAAAGCAAAACCTCTCTTTTAAAGTAGTAAAGAAGAGGGAGAAAAGTGATATTTCTGCTATGTTGCCTGTGGTTAAAATTGCCTGAGGGCTACAGATGGGAAGGATACCTTGGGTATTGAAATTACAGGGTAAAATGAATGATCTCTCTAATATGATCGTACATGTTCTCAGACTAAAGGAGGGATGAATTCCGTCAATGCACTTGACAAGTGTATAACCCTTTCCTGATGTTTGATTTTGGCATACCAACCACACATAACAAGAACATACACTCTCTTCCCAATAGATAACATTTTGTGTGAACAGGGCAGCATGCAGATTTACTTCAGTCCATGTAGATGGGCCCCTCCTTTTCTGAGGGAATACAGTGTGCGTACCAAACTCTATGGACATGGCAAATTCATACACTGCCCGATGCACACAAGAGAGGATCACTTGTAGTGTGTATTCCTGTTACATATAGTTGGAGTGCCAAACCTGAAATCTGAAAAGGGTTTCTGTATCCTTGCAATGGTGGAATTGTGGTCACTGTACAGCTATTAGTTTGCAGGCGTATCAGCCACTTTTATAAATTGGAAGGGACCCAAAGGTCATCCAGGTTAATGCATTATAACATGGTAGGAACAGGCCCTCCAGGCTCCCCCCCCCCCACACACACACAATTAACCCATGTAATTCAGGCCAAAACTGAGGTCTGTTGTGAAGGATGTATCAAATGCAGGAAATCTAAGTACAGTTCCTTTCTAATTTTGAAGCAGAGTGGGAGGAAAGATACTAGCTTGACTCAATGAGACAATAACAAATGAATTTTGAAGAGAGAGAGAGACAGAGAGCAATTAAAATTCTGTATGAGGCACTGCAGAGGAAACAAAATCACCTTCCTTTTTGCTCCACTGTGTTTTATGGCACAAAATGTGTTGCAGCACTGTCTCCTTTAGAACTGAAACACCACACTGGATTGTATCCAAAATGGCTGGCTCCAAACCTGCATTCCTATTGACCTGAAATGTCAACTGCGATTATATTCCGCTGACTGCCAATAATTGCAGTCGCTTTAGAAACAATCTTGAGCAAAATGAAAGAACCTGCATCTCAGTGCCTCACAGCGTCTGTGAAGTGTGAAAGTCAGGAGAAGCAATAGTGCCTTTAATTCAAGCTACCTCTCCTTCTGAGTGAAATGAATTGTTAATCTCCTAGTTATTCTTGTCAAGAGAGTGCTTTCTCGGCAAGGCACCGTTTGTGTTTGCTCGGTCCAGAACTCCACTTGACCTTTCCCCACCCTCTTCTGCACTGCTGACAAAGGAAGAATGGCTAAGTACCTCTTAATAGCCACCGTATCATATAAAAGTTAACTTGTTCTTGAAACAGTTGCAATACCCAGCCTAGGGATGTGGCAAAAGTATGCTCTGCAAAGCAGCCCTCTTTGAAACTGTGCTCATCAGTCCTTTCCACAGAGATTTCGTTCACTCTTTTGTGAGGTGTTCACTTTCCACTCCAGCTGATCCCTGCCCTGGCTGGTCATTGCACTGCTGTAGAATTGCCATCTCTAGAAACAAAGGGGAAATGACACATGTTTTGCTTGCAGGGGCCAATTAAACATAGTGAACTTTAAATCTGCCTATAGATTAGCACTGAGGCAGAGCCAAAGAAAAAGCTGCTGTTCTGCATTTCAGGCCTTTTACAACCAACCAGTGCTTGGTAAAGATATCACTGATGATGTTATCCGTTCAGTCGTGTCCAACCCTCAGAGATTCTATAGGAAACTTTTCTCCATTCATCTCTGTCAATGACCACTTCTTTCAGTTGGTTCATGGTCATCCCTGTGTTGAGCCAGCGGATCCTTTGGCGAACATGTTTCCTTTTGCTGCTGACTATGCAGAGCATCAATGATTTTTCTAGCGAGTTTGATCGCATGATGTGTCCAAAGTAAGTGAGCTTTATCCATAATATCTTGCCTTCTAATGACATTATTGGTTTGCTCCTCTCTATCCTGTTGGTAACTTTGGCTGTCCGTGGTATTCGCAGCATTCATCTCCAACACCATAATTCTCCTCCTGTCTTCCTTCTTCAGGGTCCAGCTTTCGCATCCCTAGCTTGTTATGGGGATGACAATAGTGTTGACTAGCCGGCACTTTGTAAAAAGGCTGATATCCTTACTCTTCCATATTTGGTTCATGCCTAACATTGTGTTCTGGCCCAGTGTTACTCGCCGTCTGATTTCATGGCTGCATCCACCACTTTGAGTGATCCTAGAGCCAAGATTTCACCACTGAGAGCCATTTGGGATGCTGATTTAGAAATAGAAGGCTTGTTGGAGTGGAGTCCCCCACTCCTGAACTCCATGAAACAGCATCGTTTACAACTGTCTTGTTTGGAGGCTGAGACTGAATACTTCTAATCCAATGGCTGGAATGGAACGAGTTTAACACCAGTTCTATGCCTGCTGGTCACTCTCCATAGCTGCACTGGGAAGAGAAAAACAGAAAACCACATCTTCATGCTGTATCATTATGTTGTGAATATTCAGTCCCCGTTATGTATTTTTGGGGGGATGCACTATGTATGTTTGAACATTGTCCTCACTATTGACCACATAAGAGCCATTGGGTAACCGGTAATGATGATATGTTACACTTATTTGGTGCCTGAGAGGTCTTCTTCACAGTGTTAGTTCTCTGTGGGTTTCCTGTCGACACTGCAGTGGCCAGTTAAGGATAGCTGGAACCCACATGGTGGGTTTTCCTTGATGTTTCCTTGCCCCAACTTTCCAATGGCTGACATTTACCCCTATGACACTGGATGGCTATTTTTCTTAATGGCAATTGGCATGTTGCTTATAGCAGAATTCCAAAGGACTCCCAAATGCACCATGATGTTGTGCAGAAGAGGGAAGAGGTCCAAACACTATTGTGGAAGACACTCAACTGTCATCCTCTCACATTTGCTGTGCTCTGCTGTATGTGGAACAAAATGAATCCCACGGTGAGCTCCAATGGTTTGGGCTGACTACAGCTGTGCAAAGTCACTTAAGCTTTAAAAGGCTTTTGCTTGTTGCCTTTCTTGGCTCTGCTGATGGAAGGAAAGGATGCCTTAGATGAGAGCACAGCCAAATAAGGGACTGTATTGCAAAACATTTGGTGAGGTGTACTACTTCCTAATGTGAAACAGCTCCTGATGGATGAGGCCCATGACTAACAGCTGACCTTTGAGGGAAGAGAAGAGTAGTTCTTAAAAAGACTCTAGATGAGTTCTGTGTGTTTAATTTGAAAGAGATGAAACATTAACATGGTTTTTGGGAGTGCGTGAAGAACTCTTTTCCTTACATTGGAGCTCTTACAGCGGTGTCTGCTTCTCATACCCCTAAAAGGAATTATATGTAATCAAAGTGATATATGCTGATCTATATGACTAGGAGACTCTCATGGTTTTGGGCAATTTTAATAGAGTATGAGAAGCTTTAGGGCTTACTGCTAATATTTCTCGTATACATATCAATGAAACATGAACTGTACTGCTGGAGTTCTGTTGTGTTAAGTCTAGACAAAACTGAATTGTACGGTTCTGAGAAAGTTAACATTGAATAATCGGTTATATTGTTTTGGAGAATTTCCACATGACATTATCTCCTAACTGACCACTTTCTGGGTTTTGCCCTACTTTCCTCCAACATTTCTCCTAGTCTGATTGGTGAAGATTTTCTGTTTCTCTGTCTTTGCTGCTTGGAAATGCAAAGGGATATACACCGGCAATAGTCCATCAGAATAAGAGATTTAGATAAATTTCCTCCGTCAGCCACCATTTTCTTTGCATTTCTTCCCTGCTGAAATGGAAAGGTGTTCCCTCATCCCCTCCTCAGGCTTAAAAGAGTCTGGCAATAGCTCTTGTGCAATTCAGATGAACTAGTGAATTGTGGCAATAGATCATTATATCACCATAATACTATAGTCAGTTATTGATTTTAGAAAGCCCTCCAGTGGCACAGGGGTGGAGAAATGCAGAATAAATGGCAACTGATGGTGGAAAGTGTGTATAAATCTTCCTCATAGATGTGCAATTGCTAGTATGAGCACCTATTCACTCATAGCAGTCATAGTGGTGAGGAACAAGGGTGCTTCCATACAAAGTTTTTGCTCCAGCTTGATTTCTTAACTGCATCAGTCCCCCCCCCCCATATACACAGCATAATTTGTTAATCACTTTCCCAGGTTTTCCTGTTTTTTCAGGTTATCTTTACTCTGGTCTAAACACACAGACACACTCACAGGAGAAGTTTTGGTGGGAAAATAGGGAGAAAAACAACCAGCAAATAATTCTGTTTTCAAGGGATGAGGAAAAAACCCAGTGCAGTTAAGAAGCCAAGCTGGAGCAAAAATGAAGTGCAGAAAAAGGGGAACAGAGAATCCTTACCACATGGAATACAACCCACGAGTGCATCTAACTCACTATTCTCTACCAGTCAGTCTACCAGTTGCCACTTGGAAATTGACAAACCGAGCTTGAAAGCAGCATCCATTCGCCATTGCTTGTCCCACTGCTTGTCTGGCCTTCAGAGATATTCTGTCTTCCATTTAGCCATCATGCCTAATAAGTATTTGCATGTCCAGGTCTTTTTGATTGTCATCTGGAGCCAGAAAGGAATTTGAGGCCAGATAGCCCAGAGATTATATTGCTTGTTGGCCAGGGGAGTAGTTGCTGTTCTACAGTAATATAGCACATTGCCTAAGCTCCTATCATCATCATCATTGCCGGAAGCACCTAGATTCCTCTTCCTTTCAGTTAGTTTCAGGATCCCTCTAATCTGACATGGGTCTTGGGATCCTCATGTCTAGTAGACCCAGTGTGTTATAGCAGCTAAGAGCCACAGACTGTAATCTGGAGAACTGGGTTTGATTCCCTACTCCTTGACATAAAAGCCAGCTGGGTGACCTTGGGTCACTCCAAGTTCTCTCAGAGCTCTCTCAGCCCCACAGGGTGTTTGTTGTGAGGAGAAAAAGGGAAGGTGATTGTAAGCCCCTTTGGGACTCCTTCAGATAGAGAAAAATAGGGTATAGAAAACAGTCATTCTTCTTCTCATATGGGCTAAGCTTCGTGGGGTGCTTAGTCATAAGGCATTTTTGCCCTTGAGGGGCTTGTGTGTGTCTTCTCAAGTAGTTACAGCCCTAGCAACTGCAATCTGACTTGCAAGATTCACCTACAGGGAAAGGGTATTTTCAACAGTTTTTCCTGTTTTCAACAGTTTCCCAAATTTAAGTGGGGAACATTTTAAATACAAATGCTTCAGCCAAGAAGCAGTTTAAAGACAAATCCATAATTCATTTTTTAAATATGAAATTTCTTCTTTCAACAATGTATTTATACCAGTTTAGTTAATGCTGCTGCATTGGGCTTATTTAAAATTTTTATGTGTAGACTTTGACTAGAATTTTATACAGACATAAAGATCCCAGGAACTTCTCAGTTCATATCCCTACCCTGACTTCCTACCCTCTCCTTTCCTGACTTTTTATCTTCTGTTCTTTTTTCTCC
This sequence comes from Paroedura picta, assembly GCF_049243985.1. Lineage (NCBI taxonomy): Eukaryota > Metazoa > Chordata > Lepidosauria > Squamata > Gekkonidae > Paroedura > Paroedura picta. Next base: position 56,461,650 of record NC_135376.1, on the reverse strand, counting down.
TTTCTTCCTTAACTGTCTTCCTCTTTCATAGTTGAAAGTAGATTTGAAACTCAGGGGATGCTATTATAGCCTAGCTGAAAAATGGAGGCAAAAATGTAATCTTTGCCCAACTTCAGTTGATGTAATAGTTGTGCTCTTCCCTCAGTAGGCATAATCTGGCCACAGTGCTCCGTACTCTGGTCACATTTAAATTAGACTACTGCAATGACTCAACACATTGCTGTTATTGAAGCCTATTTGGTGGCATGAAGGCTGACAGGCACTCGTTATTGGGAAATATAAAGTCTGCTCTGGCAGTGTATGTGTTTTTCAGTACCTTTAAAGGACCATATGATCTAGAACTAGGTTACATGAAAAGACTGCCTGTTATTTTTTATGAGCTGACTTGACAACTTCAGCTGGCCTTCATGGTGTAACTTCCGCTTTTGGTGTGTGGTGGAACAGCCTTTTCTCAGCCTCACCCATCTCACAGGGTGTCTATTGTAGGGAGAGGAAAGGAAAGGGGATTGTAAGCTACTTTGAGACTCCTTCAGATAGAGAAAAGCGGCATAGAAGAACCAGCTCTTCTTCTTTTCTCTAGTGGTCACTCAGCTATGGTTTGCTATTCTCTACAGCTGTCCACCTGGCATGTGGCAGCAGCTTGTGAGGTAGGGCATAGAGCATATTCCAGTTTTGACCATTTTATGCCACTGAAAGGAAAGGGAAAGGTGGAACATGAATAGAAAAGGTGATAGAATTGCTGGGGCTACAGCTGTAGTGCTGTGCAGTCACATGGCTTCTGAGTGGTGTCACCATGGGCAAGAGCCCCCACCATTGGACTGACATGACACAATGTGCCCCTGCATCGAGCTGCCACCAATACTCACACTGGTTTAGGCAAAGACAAGCCAAAGACAAACACAAGGCATCCCAAAGAGCACCAGTAATCATATGTGAACCAACTGACTTTGCTCCTGAGATATGCCTTTCTGCATAAAGACTGCATAAAGACACCTTCAATCAAGACAAAGAACATACATCCTTCCCGACATTCTCCCCCCTCTCAACCATTGCTTTGTTAAGTTGTGGCAGACAGACTTCTTTCTCAAAGTCTCATCCTGCAGCTAAACCTTTTGTTTATCCCAAGTCCTCCTTCCTATGCCAAACATGAAACCAGGCTGCCAGAGTTTGATTATGCTCATCAACTAGATATTAGGTATCAGCCATGTCCAGAATTATCCAGAAACTTCCCATTTTCCTCTTAAGTATTCCTTTTTGTTAATTCCATCACAGCGCTCTGAGGGCTATGAAATCTTTTGTCAAAGGCCAATCCAGGCTATCTACGTGTCTTCTCACCACATACATGGCTGGGAAATGGTATTAAGTCCCTTCACTTAGTTCCCCAAATTGCCTCTCTTGTGACCAGCTTTCTTGGTATGGATCCTGCCAGATGCCCCACTGGAATGCAGGTTCATTTATGTTGCTGTGCTTCTTTTTCAGTGCACCTCATGTCCAGATCAGTAATTACAAACCTTGCTGACTCTCGGTTTCCCAAATCTAGTCATTTCCTTCTCTTCGCCCCCCCCCCTTGAGTAAGCGGTAGTGTAACTGTATATTTGTTAGTCCTGCCTACTATTTGTCTTGTGTGTTAGTCCCAATAAAACTGAATTCTTTTATTTTAATATCTGTTGTCTGCCTCAGAGTCCTAAAAGGGGAGAGTTACCTTGTATAACATTGGCAAAAGGCCTTACTAGTTACTCCCTCTTGCATAGCTATTCCCCAAATTAAGGGCATTTTAGGTAACAGTGGCTAGTGAAACCTGGTATCAACAGAAGCCAATGATGTCACCTGCTGACATTTGCTTTTGGTCGCTGCTGGTGAGCTACATGCTGCAGCCATGGCCCTCACTTGTCATCAAGGGTATCACCCTCTCTCCCCTCTTCAGTTCTGCACAGTGTCAAGGGCTGGGATATCTCCTGAATCCTACCTCACAAACTGCTGCTGCTGCCCTCTAAAGCTTTAGGCACTAAGTAAACATTTCCCTGTTGACCCAGACTTTCGCTTTTTCACTTGACACGTTTTAAAATATTTTATGGATCCTGACAGATGGGTGGAGACAGGTGCACCTGTAGCTGGGGACCCAAAAATCTGGAGGAAGCAGAGGTCAGAAGGTCAGCCACACATCCTGCAACTGTCTCCTCAGAAAGAGAGCTGGAGTACAAATCACATCCCGGCCTCCAAAGATCCTCTCAGCAGCTTTGGCCATGTCATGTAAATTGGGGTAGAAACCCAGGGCCTTATTTAGTTAAGTCCCAGTTTTATTAGTCAGTCCTTCACCTTGGCAAGGAAGATCTTGCAAACAATGCCCAAAATCGCATCATGAAAGGCACCATAGTCGGTCTATATCATTTTAACCTAGCTTAGTGCTGTGACAAGGACTGAGACATCGCTGCTAAACAGACATAATCTGAATTATCCTTGTGTTTGTTTATGCAATTGTTTTCTTTCCCTATAAGCATGGAAACAGATCCCGTTCACCAGTCATAGCCTGTAAATGAAACTGGGTGTATTTTTTACTCCTGCTAGGCTGTTGGCTGTAATGATAGCTTTCTCCCTAGAATTGCAGTGCCATATGGAAATATTGTGGTCTTTGTTGAAATTTCCTGTGATTTTTCACTGATGAAAGCCTTGGGAGAGCACAGTTGCTTCCTCACTTATATTTGCTATCAAATGGCAGTAAAATACGTGGGTTAAAAAAACCCATTTGTCAGTTTAAGCAAAAGCTACACTTGCTCTGTACTGATGTTTTAAGCAAAAAAAAAAAAAAAAAAAAAAAAAACGTGCGGGGAAGATTCCTATAGGGAAAAAATCCTGAAGCCATTTTCTAAATGTAGGGATGTCTGCCTCTGGCTCTTTGCATTATGAATGTATCACCTGTTCTAGCTATTTGGATGCAGGGATATGAATTGTCATTAGGCAAGATTTAGTGCTTTGCTAAATTAAATATTTGTTGTGCTGCTCTCTCGCTTATTGCTTCCCCAGCACGCTGCAAAAAAAGAAAAGCCCCTCTTGAGCTGGCCACTAACAGATATTTTAGGAAATTAAGTAGGCAGACAGGTGTTATCCAAGGTGTTATAAGAGAATGAAACAGAACCTGTCAGCTCTGATGGAGAATGTTGACAGAGGAAAGTAAATGGGAAAAGTTCCTGAAATAACCAAAATTATTGGAGCACATGGGATTTAATGCAAAACTTGGGTCTACTTAATATACTAGGGAGCCTAACCTCCACACATAGATATGGATTATATCATGAAACAGCTAGAGGCTTGCAGAGTAGTTCTGGGCAAACCTTTTACCTCTACAGCAAACATGCAGGAAACTGGTTTCCCTGCAGTCCGTCAGCTTACTCACTGAAGCCATTTATATAGTACTTCTCTACTGTAAAGGCACTTGAGGTGACTTACAAATATAACTACCCCACCTCTGTTAACTAGGGTTGTCAAATACCTGGGAGAAAGTGTCCTGCCCATTTAACATTCAATGGGGCTTTATTTACCTGGGAAAATTATTTATCTACATGTGATGAAAAACTTCACCTACTCATTTCTGTGCATGAAGCTTGTATTAAAGGGACAGGCTGTTTGCAACCCTACTAATAACCATGAACTTTAATGAAAATTAGGAAGGACACATAAGCAGCAGTAAAAATGCCTTGGAAGGGAAATAAACAGCCACTCAGCTGAGTGCTGCTCCATCATCCAATCACCTGTCAGTGGAGGGAACTTGGAATACTGGAAGGAAGCCCAGAAGGATGGAGTTCAGGTCTGCCTCAGGCAAGAGATCAACATCTGACTCAGCAAAAGAGCAGGCAGTTAGTAGGGTAGTGCTGCTTGGCAGTGTGGTTTAACTCTACCTCTGGGAGAAAACAGACTACCTGACTGTTAAGACTGTTTCTGGTAATGAGTAGACCTTGTACCACTTAGTCTGACTCTTGGGGAAAGGGCAGGCTGGTGTGGGTGGAATCCTGAGAAGATCCAACCTGGTGGCTCATTAGTAAAAGCCTGTTTGTAGCTGGAAGCATGGGAGAGAATCCAAATCACACTATGAAAGTATAACTAGCTTGAATTTATTTTTCTCAGCCAGGTTTCTCTTTTAACTGCCTGGAGACCTGTGCTGCTGACCTGTTCTTGGAAACTTCTCTGTAAAGCCATAAATCTTTGTTATTGATATATGATTCCTGCCTCAGTACTCTCTGTGTTGTATATGCTCACCCCCCAAACTTGCCTCACAACAGGGAGCTCAAAGCCTTTACACGTGCTACCTTCAGAACATCTATTAAGAGGGGGGGGGGGTGTTTACAGTTCAAAGTAAACCTGGTCCACCCAAATTGTAGGAGGTTGTGTGAGTTCTCTCAGTTGATAGAAAAGGCCTGTCACAAGCACTAATAGACTGTTTATGGGGATGGGGATTCTATAGCCAGAGTACCTCCAGAGTGAGAGTCCTCTGGCTAGATGCTAGCTACAGTCTAGTTTTGGAAGTCACGTGCACTTGGATAAGGAAGAAGTCCTCAATTGGGGATACAGCAGTAGCAGCTGTTCAGATTTTAATGAATATCTGGTGGGAAAAGAAAGAAATGGGGAAAGAGCTTTCAGGTGTTTCAGGGGCAATCATTAAAGGCAGCAGCAAAGAAATAGTGATAAAGCAAGGACCATTGTCTACTTTCAGACTTGGGGCACGGCAGCTCCTGAATGTACTATTTGTTCTCTGTTGCCACACTTTGTGCAATTCAAGCACGAGTTCAGATATGCCTTTATTTTTTTTATTTTGCTTTGAAATGTTTACTATCCTTATCTAGACTTCACCTCAGTACTTTAGATTATTTTTTTCTTGCCTTGTACAGATAACTTGTACCAGATTGGGCAGAAAAAGCAGCTGCAAGATGATACATGTTTCTGGTATTTCCCTCCTCATATATATGAGCTTTTGCATGCATTCTTGTTTTGCTGGAAAAAATTGCATTGGACAAAAATCTGGAAAGTGCACTGACCCAGCCAGTTTTCGTCATGAAAGCAACCATGAAAAATCACTTTCCCTTGTGAGAATCACATTGTAATTACTAAAAAGGTGCATTTATTTATTTTCTATACTGGAAAGCAAAGAACAGCTTTTCTGGTAAGAGAAGAACTCTGTTCTCTGTCTCTCTCTCATCAAATTAACACAGTCCTTTCAGATCACAAGAGGACTCCAAAGACAATATCCTGATTTATCTCAGACTGAAAGCCTCCTGTCTTTTCAAGTGTTTCTGAGAACTCCCAAACCATCTTTAGAGTGAGAATGCACTCTTTTAATAACAAAATAATTAACTATGTAGTTCCCTTTTGTTATATTTGCAAACTATAAATACTTGACTGAATTTTCTGTTCTGTATAAGGTTTTCATTTGTGAACATTTAAATATGGTATATAAACAGACGGATAGCTAGCACACACTTTAATGAGTTGAATGGGGTTTACACTTCTGAAAGCATTGAAACTGATGTAAATATTGAATGACTTTGCCTAACACTGCCTGGGTATTTTCATTCTGCATTGACTTAAATTTATAAAGCATCTCATTGGGGGGTAGGGGAGTTTTATTATCCAAGCTAGAAAACCGGATTTCAGATTCAGAGGCAAATTGTAAATGACCGCCTTAAGCCTGAGAAATGGATGCTGCTATTGATTTTAAATGATGAAAACTAGCAGTACCATCCTAACAGTATCCTTCTGAGTCCACTGGTCCTCCTCAGGGTTCTACTGCAGGGTTCTTAACAATCTACCAAACACTTTTGGTCCATTTTATAAGTCTGTTTATTTATATCTCTCTTTCTCCCCACACGAGGACCCAAAACAGCTTAATTTGTTCCCTAATATTTTCTTCTCCATTTTATCCTCTCAACTCTCTGAGGTAGGTCAAATTGTGTGAGTGTATAACCTGCCCTAGGGCCTAGGTCATCCAGCCAGCTTCCATGGCAGAGTGGAACCTGAACCTGGAGTCTCCTAGACTGTATCCCAACACTCTAACCTAGGGGTAGTCAAACTGCGAATGCTGGCAGGGGCTTCTGGGAATTGTAGTCCATGGACATCTGGAGGGCCGCAGTTTGACTACCCCTGCTACTGGATTAGTAAATCAATCTTTAATGCTACCTTGGTATTCCATTTTGGAAACCCTTTCCTAATATCATATGCTGTATTCCCATATGTCTTTGTAAAAACACCCTAGTGATGTCAGTGATGTCTTTAATAGTTAATGGTATGTTTACTAGATCACAACTTGCCAGCCACCTCAGAACTCTTGGTGTGTGAGGGAGATTTAGGGGTCTCCCTCCTGTCCCCCTTGTGGTGTATGCTGGACTCCATGGGTCCCACAAGTCGCAGAGAGCCAATAAAACACACCAGAGCCAAACATCTGTAAAAAGGTGTATTAAAAGGTATTCTAAAGCTACAGCAAGCCAGAGTTATGATACAAATAGATTGTGTGACAGAGATTAATGGAAAGAACCCTAACTAAATCTTGCCTCCCCCTGTAGCTGGCAGATGAGCTGAGTTCAGGCAGGTCTAAATACCTCACCCAAGTGTGTTCTGACAGAGCCCCTGCTGATGGGTGTCAGGACTCACAAATGAGGCTGCCCCCACAAGAAACCTTTCCCATTTATAACTAGCAAACATTTTGATGTGCCAGAGCTGAGGCAATTGAGAAGATCTAGTGAGGCAACTCTAACCAGCCCCGAATAACACTCAGGTGTGAAGAGGCCAAGCAATATTGATGTTATCTCAAATCCAGCCAGGGACATCTCTGGTGGAGGGCTTGAAGATATATGGCCAGGAGTTGCCATGTTCCCTAACCCATGCTGTGTTTGTGTGGGTGATGGATACCAATCTGTCCTCACAGTGGTACCCTTCCAAGTGAATGGTTGTTGAGTATCCTATCATAATCATCTCTGACTCATGCCATGGCAACTTGTCTAACGTCCCAATATCTTCTTGGCTCTCTCAGAGGGAAGGCAAGCTGGAACCCATATCTGCTGCAAAACTCTGCATGAAGTTAGCTTCAGTAATGAAGCATTCTATATAGCCATTGGTAGTCTCTCCAATGAACCACTAAGAGTTTCTTAGTACTTTCTTAAACTCAGAGTTCTTGGGGAGAATTGCCATGGGACATGACATATCCCTTCACCTGAGACTTTCAAGCGCTTCTGCTATTGGACAACATAAACCTGTGTGTGTGTGTAAAGTCACACTTTTGAGGACCCCATAGGGCTTTGAAGGCAAGTGATTAAGCAGAGGTGGTTTGCCAGTGCTTTCATTTGCAAGCTCCCTTGGTTGTCTGCCACCCATGTAGTGACCCTGCTTATTTCCCAAGATCTGACAAAACTGGGCTAAACTATACCATTCTGCATCCCCACCCCCATGGTATGACTAATACATGGCACCTTTGTATATTCATATGAGATTATGGGATGGCCTGCCAGGTATGGGGTTGTAGTCAGAATTAAGGGGTTCAACAGCCTTGCCATGTATGTGGTACTTGGCAAATGGCAACTTGTATCAGGGTCATTTCTACTGGCTCTTCTGAAGTCTGAAGAAGTTTATAGGCTTATTTTCCCCCAAAGCCCATTTATAGGGAAGAATTGCCAGAAGACATAATTTCATTTCAAATGTCCCTTTTTAAACTTCTGACAGAGAAAGATTGTAGTCACTGGTGTCTCTGTTGAAAAAGCTTCATTAGTTTGCCATTAGCTGTTAATAATACATCATAATCATTCTTGTAGGGTTAAGCTTGCCTGTTTTCTTTTCTACCTGCCTTGCAGTGATAACCTCTAAAGAATATGCTGAAGGACTATCAGACTCTCTGTCAAAAATCTTTTGCTCTAGCTGAATTTTCTAAACAATTCATTACATACAAAAGACTAGAGTGAATGCAAAGATATGAACTTCAATCCCTGCAATTTACATTCTTGTATAACTGCATTGAGCGCTTCAATCAGAATCTGGAATAATGTAATTTCTTTCTATTATCATGAGACAAGAACATTCCCATCCCATTTCATATCCTGCACAAAATCCACGAGCCTAGATTTATGGTATTTGCCAGTCATGGAAAAAAAAAAATCAACGTTTTTTTTTTAAAGGAAATAAACATAAAAGAAATAAATCTTAGTTAGTTGTCATGTTTGCTTTTTGTCAGCACTGAGATTTATAAGAACCATGATGAATTATTTTTGAATGGGATACCAGTTCTCATCAACACAAGCTTGCAGAAAAGTGTGGTATTTCTGGGTACTGCCAGGAGCCAATTGGTAAGTGAAAATGGCCCTGGAGCAAGTCAAGCTAAGAGGTGGTGCTACCTGACAGCACTTCAGGGCCACGCATTTCAGAGGGGCAGACAGTGGGCAATAGAACACTCATTGCATCACTCTCCAAACAGCTCAGGAGACAACTGCCTTTGCTGATGAAGGAGTTTGAGCCAAGAAGTTCCTGGAGCTCAGCTCTGCTTGGCTTCTGGCCATCAGCAGCCTTACAAGACAGTGGCCCCCCAGGAAATTTCCCTTCAAGTTAAATGTCCAGGTCACCTCTGGGTATCACTCTTAAAACAATGACAACAACCATGATATACCTTCTGAGATAAAGTAACTCGAGTTTGTAGCACCTTACAGACCAACATGATTTCTGGGTATAAGCTTTTGAGAGTCAAGATACCAGATGGATTCCTACTCCAGGTGGCTGAATGTGGGGTTTCCCATTATGATAGTTTGAGGGTAGCCATGTTGGTATGCAGAATAACAGCTGGATTCAATTCCAGTGGCATCTTGGCACCCAACAGGATTTGGAGGTAGAAACTTTGGAGAATTAAAACTCCCTTTGTCATATAGCTTTGACTCTTGAAAGCTTATACCCCCAAAATCTTGTTGGAATTTAAGGTACTACTGGGCTTGAATCTAGCTGCTCTTGTGCAGACCAACACAGCTACTTTCTAAAATAATTTTTTCAAAGATGGTTCCAGGACTCTTGAGTGCTGTTGACATTAAGGCAGGCTGTGTTTAAAGGTTATACCATACCTAAGATGATCCTGGTCACACTACTCAGTGTATTCCAGTTCTTTATCCATCCATGGCTAAAATCATTATTCTTAACTGCTGGATCAAGAAAGCAGTTCCGTATGGTGTAGGGCACAGCACAATGGCAAGGCAGAACCAACACCATAATTAAATTTTAGATAGAATACACAACATGGATTGGGAAAGTTACTGTCAAACATAGGAGTATGCTAGTATTACTAATAACTTAATTTTAACTACTGAATTAATCAGGGAAAGACCCTGGCCACTCTGACCTCTTTGTTGGCTCTCCAGAGCAACTGGCTGGCTCCTGTGTAAAGCAGAATGCTGGACTAGATGGGCCACTAGTTTTATCTGGCAGAGGTCATGTTTTTATATTCATGAGCACTCAAGAAATTGTCTGAATGAAGAGAACAAAAATGAGCACAAACTTTGGAAAAGCAAATTTAAGTTGAGGATAAAGTAAGCAAAAAGAAGGGATTTCATTAGATTGTAATTACTTGAAATTAAGGTCATATAGCTAAAGGGTTGAAACAAGCAATAAAACACACAATATATCAAAAGCAGTCAGAATGGCAGTTGGGTTATTAGTTGCCAAAGGAGTTAAAGAAGTCCTTAAAAATACAGGGAAATTGCAGAGGAGTGAATTCCTTGCATTGGTTTTGACTGTAGAAGATGGATAGTACCCATGTCAGAAATGCTGTTTGTAGGCAATGCATATGAAGAACAGAATCAGAGGTGAAGTTCTAGAACTTTGGGGTGGAAATTCATTTTCTCCATAGTCATTATGTGAGCTTTAAATGTTCTCATACAGTATGTCTAAGCATTTTGAGAACTAGTCTTCTGCAGTGTGTCTGTTTTTCTCTCTCATCATAGGGTGGGACTGACAGATCATATTATTAGAACTGCCGTGGAGACAGATCTTAAGGCTTAGGATTCAGAATTTTTAGCCTAAGATTCCAGCATATAGTTGACAAAGATAATTTTCAATAGAAATTCGGTTTAAATATTTCCTAAACTTGGTAGATATGACTGGTTGGAGGTGGGGTGGCAGCTATGTGTCAATGTATAATTATAAATGGTAATTCTTAGCAAAAACTTGGAACTGTTTGACTAGGTCTAAATTTATGTATATTAAAACAAAATGAAGGACATATGATGCAGTCTTCCAGATCATTGCTATGATGCACTAGTTCTTGGCTAAGCAGAGTCCCAGGCTGACACACAAAATTTAAGGTGTCACTAAAAAAACATAACAGGTAGCAGGGTAGGAAGGAGGAAGGCAACACAAATAGTGAGATGTTTTGGCACACTTCACAGCCAATGGCTTGGTATATTTCATAGTTAATAAGAAACAGTAATGAGTATAATCACAGCACACCACCTGCTTACCATTTGTTTTTGAAAGAGAATGTTTTATTACATATTAATTTCCAATTAAGTCATAGCACGCTCGTAATCACTGTTAATTCTGCTGTTGTTTAAAGACAGAGGTTGTATCCCAGGGCTGTTTGGTTAGCCATCACATATGCAAGATTGTATCTTTGGCTTAATTAATCCAGAAACGTAATACTTCCTTATGAAGAATAAAACATTCTTCATGCACAGTCACTAAGGCGGGCTCACACATGGAAGTTCATTGCTTGATGGCTGTACATCAAGTGGTGACTTTTTGGCGGGAATGAGCGTTCATCACAGAGGCCTCTTGCATGTGTAATGAAATGCACTAGTTTTCTGTGTAATCAGTTTGCCGACTAATTATACATCAGAAGTTATCTATTAAGTTATCAAGAAATGACAAATGAAGTGATAACACAACTCAATGAATTACAGGGCTGCATCCAAAAAGGAAAACTAGAAGATCCCCGTTCACCTTCTTGATGTCTGTGTCTTTGGGCAAGCTTGATGATGGTCTAAGAGCAGGGGTAGTCAAACTGTGGCCCTCCAGATGTCCATGGACTACAATTCCCAGGAGCCCCTGCCAGCATTCGCAGGAGCCCCTGCCAGGACATCTGGAGGGCCGCAGTTTGACTACCCCTGGTCTAAGAGTATTCCTGCACACATGCTTTCCTATGGTATCTATCCGTAAAGAATATAACTCATTTGTATATTGTCATTTTTATTGTGTATAAATATTTACATTATATAATTGCCCAAATTCACATGATAATTCAGCTGTGTATCTTATGGGATGTTTCTTGTTACAACCTGCTTTTAGAAAACAAATAAGCTGAAATTGTTGTACAAGCACCAGACAGGCCAAAATTGGGGCGGTCTGCAGCACCATGAAACAAATAGCTTGAATATCCTTAATTTGCAACCAGACCTTTGCACTCTGCTCTTTCCTGTGCTCTTGCCACATGGCTGCATTCTTCATCTGACATCTATGTCCTCCTGTGCATTTGTGCTTTCTTTGCCTATCCAGTTTCTAGCTGTCTTCCAACCCCAAGATTATCTATTTTCTGGGATCCTATTCACATACTACACTTCCATCCTGTTCAGTATGCAGTTTACTGCATCACTAACTTTGACCTTGTAGCTGACCTTGGCTGTAATCCTATGCATGCTTAGGCTGCTGACACCAGGGGGATTTTCATAACTGTCTGAATAAGGCCTCATTTGCAGTTGTTGCAGACTTCCATTTTGTCATAGAATTTTAGACAGAGTCCATATCCCTTGTTTTACATCCTTTTTTGACATTGCAGTCACATTAGCGTACTGAATGCCATCAGCTTTAGGATTTGCCTTCATCTCAGGTGAAACTAACCTGGATGGATATCCTTAGGCAAGTCTGCCTATGAGATGATTGTAATGTAGCCTGCAGAATATTATTAAGAATTCTATTTAAGAAACAACTACAGGAGACAGAATGCAAACTTTGATTTAATTTCCAAAGCAAAGACTGTACTTTTATGTATGTGAGTACATAAAAATAGCACACGTAGGATATTCTTTCAAAACAAGGATGTCAGGGCTAGTCTGTTCATTGTTAACAAATACTGTTTCCTCAGGAAGGACCTCAACAGAAGAATCCAAAGCATCCCCCCCATGCTGGGAACGGCCCAGCACAGGAATGCAAGTTCATTAGATTTGCTTAAACAAGACTGTGTTGCAATAGCAAGAGAAAGGCAAAGTCTGTGAAACCTGGCGGGAAGTTGCACCCTACTATATTATTTTTCACATGACTTGGTGATGCTAATTGAAATTTCTAAGGCTTTAAAAAATGCTGAATTTCAGAGACAAAACAATTTTCAACTTGCCTAATGAAGTTGCAGCAGAGCACAAGTTGCAGCAGAGCACAGTTGATGAGCACAAGGCTGGAGGAACCTCCTACCACTGACCGTTTGAACGTCTGGGCACTTTCTGACCAGCAGGAATGTTGCTGTTAGCATGCAAAGGACATCAGCATCCCACACGAGTGCTGCTAGCAAAAATGGTGGGAGCTCTGCGGGAAAGTTCAGGACAAGGAAACAAGGCTATTGGCACAGGAATAGAGCTCTTGAGCAGGGGTAGTCAAAGTGTGGCCCTCCAGTTGTCCATGGGCTACAATTCCCATGAGCCCCTGCCAGCATCATGGACATCTGGAGGGCCGCAGTTTGACTAACCCTGCTATTGAGTATGATTTGCAGAAGGGAGAAACAGAATTGAAACAGGGATTCTGGTGTTGAAACAGCAGGGCAGGGAAATGCAGCAGCATCCCCAAAACAAGGCGTTCTTTCAGCCACAGATGTGCTGCAAATATTAACTATGTTTACCAGCCTCCACATGGGGCCTGGAGTACTCCTGAAATCACAGCTGTTCTCCAGTCCAGGGATCCTCAACCTGCGATCCTCCAGATGTTCATGGACTACAATTCCCATGAGCCCCTGCCAGCATTCGCTGGCAGGGGCTCATGGGAATTGTAGTCCATGAACATCTGGAGGATCGCAGGTTGAGGATCCCTGCTCCAGTCCACAGTGATCAGGTCCCTTGAAAGAAAGGGAGGGAATGAGAGTTTCAGAGGGTGTCTTTATGGTGGGTGCCTGTGGATGACGTGGTGCCCACCAACATGTTTTGTGGTCCCTGCCAACTGTTTTTAGAAAGTAGGTGGGGCCAGCCAAGCTTCTCTCCAGTGAAGCATTTGATTGGATGCTAAGTTTTTTTTTTAATGTTGCATTGGAAACAGCAGCTACCACAGGACAAATATCTTAACGGTGAGATTGGAGGTAAGGTGCAGCAGCTCCATGCTGTGTCAGAATTCCAGATGTGCCCCAAAAGGTTGGAGACCCCTGTCCTATGGAATCAAATCACTGCTGAGCTCTCAGCTCTTTCCCCTCTCCAAACACAACTTTCCTCAGGGTACCATTCTCCAGTCTCCAGAAATATCTTGAGCTGAAGTTGGCAGCCCTACTAGAAATTAACAGATAGGCTCTTGGGGGCTCCAGTAGGCACAGCAGTTCTACCTTGCTGTAGAATTTCTGGCTATTTAAATGGAATGGTATGTATGACTAGAGTTCTCATTTGGGTTTATTGTTATAATCTTTTTATTTTGTTGGTAGTAGAATATGGGAAGATAAAATTCTTATATGTTGTACATGGACACGTAATTCTATTCACCAGTGTCCTGATGTGATTATACATTTTTAAGTAATAACAGGTCCTAAATGCTGCCATCTAGTGATAGAAGGAGAAGAATATCAGATCTCATCAATATAGATTGGCAGGTTTAGGAAATGGAAAAGTTTGATAACCGTTTGTGCTCATTTCAGTCTTTGCTATAGAGAGGTGAGTGGTGCAATTCACTCTAGTATGAATGTGGACTGTAATACTGGGGATGAAACTAAAAGAGTTTCATAGAATTATGATGGATTTTGTATGAAACAAACTACTGTTAGTGTTAACAGGGCATGTTGGAAGCAGGGTTTTGATTGAGGATGAGGTCCAGGGGCCTAAGCAATGGAGTGGACACTACTAGAGCTCAGAAGTTGTTCCAGCATAGGCTGGGAGTCAACTGGGGCTTTAAATACTCCTACAAGGAGGTGGAGATATAAGCCTTGCTCCTCCTAGAGGAGCAACAATTTCTTCAAGGTCCCATACTAGGGCAGAGTCTGCACTTACTTTTTTTTATTCCATTGTCAATCCTGTTGAATTCAGATCGCTTTGAACTCGAGTCTTCCTCTCCTTCCCCTCCCCATTGAAACAGGAAAGTCTTCTGCACATGGTTAGGGAGGCTCAGAAGAGGGGGGGAAGGCAAATGGAGACTCTTTCTTTGTTTTCTTGAAGGGGGGGAGAGGATCCAAGAAGTCAGAGGAGGGAGGGAAAAAATCCTTTCTTTTCTTGAAGGGCGGGGGGGGGGGACGAAGAAGGCACAAAAAAAAAATCCAAGACTGACAGAAGTTGAGAGAAATTAGGGGCTTCTCCTTTGAGGCAGGCTTGTCACATGATCACCTGTAGCCAATCACGGGTCCTCTACCACGGAGGCGAGCCCAGATTCAAAACAATGCGATTTTCTGAATATATTCAGGATTAGCAGCAGTCTGAGATATCCCACAATAAAGGTAGGGTCACTCCGGATCAATCCTTCTTCCTGCAGAAGGAAAATTTAAATTGCCCAAAATCCAAACAGAAATCGCATTCTGTGTAGAGGGCAGGGACTGAATCGATCTGGGGTTGGAATAAAAGCTCCGTGCATTTTACACCCTGGTTGCAGTGATGTGAACTCTACCAGAGTTGAGTTGGTTCATTACTTGTTGGGGAGAAACCTCAGGTGTTGCAGTGGGTCATGGAGTGAGAGTCCAAGTAGTATGAGATGGTTGGTTCAGACTCCTTTTGTACATCAATTGAGGTTCCTAGATGTATCTCAACTGCTTTCTTCTGTGATGGTGTCAGGTGTTTAGCCTCTTCCTCATTTGAATCTTTAGTCTCCCTGCCTGTATTCTGGTCCATGAGAGATTATAAATGGATCTTCCTTCACAATACTTGACATTTTTCTTGCTTGATCTTCCTGTGCAAGTTTCTTAAACTACAATGAGAGGTTTGCCTTAGACTATATGGACTTCCTTAGTGATCTGTGTGTGTGCCAGATGTGGTCACTGAGGCCAGCTAATCCAAACATTATAGTGTCCATCTGGCAAATGATGCTGTGCGGTATCTATCCTATTTAAAAGAGAAATCATAACCATGTAAGGATATAAGTTTTTGAGAAATAAAGCTCCCTTCATCAGATAGACCCTGGAAATTTTGCTTCTCAGCTCAAAAGATAGAACCAGAAGCTCTGGGAACTACATTTCCCATGTTCTATGGTGCTAAATCTTCCAGGGATTAATATGCAACTGATCCTCTGAGTGGGGATCCTGGGCTTAACTAAGCTATTGCCAGTATTTTTGGGAAAGGTAAGGGACAGACTGGAAGGCTTAGATGGATGCTCCCTTTGATGTCTAGGGCATCATTATTACAAGCCAGAAAAGTACTGACAACGTTTAGATAAGCAAAGAATTGCCGTGCTAGGCTTCTTAAAGATTAAAATAGTTTTATTAAATACATGTTTCCTCTGCTCCTCCCGCAGGACATTCTCCATATTGTGTTCAGTCATGTACACTACAGGTCTTGCATATTCCAACACAGAGAACTCTCAGAAACAACTTTCTCGGAGACTTTGCTCAGAAATGTTGGGAAGACTGAGCCAAGTATACTGCAGTTGTGGGGTAGGGGAAGTCATCAATGAGTAGTTTTCTGGATGTGTTGTGCTCAGTGCGATGAAAACACCCGGAGACATAGTTCTGTTTACTGGCTCTGTTCTTGATAAAGAAGGTTCTATATGATAATCAAAACAGCACCTTAGAAACATAAATACATAGTCATAATCTAATACGTACCAGACTCATTCACCATGATTTATGTTGTAGCAAACACCAGAGAAGTAACAAATGGGATTATTGTTTCATTAGGGGTTACCAGGGTGACAATAAACAGACTGTAAACTAGAAAAGTCCTGAAACTAGAGGCGAAATTCCAGTGGGATGCATTTCAGTGCAAACCACATGACTCATTACCAAATGCAGTCTTACCTGGCTGAGGTGGATTTCGAAGCCATATATTCAAAACAGCATTCAGAACTGGGTTTTTCTGTAGAAATGTGACTTAACTAATTTAAACAATGCTGCATTCTCCAGGCTAGTGTTTTCTTTTTTTTTACTTTATAGAACATTATTTGACTTCATAAAACATTCCATTTTGATTTTCTTTACACAGAGAAGTGTCTTTCCTGTGTGTGCCCATGAATGAGCAGAAATATTTCCTGGAAAAATATTTAATATGAAACTGTTCAACCTTTCCCAGTATTTTTTTTTACCATTGTCCTGCCTATTGGCTGCTAATCAGCATGACTTTCCCCTTGAATTACTGTGTCTTTTCTTTCCTGGATTAGACACTTGAAGGATCCCAGCCAATCCAGATCTGTGGAGAACTGATCTGGCTACATGCTGACACCACTAAAGGCAACCAAAGCTGAGTGAAGGCACCTGGTGCACAGGCAGGCACCTCTGGGCACTTTCAAAGCAATCACTAAAAGGACTGTAAAATACTATTTGGTGCTTTCAGGATATTCACAAAATGCAGCACAGAATGCTCAGGAATATCTTTCCCAGTTGCAGGGTGTGCTGGGGTGAGCTACACAGCATGCCTGGACATTATGGGGTGCTACGTCGCTCTTAATGTGCATGTGTTATCTCTTTGAATAGGGATGTCTCTCATTATTTTAATCTGGAAATTGCCCTCTGATTCCTCCTTTCTCTTTCTGTGCCCGTTGTTCTTCCCATTCTTCACCAGGCTTTTCATGGAGTCACACACCTCTACAGGTCCCTTCTGTAGAAACAATGCCCTCATACTCCCATACACATAATGCCAGAACATCTGGCCACTTGTGATAGGGAAGTTACTCTTTCGATTAGGCTTCTCTCTCTCCTTTTGACGGCAACCTAAATGTGAACTGAATCAACCTGAATGAAATGTTTTCAAACAATTAAAATGTTACTATACTAGCATATTGAGGCACACATGCACTTGAAGAAAGAAGCCCAGCTTTGAGGATCCTCAAGTTACTCCCATCATCTCTTCCTAGTAGCATCAGCAATGGTGTGGATCAGATACTCACAGGCTGTATAGCCTGTCTCCTCTTCACCACTACCCAGCTGCCATACAGCTGAACCTTACTAGGCATCAGACAGTTGTCTCACTGGAATATGAATCACAAAATTGCTGTATACAAGTTCCAAAACCAGTGTTTATCTTCAAGTTTTTTTTCTTTTCAGTCAAGCTACAGTACCTTATTAGCTTTGACATCATCCAGTTACAAAAGGGAGAGAAACATGCCATTTAATACCTGGAGAATTTGGGGAGGTGGAGCTGGAAGTAGGCAGGATTTGGGTGGGGAGGGACTTTAATAGAATATAATGCTATGGAATCCACACTCCAAAGCAGCCATTTTCTTCCGGGGACTGATCTCTATCAGCTGGAAAGCTAGGGGATCCCCAGGTCCCACCTGAGGACTAGCATCTTTAACAAAGATCTATGTGCAATATGAATGAACCCCAAATGAACTCATTTTCACAAATATGCTTGGGAAAATAAATCTTGTCATCTGTTCTCAGAGGCTTAATATAATTTTAGGATCAGTGCTCACTCAAGGAGCTTGGTGCCAACAAACAGATTCTGATTTAAGTCAGGGATCACATCTACCACATTCATTCCTTTCTTTCCATCTTGTTATATACCTACATTAAAAATATCCTCAGAAAGTCCTCTAAAGAGCAGTAGGTTCCAACATATTATTTAGAAGACGGAGAGACCAGACAAAGTATTTTATCATTCAGTCGTTCAAAATGTTGCCCTGGCCTCATGCACAAAACAGAGAAGCAATTCAGGCAAGGGGGTAGTGGGCTCCCATTGTGTTCTCCCACCAGTTGTGAAGCAGAATTGCAAAGAAAGAGCAGGCAGCCGCGGGGAGAATGGAATGCCACAGGGTTCTCAAGCCTCCTTAACTAGGATAGTCATTGAGGGACAATATTTACAATGAATAGAGAAAGATAAGTGATGACTGGGCAAAGCAGGATTGTATAATGACTGGCAAGCAAATTGGCACCAACTAATTTCAGCCTTTGGATTTAGCATACTTTTATTACACTTGTCACAGAATCCCCCATTCCAATGAAAACAATAACATTGTCAACAAAATCAATCCAGTCACAAACAGCAGGAAAGCGGGACTAAAGGACAGCTGCAGCATTATATGTTAAATAAATAAATAACCATTGAACTTGATCCTGCACATATGGTAGTTTTAACTGTGACTGGTCTTCATTAAGCCTGTTTGCTGAAAACCTCTCTCGATTTACTGTTAATTCCCAAGAAAGTGAAGCATGGGGTAGAACTCACACATGTGCCTCCTTAACTGAGTGGCTGTTAAATTATGGAATTGGCCCCTTTGTGTTGTTTGTGGATGCTTGAGAAGGGGAACAAAGTTCCAAGGAAAATGGAGACGGTGCCTTCTTCCCCCCCTAGCCAGAATATGGGAGCCTTGAATATCCCTTGGTTCCACCTCTACCGATTTAGGAATGGAGTTGCCCAGAGAGTTACATATCTATCTGTTTCTTTGCTAATACCATTTTGGGATTACTATCCGAGTCCACAAATTCTTACATTCAGCAGCAGAATGTATGCACATGATTGTATGCAAAGATCTCTGCATATTCTGTCATGGAACAGATTATTTGTTCTGGCTGCAGGAAGAAACAAGCATACAATGAAAACTTTGAAAGAGAGAAAGGCAGTGTTCAAAATGTTTGTGATGACAATGCTTTAGCTATGAGAATGCTACATGTTCATCAGAGTGTGACAGGATCCCATTAAGTGGTAATTTGTATGTGTGAAACAACTACCACAGATCAAACACAACATACAAGCTTTCCTAACAGTTTAGCTCACTGTTACACTGCAAGGGCCCATGAACAGATGCTTTTAAAGGGGACACAGATGCAACTCAGAACCAAATTACCTCTTTTGCAAAGTGGTCACCCTGTCGTCATTCCTATAACTGGTACAACTCCAAGTGACTAGAACAAGGTTGCCTTCAGTTTTATATTAGGGGCCATATGAACCCTTTGGAGATTTCACTTCATGGAATGTGTAGCAGTTCTGAAGACTGCAGAAAGACCTGGAGGTCTCTCTGTTTCATGTAATGTTATTCACTTGTACGAATCATCAACATTTATCCTGCTAAATCCATCTTTTATCCTACAGTATTCTCCTGCATGAGGTACCAAAGTTGCTGGTTTATTTTAGTTTAGTTTGTTACAGCCTTTGACCAGCATAAACAATGTAATAAGATGAAATAAAAGCAAAGCTTTTATATTGAAGCATGTTCTCTGCAACAGGCTAATCTGATGGAAGTGAAGGGGTAGGGATGTGTGTGTGTATCTCACAAATTTTCAAGTAGGATGCAATAAGATCACAAAACAATTATGATCACTCAACAGAAACAGCACCATTAAAGCATCATGAAGTAGCATACAACATAACATAACAGAGCAATGATAAAAGGGTAAGAAGAAACAATTGCTGTGCAAAAAACAAATGCAGAAAAAGATACTTATCTTTCCTGATGCCTGAAATTCAACATAACAGGTACCAAGCAAATAGATGGATGAAAGGTGTTCCACAGACAAAGCACCATAACAGAAATGTCCCTGTTAATAATACACCCGACTTCACAAATGGAAACACACAAAAAGGAAGTGCATTGAAGATCCTAGCAGACAAGTGGCTTAATATGGGAGCAGGTGGGTCTTGAGATACCTTGAGCCCAGTCCATTTAGGACTGTTAAGGCAAGGAAGAGACAACAGTTTGAGATCATTTAGGATTCTCAAGTTTGTTCCAAAGAATCTACTTCTGTTAGCCACATTTTACTGCTACCTGCTGGACCAGTTGAAGGTTCTGATCAATCTTCAGAGGCAGCTTGCACACAATGCAGATTAATTTGGTTTGGATATAATCAAAGTGGGAATAACTATGAACACGTATTGCTTTTCAAGGAAAGTGTTAGCTTGTGTACTAACCAAAGCTGGTGAATGGTACAACACATCACCTTCAAATGTCTAATAGCACCCCCAAACTGGGAATCAACCATTTCAAAGAAAGTGCAGCTACTTCTGGTTGGATAGCTAAATTATTCACCAATGGTATTCAGTCTTATCTGATCTGAGCTTCAGTTTATTGGCCATCATTCAACCAACAAACTAATTGAAAAGAAAAATTATTGTTCACATATTGATGACACTTCAGTCCAAACTATCAATCTCTTCCAATGGGAGAAAAGACAAAAGCCTGTAAAAGTGCTGAGAAGTTGAGGAGCTGTCCACAGTACCACCTTCCAGATGAGAATGGAACAAGAGAATGGTACCTATCCTAGATACCTATCCTAGACAAGTTGGTTCAGAAAAATACCATTGCTGATGATCTGAAATCCAGAAGAATCAACAGGGTTGCATTCTCCAATGTGTCTAAAAATGTGTTGAAATCTAGATAATCTATTTCATCCAATAAAGTTAGTAGTTGCGCTGTCAGTGTCAACTCATACATATTGACCAGGAAAGGGACGTTTGCAAGTAGGCAATAGTTTTTGATATAGAATCCAGATGCTTAAGGGAGAGACCTTGAGCAATCTGTGACAATCTGAGGTATCTATACAAAGTCAGAGGTAACCCAAAAGGACATAACTAAGAGTAAAAGAAGTGCAAGGGCCAGAAGCCATTTTAAAATTCCATATTCTCCTGACTTGAATTTGGGGGTATAATTCCTTCAGATTAATTCCTAATTTATGATTATGTGATTTGTTGTACACCAAAGACACAATACAAACCACAATTAAGTGTGGACTTAATGGCAGTTAAACCTTTTAAATAATTCTGGTATTATCCTTTGGCCAAAGTCTAGTGCATCTGGAATTCTTGTATTCTTTGGAATAGGAGAAGATATATCAATTTAGTAGCAAATCTTATAATACGCACATAGAGAAGTGAATACACAAGCAATATATTTTATGGCAATAATAAAAATAAATAAATGTGTTAGTTTCATTCCTGTTGCAATTTGCACATGGGGGAGAAGGACAGTATTACCTTCCAATAACTTCAGGATCAAGGGAGGAAGTTCCTTTGTAGCTTATCTCATGAACTCATCTCGGACGTTGAACTTAATGAGGTTAATAATTCACTCCAACTGCATCAGCATCTTTAATTGTGCCTAGCATTTAATCTTCCCTGCACCACTTAAATCACAAGATCTAAAATTAAACCTCCTCAAGACTAATCTAATAATAAACATGCATGACATTTTGTGGGAAAGTGTGTGCGCCTGATTAGAGTGACATGCCACCATGCAACTCATTTAAACAGATAGTCCTAAAGAGCAATTTGAAGCCATGTGGGTGTTGTGTTGGATGGATTCATGTGAAATAGATGCCCCTTGAGGTACTTGGTTTTTAAAATTCGGTATGGAGGAATTTCCTTTGGAGGGAAAGGCTAGCGATACATACTGAGCAAAATGAAGCCCTAAACCTACAATTAGCAAAAATTGCCTAATGATGAGAAACACTGGCTTCACTGATGCTCTTTATGGAAACAGCATTTAACCAGCTCACAGGCAATTACAGACTCATGAAAGCAAAGATTAGTGTTGGATCTGAAGCAAATACTGATTTCCCTCCCCCTCCCAACATTTCAAGCCACAAACAGTTTGCCTCTTTGAAGCTGTTGCCAGTAACTTCTTTGAACAAATCTTTTTGGATTGCGGTAATTGATCAGAATGCAGTATCTGATCAATTAAAATCTCAAACTTGTGATTCTGATTATGAAATCAGTGTTCAAACAGTTGGCAGCATTCAGTGAACTCAGGACAAAAGGTATATTCTTTTTATAATTTGGCACGTGTCAAAGTGATGGATGTATTTGCAATGAGGAGCTGTAATCTCAAGATGGGGGAAATGAATAAAATGTAGGAGCTGTATTCCAATACCTTATCTGCGAAACACCAGCAGGCCAGAAGGGTCTTTCTCTGCACAAGAAGCTAGCTTCATTTTGTTTTAGGGCAGAAAGGATGGATACCACTGAAATATTATAAAAGTCCCTAAACAGTTCCAATGGAGAGTTTCAGAAAAGGATTTGCTTATATCCAAGATGCCAGTCTTCACTGGGCACAATACACCAGGGAATTTCCTAGTGCAAATGCCACTGAAATGAGTGGCAGCCATGCAACAGCACTAACGTCAAAGGGTCTTGTGCAGAACAATTTCCATAGCAATTATTTCTGTTTGGCAGCTGAGAAGAAATGTCTTCCAGTGCAGATTAATTAAAGACTCTTGGAGCACAATCTAGACACTTGAGCATGGAAGTCCTTTTGATTTCATTGGGGGAGTTACATATGTGCTTTGCAGTGTAATCCTAAACACAGTTATACCCTTCTAAATCCATTAATAAGTGTTTACAGCCACTGTCAATTCAAACACATTGACCAAGAAAAGGATAGTTTACCTTAAAAAGGTATAGCACTTTTTAGCGTTGTACTGCAAAAACTGCAGGTATAATGCCATTAACTTTAATGTTTTGGCGTGCTTATCTTTGAAAGATTTGTACCTTAGAATTTGCCTTCCAATATTTCATGTGTTGTACTGATCAAACAGGTTTTGCAGGATAATAAACTCCTGCATAACCAGTTTACTAAAGTAGGATGAGTGTTCACACATCCAGAGCAGCAGCCCCCACCCCCTAAAATTGTTTCTAGCAGTCTTAAACATACTTACAGCACTTAAAGTCCTATACATACACAGCACTTAAAGCTGGAGTCTTAAATGGACATACAAGGGTATATGCTTGCTTAGAATTGCACTTCTGCTATAATTATCATTGGTCCCTAAGCCCCTCCATCTTTGTCTTCACGTAAAGCAGTTTTAGAGTAAGGTATGAAGTGTGCTCTAATACACTTTAAGCCCAGCTTAGGGAAAGGTAGCAAATAATGAATATTTTGAAATCCTGCTGAGATGTTCCCTGAAATCCTGGTAACATTTTAAAAAGAAAAGAAAATCTTTCATCAAAGAGTGTGATAAGCAGGATTCTATATTATCTGGGTCAGGGCAGATCACTTTGATCAGCATAGATGAAAGGCTGATGAAATGTCCATTCGGCCACCAAGTTCCCCACTACTGTATTTTGCTGCCTGAACAAGACTTCGGGTTTTCAACCATGCTGAAATTAAATAAGAAAAGATCAAAAGCATACAAATCATTCATGTATATGAGCAAATCTAAAGGTACAAATTCTCTTAAGTAGAGAACTCCATTCATAAGTAAATATTTTCCCCCTTCACTGAAAATTGAAAATTGGATCAGGTACTTGCACAGAGATCTTTTTCATCTTGTATTTTGGTTTATTATCTATTTGGTTGGTTTTCTTTTAATTGTTTTTAGTGCATGCCATTTTCAAGGCCTTTGAAGGACACAAGTTTCATAGTCTTTAAAACATATACATAAACTTAAAAAAATCAATATCTGACATAATTTGCCTTTAGAAAAAGAACAGGCATAATTGAGTTCGGCTAATGAATGCTTAGAGCCTCTTGTGGCGCAGGTTGGTAAGGCAGCTGACATGCTGTCTGAAGCTCTGACCATGAGGCTGGGAGTTTGATCCCAGCAGCCGGCTCAAGGTTGACTCAGCCTTCCATCCTTCCGAGGTTGGTAAAATGAGTACCCAGCTTGCTGGGAGGTAAAACGGTAATGACTGGGGAAGGGAATGGCAAACCACCCTGTATTGAGTCTGCCAAGAAAACACTGGAGGGCGTCACCCCAAGGGTCAGACAGGGTACTTGCACAGGGGATACCTTTACCTTTAATTAATACTTATGGTGGGGTTGAATGGTATCAAAAGTATTCTGTTAAAATTCAAAAGTATCCAGTCTTTCTTCCAGAGTGCATGACCATCCTTTCTTGAATATCTGAGAAACAGGGTGGAAACTAAAGCATAACTGTCAGCCATGATCCAGGTCTTTAATTATGATGGATTAGATTGTTTTGTTACTAGCCCACCCACCTTGAGACCAACCTTGAAAATGTATTTTGTCTGTTTGATAACATATTTAATATGAACTTAGACTAAACAGGAAAAGACACAAAACTAGAGAAGGAGGGCTCAGAAGAAGACAATTTTGGCATGTCTCTCAAATGTTTCATGAGAGCATTTTAAAAAGTTATTACATTTTTTTCCTTCAAGTGTTTTACAGCTATTTAGGCAGTTTATAGGACCACATTTGGTTAACTTCAATGGACTGCACACTGAGACCCCAAGCTTTGGAATGGCAGCCATCAGACAATTATGATGGTCCCTGGGAATGGAACGAGGGATTTAGGACAGGAAAGACAACCCCAGGCTGACATTAGGATCCTTGAGAATACAATGAATAAGTGGGAGACCTTTAAAGACTTGAATGCTCAATCATGGAAGCTTCTTGGATGACCTTAGGCCAGTCGCAAGTTCTGTCATTCTAAAGAACCACACAGGGTAGGTGCAATGATAAGAAGGAGAAGGAGAGAATGCTGTAAGCCTCTTTGGGCTCCCATCGGGGAGAAAAGAGGTGAGAACTTTTCTATTGGAATATACAAGATCTGTAGTGAGCATGATTCAACAGCATATGTGAAGAATATCCTACAGAGGGCATTGGAGGAGATGTGTAGTTAACATATTTAGCCATGGCTAGTAGCCATTAATAGACTTATCCTCCATGAATTTATCTAATCCCCCTTTAAAGCTGTTTATTCCTATGACCATCACTACATTCTCTGTGCAAAGTATTCAGCTTCATTGGATACGTTCAAGTTCCAGCATTTTGGGAGATGGAGAAAAATTTGTCAACTCTCTTTACCCCATGCTTAATTTTATAAACCTCTGTTTTCATCACCTGTATGAGATCTGGGCTGAGCTCCTATTTTTTTGGGTGTGTACTTTGGGTGTGACCTGGGGTTGCCAGCTCTGGTTTAGGAAATACTTGGAAACTTTGGTACTGGAGTTTATGTAGGGCGGGGTTTGAGGAGAACTTTAATGGGCTGTAATGCAATAGAGTCCACCTTCCAAAGCAGCCATTTTCTCCAGACTTACTGATCTCTTTTACTTGACATTCAGTTGTAATAGCAGGACAACCTTACAGTTTTCAAACCTAATATGGCCTCATGAGCATTTCTGTGACTGCTATTGGAATTCTTAGAAGTTACTGTATATTTGAAGCAGGTATTACAAAAAACACCTCTTCTCCAGTATAGGAGCCTATCCTCATGGGGAGACTAATCCTGGAATCGCTTTGTGCTCTAGGACAGGGGTAGTCAACCTGTGGCCCTCCAGATGTTCATGGACTACAATTCCCATGAGCACTTGCCAGCGTTTGCTGGCAGGGGCTCATGGGAATTTTAGTCCATGAACATCTGGAGGACCACAGGTTGACTACCCCTGCTCTAGGAGGCCTATACCACATATTGTAGAGAAAGAACTAACAACCTAGACTCAAGTTTGAATTCTGCAGTGCCCCTTCTCTATATATGTGTCAATTTCTTTTCATCATAGTTGCAATCTCAGATTCAAAATAGGGCTCATCCCTAGCATCATGTGACCTTAAAAAAAGCTCTGCCATCTTGGAAGCTGGCTGACAGGTTGTTCTGAAAGGCATCACTTGCCATGTTTTAGCTAATCAGTTTGGAGACTGGAACAATGAACTACAGGTTCCAAACGATTGGCAGTGCTAGTAAATTTATTTTGCAGCTAACGGCCTTTGTAATTCTCAGACCAACTTTATCTCATTTTACTGTGGGTTCTCGGAGATAATTGCTGAAGTACTTTGTTAAAAAGAAAAGCTCTCTGCATTTCCATTAGCTCTCTGCATGGTGCCTGTTTCACTCGAGTGCTCTAGGTACCACTTACAGTTCAATTTTACAGTCATGATGGACTGAAACGTATCAACCTGCATTCTTTCCAGTCCGCTAATTGCATGCATTAATCAACAGGAAGATTCAGATGGTTATTTTTATTCTCTCCCTCAGCCCTAGTCCTTCTTTAGTGAATCTCCTCTTCAGAATAAAAGCACAAATCTTTGCGCCAATGAATTCCCAACTGCCATAGGATTAAATAAAATACCTTATTACCACAGCAGGGTGTAATAAGTTCCTGTTTGATGGAAGCAACCCAAGCATACAGAAGCTGTTGAAATTTAAAACAACAATAACAAAGACGAGCATTGTACAAGGTAAATTGACAACATGTATGTGTTTACATAATCATGTTGGAATTTGCTTTGAAATTTTGCCTGGAAAATGTATTAAGTCTGAAAGGGGAAGATTGAACTAGCTGAGCCCTCAAATGGCCAAAACAAAATAGGAAAACCATGTGGTGGGCTGGAAAAGAATGGAGATGCCAAGAAACCCTTTTGTAACGGGTCGAGGCTGATGTGCCACTCAAAAGCTGGGAGAGAAGATCAGCATACAAGCCACGGGAAATGCTAATGTTGCCTGCATTCCTCCTCTTTAGTTGTGCTTAAGATGATTAATTTTTATGTTTTCAAAGAATGGCTTTTGAGCATGACTTGTGCTTGCCTGTGTATAATTGTATCAGCTGTTTGTAGAAGAGGGGAAAATTGAGAACCGTTCCACTCCCACTGACATGCTTTAAAGCATGACATGGAAATCAGGGGGGAAAAAAACCCAACAAGGGTTTGCCTTCTGCCAAGGTTTCTTTTTACAAGGAAGGGGAAAAACTGGAGGGGGGTGCCATCCTAAGAGCCATATTTTTCAGCTTGGTTTCACAAGAGAAAGATCATACTGAAATACTTGTGAGCTCAACAGTACTTTGGATGTACAAACAGCTGTAACTTTGGCAGATGTTAAGCCTGTTTTAAACTGAGGAAAGTAAATGTTTCCCACTTCACAGGCATATTTTCAAAGAGATGGTAAAAGACAGTGAAAGAAAAAAAAACACTGAATAGTTCATATGCTTTAATTCTCATAATGGGAACAACAACCTGTGGTTCAGAGTCTAGCCTTCTGAAGTCACGAGTTTTGCTTGCAGTGTTACTCTCATAACCCTACATTCTATTGATCCATTCCTGGGGGTTCAAGAGTTGACTGCAGCTCCCACTGGGATGCTATTTGAAAACTCTTCTTTCTGGGCCCCATCCCCTTGAGCCTCTTTCAAGCACTGAGTATTGGGCCTACTAAGGCCTAGGGAAACACACATCTATCCATTCCCCACAAAGGCCCTTGTCTCGGCCTGTTGTAGGCTGTCTGGTTGGCAGCTGGCTCACTTGATAGCCATCTTCCTCATTCTGTCACCATGCTCCCCACCAGGAGCATCATTCGACTTCAGCTGACTCTCCAACAACACCGTGGGCCTTGTCTATCTCTCTCTGGGTTCCGTGCCTTGGCTCCATGGTCTGCTGTCCTTGACAGAGCAGGGAAGGTTGGCCAGATCTTCCTTCTAAGGGCAGGGGTGGGGCACAGCCCTTCCTGTATACTGGTGTGTGTGTGTGTGTGTGTGTGTTTGTCAGCAATGAGTATTTCTACTATATGAGCAGTGGCAAATATCTGCTTTTCATGCACTTTTGCACGGACTGTTTTGTTGGTGGCGGAAAGTGCTGTCACATTCTGATTTATGGTGACCCTGAAGGGTTGTCAAGACATTCGGAGTTAGGTTGCCATTGGTTGCCTCAGTGCTTTGTTACAGCATGTTTTAATCGAAGGTGGGTTTCACATGATCCCTCTAAACATGTTATTTAACTCCATGGATGGGGGGGGGCAGCATTGTTTACACTGTCTCCAAATCTGCTCAGCACTCAATGATTTAAAGGCCCACAGCATGTATGACCCCCCCATCCCCACACACATATTGAGCGATTCTGTTATCTGTTCACTTTTGCAAAATGATATTTTAATATCTTAATGTTTGTCAAATCCACGATCCCTACTATTTATTCAAAAACATCCATACCTATTGTTGTTCCTCTTAATATTTGTGAAACAGCCCTGGGGGGGGAGAGTGTCCTGGCGGTCTGAGATGGAATAGGGCCAATCAGGGTGCGGCCGGCAAAGCGGGCTGCACCCTGATTGGCCATTCCCCTCCAGCTCCCACCCTTCCTCCTTGCCTGCCAGAAGCCTTGTGGCTGCAGCCTCCATTTTTGCCCATGGGGAGAGAGGTGACAACAGGGCTTTGCATCCCACAGGTACGCTCCTGCTGTAACGGGGCACAGGGGGGGTTGAGCCTCCCTGCAGCCACTCTGGCTTTCGGGGGGTGGGGTTGAGCCTCCCTGTCTCTGCCTCGCTGAGGTGGCAACAGGGCTTTGTGCCACGCCAGGATGCTCCGGCTTTGAGGGATTGGGGGGGTGGTTGTGCCTCCCCGCGGACCACAAAGCCCTGTTGCCGCCTCGCAGAGGAGGGATCCAGGGGGATCCTGGGGTGGTTGGGAATCACCCAGTGGCCTTGCAGAGGCAGCAATAAGGCTTTGTGACCCACTAGGAGTCTCCCGCTTCAAAGAAGCGGGGGGGGGGGGCGGTTGGCAGCCTCCCAGCGGCCACAGGGTTGCCCTTTCCCTGACTTCTTAGACCCTTTTCAAAGCACATTTTAAAAAATGGGCTTTGATGTTAGTTAGATATATTTTTGGACAGCCTCCTTTCCACATCATTATTAACTGACCTAACTATCCATAATCGTGGGTTAGAATCAGGTCATCTTCTCCTCAGGTGCCAGGGCCACCACATGGCAAGGAAATGAATCTCGACCACCACAAAGAAACAACCTGCACCACTGCAGCTATTGCTTGGCTGCCATGTTGGTTGACTGGTGTTCCAAGTGGATAGCAGACAAGTGAATAGATCAGAGGTCTGGCTGATGGATGGTCTTGGCTGTTGAACATGGAATGTTTGCCTATCAAACATGTTCCCTGCAAGGCTCACATCATCCCTGCTAGATATGGAAGATCTGCCCACAAAAATGATCTGCCAGTTTCCTCTTTGGATATGACACTGTTTCCAGGTATGCAGACAGGCATGTCTCTAAAAAACATGTACAGCCTCTCTGGATTATGTCATTTCCTGAACATCAATAAGATCTCTCTGCTTTTTGTAAATGAAAAGCATCATGTTCTTTATCTCCTACCCTATTTTATTATCATTATACTAGTACTGTTGCCATGCTACACTCAGCCTTACACATTTCTACATCCATCTAATTTGGCCCACTAGAAAATAAAAAAGTTAATTTGGTTAATTCTTGTGGGGCCAACATAGTAACCACTGTATAGAAAATACAGGTAGTGTCATTGTAGGTTAATACAGTCTTCTTCATGGTTTTCTTCCAGATGACCAATACATATGAGTAATACTGGATGCAAAACCAGTCATTTGGTTTTGATTCCAGTTATTACAAACACTTTGATGAAAATACCACTATTCAGCCTTTGACATAACACAGCACAGAATTGGAAAAGATTGCTCTTATGGAAATAAAGCTATTTGAGGCTTCATTGAATTCTGCCGGAAAAGCTGCATCTTATTCTGCTGCTTCTAAATGGCACTGATATTTGATATGACTGGAATTTTGACCCAAAGATAATTTTATATTGTAATCAGTGGTGTAACTGTCCAAATGAGGGATGCAGTACTGGATCGTATAGTGTTATCAGTAAAACAAGCTCATTTTAGATTGTTTTTAATACATCGGTAATGTTTTAGGAACGAAAGATAAGCAGTTTTCGGGGGGTTTTGTTCATGAGCATTTTATCTGAGAGCAATTTCAGATGGCAATAAATAGATGGGATTTTATACTTTGTGTGTGAGCAAATGCCAGGAAAATATGCTTTCACTTCAAAGAAATGCCACCTGTCCAAAAAACCCATTGGCTTGCTGCTGTGATAAACCACCTGCAGCACACAGTGGCAATATGTGATTCATCTTCAGATTTGGCTATTGCCACAATCAGGCTCTTTTCAGACTGTAGCTAAGGAAATCTAATTACACTGTTTGAACTGGGAGACACCAGGGTGTTGCAATTCCTTTCGAAAGTGACATACAGTCTTCTGAAATACCTTCACAACAGCAAACTATTAAGCTTAGGCAAGCTTAATGCTTTGGTGGATAAATGACATCAACTCATGTCTGACAAGACATACTGATGTCTTGTTAGAACAATAGTACTTTGAATGTCAAGGAGTAGAGGGATCAAGAAACAGGAATTGTGTGTCTTCCTGTTCTCTATATTTTCTACTTAGTCTGCATAGGCTTGGATTCAACAGAGGGTTTCCATGGGTGGAAAGATTTCTACATGCAGAGGACAACTTTCTTGAAGGGGTGCCAGGCCCACCTGGCCATCATCATGGGATGGGGGGGGGGGTAGAATGGCCAGATCCATGTTGGAAAACTCCCGAGGGATGGAGCCCGAGGAGGACAAGGATCTCAGTGGGGTACAATGCCATAGAGTCTACTCTCCAAAGTATCCATTTTCTTCAGGAGAATTGATCTCTGTAGTCTGGAGATGAACTGTAATTCCAAGGAATCTCCAGGTGCAACCTGGAGCTGGCATCCCTATTTCTTGCCTTCTCCTCCTGAATGCCCCCTGAATGCTCTTCCTGGTAGACAAGGGGTCTACCAGGAGCTGTATCTGGGGGGCATTTGGAACTATAGTAGGAAGGGGGAAACAAGAATATCATGCTCCAAGAGCAGAAAAGCTTCCCTGGATCCAACCCTTATTGTTCTTGGGAAATTTGTTAGTATTTTCACAACTTTTAACATTTCATAGTTGAAAATAAGGATATACTCCTGTATTTTCACACAACAGGCCACTGCCTTAAACCAAATACCACTTAAGGCTTTACTCTGTCTGCTCTTCAGTTTACTCGGAAATAACTTATCAACCTTTCAAACAAAGAGGGTGATTTTGGTAAGGATATACCATGGAAAAACACTACAATTTGACTTCCATATTTTCATCATCAGCAACAAAGCCGTTATTGGCATATACATATTTCCATCAGAACTCAACAGGTGCAGTGTGTGAAATGCCAGGGTGTGCACTATGTAGTGTTTTAGTGTTCATGTGCATGAGTGTGCACTAGAAGTGTCCATTCATAAATTTAACTGCTTCAGACCTGATGATATGGACTAGGCTTACTATTTGCTTGCTGACAGTGGGCAGTCTTCCACACTGAGGGCCATTCCGCACAAGGACCAATGTTGCCAATTGTTCACAGAATGCAGAAACGCTGGGGCATTTCCCACGGCTTAAAAATAGCACAATGGTTGCTGATTGAAAACGCTACTAATTTGCCATAACGCACGACGTCGTTAACGATCTGCAACAATCCTGAAACCGACCCGCCAAAAGCGCTTCGTTGTAGCGCTTTTAGGGGAATCCAGAAAACTGGATTCACCCTCCGGATAGCGATACACTCCTGCAACCAATCTGCAACAGTAGCGCTAAAGACCTGTGCGTTACCATTGTTGCGGGTTCTTCAAAGTCCCTCCTCCCGAGCCTGTCCTCGAAACTTCCGGCGAACTGTTCGCCATTTTTTTTTTCTCCGAGCGAGCGGGGATCTACGAGGCAACGGGACAGCGACTGGCTTTCAAGCACGATCACTTTAGGAAATTCTGCCCGGACACCACAAGAGTTTTTCACAAGCACAGTGGCACACACCGTCACGTTCCCTAAATTTGGCCAAAGCTTAAAACCCCGTCTACCATCGGCCAGTCCTAGCGGAGTCAACGTACAGGGAGCATTTTAAAAAATTCTCCTCTGAGCGTGCCAACGAACATTCGCCGCTCGCAGTCTCCTGCTTAGCTTAGAGGGGTTCAATAGACATGATTCGTGGTGATATCATGAGGGGCGGCTTATGTGTAGTGGGTCTTTGTGTGGTTCCCGGTGCGTGCTTGTGCTTGGGTGCGGACAACCCCTTCCATTGGCGGCTAGACCTCCGGCAAGCGGAGTTGCCGTCCCCCGTTCATTTTAAAAAATTTTCCTCTGAGCGTGCCAACGAACGGTCGCCGCTCGCAGTCTCCTGCTTAGCTTAGAGGGGTTCAATAGACATGATTCGTGGTGATATCATGAGGGGCGGCTTATGTGTAGTGGGTCTTTGTGTGGTTCCCGGTGCGTGCTTGTGCTTGGGTGCGGACAACCCCTTCCATTGGCAGCTATACCTCCGGCAAGCGGAGTCGCCGTCCCCCGTTCATTTTAAAAAACATTCCTCTGAGCGTGCCAACGAACGTACGCCAGTAACATGTCATGTTTGGTTGATTTATGCTGTGGCTGGTGAATATTATTGGGGAACTGCCGAGTACTGCCGCACTTGCTCTCGGTTGAACACCGGCATGCGTTTGTGTAATGGCGGACATTTTCCTAAAATGGCTCCCGCTGCATGTTCAAACTGCTCTTCTCTCGTGTAAACGAATCAGCGCATGCGTTAAGTCAAACAACAAGGGCGCCAATCTGGCCATTAGGAGCAGATCCTGTTCCCGCGCGAGGAGTTTTGAACGTGACATGTGACCTAATGTGGCCAATGCGCGTGTCCCCTACTGCCCTCTACCAATCAGGAGCCGGCTAGTCCCTTTGTCTTTGTGTGCGGGAAGGTATATGATCCGTTGCACCCTGCACCTTCCACCACCATTTTGCTCAGCTACCAGCGAAAGCAACATGGAATCGTCTTCTCAAGCCTCGTCCGTCCCTGCAACCGGCCGTGGCCCAACTTGGAGGGACGCGGAGATCAGGGACCTGATCGGGATTTTCTCGGAGGAGAAAATCCAGGACGCGTTCCAGTCCTCCCACAGGAATAGGGAGGTATTCGAACAAGTGGCCATTAAGATGCGCGCCCTGGGCCACAACAGGACCGGCCTTGAATGCCGGTCGAAGACCAAGACAATGAGGGCAGAGTATATGCGTGCCGTGAACCATAATAAGGGTTCCGGCAACGAGAAGGTTACCTGCCCCTACTTCGAGGAGCAGCGCCAGCTGTACGGAGACGGGGAAGGATCCGGCAGGCCGAAGCGCGTCGGCCGGAGCCTTAAGGTGGTTCGGAAGCCGGCTGCCCCGGTCGAGGAACCACCCGCTGAGGAGGATCCCGGCGAGGGCACCTCGTCCAGCTTTCGCCCTCCACCCCCCGTCCAGCAACGAGCCGCGGAATCGGTAACGCTGGACCTCATCGCCATCGTTCCTGGGGAGCCAGAGGAGGCTCCTGAGCAAACGCCCCTTGCCTCCGGTAAGTGATTTTATTTTTATTTTATATTTCCTTTTGAGCAAATGTGTGTTCTGACGTTTGGCCATCGTTTTCTCGTCAGTTCGTTGCAACGCATAAGATGGTAGGCTGTGGAGTGCTTGCTGTGTTTACTATTTGAAACGGTTTTAATTTTATAATTTAATTTTAATTTTTAAAAGATTTTAAAAGATGGTAGGCTGTGGAGTGCTTGCTGTGTTTACTATTTGAAACGGTTTTAATTTTATAATTTAATTTTAATTTTTAAAAGATTTTAAAAGATGGTTGGCTGTGGAGTGCTTGATGTGGTTAGTATTTGAAACGGTCATGTTTAACCAACAGCCCCAAAATATTTGCTGCATGCCTCGCCCATAGGCCTTCTGCAGTACTTTGGCTCACTACTTTGGGAGCTTGCTTTGTGGTTCATGGTGTATGCTTGCTCATTTTTCACTATTTTCTGCTCTTGTCCACAGAGACACAGTTGCCAGGGACGGGGCCCCTCGAGTCTCCAGCAGCACCTGACGTGGATAGTGATTCGGGGGCATCAACTAACATTGGTAAGTATTAGTTAAAATAGGGGGGGGGGGCTGTTTTGACTGCTTTGTGCTTTTCTGTTTGTGCAGGGCAGCAGCACTGCTAAGAGAAAGAAGAGAGTCCCTCTGCGTTGCTGGTGTAGCCTTTGAAGCTGGCTTTGCCACCCTTTGGTCCTAGATCTGTTTTTTTTCCTTTTTTTGCAGATTTCATACCCGGAACACAGGAGGAGGAACAGCCTGGGTTGCTTGGACCTCCTGCACGGCGCAGGCGGATACAGATTCAAGATGGTGAGCGTGCATGACCTGTTCCTTTCGAGCCATAGCTGCAGGACAATGTCGCTAGGCACTAACCATGTGCTCCCTTTTAATTGTTGAGAGTCCTGCTGTGAAAGTAGGCAAAAGTAAAAGCACACCATGGGCAAACAAACAATAGCCATGTGCTCGCCGGGGATTGTTTAAATTCTTGGCAGGAAAACACGGGGACAAAAAAGAACACCATGTCCACCATGGTGTGTTTTGACTTTATTGATGTCACTAACAGTTTTGTTTCTCATTTTTTGCCAACAGAGGTTCTTTCAGATGAGGAGGAGGAACCACCCCTGGCTCCAGGCAGCCCACCACCTAGAGGTGCGCTCCCAGCAGAGGAGAGGCTTACGAGGGAACGCGGCAGGCTGAGGCGCGTCTCCGTCTTGACAAGCGTGGGAGAGAGGCTCCTTGAGCACTGCTATGAGGAGTCACGGCGTGCCGCTGCCGCTGACCAAGCCATGCTCACACTCATTGCCCAGGAGGGGAGAAAATTGAGGGCAGTCCTTAGAGAGACAAACCAAATCCTACGCGAAGGCGTGGAGGAGGTGCGACTGATAAGGAGACTCATGGAGAGGGCTGTAGTGGTCATGGAAAGGGCCTACCCTCCACAAATCGCCCCCGCCCCCCCACCACCACCCACACCACCACCCCCACCACCACCCACACCAACACCACCACTTCCAGCACCCACCCCACCGACTCCCTCTCAGAATGCCTCCACCCAAACACGAAGGAGGACTATTCTCGGAAAGAGGAAAATAAAACCAGCAGACAAGTACTCCCCCTCCTAGTTTTGCCCACTTTTTCTATTTCATGTTATCTGTGTTTTGTTGTTTGTTGAATAAAGTTCATATTTTTGACTCTGTCTCTGTGTACCCTACTGTGGAATCTGCAAGGCCGAAAGCGGCCTCTCTAGTGATTGTCTATATTGTGGTACTGCTGTGTGGGTTGGAGGTTGGAGGGGTGTTAGTTCAAGGAGTTTTAGGAGTGTGGTGTGGGGTTAAATATGTGCGAGTTTAAGAAGTCACACTGGAGTCTTGTTATAAAATTTGCAATAACATTTTATTTTAAAAAACATTTTAACAGGGGAAAAACATTAGGGAATGAAACTTGGAGCCCCACCAGCACCACCACCCCCCACCCCCCTGGAAAACCTATTTTTTTTAACAAAACTATACATTTAACAGGGGAAAAACATTAGGGAATGAAACTTGGAGCCCCCCCCCCCAACCCCTACCCCAAAACACAAACAGGAAACAAAACTCAGGTCCCACTGCTCCCCTGCCCAGCCCCTTCCATCTCCCTCACTCTCCTGCTCAACCTTCCCACGGACCCCCGGACTTTGCGGCGGAAGAGGTCCTCATCCTCCTTCTTCTTAACTGTGTGGGGAGGGAGAAAAAGTACACATTAGTGCCACACATATTTTCAAATTTCTTTAGTTTACATGCATACACTTTTAAGTGGCCTTAGCCACAGTGTGAGAAGAGTTGGGCAGTGGGGAACATAACCTACGTTCTTCCGCCTCCCTCTGTTGCCTTTGCTGCTCAATCTCCCCTTTCAGCTCTGCCACTTGAGCCTCCAGGGAAGTAACTCTGGCCTCCATCGCACGCAGCCTTGCCTCCACAGTTTCAGCTATAGAAATCAAACAAAGAATTTAATAACACTTCAAATGGGAGCATCACAGCAGGCTCCCATATGGCTCCATGGGGGTACACACACATGGGTCTCCCGCACAGGCATAAAACTCTCACCTGCAGCCTGTCCCGAGGTGGAAGGTCCCTCTTCCTCCCCCTCCTCACGCTCAGGTGCTGTTGCCAGCTTGGATGGTGATTGTGTGGCTGGGCAAAGAAAAAGACAAATCATAATTAAAAGCACACAAAACAGAGATGAAACACAGCTGGTGGACACACCACAGTTAGAGTCTAAGCGCATAACCAAAGTGGTTCTACAGTACTGGCTGGCTAAGTCTGAGGGGGTTGACAGCATCTAAATACTTTCTCGAATTTCATTGGGGACAGTAGGGGAAAGAGGCAGCTAGTCATTCCATGCATGTTTAAGGGTAAAACACAACGAGGGCAGCACTCACCCATATGCCTCCTCATGTCCAGGGGGGGCTTCCCAGCCTTCTCCCATATTTTTACCATCTGGTCGTGGAAGACCGTCCTCCCACTTGGCTGCGGGATCCCCCCCCACTGTTCCAGACTGTTTAGGAAGTCCAGCTTAAGGCGCTTGAATTTTGTCCGGACCTGCTCCCAGGTCCGGACGTAGCCCCTTTCCCTCAGCTTTGAAGCCAACACCAGGTAAGCACCCTTGGTGTGGCAGTGGGTGCTGGCCATAAGGCGGCCAACACTTTTCGATTGGAGCACAAGCTCCAGAAGTGCCTCAGCCTCGGCGCGCTGCCAGAAGGAGCCCTTCCGTGGCTTCGGCATCTTCGGAATGACGGTTAGGGAACGAACGTGCGTTGCTCCGATAGACCACCCCGTTTTTTAAATGTATCAAAGCTGCCCACCAATAAAATTATTCATTGGAACATAAGTGGATTGATCCTCCGGTTTGACAGGGGTCGCCAATACTTCCTGGCTACCCGCCTCCCCGAACTTTCCCCATTCAGCGCTTCCGTATTGTGTTTGTCAATTTCAGTTGGGAGTTAGCATTTAGGGCTGTCAAAGTGCTTTTGGACCAGAGAATCCCCGTTTTTTTGCTGGCAAAGTACACAAACCGCACAAGACAAGGTTAAACAAATAACACAAAACTTTATTCACCAACAAGAGAGTGGGAAAAACAATTAAACACGCCTCCTGTTTCTGTAGATGTGGGTGGCTATGGCGTCCCGAACCTTGCACCCCTCTGCATAGATTCTTCTTCTCCTTGCTTCAGGGATGTCTTGTGTGTCCTCAAGGACAACAGGATCAGGTTCATCCACAGGGAAGGGGATGTTATGTCCCTTGTCCTCGCATATGTTGTGCAAAATGACACACGCGATGATCAGCGGAGTCACATTGTCTATATGCACGTGTAGTCGGGACATCAGGCAACGGAACCGGGACTTCAAACGTCCAAAGGCACGCTCCACTACATTCCTTGCCCGGGAGTGAGTGAGGTTGTAGTGGCTATGCACGTCTGTCCTTGGCCGCTTGTAGGGAGTCATGAGCCAGCGTCGTATTGGGTAGGCTCCGTCCCCGAGCACCAACGGCGGCACACGCACGCCCTCAATGGTGGCGGTGGGGTTTCCTGGAACAAAGACCCCTTCGTCCATGGCTTTCCTGAGGTTGGATTCCCTGAAAACAAGGGCATCATGCCTCCTGCCACTCCACCCCACCTCGGCATCGATAAACCGGCCGGAGAAGTCCACTGTTCCTTGCAGGAGAACAGAGCAAAAGTCCTTCCTGTTCCCGTACTCTTTTATGCTTCCCCCGGGGGCACGGATAGGGATGTGGCTTCCATCGACGGCCGCAAAACAATGCGGGAATCCAAGCCTGGCAAACCCGTCCATACTCTGGAATAAGGGAAAGAAAAGAATATAAGCCATTGCATGTCAGCGTGGGGTGTATCGCGTCTTCGTTGCTGACCTGTCAAACAAGAAAAAAAATTTAAAGGGCAAAGGGGATAGAATGACACTCACCGCTCCAAGCCGGTCTCCGAGGCACACGACTTTGCTGAACAATTCCGCCTCCATGGCGAGGCAGAACTCCTTAAGGATATCGCCAACCGTAGTGACTCCGAGTCCGAATTGCTGGGCTACTGTCCGGAAGTACTGAGGGGTGGCCAAGTACCACAATGCGGCAGCCACCCTTTTTTCAACTGGAACGGGGCGCCGCATGCCAGTGACTTGCCTCTCCATGCGTCCACGTAGAGCCTCCACGAGTTCAAAAAATGTCCCCCTCGACATCCTGAAGTTGGCAATCCAGTGGTCATCATCCCAGCGAGTCCACACAAAATTCTCCCACCAGTCAGAGGATCGTTCGTCCACCCAGAACTGTCTGGGGAACCGGACCTCTGCCAGTGCTTGCCAGCGTTTCTTGGCCGCCATGGTTACCCTTACAGAACGTCTTCTGCTGCTGGTCAGCGTTCCGGGCACCCGTTCTCGGTACTCCGCGATAGCAGACGTCCGACGCGACAAGGCGGTATTCATGCGCTGGAGCACCGCGAGCATGTAAGCCAGCAATTGAAAAATAAGCCTCTCCATTGCAACGTTGACCTGTGCTGCGGGCAGTAGGCTATGCAAACAAAAGAGTGAGGCCGACCGCGTGTCTGCCCAGGTGCATATAAGCAGGTAACCTGTGGGCGTGTACTGTGGGCGGGGATTAACCAATCAAACATGTCAATGCATCTGGTTCCTAGAAAACAATAGAAAACACGTTCCAAGGGCGCCAATGATCGGACGATAACGCGTTGCTACGGGGTTTCCTGGGTTTTTTAAAAAAAAAGGGGACCCCGACAAGTTCGGCTTTAGGGTCGAGGTCAAAGGTGTGCCTGCAGTTTGATTGACGGGCACGGGAGGCCAGAAGCGCTAAAAAGGGACCTCCTTTGTAGCGATAAGACGGAGAACCGGAAGCCTGTGGGTTACGAAAGTGGCGAGAAGTGAAAGTGCCAAATTCCGCAAAAACCGCAGCTGTGCGTTACGGGCACGGCTAGTTACATTTCGCTACTTGAAGTAGCGCTTTCACAAACGGCAACCAAATAGCAACTTTGAGCTCTGTGCGAAATGGCCCGCTATATTAAATAGGGGAATTTTGTCATTCCGCATACCTTTTTTTTAGTGGAATATAGAAGTCCTAGTAGCGGTTCATTCATTCATTCCCCACAGGTTTCTGGTCTCGCTGGAATCGCAACAAAGGAAGCGATTTTTTTCCTGCACTTCTTCCCGCCCTTGGCTGTCAATAAAATGGAACAGCCAATGGGCTGTTGTGTTCATGCTCCCGAAAAGCCCCTTTCCCTTTAAGAACTGTTTTTTAAAAAACCAAACACACCCGTTGCAACAAATCTGTGTTCAATCATTGTATCGGAAAGGCCTTTTTGCTGGCGTAGGAGCTGGCGATTAATCGTTTACATGGTCCTCAAGTAGAAAAAAAAATCCCCCGCCCCCACGGGCACGATTTGTGGCCGAAATTATGGGCAGTGCCGAACAGGGGGCTGTGTTGTGCTTGGAAACTTAGGGAGCTTTGTTTTATTTTAAATCACTTCTGTGGAGGGACTTTAGCCAGAGAAGCCTCGCTCGTTCATTGCTTTTGCAGGTCTAAGGGAGAAAAAAATGGCGATCGCTTCTCCGGAAGTTCGGGGCAAGAGCGGGGGAGGGACTTTCTTTCTACTGCTACATTGAGAACACACATGTCTTTCGCTGGTTTGTTGCAGCTTGTGCGCAGAAGTGTAGCGTTTTTTTCAGTGGGAATCCACTTTTCCTGATTCCCTGAAAAGCACTACAACGAAGCGCTTTTTGCGGGAGTGTTGCAGGAGTGTTGCAGATTGTGTGCGACGTCATGCGAAACCTTGAATTTGTAGCGTTTACCAAAGGATCGCTGCCTTGTTGTGGCAAGGGGGCTTGCGTAGTTCAGTGAAGCTATGAGCTATACCGTGCAGGGCCACCCAAGACGGACAGGTCATAGCTGAGAGCTCTGACAAAAGGTGATCCACTGGAGAAGGAAATGGCAAACCACTCCAGTATCTTTGCCATGAAAACTCTATGGACAGTTCCAATAGGCATAACGATATGACGCCGGAAGATGAGCCCCTCAGGTCGGAAGGTGTCCAATATGCTACTGGGGATGAGCAGTCGGCTAGTACGAGTAGCGCCAGAATGAATGAAGCGACTGGGCCAAAGCCGAAAGGACGCTCAGTTGTGGAAGTAACTGGTGGCGAAAAGACAGTCCGATGCTGTAAAGATTTTTATTCCATAGGAACCTGGAACGTCAGATCCATGAATCAAGGCAAGCTGGACGTGGTCAAACAAGAAATGACAAGACTGAACATCGACATTTTAGGAATCAGTGAACTAAAATGGACAGGAATGGGTGAATTTAATTCAGATGACCATCAGGTATACTACTGTGGACAAGAATCTCGCAGAAGAAATGGAGTAGCCTTCATAATCAATAAGAGAGTAGGAAAAGCAGTCTTGGGATACAATCCCCAAAATGACAGAATGATCTCAGTTCGAATCCAAGGCAAACCATTCAACATCACAGTGATCCAGGTCTATGCCCCAACCACTGCTGCTGAAGAGGATGAAGTTGATCAGTTCTATGAAGCCTTACAACACCTTCTAGAAGCAACGCCAAAAAATGATGTGCTTATCATCATGGGGGATTGGAATGCTAAAGTAGGAAGCCAAAAGATAACCGGGATAACAGGCAAGTTTGGCCTTGGAGTACAAAATGGAGCAGGGCACAGGCTGGTAGAATTTTGTCAAGAGAATACAATGGTCATAGCAAACACTCTTTTCCAACAACCCAAGAGACGACTCTACACATGGACATCACCAGACGGTCAACACAGAAATCAGATTGACTATGTGCTCTGCAGCCAAAGATGGAAAAGTTCTATCCAGTCAATAAAAACAAGACCAGGAGCTGATTGTGGTTCAGATCATGAGCTTCTTGTTGCAAAATTTAGGCTTAAATTGAAGAAAGTAGGGAAAAGCACTAGGCCACTCAGGTATGAACTAAATCATATCCCCAACGAATACACAGTAGAGGTGACAAATAGATTTAAGGAATTAGATCTGATAGACAGAGTGCCTGAAGAACTATGGATGGAGGTTCGCGACATTGTACAAGAGGTAGCAACTAAAACCATCCCAAAGAAAAAGAAATGCAAGAAATCAAAATGGCTGTCTGAGGAAGCTTTACAAATAGCTAAGGAGAGAAGGGAAGTGAAAGGCAAGGGAGAAAGAGAAAGATACACCCAATTGAATGCAGAATTCCAGAGAAAAGCTAGAAGAGATAAGAATGCCTTCTTAAATGAACAGTGCAAACAAATAGAAGAAAACAATAGAATGGGGAGGACCAGAGATCTTTTCAAGAAAATTGGAGATATGAAGAGAACGTTTCAT
Organism: Paroedura picta; assembly: GCF_049243985.1. Lineage (NCBI taxonomy): Eukaryota > Metazoa > Chordata > Lepidosauria > Squamata > Gekkonidae > Paroedura > Paroedura picta. Next base: position 56,420,395 of record NC_135376.1, on the reverse strand, counting down.
GCAAAGATGGGTATGATAAGGGACCAAAATGGTAGGGACCTCACAGAAGCAGAAGAGATTAAACAAAGGTGGCAAAATTATACAGAAGAGCTATACAAGAGCGAGCTTAACATCCCTGATGACCACAATGGGGTAGTTACTGACCTGGAGCCAGACATCCTGGAATGTGAAGTCAAATGGGCATTAGGAAGTCTGAGCAACAATAAAGCTAGTGGTGGTGACAGCATTCCAGTTGAACTATTCAAAATCTTAAAGGACGATGCAGTAAAAGTGCTACACTCAATATGCCAACAAATTTGGAAAACTCAACAATGGCCACAGGATTGGAAAAGGTCAGTTTACATTCCAATCCCAAAGAAGGGCAATGCCAAAGAATGTTCAAACTACCGCACCATTGTACTAATTTCTCATGCTAGCAAAGTTATGCTCAAAATCCTACAAGCTAGGCTCCAGCAATATGTGGACCGAGAACTTCCAGAAGTACAGGCAGGATTTCGAAGAGGCAGAGGAACTAGAGATCAAATTGCCAACATACGCTGGATCATGGAGAAAGCTAGGGAGTACCAGAAGAACGTCTACTTCTGCTTCATTGACTATGCTAAAGCCTTTGATTGTGTGGAGCACAACAAATTGTGGCAAGTTCTTAAAGAGATGGGAATACCAGAGCATCTTATTTGTCTCTTGAGAAATTTATATGCAGGTCAGGAAGCAACAGTGAGAACTGAACATGGAATCACTAACTGGTTCAAAATTGAGAAAGGAGTGCGGCAAGGCTGTATACTGTCGCCTTGCCTATTTAACTTTTATGCAGAGCACATCATGAGAAATGCGGGATTAGAGGAGTCACAAATTGGGATCAAGATTGCAGGGAGAAATATCAACAACCTCAGATATGCAGATGATACCACTCTAATGGCAGAAAGTGAAGAGGAACTAAAGAGCCTGTTGATGCGGGTGAAGGAGGAGAGTGCAAAAGTTGGCTTGAAACTCAACATCAAGAAAACAAAGATCATGGCATCCAGCCCTCTCAATTCATGGCAAATAGATGGGGAAGAAATGGAGATAGTAACAGATTTTATTTTCCTGGGCTCCAAAATCACTGCAGATGGGGACTGCAGCAAAGAAATTAAAAGACGCTTGCTCCTGGGGAGGAAAGCTATGGCAAATCTAGACAGCATCCTAAAAAGCAGAGACATCACCCTGCCAACAAAAGTGCGTTTAGTCAAGGCTATGGTATTCCCAGTTGCAATGTATGGCTGCGAAAGTTGGACCATAAGGAAGGCCGAGCGTCAAAGAATTGAGGCTTTTGAACTCTGGTGCTGGAGAAGACTCTTGCGAGTCCCTTGGACTGCAAGGCGAACAAACCGGTCAGTCCTAGAGGAGATCAGCCCTGACTGCTCTTTAGAAGGCCAGATCCTGAAGATGAAACTCAAATACTTTGGCCACCTCATGAGAAGGAAGGACTCCCTGGAGAAGAGCCTAATGCTGGGAGCGACTGAGGGCAAAAGAAGAAGGGGACGACAGAGAATGAGGTGGCTGGATGGAGTCACTGAAGCAGTAGGTGCAAACTTAAATGGACTCCGGGGAATGGTAGAGGACAGGAAGGCCTGGAGGATCATTGTCCATGGGGTCGCGATGGGTCGGACACGACTTCGCACATAACAACAATAACAACAACAACCAAAGGTAAGACTTCTGCTATATTTAAGTCATGTGGAATGGACCTCAATATCCTACCCTCAATGATTTGAAGAATAAGGGGGAAATGGGGAATAGCATTGATTATGACACTCTAGAAATACCTCCTATCTCTGTGGAGATATAAACAATAGAGATTGGAGGGACTATTCACCCAGAAGTGATTCTAAATTTTGACTCAGAAATAATATCACATCCTCCACAATGCTCTAGGAATTTCTCTAGTATCTACTATCTTTACCATAGAGATTGTGAAAATTCCTAGAGTGTCACAGAGGATGTAACACAACATTCCCTGAAACTGCTTCCCGCCCCAGCCTCTGCCCCCTAAATTTCAGCATTTGCCAGCACAGATCACAACCCTCCTATGGACAGATCTGAGAAAATAGGTGAAATTGCTGATAAATAGAAACAAGCTATGCATTTCTCCAGGCTGTACCATTTATAGTGTATTTTAATAGCATTTAGTAGTTACTTTTTGTACTTCATTACAACTTCTGAGATAGGGCAATGTAAAATACATTCACCTATTGCCTGAAAGTTGGGGAATCCAACAAAACTCTGTTTCCTAACTAGTGTCACTTGATTCTACCTCTGTGATGAAAAGGGGACACAAAAATCAGGCATTCAGCTGATTGTCTCTATGTTGAATGTTCTGCCAGCATAACCGCACTTAGTGCTTATGGCACTCTTGATCTTCAAAGTCCTTCATAAACAAAATCAGGACTAACAAAAGCTGGAAAAAATAAAACCCCCATCGATTTCAGCAGCAAAGAGGATTACACATTGGCTAAAATAATAAAAGCAACATTTAAATCAGCTGTTATGCTAACTAACATGCAAATTCATAAGGAATAACAGCTTTCATGCTTGATGCCATAATCCAGTCACTGTTTGCAAAGGGAGGAAATCTGGAAACTAGTTTCCTTGACAAAAGGCTTTGCTACATCATTTCGGCATGCAGTCTCCAGTGGCAAGAATCTCGCAGACTGGATCCTAGTGCAAATGTGGCACGTGTGAGCCCAAGAACCTTTGCAGCCTTTGCCTTGATTATGCTGCCACCTGGAACCTGCTTCCAGCATGAACACTGTGCATCCTGAATGTGCCAAAATATTCATCTGTTCTAGAGAAGTCATAGAATTTGGAAGAACCTGGTGATATGAAAAACTGACAGGAAGCTTGAGGGGAGCCACAAGT